>NW_024500461.1:4652094-5259094 GCF_017590055.1 Onychostruthus taczanowskii
TAAAAACAGGAAAAAGAAGGCTAGCTGAGTGCTTTAGTGTTAATTTTCAAGCCCACTGAATCAGGACATGTGCTTCTAGAGAGCTGATACACACTTCTATTGAAGAATTAAAGTATACTGACAAGTCTCGATTAACTATGAGAACTGGAGTCTTCTTAAAGCTGTATATGTAAGACACTGGTTCTTTGTTCTTCATGTTTGTAAACTGATCATTCCTGGGACATGCATGCTCTCTTTCTGTATCTCACCACTTTGCAGTGTTTGTTTGTTCTTTGTTTTTTTTGGTTTGTTTGTTTGCTTGTTGTTGTTGTTTTTGTTAATTTTGGAAATAAAGGTAACTGAATGTTTTTCAGAACAAATTTAACAGTGTAGGAGAGTCCTCATTCTCCAGCTGCCTTGTCTTTTCATACTGGCCCAGATCTGGCGTAAGGCTTAGAAGATGCAGAAATTCTGGCATTACCATACCATACGGAATTAAAACTCTTCTTTGGATCCTTGTGCCTGGCACACCTATGAAACAGCTGAAGATCATTTGCCTTGCCATTGTTCTGCCATTTGTCCTGGAGACACTGAGATACAGGACTGCAAAAGGTATCCTTCACAACTGGCTACCTCCTCAAGATGACCTTTTTTTCCCCCTTTTCCTCATACATACAACAGCTGAACAAAATTTAAAAACAGTACTTAGTTGAGAGAGGGATTGTTTTGTAGCCTGGAGGATTTTGAGTCACAGCTGCATTGGTCTTTTCAGATTATTAGATATGTTTGCTGTGGTCAAACAATTGATCTTGCTGTTAGGTGGCTAATTTGGGACCTGCTAACATCATCATCATGACAGCTCAAGCTAGCTGCCCTTGTATTTGTCTTTTTCTGGGGCATATTTTGCAGCCTTCTTCAGGCTGGTGGCTGCCTCTTCTACCACTGAGATTAGGACCTGAAATAAAATTTAAAATTACACTAGGTGTGTCTGCAAGGGTTGGAATGTACCCCTGCAAATGTAAATATAAAGCACTCTGTACCACGTTGTGACTCATGCTTAACTTTCTATTAGTTAGGCATTTTCTATGGCAACACTACTGCTTTTTTTTTTTTACATCTCTTTGTTTCCCACAATTTCTTCCTGAGAAAAATCAACCTGCCTGGTGTCCTGTTTTTCTAGCATGGTTATGGGTATTTTTATCACCCAAATCATGGCCTACCTGTGAAGAAAAAAGCTCTAGCAGTGCTCACTATAGAGAGAAAAATTAATTTACATAAGGTTTCCATAGGGCTACCTAGTGCATTGAACTCTTACCACATCCTGCCTGATTGGTTTTTAGACCCTCATCATGGCTCCAGAGGAGGAGCTATCACAGTGTCAACGCTTCTGCCACCTCCCTCTTCTGAGTTTCTCTTTTATTCTGTTGTAATTCCAGCCTGGTTTCCAAATTTTACTTAATCCTGCATTAAAGATGCCCTGAAATATGAAAAAATCCCCATTTTGAAACCTTTTGCTTTTGTTCACTAAATTTTTACATGGCAGAAAAAGTCTGAACACACTTTATCCATTTTGCATCTGTTATTTGTTTTCTGCTCTGCCACTGACACAGAGATATCAATCTTTTAGATAGTTCTACTTTTAGGACATACTTTTAAGTTATTGTAAATTGGAGTAACTTTCGATTGTGCTGGGCTGTGGCCAGACAACATATGCTGATAATCTGACCTGTAATTTGCGTGTTCTCTGTGTACTGAACAGTCACTCACCCTACACCTAGGATGAAATGCAGAAGTGGGAAGGAAGCATTTTTCTTACTGTGCAAAACAATTTGTATTCTACTCACATACTGCTATGTCAAAGAAACCAGTAAATCTGTTTCAGGTCAGCATTTTAATCTTTTTTTTCTTTGTGATGAAGGCATAAAGGTGCAATATTTCATGGCAGTGAAAAAATATATTGATGGAAGTTATTTTTTATGGTTCTCATAATGCCTTATTAGTCTCCATAACATGATAAAGCAATTCAGAGAAGGAATCCATGGCACCCTCACTGTACTTCCCTGTTTCTATCCTTTCTTTATGGGCTGACATTTATTTCCTGGAGATATTAACTAAGAAATGGAAAGACTCAAATATTCCATATTTGCTGCATGACCATGGAGTCTACAGAATTTCTGAAGTCACTTGATGCTATTTCTGCAATCTTCTACAAAACTTAACAGCCTGAATATGTGCAAAAATATCTGTTAGTTAATTTTCAGTGGGGGAAGCTGTAGCTTTTGACTGATGCTCCACATTCATGAATGACTAAATTTAAGTCTGATAAGCTTTTTGTCCAGGTGATCAGCCATGATAGAGGGTGGGGGAGCATTTTGTCTTTCATTTTTGGTAGCCTCCATTTTACTCAACAGAAGTGGTAAGTATCACATATTATTCTGTGCTAAGTGTAAGGCTGTTAAGATGTAACTGCAGACTGTCTTCATTTTGAAGTGGGTTTTCCTTTTTTATCCATAGCAGTAGTGCAGTAATGAACATGAATAATTTATAATTGCTGTAAAACCAGATGCTAAACTGTTGCACAAGCAAATACTTTGCTTATGCAAGGGAGATAATAGGGCCTTAAACTCATTTTGCACATATTAATATTGCCTAATATTAACATACTAACACGGACTAAAGGCTGTTGTTGCAGCCCATTGAACATGTGGAGAGGCATATGCACAACGTACCTTGCTGATACAGTTCTGGTCAAAAACCTCACATTGAAAAGAAATCAACCTCACTGAGTTCTCTGATTTAAGGAACCAGATGACTGACTGATTGATTGATTGATTGATTGATTAAGAATCTCTTAAAAATGCATGTTCAGGATTTAATCCAGCAAATCCATACTGGGTGAGAAAAGCATAGTAGTTCATGGGTCTACTCTATGGGAATTGTTACTGAACAGAATTTACAAGCCTAGAGTCTTAAATTTGAAACCTCTCTGTGGGCATGACAATGTCCAATTGCAATTATCCAAGGAGAGACAGTTCAGTGAGGTGAGCCTATGGCAAACATCCAGCACCTTGAATCTCAGTAAAATTTTAATCATTTTGCACTTTTCTGTCTTGTGTTTTACTCCTACATCTGCAGTTTTGAATATTCAAGCACAAGCTGAGAGAGGGAGTACATTATTTTGGGCTACTGGTTTTTAGTTTGAAGTTGTCAATCAGCCTACAGTCAGTGTACAGCAAAGAATAAACACTGCCACAATCTGAAAAAATTCACTCATTACTGTTGATACAAAATTAATCTATACAAAATAATCCCATATTAAATGTTAATAGTTCCCAGATTGTGTCTTAAATTTTAGTTCGTATTGATTTCCTCACAGGGTTCTGCAGTAGTACAAGCAGAATTACACATGGTGCTTCAGTAAAAATGACTTCCCACAAACTCACTTTTCTTACAGTTTCCTCAAGGTCAGTAGCAATTTGGCTGCAGTGAATTAAAAAAATGCAATTTTGTTTTGCTTTGCCTGTTATGTTATACCTATGGTGCCTGTATCCTTCACACAACTGGATTTAGCCTTAACACTCCAAAGCTGCTACTCATATAAAACAGGAACATCTGCACATGCTCAGTTTCTTGTCAACAAAATAAACTCAACCTTCAGAAACTGCTCAAAGAAAACTGTAAAAATTCACACATATCCAGTTGCTCTTATGGTATCATCAGCTCTGGAAGAAATAGAAGAAAATTTATAGATTACTTCAAAATAAATTAAAATTTCCCAAAGAACTGGAGATATGAAGATGCTTATACAAAAGCTTAGGAATTAAATTTTCAAAGCAGTGTCATTGTCAAGTTGTTGAGAATTGGGTAACATATTACCTTTTCTATTTTAACAAGGAAAGGTGATTTTTCAGGTTTGATGTCACAGTGACTTCAGCTAAACTGATGTCTGACGTTTGGCCTGAGGATTGTTGGTCTGGTGCCATGTTGATGTGGTGGCCACCTGTTTGATTGGGTTTTTGGCACTGTGATGGAATGGCTTATAAGAAACCGTGCTGAACTGCAGAGAGGTAAGTGGAATGCTTTAAAACTGGAAAATACTAGATTATCAAGATAGAAAAAATTAAATAAAATGCATTTCTTTTGAGAAAAGGGTTTGCTAAGAGGGCAACTCATATCCAGTGTGAAATTACTATTCAGAAAGAGAAGTAAATACAGAACTCTATTGCATTTCAGGGAGCTGTAATACCTCTTTTAGCTGGCTGCTGAGGAATCCTGGGTCTTGAAGAACACCATACAATGGGTATTTTATGGCTTGTTTTTTAAAACTGGATTATATTTTTTATGTTAATTTAGGAGAAAGCAATAATGAAAGTATTTTTTTCCCTCGGTTCCTAATGGTTGTTGATGCTGCTGTTCATTAATTTTCTGCTTTGTACTTGCTTAAAATTATGATTCAAGCAATTTTTAAAAGATAATTAACATATATTTGTTTGATAAGTTTGTTAGCTGTATGTGACACAGAACATTCTCATGCATCTGTTTGAATATGTAATATTTCTTCTTTCAAATATAAGACTTATTTTGCAGTCTTAGTAAAGCAAATTATTCTACTGTAATTAGTAGAAATCAGACAAAGATGTAATATCAATCTGAAAACTTTGAGCAGGTCTTTTGAGGGCAATGAGTAGTGAGCAATTCACAGTCTGATGTGCATCATCCTTGTTATGGAAGATAGTGCTTCCAGCTAGGCAGTGAACTCTGCCAGAAGCAAACCCCCTGAAACCTAAACCCTGTGCAGAAGAGAAGTCATTGCTAAGGATAAAGGTAGAGCAGCACTGTCATTACAAGTATAAGTGAGGGGTGGTCTCTTGGTTTATGTTGCCATGGTGTGAAACTGGAAATTCTGCTTTCAGAGATTGTTCCATGAAGGTTAATTTCTTGTATAAATAATTTTCTTGTTGAACTGAATTATTATTGTGTATGTGCCCAAGCCAAGATTGCATTTGAGCAGGTTTTGCTCCTTGCAGAACGTTCTGTGAATGTGTTTTAATAAGAAATTCACTTATTTCTAGTTAGTCAGATGCATGTTCTTGTCCCACCATCCATAACCAAAACAACTGAAGAGTGAAATAGCTGTATACTTAATGTCGAGGTTTTTACTTTGACTTGTTTGCAAGATTTTAATTTTTAAGTTTTTCAGTATAATTTAAATTGTGACAGAGAATATTTGTGTGGGTTTGATATTAAGGTAGATACATGCTGCTTCTAGTCATGTAACATCAGCTTCAGAAAGCAGTCCTTATATTTTCATTGAATGTCTTATGGACCTCCAAAATGAATCAACATAACTTGGTCCTGCAGAACTGCTTGCTATGTGAATCTTCTGTTGGCTTTACTTCAATACTTAGATATGCATTGAAATCACAAGGCACTTTTAGCTCCAAACTACCATCAACTCATTTATGTATCAGTATAATCATACTAAATCAACAAGGCTCCATTGATACAAATACAAGAGCACCTTAAATACTGAACAGAACCCATTCACATGACCTTAGAGTTCATATCACAATTTTTGTTTTACTTTTATCTCCTGCAGTATGGGGATTCTAAGCTACTCTGTTCATTATTGAAACATTTTGAGCAGTACCCTGCTTCTCAGTACTAAGTTGTATGAAAGAAATAAATTGATGTAATCCTTTTCAGCCTTGCCTCTTGACAGATATATGCTTCAGGGGAAGATCAATGTTGTCCACATTTTTGAAATCACTAATCTTTATATTACTTTCTGTACTTTGAAGGAAAGGATCATTCCCATTTCCACTTGCATTTTGAAATTCTCTTCTCACTAAGGTTATAGCACTTTACTGTTAGGCTTTGACCCGCTAAAAAGTCATAAACTTTGGTACTGTAAAGTGCAGCTTCAACATTGCTGATAGTAAGAGGTGAAAAATATGTCCATTCCATGTTTGCAAATACAGTCTCTTATAAAGTAATGGGAACTGCCTGAACATACTGGAGACAGAAATTTGTCCTGAATTAAAATGAATGTATAAAAAAAATCTGAGAGTACAGGACATACAGAAAATGTTTATTTGCCTGTTGTCTCCAATGCAGCCATTTACATATAAGTCCAGAAAGCAGTGACTATTTGCTGTCACCATTTGTTAGTCTATGTGAAATGAGAGAGTAAGTCCAGCCAGTTATGTTTTCTGACTAATCCCATGCCTGCTCAGCTATGAGAGTTGAGAATGTGCCTGAATAATGAAATGTTTCCCATGCTCAAAATCAAGCAGGTGGTTTAGTACCTTGATAAGTCAGGTGTCATAACAGAAAGCACTATAACTCTTAAGGCTTGTTGGCATGTCTATAGGTAGGCTCAGCCAAGAGGACAAAAAAGGAAAGGTCTTCTCAGTCCAGGAAGCTTGTTGGCAGCGTAATGTGGGAGCTTACTCTGTCACTGCCTATGCTGTGCTGGAAGATTAATGGTTATTTTATTCCGACTGCCTTCAAACAGGAAACTGTGCTACAGCTTCTTTAAGAATGGATAAACATTTGCATGTGCATATCTGTACAAATGCTCAATTATATATAAAATGCATGCACATGTGTGCACAGCACACACATACAGACTCTCATAAGTGGCTCTGCTCCTAAGGGGATTCACAAGAAAATAAAAGTCTCACCAGTCTTTCTCTGCACCTTACAGCTATCACCTCTCAATCAACATTTTTCCTTTTTTTTTTTTTTTTTTTTTGGGATAACATTTTTTCATTGCAAAGTGAATATAACCAATTAAGAGCAGCTAACAACAAAGGAGGAATATTAAGCATTGTAAACCTTGTGTCTAACCAGATGTTTTTCAAGATATTTATCATTATGAATTTTCTTCATGAGAGAGTGCTGTACAAAGTACATCTAATAAATTCCTATAGTTAAAAGGAAGTGAAAAATATTTATTTTATGATTTCTAAGGACTGGGTTTTCAATGACTGCTTTATTTTGTTTATATGACTTAAAGCACACACATAGACAGACAAGAGTTTAAAGTTCTTTCCCAAGGTCTTCAAAACCAAGAATTTATTCCTTCTTTTGAAAGCAGAGGCCTTATTCACAGCTCAGAGGAAGAGTACAGCATAGCACTCTCTGGGAGAAATCAGTTACTATGATTTTGTGGTTGAGCTGGCTAATTGCACACATGAGAAAAGAGAGAGGCTCCCTGTAACAGTTACACATTGTCTGGATGTTGTGCCCTGGGTAAGGCTTCAGGGGCATCAGCAGACACTGGATCATCCACAGCCAAATGCCTGTAGCCAAACAAGGGGGTGGAATGATCCTTTTGCAATTTTCTTTGCTCTGAACACAACTGAGGACTCATATACTAGATTCTTACGTTCAGAATGCAGCGCTCACTTGTATTGCAGCATGATTTTCTTCTGGTGCCCCACCACCTGTCACTGCCTAGTTGGTTAGCTGCCAAAGGCCCCTTATAACAGCCTGGAAAGGCGTATTGAAAAACAGAGCTTCATGTTTGTAAGTGTGACTTGGCAGAAAGTATTGTCTGAAAAAGTCTCACTGCCTAGGGTAGAGTGACCACTGAGTCTTACGGGGAAAATCCCTAACTGTTCTCTAATGGCCACAGAGATTGCGAGTTCACAAGGGTAGTGAATTGCCCTATTGTAAGCAATGGATACCTAAAGCATTCATGGAGAGTCAAATGTCATGGTACACCCATTTGATGTGTTTTATGTTATACCTATGGTGACTAATGAGTTACGTATCATTATGCCAATAAATAATTGGAATAATAAGTGATGTATTTTGATGGCTCAACTCAATGATCTTAGAAGTCCTTTCCAACCTTAATAATTCTATGATTCTATTCTGAATTAACTGAAAAATGCCTTATTTATGGAATAAGCTAATATTGACAATCATGGTTAGCCTGTTGGGTATTCAGCTGAGATACTCAGAAAAAAGACTAATTCACTGAAAATGTGAACAGGAAGACTGTCCTCGCTGAAGATGGAGCAGCTCTGAGATGCTCCACCTTAGGCAGGCAGAAATCTAGATGTCACAGGAAGTTAGATACTTTGCAGTTCTAATTGTTTTGGGGTTTGTTTTCTTTTTTTCAAATTAAGCACAGGGAGAAACCAATTTGCAAAACAGACAATTGCTCTTTCAATGTTTCTTGAAACAACCTTCTTGCATGAAGCGTACCTGGGATCACCATACAGAATCACTAAGTACATGCCTGGAGTCTAATAGCAGAAAGCAGTAAGTTCACTCCAAATTCTCAAGAATTTGAAACAAACTACCTTCTCCTCTGTGTTTTTGTCTCCTTAATTGACCTTTATGTTGTTTTAAAATATTTAATACCTATCTAAATTTAATTTAACCTACAACAAATAAGACTGTAGGAAAAAGAAACTCATATTTGTACTGTTACACTAATAGACTTAATAACAATAATCCACTAACATCTGCAATCATAAAATAAAAACTTCATTATCATTTAAATACAGTTAATACAAAACCTCAGGTTCGCCAGTACACCAGCTGTGTCCTGGTGCTCAACAACACAAAACAGCAATTCATGCAAAATTACCAGTCTTTGTTACTGACTCTTTTTCCTGGCTCCAGTCCCAAAATATTCCTGCTGTTCAGGTCTTTTGTTTCCCCCCACTGGAAGCCTTTTATTTTCTAGGAGAATATAAAAGAGCATCTCCAAGAACGACTTCAGTAGCCTTCTCACCTCCAGTATCATGCCTCTAGCTCTTTATTCCTCACAGTTGAGAGACTCAAGTGTTTGGTTAAAGGTCTCTACTGGTTTGGACAAAGTGCTTCTTTGTGTGGTGCTGCTGACATTGCTCTAGACATGTCCATAATAGCCTCTAGAACCTCTGATCTCCTTGGAAATATAGAGCATTAGGAAAAAAATATTCATTTAGCAATTATATTTTCTGACATTCCCTTCAGGAGGGAAAATGCTCAGAAGAGCAAATCAACCAGTATCTAATGCTTGTCTTTGAATTAGTGTTTAGCTGAAAACGTGTGGCCTTAATCACAGGCAAGGCCTGAACATGCTGGGCACAGTGCATGGCTTTCTAGGAAAAGTTCTTCAGAAAGAGTTTCCTACTTAATTACAAAAGCAAGAGACTAAGAGGAGATAGGCTGAGGATTACATACGTTTGTCCTGGATTTGAGCCAGTAATTCCAAGCTAGTCCCATTGCACTGGACCTACCAGTTCAATCACTAGAAGCAGCTTTCCAGCATGCACTGTAAACCCACCCTAGAGAGGTGACAATTATTGGTGAGATCATGGTCATTCATGTCCCTCTCAAATAGCTTTTCATCTCTGCCAAGTAGCCAGCCAGAGTAAGGACAGCTTATGTTTCAGACTGCTGGGTTACCCTAGCATTTCCTCTCCATCTCACTCAGTTGACTGAGGCAATTGTGTGTTTGCAAACTGAGATAATGGGTGTCTTCCTAGCAGTTCTTTTGGGAAGGGAGGAAGGGCAGAAAAAGTAAAAATGTTTGCCTGTCAGCTGTCTGCATCTGTTATTCCCCGAAGCCTACTGAGAATGTAGAAAGAGGAATGAACTTTTGAGATAATGTCCTATTATGTAGCAGACCACATATATCTCAAGCTGCCATTACGATGAGATTCAGCAGTGGTAGACGACAGAATAGTCTAAAATAATTATCCATTATGAGAGGATTGGCATCTTTCCTGAAAGCATCCTGCACTGCACCTTGCTAGAAGGAGGACACAAACTGCCTTAAATCAATGTTCTGGCTACTCTGTTTTTATTTTGGGAAGCATAAGTGTTTCCATGCCCCACAGTACTCTGAATAATAGTGTCCAAATGAACAATCTTTTAAGAGCACAAGTTTCCCAGGTGACAGGATACATGCCTCTTTACACTGATCATTTAATCACTCATTAGGAGGGAGAATAAAGACAGTCCACTGGTGTCTGGAGCACAAGAGTCTGTAAACAGTGTAGTTTTCTCACTAGGTATGTGAAATTACTTGAGATGTTTAAAGCTGTTTTAATCTCATTGGGAAGTGAATAACACTATGCTTTGATATTACTTCTAAAATAAGTATCAGAATTGTGTTTGGACAAGTAACATGTCTGTAAAATGGGCAAAACGCTTGTGACTTGAACTCATGGAGGGTGGGGAGCCAGATGCTATAATGCAGTCAGCCATTGTTCTGTTAGACAAATCACTTCCTCAGTGTTATCTCCTCCTGTCATTCCCTATCTTGTTTATTTGTATTGCAGACTCCTTACAGCAAGACACATTTCCTAGTAAGTGTCTGGGCAATGGCTAATATTTACTCCTTGTTCGTTGTCACGATGTTTTCAGATCTAAAGTGACTCTTATGGATCAGGTTCAAGGGTAAACTGCACAGTGCTTTTAGTGCTGTGGAACAAATTCTGTTGTGTTTGTACTGAAAATGTACTCCAGTCCATATAGCACTGGTACTCTGTAAAAATAAAAATAGTTATAAATTTGGCTTTTAAGGTCCCACTTTGCTAAAAGCCCTGAGTGTTTTTTTGTTGCTGTGTTTTGTTGTGTTGAAATTTTTCATTTCAGCTGAGTTCATATTTTCAAGCCTATAATAATTTATCACAATGCCCAGGATTATAAATCTTTAATAATTGGAACATCTGTTAATTTTTATATTTAAGAAATAAAGTCCAGGAGATGTCCAGCCAACTTTGGACTTGTATGCAACAAATGTGGGTTTTTTTCATGTTTTAGATACCTAATTAATACTTGATCACAAAAGACAACTTAATGCTTCAACAAAGAATTGCAGAAATGAAAGATTAAAAAAAGGTTTTCTCAGTTTGATTCCAGAATGTCAGACCAAATCATTTGGTTAACAGCTTTATGACTGTTCCATTCTGCTATCATTGCTACGTCTAAAGGTCAATCTCTTTACCCCATAATACAGATTTATTTTGTTTGCATAGCTGATTCAGTCTTTCCTTCCTGAGTCAGATGTAACAATCTCCCTTTGACCTTCTCTGTAGGTGTTGTAGGCAAAATCCTGCACAAGTTGTTAAGAGCAAACATGTACAGACTTTCCACTTTGACTATGGATTCAATAGAAGTAAGAGAAAAAGGGTCCAGTGGCAGCATAGGACTATGGAAGCATCCCACACGACTGGGATGCTTTCCTGAGCTCTTGGGAAGTAAGGATCCTCTTCTAGGAATACAGTGCAGCTGCTAACGCATTACTTAGGCAGAGATTAACGCTTTGAAATACCATGGATTTGATAATCTTTATATAGACCAAAGAGACAGCTTGATGGATGACTAGTCTGATGTTAGCCTGTCTTAATGACTCTCAACAAACTTTATATTTATCCTCTCTTTTCACAATTTCTATTCTATACTAGTGACAAGACAGTAAGCAGAGTGTTTGCAACCAATAGAAACAGTGGAAATCACTTAGTCTTCATTTATGTTTCCAGATTGAGGATCAAAACAATTGCTTAGATATACCATGGACATTCACCATCCTGTCTCTTCAGCAAATCACAGTCAGACTCCAGTTTTTGACTAAATGAGGTAATTTTCTTTCAAATGGTGTCTATAATTCAGATTATGACCTCAAAATATGAATCTAAGCCTGCTGTACAAAAAGGATGGGTAGTTCAGCATAATCCAATGGAAACCAAACAGTCTATCTTTTCTGTGCCATTGGCACTAAGGTTCTGTTATGAGAAACAGAAATTTTAGGTATTATTCATTTAGAATTTGGGACATCTGAATTCCGTTTCCTGTGATATCTGTCACATCCACTGGGATACTGGATGAGTGTAGATCCAACAAAGGACTTTGATGCCCTGCAAGGCACCATCCAGACATGCAGAGTGCAGTTTTGTTTCTGGTACTAGTTAGGCTTCCTACATAGTGACCTGTTATAAACGAGATAGAAAGCAGTTTTCCTATTAGGGACAAAGACTTAGGTGCCTGACAGCACTTTAGATCTTTGGTGCCTGAGTAAGAGTGGCAGAAAAAAGCTTCCATTCATTCAGATAGTGCCCAGAGAAAGGTGCCTACATTTCTGTGAATGAACAGGGCAGATTTCTTTATTCTTTTTTTTTCCTTTCTCTGTCCTATACTGTACAAATGATAAAGCAAATCATAATTTCTTCAGTAGCTATCATCTTCTCCAAGTTCAGATTTTAAGACAGAATGACTGCAATTACTTAACTCTTTGAGAAAGTCTACCTTTTAAGTGTGAAAACCTACCACAAAGTTTCCAGAAGACACTTTTCTTCATGTCTTCAATTTTCCTCAGCTCTTTACATGAAATATCTGGGTGAATCTTGTCAGGTATTGTATATTACTGTGATTCTACTGTGTTTTTACACCCATTGATACATACTGAGAATCTTGGTAAGTGTATCTGTTCCTACCTCTTGCTTCAGCAAGGCAAACCTATTCTTTGTAGCCATGAGTCCTGCAGAATGCAGGAAAAGCTTGAACACCTCTGTTATAGCTCACTGTGTGCTTGCCAAAGCCATCCTAGTATGATTTCAAGAAAAAGATCAGCACGCTCTTTTCAGCTTGCTATGTCTTACCTATTTCATGGGGCTGTTGCAGGCTGTCCAGTTTGCAAGTGCATCTCAAAGCACCTAGGAAATTTGGATTGTTGAAACAACAGAGCAGTCCAAAATGTTTTCCAAAACATTTCTCTGATGCAGCAACACTCCATCTTCTGAGTACTGCTGGAGTCTCATCTTCCATTCTGCCATCTCTCACCACATCCTCCCCATTCTTCTACCTGAGGGCAGAAGGTATGGGGAGGGTAAAAAGTTTATCCTATACCTGTTTTGAACAATATGTATGTTGTCTACTTCTTGTGGATGTCAACACACTTTTTTTTTTTTTAGCACTAACCCTTGATAAGGCAGTTTCAGCATTCAGAGGCATGGGCAAATCACAGTTCCACAGTGCATATAAATCCCAGCACAGCTGGATATGCAATCTTTGGCTTCCATATTTCTGTAAGTAGCCAGTTCCTGGAACCATCTCACAGAAAGGACATCTTTGTCCCAGGGGCATTCTAGCAAGTAAAACCTGTTACAGTGAGTTCCTGTTCCTGAGCTAAATAAATGCAAAAGCAGTGGGTACAGAATAGAAAAGCTGTCCAGGGATTTGATCCAATAAGCCACTCAGAATCAAGCACTTCTGACCAGTAGTCCTATGCTGTGCTATATCTTACATGTTAGTCATAAGGATCATCTGAAAATGATATAGATTTTGTAAGTAATATGATATGTTGAAAAAAAACTTGCTAGCATCAGTATGTGAAGAGCCTGGCATAGCCCTCAAGTTCATTCAAAATTCCTGATTTTGAAATTGTCCTACATGAACAAGCGAGTGGACTTCAATTTATATCTACACACAATTGCTTGTACTTGAAAAGGTGCATATATAACTTTATTATTTTATGTCACTAGCTATGACTAAGCTTTGATCTTACCATCGGTCTGCACATTTTTTATTCAAGCTATTCTTGTTTAAAGATGGACTCTGATTTTTAATAGGCTTATCTATTTTATTTACAATACCAACAAAGAGATATAATTATATATGAAGTGCAAAAAATTATTTTTCTTTGGCTGCATAAAGGATTTTTCAAACTGTGGTTCTGAGCAAACAGTGGAAACAGATAGAACAGGGAAAGGAATGCCCATTTTAAAGTGAGCTTGTAAGACTTTGCATGCCCAACACTGACAAAAATATGCTTTCTCATACTGCATGCTTCGTGTGCATTAGCTCCTGGCCCAGTTCTAAGTGGGCTATGAGGTTTTCTGGATAGTGGCAGTTCTGCAATGTGTTACATTTTTCTTCTAAAATCCTGCATGGATATCAGAATTTTCCACTGCATTTCTGTGACTGAGCTGTACATGAACAGTACTGACTGAAAGTGAATGTTAAGAAGGGACTCCACTGGTATTTATGTTAGAACTCATTTGTATTACATTGGAGAAGGCATTGGTACTCATGGAAGAAAGAGAGAAATCCCTTTCAAAAGAGCTCAGAGTCACAGAGCACACATATTAGCCTGCCTATGACGTTATTATCCCTGTTTTAAGCAACATTAGCAGGTATATTGTGCATCTGCGAATAATAAAAAATAGAAAAAAAAAGATTTTATTAGACATTTATTGGAATTGAGAGTAACTTTTGGTCTCTTTTTGCTGCCTTTAAGGAGTCCTTGTTTATGAATATGGTTCGTGGGTAATAGGAAATTTAATTTAAAAGTAGTTAATTATATTGCATCTTGCTCTTGCTACCTTTTTTTCAGTCAGGTAGGAATTAAAAGACACAGAGAGGGAAGATTCATATTTTGCTCAGGTACATTAATCCTGCTTATTGTCAGATACCCACCTGACTTTTCCCTAAGAGTCCAAGGTCTGGTGATTTCTTCAGAACCCTCCCCTTGTAAAAATTTTGCCCACCAAAAGGAGTAGAAAACATATTGCTATACTCAGTAATTACTCACAGCAAATGAACACAGGTCAACTTTTTGTCAATATTTGTGTTAGTTTTTTGTTGCAAACCTTGTCACCTACTGAGCTTATGTAATGAATTAAATAAAGGGGACCAAAGCACTATCAAGAAGTATTCCCAACCAAAAAATAATCCAACTTCATCATGCTAATGCTTCAGCTCTATTCTGCAGTTTTCATGACACAGTATCTACAAATTTGGGTTGCATGCCCTTCGTCTTTCTAGCCACAACACTCAGATTTATGACAGCATAGATTTCCCATTGGAACAGATGGTATACTGCAGCAGAATTTATTAAAGCTTCATTTCCCAGATCCTTTTCTGCAGCACTTTTGCTTGTTCCCCTCCTTTTCCCAACGTGACAGAGCATTGTATGTCTCTGACACTGAAATTAGTACAAAGACGTGTGGTTCCCTGCAAATCTGCTCTGCATAAATAATCATTCAGATTGCTGACCTGCTAAGGCTCCTAGCTGGCAATCACACAGCAAAGACTGTAATTTCTCCTACTTGGTGCTGCTGCACCATTTCCTTATCCTGACTTCTATGCTGTTATGAATCTCTCATGTCTGACATTAGAGAAAATAATCAGCTGGGGCTTAGGAACATTATCATTCCACGTCTTATGTGTAAGTATCTTGGCTTAGCAAGAAGACAGGTAAGTATCAGAAAAAGGATGTGACTCAACAAAATTAGGCCAAGTTAAAAGTGTTTAGGTTTTGAGGAAGTATTATAATTTCAGTTTTTCCATAAATCAGATTTGTAACAGATGGGTGAAATGTAGGTCAAATGCAGCAGACATCTTCGTAAGCATTTGCTTTAATGGTTTCCTTGATAATTTCTGCCTCTCTTGTCACATGAAAAAGGACAGTTCAAATCAGTCTATGCAGACCACTTGCAATAAAAAAAGGGTACTGACTGAGAGGGCAATCCTGCAAAATGACGGGCAGGATTGTGGCATTCACTTTTGCCTTAGGCCAATTTCATCCTGGATGCACACTGGATAAAGCACAGCATTGGAGGCAGGCAGAATCTGCACCACTGTTAATAAGTACTGTGACACATTTTATAAACAAGATTACACACACTGAGATGAAGTTCTTAAAATCACAGGGCACCAAAAGGCCAACCTAAGACATAGTAGCAGCCTTGGATTTGAATTTCCCATCTCTTGCCAGCTGAGTACCTGAGATTTACATGTCTGCCTTTGAAAAAGCTATATGGGACACAGAGCCACCTCCTCAAAACAATATTTTGTTTATTCTCAATATTTTCCTTTTAATTGCTCACAGACCCTTCAGTAAATATATATATGTATATGAGAATCCAAATGATCAGAGTTTTAAATTAGGTATCCCTTGGAGCTGTGAGGGCCCACTGTATAAATACATCATTGCTCACAGGCATGAGGGATGTAGCTGCTCCTTTGGAGCTTTCAGAGGCTCTGATGCTGATGCTGTGCCTGCTGCCCTCGCTGCTGGCTTTCATCTCATGACGTACACAGGGCTCCGTGAGCATGGCTCTGCCCCTGCAGCTGCTCAGGGCACTGCTGGGCAGAGAGAAAATAGAGATCTCTGCTACTTATGATCACATAGCTTTAAGTGTAAAAATAAACACGCACAAAAACATTCAAAATAATCTGTCATGTTACCCTTTCTTCATGAACACCATTCTTCTGCAGTTGTTTTCATCATATATAGCTGATATATATCTGATCTATTTCCCTAAATTAGACACCATGTTTCTGGTTTGACATCAGTAATTGTGTGCCACCAGGATTTGAATCCACAGGAAAAGGTCATTAAACCCAGAAATTATTTTTCTAATTTATTTCTAAATTTGCTTAGTTTTGAGTCTGAGACCAAATTATTTTGAATATTGTCATTATTTTTTTTTTATAGACTTTATTTGTTTATGTACTCTACCTAGAGAAGCCAGTCAGTAAAACTCTTGTCTAATTGTGCTTAATTCAACAGAATTGCCATTCACCTTAAAGATATTCTTAAGTACTTCTCTTTCTGGCACCTCTGGGTAGAGCTGCTAACAGGAAATTACAGTTACTGATACAGAAAGATGTACTGCTTTCAAAATCCCTGTCTTAGAATACTTTGCCACCTGTATGGAAAAGTTCTTGAGCAAGACTCATCTCCATGGGCCAAAGGCAGGTAAGAAATGACCTGAAGAAATTCCCTGCTGTGCTCTAGGGAGCCACTGCTATGAAGTGCAAGTCAAACCTGTCATGGGACAGAGGAAGGCCAGGCTGAGTCTTCCTCTGAAAACCTTGCATTAAGAAGGGTGCAGTGGGAAACCTCTGGGACCTAAGGACAACATCCACTGGAATTGAAATCAGTCGTAATCTTTCCATGGCACAAAACAGTTTTGGCTAGGATCCAAAAGGAAAATAAATTTTAGTTCACTGATGGAGTGATTGGAACTGATCATCTTTGCTGTCAAACTGTTTGTTTAAAAGGAGTATGCAAAGTCCCATTTCCCCTCACACAGCAGAAACTTGTTAAGAAACCACTCTTTTGGTGATAGTTCTAAGCTCTCCTCTGGGAACACTCATCCCATAAATGTCTTTTCAGGCATTTCTGAAGAATAGCTGCCAGTGTCTGTTCTGGCTCTGTTTCTGATTCTTCCTTGCTCTCTTCTCTCTTGTTGCAATAAATTAATTTACTGGGTCTTCTCTAATACATAGAATAATAATAATAAGAGCAAGAAACAAGTGAGCTGGATAGAGTCATAAAAGCCTTTAATAAAGACACTATTCTGGTTTCATCAAAGTTACACAGAAATGTTTGTAGCCTTCTTATCTCACCCTAAAGAAACCTTGCAACTCTCTTTTCATTAAAGAGATTTAACCCAATTTAACACCTACATGTTATGTGGTCTTCCTTCTAGAAGGAAAAATCAGGGAAGTATCTTTTTTCTCTCTTTGGCTTTTGGCAATTGGGTGTACTGGTCAACTGTTCTTGACTGAAAGGGCCACCCATGTAAAAGGCTACACAGTCCTCTTCATCACAGCCCCAGCCTGAAGATTCTTCTGACACTATAAGCAGTTTGGGATATGTACTGATCAAATATAAAAGTATCTTTGATGGAAAATTGCCTGGATAGAATAAATATCTCACAGGATAGTTACCTCACTTTTAGGAGAATTGGAAGAATATTGTGATTTGTGACTATACCTAAGCCCTGAATGATGGGCCATTTAACTATGATGTTAAAACTCTGCAATAAACATATTTTCATGTTTAATGACTCCTATTTTGACGATGGAGTGTAACAGCCATTTTGCCTTTCTCCACCTCCAAGAGCAAGAAACTAACTCTTTCTCCTTTTCACATTCTCACTGTTGAAGCATACAGCAAAAAAATGTTTGTGCCTCCTCGCTTGATGTCTCCCTGAAATTACGCATAGTAATGGATTATCAAAGCAGAACTGCTCTGATTGGTAAGGACATTTTTCAAAATGGAGCTTTGACAATGGGAATTGTGTTCTGGCTTTTAAACAGTGCTGATATGGATTTGATAAGGTGCAGAGGCAGGGTTGGAACCACGGTTCCCAGAGTTGCATCTCTTTTCCTGTACACTCACACCACCAGAAGGGGCAGTGATCTGCCCTGTGATGCAGCTTCACAGCCACATGGCATGTTACCTCAGCTTCCACCATTTAAAAACAGCCCACATTCAAAAACTAGAGGATAGAAATTAGTCTGACAAAGATGAAATTTCTCAGGACTGGCTATCTTCAAAATGCTGTTGGTCACAATTTTTGAGTCATTAATTTCCTTTTTGGGCAAGCAATTAGTGCACATTTTCCTGGGGAGAGAATTTCCCTTTGGAAGGTAGGGAGAGAGATTGGACACATGATGAAAGGTTTGCAGAAGCTGGTCAGCTGCTTAATCCTTAGAAAAGTTTCTGGTAAGATGTTTTAGAGAGGACACTTGCAAGTCCATAAATGTCCATACACATGTTCATTTACACACCACACAGAAATGCCAGCCACAATCCAGGCCTCACTGTTCCCTGTGCTGTAAAGATAGAGTTAGTGCCTAAAATATAATAAACTCCACATGGAGTGGCATCTGAAAGAGTTAGATATATATACAGGTGGATGTTACTCAATTTATACTCCAAAAAACTTAATTTTTTGGCCTTTATTGGAGTACTGCTTGAATAAAGATCATAAACTAATTTTTAAATGACAGTGTATACCTTAATATCTTATTTGAGCAACAACAGAGAAGGAGAGAAATAAAGAGAAAGATTTTATTTTTTCTTCACTCTTAGTTGTACATTTAATCTATTTCAGTTATTGTAACTGAAAAGTAGTGGACATTAATAGACAAAATATTTCTCATGGTGCATTTTATTTCTTTTGTTAGTGAGTGCTACTCACTTCAATTTCAAATCCAGTTCAGACTGAAGATTATTAATAAAGTTGACTGATGAAACAAATTCCACTCTTTGTAATCTTAAGCTCTGAAAGATTTACTAAATTCTCATGTTCTTCGATCTTATGTGACTAACACAGTCAAAGGAAAATATAAAATTGCAGCTGGGCAGATAAGGTTTAGATTAAGGGAACTATTACCTCATAACACTAGGAAGAGAATACAAATGTTAAATTGAGTTTGGATGTTGCTCAAAGCAGAATGTAAAGTGGTGGGGAGAGCCTGTGAACCCCCTGCTGCTGGGCGAATCACTTTTCCTTGTGCAGCAGCAGTACAGATAATCAAAATAATACACTATACATTTCTATTTCACTTAAACAGGAATAATTGTGAATAAACTTCTTGCAAAATATTTCTCTCAACTGAGCATGGCATTTTGTACAGAAAATTGCCACCCCATGGTTTTCAAAGGCCTTGAGCCTCATGAACAATTTCTGTAAGGGGCTGGGTATGAAGAGTAGATGTTCCTGGACAGATGGCCCACCGGATGGATAAGGATGAGAGCCTGCTACCAGTATCTCATGGCCAAGGGTAGTTGAGGCTGAGCCCTTGACTCTGGATTACACTGTTATTTGTGGAGCAATGTGCTGGACCAGGTTCCCATCCCATGCAAGTTGTCAGGGCATCAGCAGAACCTCAGGCTCCACCTGCAAAGCTGAACATGTGGTTCGACGTCTTCAGATATCAGCCCCAGGTTTTGCTTGAGAGGCGATCCAGTGGCCCTGATCTGCTGAGGAATTTCTCTGGGTAAGAAACAAATTGCTCTTCTTTCATACTTCCCTCTCCATCCTCTCTTTCTTCCTCTACTCATCAGGTGCAGAAGGGAGGTTTGTTGGCTGAAGGGAAGGTAAGGAGGGGAGGTATAACACGCCTCTCTGTACTTGTCTGATCTTGGAGTTGCTGATGCAGAAGGCAGAGCCACGTTGTCTCTGTTCTCATGAAGAATCTGTAGCTAACATTCCCCAGGGGAGAAATATTCAACTGGGAGCTTTAGGAAACAGAAACCCCAGGTGTTCTGGGGTCAGTCACTCGAAGAAGGTAAGAATAGTTAAAAAATGGAGACAATGTTCTGGCTCTATTTGCCAAGCTATTTCCTCATGTTGGTTGTTTTTGCCTGTTCCTAGAAATGCAAAGGGCCCAGAAACGGTTGTGTACATGTTTGCACATGCTGGTGACAGCTCTCCTTTCAAGTTAATCCAAAGCTAGAAAGAAGAGTAATCTGATAATCAATTTTTGCTTCTGTTGAGCGCTGAAATATATGTCAGATTTGAACTTCAAAGAAACTGCTTATTCACCCACACAGGATTCCACTTTTTTTTATATTCTCCTTTGCATTTTAACTGCACCCAGTGGACTGTTCTTTCAAACAGAGAAATCAGACGCTCAGTTGAATACCAGCAGCTTTTGTGACATGTGTGCTGTGGTAAACAGCCCTGTTGCTGCATAAAACCTGAACTGAGTGCTTTTCTCCAAAAGGAGTTAATATTATGCTTTCTCAGATTATTTTTTAAAATTGATATATATGATGGTACATAACTGTTGACTGGGCGCTTACAAAAATTCTTCAGTCACAGTGAAAAAACTCAGTGATCCAGGTGTTCATGTTACAGAGTACCAATCATTACAGAGTTATAAATGAGAGGCATTGCCTTGGATGATCTGTGGTTCACATTTCCTGAAGACAAATTGAACACCTACATTCAATGGCCAATATATCTAAAATGAAGCATAATCTTCAAATATTTACGTTATTCTGAATCTTTGAGAAAAATATGTAGGGCCAGCTTCAGGTTAGAGTCTTGTCTGTAGCAGCACAAGTTTGACTGCAGTAGAATTGCTCCTTATTCTGAAGAGGAGAGCTAATTCTCAGGCAGCAAGCAAGAAACAGAGTTGATTATCCAGTGCCTTGTGATTATCATAATACTCATCTGTCACTGTGATATTGTCAGCCAGCACAGGATCCATTTACTGTGCCACCTTACAGCCATCAGCAAGGAGCACAGTGGATCCCAGCTAAGGCATGTATCAGCATCTACTGTGGCCGAGGAACAAAATGCTTCTCCTATCTGTGGAAATTTATACTTATAAACCAGAGTGTGTCACTTGCCTGGAGTGGTGAATCCTTGCTCAGGCAGATTTCTTTCCTGTAGTCAGACTCTGTAGCAGTGTGGCAATGCAGGGGACCATGTGCACAACTTAGATCTGATCTTGTACAAAACTATCTCAGATTTATAGCCAGGAGCTGTTGAAACAAGCAGGGCTTATATTTGTTTCCTTCAAGTGTTGATGTGAACACACTTCACTCATGAGTTCATTTGCACAATGTAATTAGGAAGGATGTCAGCTTGCCTGACTGAGTTAAGTTTCACAGCTCTTATGTGCTTAAGACTGCCTCTGCTACTGGGGCAGCACGAGTAGGTAGCTGAGTGCACAGGCTCACTCTCAGGAACAGGCCAGTGGATGTGGCCATAGATATTCTCCTTTCTGTGCCTTTGTTCTCCAGGTACCCTCTTGTCCATGTTGCCTATTCAGGCTATAAGGAATTTTGGGGCAGGGATTGTTCTATTGATATGTAGAGTGACATGGTGCTCACCAGCTCTATACATATTCCTAAATCGGAATCACTATAGTAGCACCAGCATGCTGTTTGACCATTAAAATTGTTAAAGTTCATTTATTCAGGCAAATGGCACATTGACAAAGTTATGTTGTCTCCCGGTTCTTCACACTCTGCTGTGCCATATAGCTACAGAATACATAATTAAACAGCATTCAGGCTGGAGGGACCTTGATGATGAGCAGGACTTCTATACACTCCTATAATAGAAACTAAGGACATCATCGAGTGGTGACCAAATTACTTACATCAGGGATAAGGCGTGCATCAGTAATTGTTCAGTAGTGCTCTGGATGACAAATATGTTGCCATTGTGGTCCAAGAGGGTTAACATTTGGGAAAGAAAGAAAGAAAGGAAAAGAAAGAGAAAGAAAGAAAGGAAAAGAAAGAAAGAAAGAAAGAAAGAAAGAAAGAAAGAAAGAAAGAAAAGGTCGTACATATTGTTACATATTGAGCTATAACTATTTAGAGCAATAAATTGCAAATTGAGGGGTGGAGTAGGAAAGAGAGTGACAGAAAAATTTAATGTTCTCCCCACTGATATGTGTATAATTACATATATGTAATTGTAGGCCTGTGTAAAAGCCAGAGCTGAATCCATCCTGGTGGCAGAGAAAGAAGCTAACTGACATAAATAGGGCAGGAGATTTTTCTCCTTTTCAATGCCTTTATTAAAGAGATTCAGCTCAGGTGGGGAGAAATCGACGGGTCGTGCCCACGCCGCCGCTGTCCCCAAGAGTGGCACGGAGGAGGAGGGTGATGCAGCTCTGTCCGCTGGTCTGCAGGCAGCGCTGGGCACTGCGTCCTCACGGGAGATTCGCAGATTCCTGCTTTTCGGTCCAACACTTCGGGTGCCCTCCTTAGTGAACATCCTTTAAGGTCAGGGTGTGAAGCAAAAAGGATCCAAGCAGGCACTGGACTTCACGCCCATCCTTAGACATCACCTAGGGTCCCCTAATTCTATATTGGCTCGTTGTTTTTAGGGGGATTCTAAGAAAACGGGAAAATTTTGGAGCGGTGCATTTCTCATTTGCATACGTGGTCTCAGGCCACTCCTATTCTCCTGGGCTTCGTGTCCAGGTGTAGCTCCGGGGCAAGCACCAGGGAGGACAATGGCTAAATCACCAATCATTAACGGGTAATTAAAGAACTCTTTAACAATTAAGCTAATTTAACAGCAACTGGTCCCACCGTTTTTTTTCTCTGCAACCTTAAATAAAAACAAGTATATTTTTATTCATAACACTAACTTTACCAAGGCTACCTTTTCTTGTTATGTTTCTAGAAATATAAATGATTCATATACAAGAACTACTTTTCAGGTGATTTTTTTTCTCATCTAGAAGGTACAGAACACAATACAAAAAACCCCCATTTCAATACAGCTGTTCCATGAACTATGAACTAGATTAAAGTAGATTTAAACTAGTTCCAGGTTTCAGCCTGCAAAATAAGACCAGGATAGCTGTTGATCCCATATCTTCCTGAGGTAATAGGAAAATAACTTGATTTATAATGAGTCCCTTTGGCCTTGTTTATACATGGACTTGTGGCAAAAACTTCCGGAGGGAGGCATTCCTACTCTCATTTCTGAAACTTACACCACTTTGTTTTGTAATTTTTATTTTTGGTAATCTCTTTTGTAAACAGTGTCCCGCAGAGACCTACAGTAGTGAGTCCAATGCAAACAGGACATCAAAACGCGTTACATTTAAAAGCACA
Source organism: Onychostruthus taczanowskii (assembly GCF_017590055.1). Taxonomy (NCBI): domain Eukaryota; kingdom Metazoa; phylum Chordata; class Aves; order Passeriformes; family Passeridae; genus Onychostruthus; species Onychostruthus taczanowskii. The sequence goes on from NW_024500461.1 coordinate 4,675,418, forward strand.
TGCTGGTGTACAGTTAGGATTGCGACACTTAGGACTGCAGCTTGTAACATTATATAGGGCTACACTACACAAACACTTGAAATGAAGAATTTCTCACACAGTTACTATTATTTTTGAGGGAGTTTATGTTTGGGTTTCTCAGCATCTTATCACACTTTAATAACCTTTCCTTGAAAAATCCTCCCTCTTCCTTTGCATGTGAAACCAATGTGTAACCAGAGCTCGGGGATACCTTTGCTCAGGCAAACTAAAGCAGATCTTGAAGGCAGCTGGGATTTGCAGGTAGCTCCAGCTCTGGGCAGCACATGCAGCCGATCAGGGCGGGAGGAGCCTGGCACCCAGAGCCCACTGAGTGGCAGTGAGATCACTCAGACCATGCCTGACCTGAACCACCCCTCTCACCCGTTCTGCTGCTGCCAGACAGGCACTGCACAAAGCACCCAGTGACAGTTTCGTGGTCCCCAGGGTCTGTCTCTCTGCTTGTGTCCCCTTCCTGTCCCTGCTGCTGACAGGTAGGGGTGGCTGGAGGCAGCAGTGGGAGGACTGGGCAAGGAGGGTGTAGAAGGCTGGACAACTGCACGTGCTTAAATCTAAATTTAGTGGCTTCTATTGAAAAAGTAAAACAATTGTAGAAATAGGTAACATTCCCATATTTCATCCTAATATAAGGATATTGAAAGGAAGTCCCATATTAAATTGGAAACCTAGGACCTATTTGGGGCCCACTCCAGCTTTACTGAGAGAATTAAACTGGGGGGTCAGGGCTTAGTTCTATCTGGTAGAGTAGAAATATGTGGAAAGATTTGGCCTCTGTGGAAGATAGTTTCCAGTCTAATTCACTTCAGTGATTTCCGTGTTTGTCTTGCAGCTTGTCCTGCAATGAGATGGAATGCCACCCTGTGTGGGAATATACTGTTTTGTTACTAGCTTTTGCAAAGAGAAACAACTGCTTTGATAGTTTAGGCAGTTTGATAATTTAGGCAACATCCAAGTTTTGCCAACATCCAACCTTGGCCTTACAGCCTGCTTAGTTTGATAATATACTGCAGGACTGCATCCCAAGTTTCTCAGATGACTTTGATTATTTCCTCATGCATAAATTAGTGTGATCCTGAAAATTGTGCAGTTCACTCTCTGTGGAGATCCCCGTATTTCTGGTTTGACATAGTCCTTCTTAGCTCCTTTTCATCCATTGAGTTTCTGGCAGTGGAAAGCAACAGCAGTGCAGGCAGTGCTGAGACACAGTGTCCCTCCAGCCATGGAGCCACCACATTAAGATAGTTGACAAGGCAGCTTTTAAAAATCTCCTGACACAGCTGAAAAAGAATGTTTGCTCTAAAAACTTGTCTAACCATATCAGTTAAAAAGAGTGACTCAACAAAGAACAAACTCCAGTCTCTACATTAGTAGCAGAAATCTGGAATAACTTTGTAAGCACTGAAGTGCATTTACTAAAGGTTTCCACTTGCAGAGGCAATATCAGCTTTAGGCCCATATCACAAGCCACATTTTAATGCTGTTCTAATGAAAATTTGCTCTAAGTGTGGCTAAAGTGTGTATATGGCTTTTAGTCAGAAGAAATATATATCTGAGGAAATTCTAGACTGGTTTTTAGACACTAGTAAGATAGAAGCAGCACATGTGATTTAAAAACAGTCCTAGAGACAACCTTTGGACATTACTTGCAGAAAGATTGACTCCTATCATCTTATCAGCCAAAGCCTATGACTGCAGAACACACTAAGTGCTGGCAGGCTGTTTCCACTGCTGTGACACAGAAATGACCATCAGATTATCTGCCTGAGTACAGAAGGTCAGCAGTCTTGCTGGGATCTTGGAGTACAGGGAGGACAAATTCCTTTTTGTTACCAGGTACAAGTTAAATGGAAAAAAAAAAAAAAAAAGGAAAAGCAATCAATTTTAATGAGTGACCCTGTATTTACTGTTACAGCTGAGACCAGCGTTTGGCTCATTGTGTGTAGATATATCTATGAATAACCTTCTTAACCTGTTGGAAAGCTAATGACGGAAAATATTCCCCATAAAAGTATATATATTACAGCTGTGTAAATATATTAAAAAACCCTAAACTGTCAGCAGACTTGCTGGCAGATGTATGAATGCTTTAGCAAGATCTCTGTGCTTCACATAGCTTCATTTTTTTATCCTGTACATACACACACACACAGAGGCACACACGTGTATAGACTTAGTGACATTTAGAGTACAAAACTCTTTGATCAATTAGCTTCTCCAAGCAAACAGAATCTGTGGCAGAATACATGCTATGTTGTACTGCTTATGAAACACATTTTATAAGCTTTACCTGGGTGCCAGCTGTAAAATTCAGTAGGTAATCTATATAACAATCCCAAGATCTAAGAAAGAGAGGGTCTTTTTTGCTCCCTTCATATCTTCAGGGGAGAACAAGAGACAGCTTATGATGGCACTGAAGTCTCCCCACAGATGCCCCAGCAAGAGCAGAGGCATTCCTTGTTTTCTAGCTCCAAAAATTGCTTTTATCATGGGCTGATGGCAAATTTTTAAGTGCCAGGTAAGAAACATGGAGTAGGTGTCTTTAAGTCCCTCTGCCCCTTGGTATTACTTCTGGAGAGATGTGAATGACAAATTCAGGGCTAAATCCTGACTCAAACTTGTACGTCTACTATTTCAGTGGAAAAAAAAAGGTGGAGGATTTGACACATACTTCTGGTATTTTTAAAAGCTAATAAAGTGGTTAAATGTCTATAACTGAGCAGCTACAGTGAATAGTTAGTTTTTTTGGCAAGGCTGTTAAGACATATTTACAGCATGCAATTGGAAAATAAGCTTGTTATATGTTATAAATAAACTATTCCCAGTGACAGATTAAGAAAATATTGGATATGTACAAAATGACAGCATTAAACAATGAAAGTATTTCCTGAGGAGCTGAGCCTTAGCAAAAGCCACAGACAAAATATTTTTAGTGGCATTCCAACACTCTGTGTTTCAGAGCCATTTATAACAGAGCTCATTATGAGATATTCCTTTCTGCTACAGGCCGCAGCTGGATATACCAAAAAATTAAAGAAATATTTACCTACGAGAAAGAGTCACAGTACCTGGCTTTATTTCATACAGATAATTTCTCCCCTTCAATCCACCATGTGGGTTCAAGAGAAAAATTTGCCCTTATATCTCCAAATACTTAAGTACCTGCTTCTCCCGAGAACTGCTATAAATCCAGTCATTCCCATATGCATGAGCAAAATATCACAGAAAAAACTTCTGCAGGAGCCTGTCAGGGTAGGAGGATACCTGTACCTGTGGGCTGTAATTGCCTCCTCCCTTACATCCTCCTACAGCAAGGCAGCTCTGAACCCTCTTACAGCACATGCAAAATGAATCCTGACTTCAGCTATTGTGCTGGGCATGAAAACTAGCTTTCAGGTGAGTCATGCTGCTAAAAGCTCAGGTATACTTTCTTGTCTCTGTAGAACAGCTAAACTCAACCACTAAACAAGTTATAGTCCTTAAAAACTCAGATGGGGTGGTGAGGTGGGAGGTGAAAGGAAGAGAGCGCAAGTGTGAAAAGGCGTTGCCTCCCAGCAGCAGTAGCTCTAATACCTTGAGGGCATTAGGAGGAAAATGCTCAGAGGAGGCACTTCGCGGGTTTTGTGAAAGGTAAAAGCATCATTATCTGTGAAGGTGGCCTGCAGGTACGGGACAGTTGTGCTAGTGTGCAGCGGCACCAAAAAGGGAATTTTGTTGGCTTCGCATTGGCCATGCATCCACCTTAATAGCGTTTGTGCTGCTCTGCCTTGTCTTTTGGCTCATGACTCAAACCAGAACTCACTCCAAGCATTTTGCTTTTAGGAGTTGCGTTTTATCAATGTTTTCCCCCTACCATGATTTGTCTGTTCTTCTGGGGTTTTCACCATGTTCCTTCCAGCCAGGACAGATGGCACAGTCTGTTACTGACCTGGAAAAGCTGCTCTAGGGAGAAGAAATAAACTGGGAGGAGGCAGAGAGGTATCATCACTTTGCTCAGGGGACATCTCAATGGAGATCTAGATTCAGTTTTCCTTCCTTTCCTCTCCTTTCCTGTGTGAATGGTGTTGACAGAGTGTGTATCTGTGTGTGTAAACCTGCCAGGCTTCTGCAGCTGCCTGGCTGGTGATCCTCTCCCAGGGAGCACATGCAGGTAGGGCTGCCAATTGGCTTCCCTGACTGCGCTTGCTGTATAAATACGGACACTCTTCACATGTTGGCCTTTCTTTTGGAGAATATTCGTTCTTGGGTCTCTGGGTGACTGCAAACTAGGCCACCTTGTCTTCTCTCCCTTTGTATGCACCTCTGTAAGCTGACTCTAAGCACCCCCAACCAGCAGTTGTATATACAGATGTGTGTAAATCCATCCCACTGCATGACATCAGCTCTGTCCTAGAAGTTAGAGGAGGATCACTTGGATCAGTCATCAGAGCTCCTTCTGATGACTGGGGATTCAACACAGTTTGAAACAGCAAGATAGAGCTCTGTAATAAAATGTCAAGGTATTCCCTGATTTTTTTTTTTTTGGGGTTTTTTTTTTTTTTTTTGGTTGTTGTTGTTATTGTTGTGGTTTTTAGTTTGTATTGTTTGTTTTGCATTTAGGTGTGTGTGTGTGTTTTAGAGAGCTGTCTACTTCAAGTATTTATTTAAGACCTTATACTTCTTCCATCAAAGACCATGGAGGTACATTGAGGAGATTCAATGTCAAAGGAATATAATTTCAGATTCTTCATAAATAAAAAAATAAACAATATTGTTCTAATAAAGATGATCTAGCTTTTTCTGATGGTAAATTTTAGATCCCAACTTAGAACTGAAAATGGTGAGTCTTGGCTCTAAAAAAGATATGAGAATATTCATACTTCAAGCCCCTCCTCCTAACAGCCAGAACCACAGTGATGGCAGATATTCTGAACTCATAAAAAGATTTCAGAGGCTTGTCTTAACCTGTGATTCTCTTGCTGTTTTGAATGATATATATGCTATATGATGGAAAATTAGTTTGAAAGTCCAAATTCTTTTATACCAATGAAGTATAGTATAGCTGAGATAAGATTTTTTTGGCATTTTCTACCAGCCTGATTTTGCTTTACTGTCTGGATTGATGCTATGAAAACTACACAGAAAGCAAAGCTATTGAAATGATCAGAATTTCCTTATGGGGTCATTCCAGTAACCTGAAAACTTAACAGGAAACCAGATGATTCCTAACAAAAATATACTAATTATGTCTTTTTTCTTTTCCCAGGAGGACTGCTAATGTACCATAGCCAGGTATATTTGCTAATTGTTGAATTCTTTTTCCATTAATAATATGACCTTTTGATGCTAATTGCATAATAATGAGGCATATTTTATATTAGATAGCAGCAGCCAAATTCTGTTTGTACATAGTGTAAAACCAGAATAGTTTCTCTAGGATTTATTCCTCTAGTACAAAATAACACCTCCATTGAATAAAATGGAAGAGTGTCTCAACTTAAATAGGGTTAAATGGATCCACTGGGGGTTATAGGGGTAGGTACCAGCAGAAGACAAATGGTTGAGTCCATAAAGCATGTAGAAGAAAAACGAAACTCAATGGAAAGATTACTCTGTTAAGCAATAATTAAGATACTACATGTTCTCATGAATCTGTATTTACTGTGTGTGGCTAAGAAAAAATATTTTTACTGTGAAGGTGTTGCAACAACAGCTGGAAGAGATTGTCCATAGGAGTTGTGGAGTCTTTGCATGTATAGATATTCAGAACCAATATAGATATTGGTCACAGTCCTGAGCCAATTGCTTTAGTTGTGGGTTTGGACTAGATGTTCTCCAAGAGGACTCTGTCAACCATTTTGTGTTTCTGTGAATATGTAATTTCAGGGTCCAAAGGCAATTTTAAGGAATGATAAAATACACTTATTTTTAAAAACTTTTTGCTTCAAAGGTTTCAGCTTCCTCTGGGAACAAATAAAAGCTTTTGCCTTATAATTTTTTTGCATGGAAAGTTCTTGTAACTGTGAAGTGAAGCAATAACACAACAAAGCAAAACTGTTGAAGGTAAATAATGAATTTGGGTACATCTTCTCTCTTCCTGGATTTCATAGTCAGAGTAAATGGCACAGCAGCAGAAGAAGTGAATGCTGGAGGAAGGGGCTACATTCAGAAAGCGCTCATTCTTGTTAGCTGAAAGCATAATCAATAACCATATAGAAGAATGGAGACTCACCAGTATCGTTCTGCTCTTTGGAAATCTGCTGTTGTGAAAATAGGTGTGGTGACTCTCATATTCAGGACAATAACTAAAGGGCAATTATAGTCAAATTCCTTCTATTTTCCCTGTAATTAGAGTAATTATATATCCAACATGCCTATGTCCCAAGCTGTGAACATGCTAGTAAAAATAACTTGTTTTCACAAAAATCTTATTAAGTCTGCATCATGATTGGTATTAATCTTTCCCTGTTAAAAACTTTGTTATTTCAAATAAATGAAGTCCCATTTATTGTGCTTTTTGTATTGCAAAATCCATCTCTACCTTCCCTCAAGGTAAAAGCTCTGAAGCAACTGTTAATGTAGAGAAGTCTAATAGTATAAATCATTTGAATTTCTCTTCTGATTCTAAGCAACAGCTGCTTTAATCTACTTCACAGCACATTATGTTTGTAAAACAATGTAAATTGGGCTGTATTTCAGTGGTTGACCTGTTTGTCTGGCAAGTGTTAATTCAACAGTTAATTTTACTGTCATTTATAAAAAACAACTGATTAGTTTTCTGGGAATTCTGTCTAGTTGCTTTCCACCTTGTGTAGTATAGAAATAGATTGACTTTAGCTGGAGCAGAAGATATTTTCTTCCCATGGAAACATACATATCTGACCAAATTTTTAGCTGCTGTATTCCTTGCACAATCCAGTTAAGGGACAGAGTAGTATGTGTTGTGTATGATTTTTCCTTGTGCACCAATTTTTACAGGACAGGTCTGAATGGCATATTCCTGAAAATATTTACTGTACAATCATCTAAGACAGAGTAGCTACTTTTACACAAACATCCTTTCACTTACTCTGAAAAGATTGAAAAACACCAAGATTTTTTTTTCTGTCTGTTTTAATATTAAGCTTGAGATGGATGTGAGCAAAACCATTTGAGAATAGTTTCACAAATTCTGACTGACTTTTCCCATCTTATGTTCATACATCTTTGTTGTTCAAGGAATTTTAGGTGCTTGCTTATTTGAAGAGTAGAGAATTTCTACATTTTAAGTGATTATACTCATATATGTAACTACCATGCAGGTTTTTAAATTAAAAAAACTGTCCAATTTTGTGCTGTTACTGTAGTTGGTGCTATTACATGCACCAGAACTTCTTAACTTTGTTTATAATGTTTTTAGACACCTAAAAGGAATGCAGTGCCAATACATGGTCAGGGGAGCACTGACAGGCAAGTGCCCTGGTAGGTCTTGCTGAACTAGTTAAATCAGCATGTCTCTCAAGAAGATATTGCTCCCAATTAAAGAGCTGGCAGAATAGAGCCTTTTACTGCCCCTCAGCTGTTCCATTTTACAGCCCTGTACATGAGCTTAATGGAGCAATAGAAGTTGTTTTGCAGTCAGACACCAGATTATGAGTTGGAGAAGCTGAGGTGCAGCAGGTTTTGCTGTATCTGGAACAGGAGCAAGAATTTCTGGCAAAGGGTCAGTAACAAACAGCTGGGATGGGGGAGAAGAGGCAGTAAGGTCTTAGCCACCACAGCTGTTTGCTTAGTGAATGTGAGTCAGAGCCTTGAGAGAAGCACATACTCAAAGGCAGTTGAATAGTTCATGAACCACCTGTAGCCTGAAATACATTCACAGGGAGTATTTGTTGGACAGCTGTAAATGATGAGTAAAAGTGCTCATGTCTGCTCTTGGATCACTTGCACAGAGCGGCAGAAAGCTATATCTGTAGTCTAAAATTTTCTTTATTAAGTTCAAGGTCTTGTACCTGGGTTTTGAAGGTAAAATATTTTTAATGGAATTTGGTTTTGTAGGGTGTGTCCTTGTAACCAGCATGTTCTAGCACTTCACAAAATCCAGTTCAATGTTCTTCTGAAAATGGCACCTATTACTTACAGTACTGACATAGTTTATTAGGAAATACCACAAATGAATTCAGAGGATATTGAGGAAAGGAAAAACTATGACATCAGCCAAAAAGACTCTCAATGTCAAAATATTCACCTCTGTTTTTACCTTTTTTCTTCTGACAATTCCTGAATCTTGCCTGTGAGAGGCACTCGCAGCTATTTATTTATTTATTGACATTCATATCTAAAAAGCATGTGACCATTGCCCAATCATCTGGTTGGATTTACATTCAAGAAAATCTCATAAATATTTCACAACATATTACCAAATAGTCTAGAGAAAAGAAAATCATTAATATAATTAATATCCATTAATAAGCCCTCTAGAAACTTCAGGTGTAATCAATTTCCCCACTAAGTCTCCTAAGATAAGAAGTGTGTGGATTTTCTTATGAAGAAACACAAAAATGCTTTGCTCTGTGCCCTGGAGTCTAGCAGGACTAGCAGTCCATCTGAAACAAGTTCTGGAATTGAGCATTTTTCCTGGCAAATATTTTCCTGTCCATTCCTGGAACTGGAACTGACAACAGAAATGCCCCAGGTGAACTCAGTGGCTTAAAAGATAAAGCAAAGAAAAAAACATGTCCCAGACCACTTAGGGCTTTGTAACTTATGCCAACATGTTCAGTGTTATTGCTCCACAAACTGAACTTTATAGACTGCTTCCATAAAAAATGCACTTGGAACTAAGAGTAAAATGGTCATGGAGTTCATTTATGACACAATAAAAGTAAATTAGTCATGGAGCTGTGGTATCAGGTAAAATCAAATCAGATTTGCTTATTCAAACACTTTACAACTTGGAAAATAAAAGACAATAATTTGTAAAAAGTTTTATATCTTGACAATAAAACCTTTAGGCAGTCAGATACATTATCTTGCATTTAATGTAGGGGCAAACAAGCTAAAAGCTAAAAGGTTTAGAAAACTGCAGAACTCAATGACTTATACAGTAAGAGTCTAGCAGATGAGTAAAATTTATAGAGATCTGCTGACATAGGCTGGGATGACTGGGACCTGGTGCCACATGCCCTCATGTTAAAGCTCAAGAAGCTGACACTGGTCAGAGATTTGCAGGGTTTCTTCAGGGATTGCATTCCACAAGTGCAGGATTTCTCCATGTAGTTCAAATCCATTGGGTACAATGCTATTTCAGCAGCTGCTCTGCTCCTTTGGTCTCATTAGGAAGGGAAATCTTTCTTTGTCCTGTTGGGATACTTTTCCACAGTTGTCTAATGGGAAACAATGGCATTGTTTGAGGGGGGCTTTATCATTAACTAAAGTTAGTTGAAACTCTTGCCCTTAGTTTTACATTAGTAATTGTGTTGGAGAAACATTTTTTGAAATGTCTAATCAAGAGTTCAGAGGACATTGCTGACTCTTGGGAAGAATTGTGCAGAAACACTGACTATATAGAGAGGACATAATGGTTGGTGAAAAGGAGAAATAGGATGCTTCTACTCAATCCTGAGAACATTCAAAATGCATATCTAATCAAAACTCCCCTAAAATTCTAATTCATGTAAAACATTTGCTTGCTCTGTATCTCATTGAATAAAATTTCAGAACTCCTGATGTCCAGTGGCCTGTAAATTCTAAAATACAGGAAAATCTGAGAATTCCCCCTTCCCGGTGACACAAAAATAATTTTTCCCTCTATCAGACCAAAGACAAATCCTAGTACTTGTCTTCTCCCATATCTGATGGCTAAAATAGTTCAGCATGGGTACAGCTCGCACAGTTCAGATGGACCAAGCTATGGAGGACCTGCTGAGAGGGGTTCTGCTCTACTTGCTTCCCAGCTTGTCATTCATGGTTAATTTTCTATTCAAACAGCAACTGTCTTTTGGATAAAATCAAAGAGTTTTGAGTTACCTATGCACTTATATTTAGTGTAGGAACATTGCTTTAAAATGACAGAACCTAGAGCAAATTCAGAGCACTCTTTCAAAAACATATTTTTTACCGCATATTTTCTGTTGACTCTAACCTGAGTTTTCCTGATAATCAGGCTGATAATAAACCCATTATCTTCAGCATACATATTTCTGTTTTATTCGACTCTTTTTTTTTACAACCAAGTTATCATTCTTTCGCAAATAGCAATAGGAGTCAATTCAAGATATGGTCCCTAGCAGCGTGAACAACATAGGTGTCTTTTTTTTCCCTCTTTCCCAAAGGATGTTTTGAGTTGGGACCAGTGCCACCTGAAGTGTCTGTCACCTTGCAACCACCATCTGTCTTACTTGCAAATTCAGCAGGAAAAAAAGCACAGATAAACAAGAGAGGAACCTCTCTATGAGGTCCTCCGTGCTGCATTTTTCATCAATGTTTAAAGATAGAAAGTGACCTGCTGTGGGCCCAGGGGATGGCACCACAAAGCCTGCAGCCCTCACAGGTCCAGACTGGCTCCCAGGGGGCACTGACTACCAGCCCCTCATGAAGAGGGCCTGAGACACCAGGAACCTTCTTGTGCTTCCCAGCAAGCTCCTAAAGCAACCATGCTGCCAGAGAATTCACAGGGAAAACTCCCCAGGGTTGTGAATACAGCTACAACTTTTGGCCCAGCAGTCTCTGTACTGGTGAATAAGAGATGGTGAATAAGAGACTTGAAGCAATATTTACTCCTGTTATCTCTTGCTTTTACATTTTTCTGTACAAATTGTAACTCTACAGACAGCATATTAAGAATTTTTGTAGAATATTTCTGCTACCACCGATAGGATCACCAAATCTTTGTTGTGCAACCCCTTTCTCCTCCACAAAATGTCTTGCGCTTTGTACTTCAGAATGTGGCACAGACATCCACTGATATCAGCGACCTTTCAAATCCCATCCAGAGTTTTCCCAAAGGACAGAGAAATCAGTCTACTAACACTGTGACAGTCAGAAATGTAAGCTTTACATCAGTAAATGACATGCACTTTGTTTCTTCCAGTAGGCTCCTTGTACACGGCACTGAAGGTCTGCTCCAGTGTGTTATGCATAATCATGACTAAGACCAAACAGAATATTCCACTATTTGAGAGTGTCAAGACATCTATCTTTTTAGAATGGCATAGGCAAGTTGAAATGTGATTAAGATCTTTGTTCTTTGTCAAGGTATTTCCAAAGCTCTAGCAAAAAAAAAAAAAGCTCGTAAAAATATAGGTGAATACTTTTTATTCAGTCTCCTGGGATAAAAATAGATCTTGCATAGATCTGTGCTGCTCTTGAATTTTCTGAATTCAGTCATTTTTTTGTGAAAGACAAGGGTGATCTTAACTAACTTCACCCTAGATAAAGTTAAGTGAAAGCAAAAGAGTGGGCAGATGGCTCCCTGACGAAAGAATGGAGGCAAGTCTGGTTGGCAATTTACCTTCTTGGAAACCAGATGTTTAAGTCATCCAGGCATAGCACCATCCCTGAAAGTGCCTCTCTCTGATGTGTAACTTTAGGACTTCCAGAAAATTAAGGCCCCCTGCTATTTGACAGGTTCAATCAGCCCCAGCTCTAAGAAATGCAATCCCTATTTTATAGACTTAGGACACCCCAAGTGTTATTTCTAATATTATATCTCTGTTTCACTGGACCAGATTTAATAGAGTTGCAATTTAGTGCAAAGATATTATTCATCAGAGAATATTGACAACAGGCCGTGAGCAGCTGGCAAGAATGACCAGTCTTTTTCCTTGAATCATTTTGTAAGGTTAACAAGAAATTGACAGAGGCAGGAGGCAAGGAATGAACTTGGTTAAAGCCAATGCCACTGAAGGTACCATCATGGCTATAGTTGTGTGGATGAAAAACAAAACCCTGAGTTCACAAATATTAACAAAACTACCTACAAGCCTTTCCAAAGCACATATATGGATTTAAGTTTACATTTATATATCCTATAGTTTTCTGCCTCTAACAATTTTTGAGTAAGCATCATGGTCCATGAATTAATCTATCCATATAAAGATGCAGGAATGGGTTAGTATGAACTTAGTGCATTGAATGAATCAAGTACTTTACAGAAGAAGCAGACCATATGTCACTTCATTTACTAGTGAGTTAACAAAACATAACAGGGGATTTATTATAGTATAGAATGTGAAAACAGGTAAGGATCTGATTCTGAAAATTGCTGAATGACAAAAAGGCTGTTTGGGAATGCTAGGCTCCATGGGAAACATGAAATGCTGTGCAAAACTGCACTTACAAGAGTCTGTCATGGCACTGCCCACAGGACTAAATAAATACAACAGTGCACTCACTTCCATTACTTCTCATTTTCCTTTGGTTTCTGAGACTAAACTGAATGATGAAAATTTGTGACATTTTCCTTCTTTCAGATGCTTTCTGATATATCTGCTGGTGCTTATCATGACAGCAATTTGTTGATTAAAAAAAAAAAAAAAAAAAAAAGACATGTAGAGTTTCAGTCCTTGGTGCAATATTTCTTTAATCTGGTTCTTTGTTATAGAAAGTTCAACTAGATTTTAACTACTATGAGCTGCTGAAGTGATAACAGAAAAATATTGCTGAAAAGCTTTCCAACTCAGGGACCAAGTTCATGACATTACTCTTTTGTGACAAGTCTGGTTTAAAGCTTGTAAACAACCAACACATTAGTAAAATTAGGTAACAAGATAGGTAGAATAAAAACCCTGTCTTGAATGCTTCCCATTTGCTTGTGTCATGTCTGCAAGGTTTTTCTTTTTCTTCCTGCTGTTGATTGGTGTCTGCTTTAGTTATAGATCTGACAGGACATGCTGTAGATACCTAAGCAGAAGCATGTTACTGCAGACCAGTGTTGTGCAATCCTGAATAATGTTGGAGGCAATAGCTTCCAAGAAAATAGTCCTGGTGTACCTCAGCAATGGTTGTGGCACGGCTGCTTCTGTGCTACACAACCTGAGTTGTTGGGATGAAGAATGTACTTTTTGACCAGAGGCATTGTATTTTGGAGACTTGTCCCTTGAAGCACAAAATGAAATTTCCCCACTTCCAAAATGCTGAAGGCTACATGTCAGATGGTAACTACAGTAAAAGAGAGACTTAGGAAGTTTAGGGTTCACTTCCTCTTCTCTCAGATCAGAAATCTGATATAAGCACGATGAATGAATTTGACTTTGGCTCTCTATTGACAAACAAGGATGTAAATGGCCACTTTCCTCAGCTCACGTGAGTATAGGTAACTCTAGATGTTATGGCTTCTGTTCATTGAGGCTTACTCACGATAGTAATTTATTTTGGTTAGTCACAGATTTTAAAATAATTCCAATGAGGATGACAGCTGCTAATGTGACTGTAAGCCCACAGAAGGTCAGGATGACTGTGTCTGGTCTGGACTAGATACTTACTCAATCTCCCAGTTTCTTTAATGTGTTTCATAAGATCAGACTTCACACAGCACCTTCTTTCTCTTGGTCCAGAGCCATGCCTATTAAAAATGATATCTTCCTGGTAGAGTAAAAGTTCCCTTTACCAGTGAGCTGAACATCTACTTTGTTCCTCTTATTATAAAGAGAGATTGCTGGTAAGCCTAAAATTAGATCTACCAGTTCAGTTTTTTTCGTTTGTGAATGTATGTGATGAGCTTGTCATACCACCTCTCTGTTCTGCCTGTCCATTCAGTTCTTCTAAGTAGAGACACTGACACAATTGTCATAACAAGAGTAGTGCTGTCAAGTCTCACATACTTCATTACCTTGCCTGCACACAGAGGTAAAGCAGAGTAGAGTGGCAGAGTGGTGTGACCTGCACATATCTGCACAAAGATCACCCAATTCCTCTAGGTTTGCTGTGGCCATGATACAGTTGGGAAAACTGAATTTTAGCAGTAATGCACATTGTCACTGGGCAGAATCTTGGTTCTATGGGGCAGTGGAAAAAATAACATCATCAAATGGATGATGTTAAAAATTGGACCTGTCATTCTTAATAATGTCAGTCTTGAACTCAGTCCTTCTTCCAAGCATGCAGAGCTATGAATGACATGAAGGATTCACATTTAGCTGGTAGCTGGCAACCACAGTGTACAGGGGGCAGAGTGCAGCTATTGTTTTCTAGTCATGTAACTTTATTACAGAGCTGCTTAATGTTATGCAGAAAACCCAGAGGGGAAAAAATCACAATGGGTGGTAAAATCAAGTCTACTGGGAAACTCTAATTATATCTCTTGCACGTAATCTTAAAGCCTGTATAAAAGTCAGCTTCTGTGATCTTGTACCTCTTGCCAGCATAAAATGTTAAGAACTTTATCTTTCTTCCTCTTTCCATTTCATATTGCTCCATAGGAAGGTGGAGAGTATTCTTTATAGAAAGACAGGATATCACAAATTTGTTCTGTGCTGCCTATGATTGTAGAAATTGGAACAATAAAGGCCAGTGTTCAGCTTTGTACATACATGAGGTTACATATTAAAGAGAGTAGAAATCTGTGAATTCCTCAAACTCTGGCATATTTTCTAAAGCATTCCAAGAAGATCTCTTAAAAAATTGCCAGTACATTCCCAACACTCTGAAGGTATTCTGAGACATAGCATGGAAAAAACCAAAGGTTTAAATTTCAGTTGTCAGGCTTGCTGTGGAGTATTGATTCAGATGTTCAACTTATTAATTGAGGATGCCCGTGAAGGGATAGAGTGCACCTTCATCAAGTGTTCTGATGGTACAAAACTGTACCACCTACAGCTTTATTGCCATTCAAAGGGACTTTGACAGGCTGGAGAGTTAAGGAGAAAGGAACCCCATGAAATCACACAAAGGTAGATGCAGGGACCAGCACCTGGAGAGAAATAACCCCATGTACCAACACAGGCAGGGGCATGACTTGTTGGAAAGCAGCTCTGTGAAAAAGGGCCTGGGGGACCTGGGGCTTCTGGTGGACAACAAGAGTTCTGTCAGCCAGCAGCGTGTTCCTGTGGTCAAGAAAGCCACTGAAATCCTGGGGTGCATCAGGAAGAACATTGCTAGCAGGTCAAGGGGGGTGATCCTGCACCTCTATTTAGCCCTCGTGAGGCACATCTGGAGTGCTGTGTCCAGTTCTGGGCTCCTCAGGACAAGAAAGACTAGGAATTCCTGGACAGAATTCAACAGGTGTCTGCAAAGATGTTTATGGGGCAGGAGCATCTCTCTTATGAGGAGGGGCAGAGAGAGCTGGGCCTGTTTAACTTGGAGAAACAGGACTGAGAAAGGATAGTATCAGTGCATAAGAAAATCTTAAAGAGAGGGAGTTAAGAGGATGGGGCCAGACTTTTTTCAATGGTGTAATGGGACAAGGGTCAGTGGGCCCAAATTGTAACACAGAAAGTTCCATGTTACTATGAGGAAGAACTCTTTTGCCTTGAAAATGAAAAAACCACAAGAACAGACTGCCAGAGGTGGTATCTCTTCTGGAGATATGTAAAGCTGCCTGGACGTGATCCTGTGCAACCTGCTCCAGGTGAACCTCTCACAAAGGGTGTGGGAATTAGATTAGATGGACTTTAGACATTCCTTCCACTCTATGATTAAGATGTAATGTAATTAAAAATAAAATAGTATGTTGTATCGTGCTTTTTGTTTTATCAGTGGGTCTATAGTAGAGTAAATAAAGTAAGACATCATGTATGACCTACTGAACAGGTAGACATTAGGGAATTGTTAAATAATTATTTTAAAAAAAATTTGTTTTTCTGTTTTTGTTAATGACCTGTTAACCCACAAACACACTCCCACCAGCTGAAAGATCAAGAGAAAATGGTTGGGATGACATCAAGGCAAGACAGAGGTTTTTTTCTTTGCTTGTTTTCAGCACTGGACAGCAGAGTGAATGCTTAAAGCTAGATGCATGAAATTAAAGTGGTCCAGGGCTTTCCTTAAACAGAAATCTTATGATAAAATGAAAATGATTTGCAATTACTGTAAGAGTAGTTTTCTAATAGCCTGTTGGTGACATCGATAGACAAAGCCAACCTTGTATCATAGCATAAGCATGGTGTGTACATTGAATTTTGTGGGTATAAAATCGTGTCTTGTGTATCCTCCTATGCGGTGACAGAAAGTATGTGAAGTGCCCACATTGGGGTGGTGACTGAAAAGGCCAAAGACTTGGTATAATGCTGATGTTTTGTTCAAGGATAAAGAACAAATCACAACTTAACTCCAAAGAATAAATTAAGAAACAATTCCATTTTTAAGATTCTAATTGATTCACTGGAGAAGGAAAAGTGGAGAAAGACAGAACCGTGAGCAACATCTCAAAACAGATGAATCTAAGAGCCCAAAATACTTGTAGAATAAAAAAAAAAAAAATCAAAGCAATCTTCTGCAAAATGCTAAAAACCAATAGTTTTTAGACTTACCTCTTCAATTAGGTGACCATCAGCATATTTTGGTGCTACTTATGCCAAAATGTACAGTGCACTGGTGATTCCAGCTGACAGTAGAGTCTATCTGACAGTAATAGAAGACTGATAGATGCTTTTCTTGCCTACAGAGAAGAACAGTTGTATGGAAATCTCTGGACCATTTGAAATATTGGTGTGTTACTCAGAAATTATGCTGTTCTCAGTTAAATACTCCTCTCCATTTCTTAGGATAAGGGAGAAAATATGCTTCACTTTGGAGTAAGAGCAAACTTTGCTGTACCCCACCAGGAAACCAAATCTCTATTCTTTATGAGAAGGACTCCCTGTTGGGCACTTTAACAGCTCAAAGTCAACCATAATTTACAGGTCTCCGGAGCAGTTTTCTTCCATCAGATGAAGACAAACAAAAGTCTTACAATCATTCATCCTCATTCTAAGTGATGTGGCTGCTAGCAATTTGGAAGAAATATTAAAAGAAAAGGTCTCCTACCCCACTGATATTAAAGATTGAGTGGAAGATACTGAAACAGTGGAGTGTATACTAAGAACTGGATGGAGTATGAGACATCATGAGTATACCATCATTCTACTACTGCAATGGAAGAAGACATCTGCTGACCTATTAAACTTAGGTAAAAACCATGTAAAGTAGGTTTCTAGCTAGCTTCACAAAGTTATCCTGGGGGTCTAGTTGGGATTCCTTTGTCTGTAAGAATCTCTTGATAGAGAAATGCAAGATGAAGACAATTCCTGAAGCCATGACTAGCACCCACTTTGGATAAAAACCTTCTAGAGTGAGAGATAGTGATCTTAATGAGAGAAGAAGCTTCACTATGATTATATTTACTTGTTTTGGTGCCACTTAATGCCCTTCTTTCTCTAGTAAAATTGTCTTTCAAAATCTTCCACAAGCTTTATACTGACAACACTCAAGAGCCTTGATGCTAGTCACACAGGCTCTTGAGTGTTGACACATTTTTTGACAAAGATAAGGTGCAAGTACAGCAAAACACATTTCCTTCCTGCTGACCTCTGACTTCTACAGGCAGTGTACAGGTGAGAGGATTCACCTCTCTTCTCATCTCTACTTTTCAGTTCAGCGAAGGGACACTGAGTGTAACAGAATCCTTTTCCCCACTCATCTTAGATGCAAAATTCTAGCAACCTTGATGTGGATGTACTAGTTCAATAGTGACTGCAGAAGATGGTACTTCAGCCCTCTAAGAGACAAATGCTTTCTCAAAGGGCCCTGTATGTTCCCCTCTGTAGTTAACTAAAAGTGTTTCCAAAGGATGATTCATTGAAGCATAGAATGGTTTGTGTTGGAAGGGACCGTTAAAGGCCATCTAGTTCCAACTCCCCACCATGGCAGAGACACTCGTCACTAGACCAGATTTCTCAAAGCCCCATCCAACCTGACTTTGAACGTTTCTAGGGATGGGACACCTGTAACTCTGGGCAACTCTTTCTCAGGTTGGCACCACCCTCACAGTAAAGAATTTCTTCCTTATATCTAATGTAAGTCTGTACTCTTTCAGTTTAAAGCCATTTCACCTTGTCCCATCACTACATGGCACTGTACAAAGTCCTTCTCCAGACCTCTTGTAGCCTTCCTAATGGAATGGGCTGTAAGCCCTTACCCCGGAGTCTTGATCTCTCCATATCACAAGTCCAACTCTCTTAGTCTGTCTTCATAAGAGAGGTGCTCCAGCCCTTTGCTTATCCTTGTTGTCCTCCTTTGGACTTAGTCCAACTTAGTCCACGTCCTTCCTGTGTGGAGGACCCCGAGCTGGATTCAGCAGTCCAGGCAGGGTCTCACCAGAGCAGAGAGGCATAATAATCTCCTTTGACTTGCTGGCCATGCTGCTTTGGATGCAGCCCAAGACATGGTTTTTTTTCTGGGTTGCCGGTGCACATTACTAGCTTGTGCTGTGCTTTTCGTCAACCAACAACCCCAAGCTTTTTTCTTCAGGGTTGCTCTCAATCCATAACCAAAAATTAAGTGTGTAGAATAGAGATGGGATGAACCCTCTAGAGGAAAAATGTTCTCAGCACTGTCTGTTCAAATAACATACATGATGACAGTCTCAGACTAGAGGCTTCAATTTTGCAAGCCTGCAGTTAGGTGAGGTGAACCCTATCTAAACTTAAAATTCCAACCACAGAGTATCCAGAGCAGTGCTTTAAATGATAAATATGGCTGAGTTAAACATGTATGCCTATTGAAATACAATGGAAGGTGTCCATAAAGAAATTTTGGAATTAGCAATCTACCCAGTGGAAGATGACAAAAATCATCATCCAGTGATCAGATATTTACAGGCTGGTTTGTTTTCTTTATTTTTCCCCCTGCAGATGAGTAATGTACATGAATAGCCCAAAACTATGATCCTATTTGTCCCCTTCAAACATGATCTCTTTAATCCTTTAAATTTCTTTCTAGGAGGAACATTAGTGCTTTCTGATTTTTAATGCAACTGCTGTTTTGACTAATGATTTAATTGTTTAAACAGTTCAAGAATGTAAAGACTGCCTCTAAGCTAGGCCTTATTTAATGAACAGCAGGAACAAAGCTGCTGCAATATATGTTAGAGAATAAGCTTCATTGGGGTGAGATCACCAATTCCCCTGTCCACCTCAGCAGCCTAACCATTGTTTTCCATGAAGCAAATCCTGCCATCTATACTCAAAATTTAATCAGGAGAAAAGACACAATAACAGCACTAAGAATGTCTTCTGGCAGAGCCCTTCATAACCTGAAGCTGTTTTGCTTTCCTGGCAGTATTGTGCTCCATTTTGCTTGACATGATGATAAAGCTCTGCAAAAGGCAGCGCTGTCGATCCTGAGGAAAGCCGACCCACATCCCGGTCTGCCCACTCTCAGAAGTGCGATGAGAAGGCTTCACTCATTGCCTTTGCCTCTCTTTTAAGAAGGATAGCAGCAGAAGAGAGTTTTTTGGAATGAAATGCTATGCGTTATCTCTGTGCTTTTAAGTCATATCTTCTAAAATGCCTTGTGCATTTATTTTCAGGTGACATTGGCCTCTTCCACAAAACCTCACCCTGTTTTATCTCCCTTCCCTACCCATATTTCTTCTTCTCTGCATCGATCTTTTGCCACAGTGACAGTCTTCTCATTTCCGTTAATTGAACTTTGATGGTGTTTAAATAAAGAAAATATCACTGTGTCAGTGTACTGCTGTGCACTGCTTTGGATAAAAATACTTTTTTCTTTCTGCTATTCAGTGCTTCTTTTATTTTAGTGCTCAGTGCTGTCATCTCTCTACTTGCTTCCTCCAACATGAATCTCAGCAGAAAGCAGGAAAGGCAGTCAGCTTTTAGCTCAGGATGACCACTCAAACACACAGAAAGAATGAAAGCTCAGTTTCATAATATGGGAGCTATTTTATTCTTTTTCTCAGAATCAGAAGTGCTGAGAATTGCAGAGCAGGTGCCATTCTTCTCCCTGACTTGCTGCAAGCTGCAGTTTGTTGGACTTTTAAGTGACTCTGTGATTCCATGTCAGTAGTTCATGATAAAGGAAGTGATTCAGTGCCCAAAAGTCCTATTATCAAGAATGTACAACCTGTTAAGTGCCTGCTACTAAATGAAGATAGTGAATTTGTTAAAAAAAATAAAGAAAAAAAAACCCCAAAAAAATACCCCAAACCTCAAACAAAATAATCCTCCCTATGTTGTAATTAAAAGTTAAAAGCACAGGAGATAATGTGAGTGGCATGCATTGCTTGGGCTGTCAGCTGTAAAACAAACACTATCTTTTGCTTTATTGTATGATTTATTGCATTTTTATCTGCTTAAAAAATACTCATTAGGGATGAGCTGCAGGAAAATGACTTTTGGACAGCTATGGGGTGAAATGAGCACACAATGAAGGGTGACCTTTCAAAGGGGGATTATCTATAAATAGCAATGGTTATCCCTCACAGCCTTCTGACATAAGCCTGCTGGGAGTATGAAAAAGGAGACCCTTTCCACCAGTTCCTCCAACATTCTTTTAGATTGGCACATGACATGTTTTGGCCATGAATAGCTGAGGAGAATTTGCAAAGGGATCAAGCAAAAAGCCTTAGCAGCTGTCTGGCTGTTGATATTCCCCTGGGTTTAAAAATTAGCTCAGAGCTTCCTTCTCTTTGCCCATGAACAATGACACACAATTTACTAGAAAGGTATATTAAGATTTTATGTTTAAAATATGTAATTTTTGGATCTCATTTATTAAAAAAATTAATTATATCAGTTTTTAAAATTAGCCAAGCAGTGTCAGCATAGTTTATTCAAACACCAAAGGGATTTAGGATCAGACTGCACTTCTTAACTACTCTTTTAACTTCTGCTTTGCACCATGGACCCATCAAATCCTTTATTTGGAATGAGGAAGAATTGATACTCTTGGCCATTTATTATTTTTAAAGTGAAAGAGGTGAGTGAATTTATTAGGAAAAAATAATGGACTATTTTCTTTGTAATGCATGACCTTTGCTTATTTGCCATGTGATATTGTCATAAAATAGTATTTCAGAGATTTTAAAGTTTTCATATGAAGGGTAATCTGCAAAGGGAGATTGCATAGAAGATGATAGTTTTAAATAGTTAGATGTGATCAGTGCCTGAACACTTGTGTGTTTGCTGCATGCCTGTGTTTTAAGGTGTGTCCTGTGTGCAGCCAGACATCACCAGCAACCCTTCCACAAAACACAGAACTGCACTGTGTTCCTAACTCCTGTGGCCTCATGTATTTAGGATGGTTGTTCTGATAGAAACCAAGCCTAAGCTGCTTGCTTACTGTTAGATGCATATTGAATGATTACTGTGTTTATCATCACTACTATAATAATGAGAATTAATGACCAGGATCTATACAAAAGATTGAGCCCATGCACTACATGCTGTTGGTAAACGTAGTAGGAGACAGTCTTTGTTTGAAGGCATTTACAACCTAAATAGACATGCAGCAAGAGGTGTTATTATCTCTTCTTCACAGATGGTGACCAAGATAAACTGACATGTTGTGCCAAGGGATACAAGCAAATGTGAGGGGGCAGGGAGGGAGCGAGCCAGGGCTGAAGCTGGGTTACCAGCTTGCCCTGACTGCGACCACTCTCCCTCGTTGCAGACTGAATATGGGCTTCCCTCTGCTTGCAGACAGGCAGTGCATAGCAAGCCACTTCCTCCTCAGCTCCTCCAGGCACGGTTTGGTCCTCATAATTGACTTCTGCCAACTGGTGCGAGGTTCCTGTATGCCCAGGAAGTATTTGTAAATGGCTGGCTTCACAAAGGAGATTTTTCCATTCTGTCTTGCAGATGTTATTTTAATGCACATTTGACAGCTGATTCTCTGCTTTAACATCATGATCTGGAAGCTGTTCACTTTGGATGTTTACTGCTGTTCTTGAGTTTAGCAACAGTGCTTCACTCAAACCTTTCCACATTCCAGGATTCCTCCCTGAATTTATCATGAGGAAATGCTGCCTTTAAAAAAATTAGAATTCTTACAGATGGGTTAGTGAAAGGCATTTTATAATACAGTTCTGGCACTAGAAAAAGACTCTGTGACCCAGAAGATAACTTCCAGTCCTGTGCTACTGTTGCCTATGATACAATGACTTATTTTCAGTGCAACACCACTGAGCATTGCAAGTTCTCTTTTGACATGAAAATCCCCTGAATGGTGACAGGGAGCAGATCACTCTCTTGTCACTGCTATAATGTATTTAAACTCAGATGCAACTTCATTTTAGGGTGGGTGTTCTATTTTGACCTCTCCTACAAGAACAGGTATAGAATTTTTTTCCTGTCCTGAGCTGCCAAGACAATAGGAAATGTTAGAAGATACTAAGCGACAATTTACATCTCCTGGTTGTCCTTCCAGCATAAAATTGAGGGTGTGTTTATCACGCAGTTATGTTGCAGCTCCACTCTAACTGGCAGGTTAGTTTTCAAATGTGACTTATAATGTGAATCTTGTTTCCATGTTGGAGAACTTCCACATTACTGCATGAAATTTGAATGTGTTGAAATAATGGGAATGCAGCAGTGGTGGTGGCTGGGAGGCAGGGATTATATGAAAGCTTTCAGGATGCTCCTAGCAGTGTGCTGCATTAGCCAAGGGATTTTTATGGGCACAGAGGCACAAAGTAACCCCTCTAATCCCTTTCTCACTGGCTTACAGACTCTGAAGAAGCTTAATAATTACAGAGGAATGCAGTCAAAGTGTTTTTAAGGACATATGTGCAGAGGCTTATTTTAGTCATTTCCTAACAGCAAATGCACTGGCGGATTCTCAAGGAGAAATCTGGGCACAAATTTTCCCTTCTCTCAACCCCACAACAAAAAGATGATTTACGCTTATATCAAAAAGAGGCTTAACCAGTGTGGAGCTGAAAGAATATTTCCCAGCCTGTAGGATTATGGTTTTTCCACAGCCACACCACTCACCGTCTCCTTCTGGTGAAATACAGAGCGTATCCCTGTTCTGCTGAGCCTCCCAGATGGGCTTTTTTTTTTTTAAAAAAAATTCAATTAAAAGGCCAACAGAAAGCCTGCACGTCCCCTTTAAAATATTATCCTATCCTTCTGGACTATTTCACCTTCTCTGAAATCACTGGTTCAGCTGATGGTGACTCCGCTGCTTATGTATCGTTATCCGTAAGTATGTCCCTAACTGCATACTAAATATGTGCATAAGAAGGAGGTGTCCAGGAACTGTTTCTGTGCTAAGCTTTTAGTTTCACAGCTATGTCATTTCTGGAGGAATCTGTGCCTGAAAGAGAAAGAGATGGTGGATACTCTCTCACTCCAGAGAGTTTTTGTGATTTTTTTTTTTCCTCTGAGAATCTTTCCTAATTCAAAAATTATGGCATGGATTACCCCTCAGTCTCCTTCAAAATATAATCTCCTAGGAAATCTGGGCACAAAAAAACCAACAGTAACTTGAAAAGTTTTTTGAACATTAATGGTAGAAGAAGATAGGAAATGTATACTTGTTTTATGGTGCATGCTAATGTAGTGATTGGTGTCCCACTGTTGCTTGGAATATAAACTGTAATAAAAAATGAAACAGGTTATATCTTATTACTGCATTACTAACTAAAAATGGCCTGTTTTCTCAGCTTTGTAGCAAAGATGAAAGTCAGTCCATGTGCTCGCCATTTCTGTACTTGCCATAAGACAGTCCCAAGGCCTGTAAATACATATAAAAAATATATGAGGTAAGAATTAGCCTCATCTGTCTTGAATTCTTCTTCTAAAATTGCATTATTCTGCCTGCACCTTAACTAAAGTCTTGGTCCTTTTCTGCTAGGGATGCTAGGAACCGATTGCTCCTGTTAGGACTGCAAATTAACTGCAGTTTGAAGGCTTAGCATTTGCTATGCTTGATCCAGTTTACTGTACATGAAATTTTAAGATGAAACAATGTAAACTAATCCATGATCTGCTTTTCCTGCTTGATATTCTGAAGAGAGAGTGTTTGATGAAGTGGCATGAACCTTGTTATAAATGAAAATTGCGAGTCAGCCAATTTTAATAAAAATATGAAAAATAAAATTTATTTCGTGACCGTAGTAACAGTCCGATAGCCACCACCAAAAACGGACAGCGTATCACCCCCGGTCGATGATACGGGTGAACGTGGAACCTGTCTTCCCTAAGACTAGATTCTCCCCGTCCACACACACTGCTTCGAAGACACAGTTTTTATACTGTTTAATTTGCCCGCGGCTAGTAGTCCTTTGTCTCTTTCCAAGTTTCACATATTCAAGTTGGTTTCTTTTCTCTGTCCAAGCTGCACAAAAACCTCGGCCGAGAGTGGAATCGCTGTCTTCCGTGTTCCCATAACCCAGGCATTCATGTCCAAGGTGCCAATGGCCCTCCAGATAGGCATCGCCCAGATTTCCCGGACCCGGGCATTCAGGGTTCGGGTGTTAATGGTCCCTTGATAGGCATCTCATCTGGTGCCATCCTTTGGGCGTAGGGTCGTTGGCCACTTCCCGTCTTGGCAGCTACACCCTCCTTCTCATGCAAATGTCCATCTGCCGCGGTTTTGCCGTGTGTCTCCAGGCTGGATTTCTTAACCTGAATGGAATGAGAGGGGAAACCCCCTTCCCCTCTTCCCTTCCCCGGGTTATTTCATTTATATTATTTAATACACCATTTATTCCCATGAATTACTACCCGTATTTCTAACAAACCTGATTTTTCTTTCCTATGGCCTCAAACTTTTTTTCCCTAGGGAAACTAACTCTGATTTTACATACTGCTTTCCACCAAAGGCAAGGCTGCCTGGTTCAAGTGGTCCAAGCAGTTTAGGTTTGAGCTGACTCAGCAAATCTCTGCTTTCAAGGTTGGACTCTAGCTACCAAGACAAAGCAATGAGCACATGCTTTCCAGCTCATGCACAGATCCTTGCTGACTCCTCATAGATGTGGGTGCTACTGACCCACTGGCATCCTCTCATGCTGCTTTCTCTTGCTTTGCACAAGACATGCCAGGGACCTTGACAGCAGCAGGAGAGAGCTTCACCCTGCAAATGGGAAGGTTTCCTTCCCTATGTGGTGGCTGCACATCCACCCTTCAAACAGAGCTTTAAGGCTGTCTGATTATAGACACACCCACAGCATCTTCAAAAATGTTTTGTGGGTGGCACACAGTAACTACACAGTATTTGAGATGGGCAGGTCTGTGCCAGTCCAGTTAATACACTTCAGCTCATGACAATACAGTGTCCTACAGACTCTGAGAATGTGCCATCTAAAAATTACTGACTGAACAATATTTCTCTCGTAACTAGTTCTGTAGACTTCTATGGAATGACTCTGCATGAGCACAAGGGGAATAATCCAGCTCTTTACATTTTTAATTGGAATTACCAGTTTAAAAATACAGGAAAAAAAAAAAAAAAAGTGGGGGATTTGGAACTTAGATGCCATTACCCCAAGGTGCTGGATGTAATCTGGTTTTATTCTCTTTGAATGTTTCTAGGAAAAGCTGATTCCCGAGTAGAAGAAACATGAAAGATCAGGAAAGTGGCTAACAGCATGGGAGCCTTAATGACGCCTATCAAGTACAATGACTGAGAACACCAGGGATTGTGGCAGGGGTAACAAAATGGGCTGTTTAGCACAATAACTGCCAGCTATTGTTTTTCAAGCAAATGACTGGGACTTTGGGATGATTAGTCTATAACCAGAGGAGAGCAAAAACACTAGACAGGATGAGAAAAGGATTGTAAAAAACAGGAAATAAAACCCTCAGACAAACTTCCTATGGACATGAATTTCACCCTCAAATCCTTCACCCTCATCACATTTCCTCCTCATGTATGCCAATAGAGTCAGCACATTTGTACTGAGTTAAATATATTCTTTTATATATATGATTTTTTGATCATTGTTTGATCACAAATTAGCTCTCTTTGGCACCAAAAAACTGTGTTTTGCTGCTTGAATATACCTTCAGCCCTACCCTGTACACCTTCATACTGTCCCATTGGCTTTATTGGTAGAAGGGACTAGAGGTGTTATTTCACAATTAAATGTAAGCATTTGCAGCAGAAAAACACCACTGATGACAACCTATCATAGTGAAATAAATGTCATCCATAAATTCATCCATTCCTGTGGTGTCTGTCTGCTGCAGCAGTGACCTCATGTTACAGTAGGAAAACAATCCAAAAGGCAACATGGCATTAAAATATTGATGGAACTATGTTAATAGGAAGGGAAATGCATATTTAATAAGTGCCTAGATTCCTTTCATGTTTACATGTGATACCAGATAACTCAGGCTAATCAGAGTGAGGTTGGGTCAGACCTTGTGAGGGACTGACAGTCCTTGTGAGGTTCCAGACAATACATGGGGATATTCTGTTGTCGCTGGAATGAGTTTTTGGTGCCTTGACCAGAGGCAAAGAGCAGGGTGGTACTTCATGTTTTGAACCCAGGTTCCTGCTGGGGACACTGTGCAGGTAGCTCTCGTCATGTGGTGTCTCGAAAGACTCATTTCCTCCATGATTCCATTGTAAGGAGCACAGGCTTTGAGATGCTGGTGTTGCAGCTTTCTGTGGGTCGATAGGAAGGCTGGAAGACATGCTGCTCATTGTGGCTGCTCACCTGAAAGCTGGGAGGTGGCAGGACTCCTGATCCACTTCCACAGTGAAGTCCCTGTCTGCCCAGAAAAAGCATCTCAAGGGGTAAGACAAAAAGCTCACTGTGCCCTGAGGACCACCTCACAGAGAGAGGTCAAGAACAACATAACCGAGGCTATTAATGGCAATGAGCTGTAAAAGCCTTGGCCTCTGTGCCATGAAACTGTGCTGGTTACTGCAATGCACTTTATAACCTGCAATTCCACCTTGGGCTGCTCTGGACCTAAGCACGAGGGGCAGTCCAAGCGTGTGTAAATGAGTGTGCACAGCCCCCTGCTCTGGCTTCTCAAACGTGAGAACTGTGAGCAGCTGTTTGGGTTTATGGACCTGGCATACATCTTTCAAATAGCTGCCTGTAGATTCAAAAGGTTTAGCCTTTGAATTGCAAAGTTGTTCTTTGTGTCAGAGTACATAAGGAGCCCCATGTGTGCCAATGTATGTGTGGGTATGTGCATTTAGGTGCTTGTTCCTTTATTTGTCTAAAACTTATTTATAACACTTACTAACAGTACCCTGTACGTTTTTGTTAATGCCAGCTCTTTAGCTCTCATACCCAATGCATCTGGTGTAAGTAATAAAACTTAATTGCCACAGTGAAGGAAATTTTCTATGCTTGAATTTTGATAAAATAAAATAATGGCTTAATAGAAAAGTACTTGGAAACAGTGACAGACCTTATTATGAATGTCATCTATTGGTGACTATGGTGAGTTGCAGATCACTTTTTAGTCTTTACCACAGCGTTATTATCTCCAGTTTTTCCACTGGAGAGTATATGTTTCCTTCTAATCAGTTAGTTAGTGATGAGAAAAAAATCCCTGGTAATGAGAAAAAAAAAAAATCCCCGGTTAATGAGAAAAAATTACCTCAGTTAAAGGAAAGGAGTATTTTCACAGAACCTGCACAAAGCTGAAGCACATTAGGCAATTATTTGTAGTACATTACATCCCAGGCAAGGCAGACTTGCAAAGCATTAATAGTTACACAGACTGAGCCAGAGTGGTGCTTTCATTGTAAACGTACTCCATGTTCTGGCACATTGTTGCACCACAAATCTCGGAGGACAATTATCACAGAGTTCCCTTGAGACGTATTCAGTGATAATGGTGGTTATAAAGAACTTTAGAAATAGATAGAAATATCATGGTCAGGCCAGCATTTACATATATTGCCAGTTTACCATTTATAGACTACTAAACTTGGGTTTGATCTGTTACACAGCTGGTTGTTGGTTTATAAAATATTAATAGGAGAAAAAATCTTTATTTGTCGTAGAAATGCTGGAAAGTAACACGACATCAAGAAAAAATAGAATCTAAATCTGAAGATTGGGAAACTTCTTTAGCTCCATCTTTTACCAGGATGTTCAGGAAGAATTGAGAAAAATCTATCAGAAAGAATTGAAAGTGCAGGACTTATGAGGAATCAAGTTACTCCACCTCTAATGCCTGGTTTAGAGCCTTTTCTGAAGTGAAGACAACACTTTATAGTGATATTTAACACGTGTATGGAAACAGAGAAGCAGCTACTAAAAAGGGGCCCACATCAACATTTCAGCTATCTATTTGGCGTATTGAGATGTACAGAAGTAGCAAAGCAGCCCATACAAAACACTTCCAAATGAGCTGGAATGGTAAATATACATACAGTTGGGAGTATTCAATGCAACATACACACTGAAGTTGGGAGAACTATAGGGCAACCACACTGTATTACATAAAAAACACCACTTTGGATCTTCTTCTATCGCATAAACAACCGCAACTGAAAAAAAAAAAAAAATCTGCATTCTTCTCTTGTACTTCTGTTTTATATCATGGGCCAGGCTGCCTCCAGTGGAAGGGGCAAGGGTGACAACAGCTCAGGAGGAGGCCTGATGAGTCCACTGGGGAACATTTGGCTGTTTTACACCTGCAGCCTATTGCCACCAGCCTTTTCTTGGGAGGCAAAGGTTGATCAGAGCAGTTGTTGCAAGGACTGTTGACCTGGCAGACATCCCTATCCTGCACTTACACAGACATTACCAGAAAGGAGCTGAGATGCCTTTTTCACTGATTTCTTTTGCAAGGCAAGGACATCTTCCTATTCTTCCCTCCTCTTCTCCACTAACCTTATCCCAAAGACCTGGTCCCTCACAAGGTCATGAGGAGTCTGTAGCAAGATGGAGGACCAGGTCTGTACACAGAGGGGCTTGTCTATGTGTTGATCATAGAGACTGGCTTAAGTGGGGGCTGAGCTGGCTGCATCCAGACAAAGGGTTGCATCTTCCTGAATTGCAAGTGTCGGGCAGTATTTTACTCACTGGAGCTCCAGATCAGAATAACTGGTGAACTAAAGTGGATTTTTTGCTAGGCAAGACATTGCTGAGGCTGGTTTTAGAAGTTTGGCTTTTTTTTACTCCTTCTTAATTAAAAAAAAAAAAAATACAAACCAGAAACCAAAACCCAAAAAATCCTCCCAAGACAGCTGTCTTGTGAGGGATCTGTATTCAATATTAGAAAGCTACACAGCTGTGGAGTCTGGATGCTATCATAAAAATTGAATAGCAGAGACATGGCATTGCTGAAATACAACCCACTCTGTAAGTGTGCTGGGTGCTTGGAATGTACATATCACACAATAAATATTCTTGTCTTCAAAGCAAGAGCACCAATAGGCCTGTGGAGCTGATGTAATGAGATTCAGGCTGCCCTCAACAGCTGAAATATTCAGTTCAGCAAATGGATATTTCAAATGTAAATATTTATATGGGCCAAGGGCTCTTTGTTGCTTGCTATTTTGACATTTTCAAATCCCTCAGATTTACTTTTGTTACAGATATGGTCTATTTGCTGATGAGAAGAGCAAAGATCAGTGAGTAGTTATGCAGAAATGGTGTTATTATCACAGCAAAATACCACTTCTCCCAGTCCACTTTGGATTCCATACGCTTCAACATGATAACCTATACGTTGTTATGAGGAAGTACAATAACAAAATATAAAAACACCTAATTTGAGGTCATTATTGGATAGAATTAATGGTTCATCAGGAAGAAATGTTACCTGCATTTGACTTTTACTACAGAAAAAATTCCCCAGCTGCCTTTATTAGCCACTTGTTGTGTTTTGCTGGAGTGATATTTACCCTCAGTACCATTTCTATTGCTATTCTTTACTTATTTAACAGTGGGCTAACTTTTTGATTTTCTCCCAGTTTAGAGACTTAGGAGATGTTTAGGAAACTTATATTTTATCTAGAATTAATGCTATTATTTAATCTCTAAAGCTTTAAAAATAATATTACAGTCTTAATGTTACCTATGTGAGCAATTATTTTTCTTTCTGTAGCTAGGTTTGGCTGCCACTGTTTTTTTTTTTTTTCCTTTTCTGTCTCCTCACACCTTTCCTACTCTTTCTCCTTGCTATGCTTTCTGCTTTTCTCTCCTTTGCCTTCCAGATTGTGGGTACCCTGCTGCTCCTAAACAATGTGTCTCTGACTCCTTGCAACCAATTTACTCTCTTCTGCCATTTTCCTGGGCTGTAGCTAGTGTTTTCTCAGTCTGGTTCCACCAACTCAGCTCCTCAAGTAAAGTCTCTTAGTTTGAGCTTCTCCCCACTCAGTGCTTAGTCTATTTATTCTTATTGCCATTTTATTGCAGCAGTGGGAACTGTTGAATTATATATAACTGCTTCTTGGAAACTTGAAACAAAGACTGAATATTTACCAAATCACTCAATGGCAGATAGCCAAATTTAAATTCATATTGTTGGACTTCTTCCATAAATTGTTTTCTACAAAAATAGAATATCAATCGTTTTTCTGAGGAACATAAACATCTGGAGAATAAATTCTTCCAAGATGATCAAAGAACATATAGGCTGTTATGGCCTTGCTGCTACCTGCCCAGATGAGATAGGTCAAATTCTGAGGATATTTATTTTAGTCCACTTAAATATTTAGGTCTTGAGCACTGTTGGCTACTTACTTCTGCTTTTGATAAGGGATGTATTAAGGCATCATTATTTGTATTTTGTTGCATTCACTATCCAATTCAGAAATTAGGAGTTAAACTTTCATAAGGAGTCTAATTATGATTCAGATCTGGAGCTGTATTTGACTTTCAAACCAAAATAGGGTGAAATTCTTCCCTGGAGGATTCATTCCTCCAGTCTCCAATATCCTGTGTGCACAGACCTCTACTAATTTCCTCTGCTCATCACCAAATTCTCATTCCTGGCATGAGAGTCTCCAGACTTTATTATTTTTTAAAAACTTTGGAATATTCTTTTCTTAAGCTGAGCTACATTAATTGCCAGAGAATGGAAATTTCAAAGATATAGCTGCACAGTCAGGCTGCTGTGAAAGTACGTGTGAGGTCAGGAGCACATAGATGTCCTAGAAACATCTGACATTTTGGGACTGTGAATACATGTACTGTAGGGTAATGAGTGTAATACGGAACTCTGGTGTAATTGCAATACTCCAGCTAACCTCCTAAAAGAGGAAGCCATAGATAAACAGCATCAGTTCTCCTCTAGTCCCTCCAATTTTCTTCAGTTTTCAGATATGAAAATTTATGTCTTAGCATTTGGACCATGACTAACAAATGCCTTTTTTTTATGGAGGTAATTGATTTTCCACATGGAGCCAATTACATATTATGTTAATATCTTACAATCCTCTCAGCTCACAACTTGTGTGTATCCTCTGATGGGAATGGATTGGGATATGCTGGTGTGTTTGTGAGGATAGTTCTCTGACCATTAGCTGCATCGTGGTTCAGTTTAATGAAAATTTCACTTACTCTCCTTCCCTTGTCATAGATTACATAATCTTTGACAACATTTCTATCACCAGGCAAAATGTTCCTTGAAACTGTTCTTTTCAGATCACTGAGAAGCTCATGGAGGAGCTTCATTTTTTTGTGTATGCTTTCATATATTTTCCCACATGTGCATACACATGTACATTATAGCTTGCCAGGTACCCTGAAAGAAATGTTCAGTGACAATTTTTACCCAATTAGAAGTAACAAAATATTGACTTTGTAATGACTTCACCATCCTTTACCACTTTTTTGAGCTTATCACATCCACAAAGTTCAGAAGCTGATAGTTTTTTGTCATGTCCTAAAGTATAAGCACAAAGATCTTGAGTTCTTCTCTTGGGTTCATTAATGTATCATTGGAATCCTTTTAGGCACCACCAATTTCAAATATCTTTTGGAATATTTGGCTTAAGTAGCACTCTGCCCTCAGATATTTTGTTGTTTATCCCCAATATCAAATCATCCTGTGTTTTACCAGTGATTTTTTCCCTTTGAGTTAGTGCACTAACTGTGCACTATGCAGTTTTGTCCTGTGTCGTTCAGCCCTGATGAGACACAGCAGGAGTGTTGGGTCTGCACATCAACAGGCACACTGAAATAGGGGCCTGAGTTCAGTGAAGGGTCACAAAGATGGTGGGATTGGAGCATCTTTCATAAGGGGAAAGCCTGAGAGAGTCAGGACAGCTCTGCCTGGAGAAGACAAAGCTCAGTGGGATCTTGTGATTGTGTGTTATATACCTAGTCCTATACTTATAGGGTGGGAATAAAGAAGATGGAATGAGGCTCTTCTCACTTTATTTCAGTGAATGGAAACCACAAAACATTTAAAATAAGAAAACAGTTTTTTACTAGAAGGGTGATTGAACAACAGAACCAATTTGCGCAGACAGGTTGTGGTGGCTCCACCCTTGAGGGTCTTCAAGGCCTAAATGGACACAGACCCAAGCAACCTACTGTGGTTCACTTTGCTTTGAGCAGAGGCTGGAATTATGTGATCCCCAGATACCCCTGTCAAACTCAACCATTTTGTGGTTCTGAGATTCTCCTTCACACTTCTATAAGATTCTAACTTTTTTTCCCTTATTTTGCAGGCCTCCATGGTCTGCTTTTTCATTGCACACTGGTATGATTTGTTTTGTCATAGGTCACATCCTGAGAACCGTTTGCTGAGTGATTTTACTTCTTTCACATCTGTTTATGCTCTTAAATAAAACTTATTGATGATAAAGCTTTCTGGTTTATTATTTTTTTTTTTGGTTTTGTTTTTGTTTGTGGTTTTTTTTTTTTTTTTTTTTTTTTTTGACGGAATGTAACTCATTATTATAGAACCAGCTCAGTGCAATTTTCTGACTTCTACATGATATTTCCTTTTGCTTGTATGCATTGTCTGGCTAGGTTTTACGGTATGCTGTGCTTGGACATTTGTATATAGAGAGATATCAAAGCTTTAATCTGTCTTAGGTCCTGCAGTCCCACAAGGGTTTCCAAACAAACTCTTTGCAAAGCACTTTCTGTACATTTGGATAGGAGAAAATAACCCTGTATTACTATTACTACCTAAATAAACCACACCCCTCTATCTGTACTAACATTCATTCATATGAGGAAGCCAGAGATTTATTTTACTCTGCCTCAGTTTTTCTCCTCAGCAGTTTCATTGTCTTCTAGACTGTCACCAGTCCCTGCCTTTCAATACCAGGAAAGCCCTTCTCAAAATACTTTAATTTAGTCACTGTTATTGATCACATATGAAGTAATTTTCACAATGCAATCCTTCTGAAATGGGATTGAAAACTAGATTTGGCTCATCCTTGCAAAAACATGTTTCACAAAGATGACGAGCATAACAA
Source organism: Onychostruthus taczanowskii (assembly GCF_017590055.1). Taxonomy (NCBI): domain Eukaryota; kingdom Metazoa; phylum Chordata; class Aves; order Passeriformes; family Passeridae; genus Onychostruthus; species Onychostruthus taczanowskii. The sequence goes on from NW_024500461.1 coordinate 4,708,712, forward strand.
TATTTCATCTTCTTATCCCCCTCTCTCCTCCATTATTTTTTTTTTGGGTGGGGTGTGGATTGGAGCGAAGTGGATACATATGTACTGCATGTCTTTTTTATGCTGCAGAATCTTCTGAAAATGAGGGGTTTTCTTCATTTTCTTCCTTAATGTAAGCTGACAACTGAGCAAAATGAAGAGGAGGAGCCCTTCTGAGCCATGGCAGCTGATAAATACCTTGCTCTGCACAGGGCTCTCCATAACCCAGTGTTGTGAGAAGCGTGCTTGATTACAGTGTGTAAGCCCAGCTCGGTGTGAGAGTTCTGCTTCATTAGGAAAATAGAACTGCAATGCTTTTGCTGATCTTATTTCCATCTCCATTTTTGCCCTTGCGTGTAAAGTTAAACTACCTTTACGCTCAGGTACTGCCAATCTTTTGTCCTTGGAGAACTTTAGAGGTAAATACATGGAGCCAAACAATTGGTAAAATACTTGTAAAAGTAGGTAGGCTGAGGAGAGGATAACCTGAGCTACCTGTAGATTCTCTCCAGAAAAGAAAAAATATTGTTGTGATAGGATTTCTCTGGGGAAATAATAGTGCTTATCATTTGAGTGGGTTTGTTTGTTCAATCTCTGGAGAAAAGAATCCCAGCTGGAAAAAAACCTCAATGTCTATCCCAGAGGGAAAGAGATGTGATCTGCTGGAATAGGCAGTGACTGAGTACAATGATGATGAACAGAGGCCTTTTAATTTAGAAAAATGGATACATTGTGGCTCAACAGCCTGGCTCCAGCTAGGCGCAGAGAGAACCATGACACTCCAAAACACTCTATTAAAGTAAGTAGGGATTTTGGACATGAAGGAGACTTAGCTGGAAGGATTGTTTTCACAACAGAGTATATTTGCCAGGATACATGTTTTCTTCTGTCAGTGACCAAATATTTCTGATTTGTCAGCATTTCAGAGGACATATAATGACATTTGACAGGTATCTCATCTCAGCCCTGGCTTTGTTCTTCAGGACTTTGCAGTGAGCATGCAGCCCTATGACCAAAGTAGAGAATTCATCTTGGACTGGAAAATTACTCATGTAGTTTTAGACCTAACTGCAGGTTTGGAATTATTTATTCTTTCATTGACTCAGTGTTCAATCCTTAATGAGTTTGTGAGGGTAGCTCCACTGGCATCAAAGGGATGGTGCAAATTTAGGGCCAGTTAGAGTGTATGTACACCTTGTGATAAAGCAAGGAGATCCATGGGCCAGGACGGTCTGGGACTAGTGCACACCTATTACAGTGCTGGCAGCAGCAACTAGCTTGGGGTGGAAGGCAGATAATATCCTCCTGAGATCATGTCACTTCCAGCAAATTCAAGCACAGATGGCAAGTGAGGGTGGGAAGTAGGAGGAGTGAGTATCTCCCTTCAGGTAATGTCACTCTCATTCTCAGTTATGAGACAGGTTGCTGCCATTTTTTGATGGCTGTGGAGTCCTCATGGGGTCAGAGCAGGGTACCACTGTGGCTGTCGCAGATCCAGCTTGGCTGACACGCTACTACTAGTGTAGAAACTCCATTAGCTTTTCAGATCTCATGCCTGTGTTAGACAGACTATGCAGCAAAATAGTTGTTCTCGTTTCCTCAGCCATGTGTGTCTTCAGCTGGTATTCTAAATGCTGCAGTTCACTTCACTGTGATTTTCTGGGTGGTTTTAAAATCTGTAGGTATGAAAACCTGAGCCTAATTATTTCCTCATTTATATCACTAATTTTAAAAATACTCCTCACAGCTATACGTGCAAAAGCAAAAAAAGAGTGATCTGAATGCCAGAAAGCACGGGCTAGTTATATGACCATTTATTCCACTCTTAGGTCTTCCTTGTAGTGATAGGGCTGCTGTGAATTTGGTTAGTACTGTGCTGCAGCATATTAGGCATGATACAAACAATGAAAGGGGTTAACAGTCATAACAGAATAACAGTTGTTATTCTGCCAGCTGTCCATGTTCCTTCTGGTTACCTGCACGTTTATGGAGCAATGCTGGTCCTCCCCAACCTGGTGTATTTCCCTGGTGCCTGTGTACTCAGTAATTTCCTCTTTTTTAATGAAGAATATTCACCACATCAAACCTATTCATAAAGCTACTCTGAACTGCATAATTCTGCTTTAAATGAAGTCACCAGGGAAAGAAAGAATGGTTCATGCTATTACAACAGTGAGAAGTGCGCAAAGAAAAATGAGTTTTATTTCCACTAGTAGCTAAGGTTTAAAGTAAGATCCTTCCTATTATGCTGCTCACGACCTCCTTAGATCTTGTCTCAGTCACAGTGCATGGAATGGAGTATTACAGTGTTGGCTCCCAAGGGACTCTTGAGTCTTAGTTACCTTTTAAATTAACTAAACCTTTTGGAAAGATTAAATCATTCCTATGCTACTGTGTTTCATCTGGTCATTTTATTGTTTTAGTTGGCATTTTATGTTTTACTACCTTTGATCAACATTTTCCCTGGATTGGAACAGTCATGAAGACAGCTCACCACAACAAACTCTTCTCCCCTTTATTGCCTTAGTACATCACTGGCCATGTTGTGAGCAGCACACGTGTGGTTCCCAATGAGATGTCTTCTGCCTTATAGTCAAATGTGCTGTTCTCCTAATACTGGAGATATTTACAATGTAAGGGCAGATAAAGATGTCTCAATCAACTCCTTGAAATATTTTAATGTCTTTTTATAATGTAAATGTAGTGCAGCCCTTGATTGCATAATACATTTTATTGGCCCTATGCTCTGGTTCTTAGATAAGATTGACTGCTTTGAATCAAGATCAGGTAGGGAAGACATATAGCCTCAAATGGTTTTGTAAGGCCATTTTGAGGCTTTTCTGAAGCTGTGCCAAAGCCTGCCTGCCTCATATATTTCTGTAGCATTCTGAGTTTTTCTGTGCTGAAGCACAGCCTGCTTTCACTGTTCCCTTCCAACCTGTTATGCTATGCTATTGCATCTGGGGTTCAGCATGTCGCCAGCAGAGCGAACTCCTTCTTCTTGTCTGAATCCTCTTTCCCCTTGGACATACCATCCTCTACACAGTGGGCTAAATTTATCTAAGACTCATTTCTATGAAAGCGGTTTCAGCCATCCTAGATTCTATTGGAATCTAGGATGGCTGAAACCGCTTTCATAGAAATCAGACGTTCCCTTTTTTTGCTTTTTAAAAAGTCCCTTTTTGAAGTCAGGGCTCAACAGCAAGACACTTGTGCAGCTGCAAATCAGCTTCAGTATATATATTTCTATGTCCTCCTGGGATGACGGTTCCTTGTGGAAGGAATTATCAAGCTGTGAGAGAAAACTTTCTAACAGCAGTGTGTCTCTCTGTTTCCAGCTGGTAATATGGGGGGGGGGGGGGGGGTACTAAACTTGGCACCTTATGATTATTTCCCTAATGTAGGAATGAGTTAAAATCTGTTGTGCAATTAAAGCATCTGATAATTCAGCAATTAGCTTAATTTGATAGGTAAAGCATTAACAGTGCTTAGGTAGGCAGTTATGTGAGATCCATGGCCAATGGATAGTATATCTAACATGACTGTGCTCCACACTCAGGTATGTCTCCATTGTGAGCTAAAGAGATCCAGGACATTTGTGCCTCTGCTAGTCTGGGTCTGGGACATGGTCTTGTTGTGGTTAGAGAGGGCAATTTAGCCTGCCAAGAAACAGGGAAAGAGTCACAATAAGATTTAGTGGGCAAAGTTTATATTATGCAGGTAAAAACCAATGGTACCTCACTCACGTACAAATTAAATGAGAGAGTGTTGAATCAGACTTTTTTTTTATTTTTAAACATGGGAAACAGACACTGGAATATGTATGGGAAATGTTGCAGAATGTGCTATAGCCCAGGAATCTGCAGAAAATCTGCTTTCATATTCTGGATAGCCTGTAAAGGGAGGAGAATTAATAGCATTAGCAGCCTCTGACAAGATACACAGCTTTCAGATTTCCTAAGTGGGTGGGTGTTAAAGCAAGGTAGATGATGGCAGGATGATTTTCAGTTCTAAAGAGAGCACCCAGAGTTTCAGCAAACAGCTTTAACAGCTCAAAGAGCTTGTTACCAAGATGAACAGCAGTGCTAGGGCTGGGGAGGAAGTATGGGGAAGGGAAGGGAAGGGAAGGGAAGGGAAGGGAAGGGAAGGGAAGGGAAAATCCTGGTGATTACCATCAGTGTCTGTCTGAGATTACTGAAATACAAAAGGATGACTTGGTTGATTCAGCTTCACTTGGTGTTGGGAACCTCCTCCCCTGGCCTCCCTCACATCTGATCTCAGCTCTACATTTGAAAGCATGTGTCAAGCACAAGGGAGAAAAGCTGTTGAATATTTTGGTCACAGTCTGTTTCTTTGCAAAAGTACAAGATATTTTGACACTGAAGCATGTCTCCTGGAAATACCTTTTCCCTTCCCTATCCAAACCACATTTACTTGTTTCCTAACATTTATAATCTCAACTCAGGTCAATCTAATTTTAACCATAAAACTTGCCCCACTTTATCTTCTTTCCTGCTGTTTGGTAAACTCCTTCCTTCACAAACACAATTCACTTTGCTGTAGCAATTATGGTCTTTTCATCCTCAGCATCAAAACCATGTAGTCAAATATTCTTTTTTTAAAGCTGCCACATGGTACGATGTGAACAGCAAGAGTATGTCATATTTAGTTACAGTCCTCCCTCTCCAAAAACATCAGATGCTAGTGGGTAAACATTTAAGGTATCAGAGTAAAGGAAATTGCCTTTCAAGCGCCCCTCTCCCTGCTGAGAGGGAGCCAACTTCCCAAATACCCCAGCCTGTGTTCCTGGCTGGCTTGGGGCACTGCTGTTGGATGCATCCCCATCCCTTCTGCTGATAATAGGCTGAGGATGGAACATCTAGTAAATGCAATTTGGTTTGGGATATCTTTTAGCTTTTTTATTTCCTTAGCCCAGCAACAGCATGCATGATGAATCTGTGCTGGCACATCTTCCTCTTGCTGCCACCCCCTCTTTGTCTGTTCAATGTCCTTGCCTATTCCTGTCTTAAACTGGGCTGCAGCATCCCATGCCTCTTCCTTCCTCAGTTTTTGTGTGTCTGAAGTCACCAGGATGATGGGACTTTATTCCTGGCTAGGACTAGGTTCAGTATTTCTGTAAGAGCTGGTCTTCTGACTAGTCCAGCTCTGGACCTGTTACCGCAGAATTTTGTGACTTACTCTGCACAGTTACAGCATTAAAGTAAGAAGTGTCATTTTTCATGCATTATTCCCTGGTTGCACTAGCTCATCTATGTTTTAATCCCTGTTAAAATGGCTTTTTACCCTTAGGAGACTTCTTTAGACGATCACCCTGTGGTGGCTGGAGCCCCCAGGCAGGCTGCACAGACATGTGATAATGCAATGGAGCTCTGTCCTTCCTGCCTCTGGCAGTCTGGTGGAAACAGGCTGTTTGAGGGATCCTACAGATGAGTGATTCAAATGTGACATCTTAGTGACTGCAGGCACTACGTGTGGGCCAGGTTACAATTCGTCAGCAAAACAAGTTCTGGACAAATGCCTCAGATTGAGTGGTGTTCCTCATCCTCACTTACTTGTGTCAAAACCAGAAGAAGACTAGGAGGTGGTGGTTGCAATCCCATGGGCCTGAAGCTGGGTGAAAATGATTGGTGCCAGGTGGGCTCCCTGCACTGTCAGAGACCCCCAGGCACCCTGAAGGGGCCACATGGCATAACCAGGGGTATCCAAGGGGTATCCAGGGCTGCATTGCAGCAGGATGGGTGGTACACCATGCCATTGGGAAGGTTACTTCATGTCACCATGGTGGTCACCCCAAGCTAGGCAGGGCAGTGTCCCCATGCTCTGCCCTGGGGCCCCTGCAGAACTCCCTGCTGCCCTCACACCACTCACTGCCCAGGGAAGGCTGCACAGGAAGACATTTACTCTCCTGAGCTCACCTCAAAATAGCTTTTGAGGTGAGTGGAAAGGGCTGCTGTCTTGCCAAGAGGCCAGAGCTGGTGGCACAGAGGGGGCTGACAGGGGTGGCAGCAGCAGGCTCCCCTCTGGGCTGAGCCTCTCAAAGCCTCCTCTGTCTCAGCTGGCTCCCTCTGAGCAGTTGCTAGGTAAAGGCAGGTGTGTCAGCTGAAGTAGTGGAAATTTCTATTCATCTTATAAATAGTTGAACAGGCCGACTTGGTGAAATGTGAAACGAGCAAACATCCCATCTTCTCCTCCGAGGGCAGATCGGGATTCAGTCTATAGTGCTGTCATGTCAACTGTGTCAGTGCTGCTTTCATGATGCCAAGGCCCTATAAGTTATTCATGTGAACACAGCAAACAAAGGTTTAGCTTAACCAAAGGATGAACATTCCTCCACCTGCAGCTTTCTCCACAGCTAGATGCAAAAAGTGCAGAGGTCACTTAATCTGTGACAGAAATAGACTGCACCTTCTTTGGGGCAGTACAGTTTGCAAGTACAGTAATGTGACTGCAGGCAGGTCTGAGGGCTTCTGGCAAGGCTTCCTTGGTATGTAGAGAAAATGCCATTAAAATCCTCGTGCAACTTGGCTGGCTTGCTTGAAATTTGCTGGGCAAAATTATAAATTTCCCTTCTAATCACATTTATACCCTCGGCTTTAGAAGGATTTTTCCTGCTAAGCCCTCACGCTTCTTGCTGAACTACTCTGACCCTTGTTCTCTTGTGTATTAAGACAGATCCTCATCAGTGGTTAATACTCCCTATGAGACTGCAGGAGCTTTTCAGGTCTTTCTCAGTGACAGAAGGGTTTCTGCTTTTAAAAAGATGAGACTTCACAGACCGAATTTGAGCTATATGTCAGTTTGGCAATATATTAAATGGAGTTTATTGTAGGATTTCAATTGCAGTCAATTTTAAAAAAGGAGATCTCTGTGATATTGCCTGGAAACAGATGTGTCTAGCAAGCTTTCATATAACCTCAAAGTATCCAGTCATCGACATCATCTAGTGGTCAAAGCAGAGGGCTGTGAATAAAGGCAACAGAGATCCTAATTCTGCCACAGGTCCTTTAGCTGGACTGACTTAGCCAATCCATTCTACATCTTAGATGATCAAATTGCCATGGGGACACTACGAATAACATGCACTGAAAAGCACGGTGTGCTCATTAGATGAAAAGGAGTCTATAAGAACAAGTATTTGTTTCCTTTTGTTCACATTTATTCGTGTTAACCAAGTGGTAGGATTATGCTGATCCATAGCTGATCTGTGCTCCCACCTCCACATGGAGGTGAAGACCCTGCAATGGCCCTGGGCAGCAGCTACAGCAGTTACTGCAGGGACAGTGACTGAGTGACACGGTCTGAAACCAGACCAGCAATGTATTTATGTGTAAAACAAAACACGTCATTTCAGGTGACAGGCTTATTTATTGGTGAATTATCATGCCCCCTTTCATCTGCCATTGTTCAGTATAGCTGCTTTTGGAAAGGGGTGCCTTTTGGCAAGCCAAAGGAGGGTGCTGTGATGAGAAGCCAAAAGAGGTATGTGAATGAAACCCAGAGGAGGTATATGAATGAAACCCAAGCCATTTAGGAACACCTTATGCCTCTCCTGCATTTCTATTTTGTTATACTCACATCCATAGAGGAGGAAAAATTCAGCTTTGTTAGGTTAGCTGTTGCCCTTAAACCCATGTTTGCCTGTAATCTGACTAAATTCAGGCAAAAGGAAAGCAATCAAAATTAAGAGAGATGACAATGCTCAGTACAAAGCTGGTGCTTTACCCCTTGGCATGTGACGTAAGCTGTGAGTCTTGCTGCCTTCCTGGGAGATTGGTAAGTAAGCAGAGCAGTCATATTTAGCAGATGTAGGAACAAGAAAACCTATAGCTACAGCATGAAGGGGAGGATAAACAATTCATAAGTACTTGTAAGTGATGATGGCACAGCTCTGAGTCGCTGATCTAATTTACTGCTCACTGCTTGTCTCCCCCGCAAGCCTCAGCCAGCAGATTGCAGGGCCACTGCGTTCTGAGCTCTGTGCAGACCCAGACACATGCTGAGGGCTATGCTGTAGGAAGCACATTTTCATTTTGGAGAGCATACACGAATAGCCTCACTAAATTCAGTGGGATGCTTTGCATAAATACTCACTCTGTATGGCTTACATTGGGTAGTGCTTACGAGGTGAGCCACTTAACCACAAAACTTAGCAAAGGCATAAAAATACAACTGCTTTTTATATAGAGCTACTGTAGATCATTGGCCTCAGAAGTCCTTGTTTTTAACATGATAAATGGCTGGCTCCCAAGCGTAGTCACTACTGTTGTGGAGTGTAATCTGATACAGAATGGTAAACAAGGTTTTATTTAATGTACAGTATTGAAATGAATTCATGATTTTAACACTCCCTCCTCTATCGGTCTAACCAAGCACAGTATTCTACTTCATGCTAATAATTACTGATGTGAACTTTTCAAATGCAAATGTTAATAAGGTATTGTTTGAAAGTGTTACATGGTCTCAATTAATTAGATGCAGGAAGCCATTTCTTGGTAGGATTCTTCATCACCTCAATGGAAAAATGAAGATTTTTTGAGGAGCAGTGTGCAGATCAAAGGCACTCTTTGAACTACACATAAGTACGGGTTAGGCCTGGGAAATGAATTGTTGTAGGAGATGTATTTAACTGTGTGTGAATATATATATCTTAGAGGAGGAGAAAGGAAATTGTAGTTTCCTTAGAACTTCAAAGGGAGGAAACTTTATAATGAAAAACTAATATATATCTTCGCGTAACACTTCAGATTTTGTGTCTCCTGCCATTGTGTAATCTTGCATCAAAGGATACCTTGGTTAATATTTGAGGGAAGCCATCAGAAAGAAGAGTAGCATAAGCTATGGAGGCAGGGAGAGAGGAAGAGAGAACTATCAAAAGGATTTGAGATTGATGAACAAGGGATTGATTAAATTATGTTTTCCCATATTAAAGTTTTATATTTGAAGAACAGCTTTAAGTAGTTGTTTAGACATGTTGTCTGACCTGGTTACTGTAAGAGAGTCCATAAATATTCACATATTATCAAAGTGAAAGTTTCTACTGTTTTATTGTCCTTGCATATTGTCTGGGATTTTTTTCTCACCAATATTTATGAAACTTCTTGGACTCAGTTGCTTTCAAGAAAATATTAAGAGATACTTTTGATCATCAATCATTAATTAAAAAGATATTTGATCTAGTAAAATTCCTAAAAATCTGAAAACATTCTAAGAAATACATGTATACACTCAGCAGGTACCACGGAAGTAGTAATGAGACCATTCTCAAGGGAGAACGAGGTAGCCAAGGATGTGTATCACCCATACAATAAAACTACAATACAGCTTAAGTTTGGAATATCTGATGTTCGCAGTAAACCACTCTATGTCTCAGATTATTAAAAAAAGATAATTAAAATAGTTTTGAATTCTGAATGAAAACTTCAGTGAGCCAGTGGGGAGTTTGAATACAGAAAAAAGAGGCAATATTTATTTAAGGAATCATTTGCTAGGGATTGTTTGCAAAGTTTAATTGGCTTCCATCTTTATTTTGCATTTTACTTCAGCTCCTCCAAAGGGTATTTATTTTGTTGTTCAAAGTTTGTAAAAGCAACTTCAGATGCATATAAGTACTCAGAAATCACTTAGCTGATAAGTTACTAAGGTGATCTACTGCTGCTTGAAGTTTTGTTCATGGAAGACAAAGTCAAGTAGAAGCTACTTAACACAGCAGAGTTTTTATTCTGTTGTTCACTTAATTCAAACAAACACAAAAAACTTAGGCAGAGATATGTGAGACAATGCACCCCTTCCTACAGAAGCTATTTTGTGCATAAAAATACAGATTTATCTTATACCATTGAGGCCAAGTTGGTAAATAGCAGTAGTACTCAAACCTGTTTTCCTATGGATTTTTGTGTTAAAGTTGAGGTCATAGTAAGCATCTGTCATGAAAAATGAAGTATGAAATCTCATTTTAACCTTTTCCTCAGTGAGGTTGTCTTTGACTATCTCAACCTTCAATTTCTTTCTGAGAATTTAATACAATTGGGGTATTTTTCCATACACCAAAGTTGGTAGAAAATCAGTAGTAGATTCAGAAATTATTAAAGGAAGTAACAGATTAGACATTAGCAGACATTAACATCATATAATTCTTATTTATTTCAGCAACCAGGCAGCAACAGAAAACAAAATATAAGTTGGAATATTCTCCTCCTATGTTTCTTCTTGGTGTCTGAAAAAAAATCATGCTCTCCAAACTTCAGAGACCACTTGTAAAAATTGACTGAGTAGTTAAGCATGCTTAATGAAAGTGTTACAGGTACTGGAATGCAAATGCTACTTTAAAGAAAGATAAATATATGCTTGATGGTCTTTACTAGACAGAGCAGAAGAAAGCCAGGCCAGCCCACCAAAGAAGACTGCTATGTCGAAGGTAGTGACAGTATGATTGTTAAACTCTAACTTGATGGTAGTAAGTTGTACTATAAATAAGAATTTTGTTCTTTTTCATGGTCCTGTACTATGTCTTCAGCATATTCTCTCCCAGAAGTAAATGGGACATATTTAACTCACAGAGACTAAAGTTAACATTGTTTTCTTGTTACCAGACAAGGAAGAGTGGTACACACTTGTCTTTATCACTACCTTACCATTCACCACTGGGAACGTGGTGTGGCACCCACCAAGCCCTTGTGGAATGCAGTGAATATTTTGGCACCATACATGTTCAGGTTCCTACAAAAGAATTAAGAAAACAGATGGGATGGATTCCTGAAAATGTGTATATGCCATTCAGCTATTTTGCTGTAAAGAGTGCTCAGTGGCTCACAAGGGAAGATTTGCTATTTAAAGCCTTTTTTCTTCTCCCTTCTCTTATCTGTGGTGTTACACAGTAAGTCAATATGGTCCAAAGTCACAGAACAGAAGAAAAGGGACTCCATCTGCAGTAGGTAGCAAACTCTGCCTCTGTGAGAAGTGAGTGTTGTAGCAGCCTAACAGGCACTCAGTCATGTGCAGTTAGCTCCCTACCTGCAAATCTCTGTTTTAAAATGTCCTAACTGTAGCACTGCATAGAGCAACTCAGTTTGATTCTGCTTTTCTTGATTCCATAGGAATCTGTGGAAAGAGTCTATTTAAAACACTGTTGTCTTGAGGGCTTTTTTTATGTGCACAAACCCCATCTGCTGAGGGAAGAGTCTGTGGTGTCCCTTCAACAGGATTTAATGTTTCTGCCTAGCCTGTAAGAAATTCCTCTTCTGAGGATCTCAGCTGAGTCAGAGGTCCACTGAGATTTATAGCTTAGCATGGACACAGGAAAGACAGAGAAAGGGGATATTGTGTCCTGCTGTACTGCTGCTTTCAGACTAGCCAGATCATTTCTGGAAACTGGGACGAGTCAGGCCAGGCATTAATACAGCTCAGAGCTCTATCACATCCTTTTGGAGCCCCTGGTTCTATCTGCTGAGCAGCTGCAAGGGGTGCCAGATCAAAGGCAATGAGTATTTGTGTGCTACAAGGAGGAAGGCAAGCTGTGCTCCACTGAGACACAGCTGTCCATGCTAAAGAGGATTTGAGTTTTGAGCTATTTCCTTTGAATGCTGACATTATTGTTCCAAAGGTTTAGAGGATGCCTTGGATGGCTTTAACTATGAGAGGCCAGCTCTGTCATACTCTGAAGGAGAAGGAGGTGAAGCAGTCAATCGTTTTGCCTGAAAAAATTTTAAGTGCCTACTGATAATAACAAAGGGCTATGGAAATGGCTGTTTGCTTTGGCAAACAAAAATGTTATTAATGTAAAGAGAACAGAGCTTTCTCCAAATTTTCTTCTTCCCTTATTGCATAAAAATTATATGGCCAATGGCTATATGCTAAAAGCACTTAATGTATTTTAAAACACACCCAGGCCTACAGAATTTACTTACATTTGAAGCAAGATATAACTCACATGAGTCCTACCAAAGGATGGCCAAAGCTATCACTAGGTGAGCTGAGTATGTTGCTTTTGGCTAGTATATGTTCAAGCCAGCTAGTCATAGGTGTCAATCTAGTTTTCAAGAGGTTCTTGGGGTATGGTTGAGATATACCATGTACTGTATTCTTATTGATGGCTCAATCTGAGGTGAAAATCTGTATGTTCAACATTCAGAATAGCAGCTATTCTCTAACCATCATAACTCTTACAACATGGGGCTCCAGGTGATGCAAAGATGGATGGCACTCCACATGATGCAAAGACAGTTTGGGAACAACACTGAGGGTTTTATGCACAGAATTCTGGTGCTTGGTGAAACTAAAATTACCCCCTTTAGTTTTATCTCATCTTCCATACTGAAGCATAAGGAATGAAAAAATAGTGCCACAAGGTCAGTTCCTGATATAATTATTTAAAAGAATGTATATCTCATGAGTTATGTTCTTTCCATTGTATCAGATCACTTTTTTAAGCAGTTTCACACTGAATACTCTTATGCCCGGTAAACTCTTATGCCTATCTTTCTTCTGGCAAATATTCAAAGCATAAAAAAATTATTGGTGCTTCTGGTGGGCTAATGAAATTAATGCTGATCCTTGACATCTTTATTGATTTTGACTTACCACTTCACAAATCATTTTATAGAAGAGTGAGAGCAACAAAAAATAGCTCATACATTTGTTAAAATACCCTGCTTTATAGAGTACATATGAAATGTTGCAGGAAAAAATAAGCTAAGCTGGGGTTGTAAGTCCACCTACTATTTTCAAGAAGAAGAGTAAAACTCAAGACTAAACTGATGAGTGAAAACCTCTCAACCACATGGCAAGACTGGATTACTCCTATTAATGGTAATGACTTTTTTTTCCATGCCAGAATTGATACAATTGACAAAACCTTTTGGACTTTGCAGTGAGAGCTCTTGCAGTAGGAAAAAAATACTAAATAAACAGATGACTAGAAATAGCATTTTCTCCTTTCCTGCTCCATACATTTCTCTATGTGATTCCAGCAAACTCTAGCTCCTCTGTTCATGATAGTAAAAAAATGCTGTAAAGGAATAAAATAAAAATAGCAGTAAGGTATATATCCTGGCATTAGATTTCCTTCCTGTTATTTTCCTAAATGTTTCTCCCCTCTCTTTTATAGGTACACACAATGAACCTTTAAAAATGTGGAGCTGCCTTCAAAATTGCTATCGTCATCCAGATCAATTTGGAGCAAAGTCCTGTCTCCCAATCTATTCTAATTTCAATGTACACACTCTGCTGGCTGACTGCCAGCATGGAGCTCAGGAAATGATAAATACCCATTTAGTCACAGATGCACAGATTTCCCTGAGTTGGTGGGCTGGGGCTGCTTTAATATTCCCAAAGTTACTGCATGTTTACACATTCACTAACGTCACTGAGTGTGATATTTAGAAGCTGGGTGTAGCAATGACACATGGGGGAAAGGACAGAAGTTGCACATGCTCTTTTGAAGAGAAAGGGCTGAAGCTCAGAGTCTTGTTTGCCTGCCCTGAGCTGATAGCCTTCCACCTCAAATAACTGTACATAACATGAATTGAAAATTAGGTTGGACTAATCTAATTTGAAACAAGCTGGCCACAGCCAGCTACTGTGAATCTCAAAGGTCTTATGAACTGGTTATTCAGTTAAGTATTTGACATTTCTACTGGGTACCAAATGTAGCTCTCAGTTGCTATAAAGTGCAGCACACCGTGCAAGGAAAATGGGCTGTATGCATTGATTTCTATGCTTATTGGTTTGGTGGCTTGTTGGTCTTTTCTCTTGAATTGCTAAAGAGATGTGGTTTTCTTTGTGCATCTGGGATATTTCCAGAAAATGGATGAATTAATAGCTTTGGATGACTTTTCCATGTAATTAATTTTTATATCCTTCTCCCCAATTATTTGAGGACTGAATATTTTGCAAAGGCTGAATCTAATGTCAGGGTAAATAGTTTCCAAAGTCGTTTGAATTTTTTTTGGTGCTTCACTTGCTGGCATGTTAGGCAAACATCAGCTTTAACAAACCCTGAATAAAACCTGGAAGGCTGCAATGCAGTACGCCCTAAAAAATGGAATGAGGTTAAGAGAGAAGCTCAGATTTTTCATTTACATTAGCAAGTCATTGAAAGAGCAAAATACTTGGTTAAAGATCATTATGAATATTTAGCTAGTACTGTAGGCAAAAAACATCTCTGGAAGAAACTTAGAGCCTCTAATGTATCTCTTGCATAATTAAAATGTTAAAAACACATTCCTATTTTCACCAGCATTAAATACAAATATGTGCTTTGACTGTATGGATGATATATGGATGAGATATATCATCCATATATGGATGACATAGGGACTGGATTATTTGCTCTTCTGGGATTCTTTGTCATGAGTGGACATTACAAAGGAGTCTGACTTGACCCTTATCTAAGTTTCTGAGTGGGAGCCTAAGTGATGCAGTCCCCTCATAAGAGGGTGGAAACCTGTGGAACCATTGTCTCAGAGACACAATTAAAACAAGGGACACAAGTGCACAGCTTGCTCGGTGTCATTGCTGGCTGGATGAAGGGGTTTGTATTGGGGTCATTACAAGTTGGAGGTCTACAGGTCAGACAGTTTGTCTTAAGATATATTTTAGACAATACAACCTGAAGTGTCTTCCCTCCTAAAGTGTCTTTATCTCTTGAGGGGAGCCCAGAAACAGTTGTTCATACACACATGCCCACTTGATAGACATGTAAAGTCAATGAAATAAATCCTACATCTCTTTCTTGTTATAAAAGGCAACTACCTTAAAAATTCTTGATTTGCTACTTAAATTGCTTAACTAAATACTAAATACTTTTACAAGTGGATAGAGAAGTTTTAGTTCCAAACTTTCTGACAAGATATTGCTAAATGAAAAGTTAGCATTTAATAAATTCGTGACTCTGATCATAATGTGCCAGTAGAACAGTTTGGACGCAAAACAAGTTCCTAATGTTTTACCAATGGATATAGGCTTCATAAACATTCTTAAATTAACTGACCTGGGAATACAGAAAAAATATGTAGACAGACTAAATCAAAGAAGAAATTCCTTCTAAGTGTCCTTTTCATGTTTCTATTGAGATAACAAGTGTTTTCAAGTAAAGAATTGCTAAAGATGGGACTTCAGCACATTAGATGTTAAGAATCTTACTTGATAATTAGTACTAGCAAGTTTTAAATTTATCTCTTGATTTGTTCTGTGCACGCATACAATAACCTTACAGTATCTCACAGACTAACTAGAAAAAACCTAGTTAGAAACATTTGTTTAGCTTGGGTATCCTTATCTCCAGCTCCATCCTTTTCCAACAGTCTAGTAAAGTTACTAGCTTCAATCATCAAAATTAATTTGCCACACATGAAATCTATTTTATATGCCACCTTTTCACTTTAGTGTAATTCAAAGCATGTGGATGAACCCGAGCTTGAAGAGTGCTGAGTAGCAGCATGACCACAGCCATTCTGTAGCACACAGGATGGCAGGCTTGTCAAATCTGAGAGTGACACTTGGGAGCTACTGCAGCCTGGACCCTGGCCAGGGCCCAAATATGCTGAGTGTAAATAATTGCTCATTAAGTTTTACTAGATATTAATTTGCAATAATAATGACAGAAACAAATGGTAATTTGCTTTGTAGAGTGTCTGTACTCCTTAATAAACTAATCTTCAAAATGTTGTTCTACACTATATTTTCTGGTTCTGTCAATTTTTATTTTCTTCTTGAAATGAATAATCATAAGACCACCAAGTATTGACAAATATTACCATTAGAGAATAACAGAAGGAAGAGAAGTTGTTCTTATCTCAGAGAAAAGGAAATGTGTTTTGGGAATGAAGTAGCCAAGATACAATGAGCTAGGTTTAACCCTCACATGTATCTATACAAGGATGCTTGTCCTGCCCAAGTATTGGTCTGTGAGTTGTTGCATCCATTGTGTAGTAATACGGTTAAATTCCAAGGTTATCTTATTTTTTTCTTCCTCTTTAATACAGACATGAAGATTTCCTTGAATGTTATGTTCTCCAAGGTCAGCAAAACATTGTTTTCTTTCCATGATCTTGGAAGGAAAACATTCCTGGCCCTTAAAAATATGTATTGTCTACTTAAAGGATTTGCAAAAGAAGCGTAGTGAAATCTGTGTGGACTAGAAGAGTGGTTTTGGATCAAAGCTATTTAGAACACAATCCAAGTTAATAATAACAACATGTTTTTAGATACACAGAAGTGCATGTGAATAGAAAGAGCTATTCAATACAGACACTTACAGGAAGATTACTTAAATTCACACATTGATCACTGGTGGAGATAACACGTGTAGCTGTCTGAGCCTAACGTCTTTTGTGTAGGTCTCCATCCTGTCATGAATTAAACCACACCATGTTTTGATGTTCCCTGTTCATTCTGCTGAGAGGGAGCCCAAGGAATTTCTGACTGAATTGTACAAATACATAAAAATTGGTAGTACTAATTCCAATTTACAGTGGGAGTGGCAGTCTGTTTGCTTATTAAATTACAGGATAAATTTTCCATAGACTTTTCATTTGCTGAATGTAAATTTCAAATCTGTTTACAGGAGGGGTATTGTAATCCTGCATAGTAAATATGCTTGTAGACATTCACTTAAAAATTGCATGCCTCTGGTGTTTTGGAACATGAGCAAAACTCTGCTAACTCTATGCACTAATAATAAGTAACTTTCCTGTGGTATCTGGTTGTTTCCTAGACATACGTTAAAGAAACAAGTCTAACACTTTCCCTCAATTACTTCTGAGTTTGTAATTAAATCCATATGAGAAGAACTGCTTGGTGGATTGGGGTGAATAAAATGCTAATAAAAACAACTCTAATTTCCTGGCCAGTCCCTGTTTTCCTTCCCTTGTGCACCAGTGGCTATTCCAGGGATTATTGCCAGATCTGCAGCCATATCCCCTAGGGCTTTGGTCTTGACACATCTTTCCAAATAAACAGGACAGAGGATGTGGACAAGCAAATAAGTTACACAGAACCAAGTAAAGTTTTGGAAGCTCCACCACGCCCCCGTGGGTCTTGCTTCTTGGAACCTTGTTATTGCTATCTACAAGGGAATAAGGATGTGGTGAGGTAGAGCTTAATTCTCATCCCTACTTATTTTGGGAACTCTCTGACTAAACCTCAAGCTTGATTGAAGTCCAAATTCTGCTGTATACTACTTTAAAGTTATCTTAAACATTTCCATTGCCTTAATGAAGTTGAAATCAAGCCTGCAGATTGGCATCTCAAAGGAAAATGTGGGCACTACAATAAAAATGATGTGGGTGAATCAGTAGGTGTCAGATTGCTGAGTCCATAATGAATAATTATCTCAGTATAATTATTCTATGTGCTGTTTTTCAGGCAAGATGTAAAATTGAAGTCCTTTTGTTTCTTGGTAATTAAAACCACATCTCTTATGTGATTGCACCTTACAAAAGAGTCTCTCTTTTGGAGAATATGGTCTGCTAGTAGTACCCAAGGCTGGATAAGGAACTATTATACTGATCATTAGGACTGTCTGTTCTATATAATTTTCTCTTCCAGAATCACTGATATTAATTTTTGAATTTTCATTTCAGTTTTTATATGTATTTTGTAGAAGAAGCCCATGTGTTGTACTTTCTTTGATACATTTTTTTAGTTGTGTGTAAATTAACAGGGTTTTGGTATTGCTCCTGGATCAATATTTGATATTTGTTGTAATTTTGAGTTAAAAAATCAACTGCTGGATTTCAAAAGCAACTGGATGCATTCATGGGATCAAAATACCTGAAAAGTGTTAAACACAAAGACACAACTTCTCTTTCAGGAAATCCTTGAGCAGTAAACAGGTAAAAAAGGAGAGAATATTCTTAAGATAAAGTCCTGAATGTTCCCCCTATTCTTAAATTTTTCCCTCAGTATCTGCTCTTGACCACTGTCAGAATAATACCTGGAGCTTACATATTTTTTATTTTTGTCCAGAATGGCCATGCTCAGTTTTCTGGGTAATATACTGTAACCACTGAAAAGAAATTTCCGACCATTAAGATTTCTCACCAAGGCAAGGATGCAAACCTGTTTTTCAAAAAAAGATTAAAAATTGAAGTAGATTTTTTTCTCTTGAAGCAATGTTACGTGAGATATATTTTTTATAGAAATATTCCTGCTGTACTTTGTTACAAAAATAGGCATCTTATCAAAATGTTTTGCACTTTCCATAGGTTATGGTGTTTTTTCAGCCATTATTCCTTGGCCTGCTCTTGGAGCTATTATGGGAAATTGGATGCAGAATAATGGTTTCTCATGTTCCATCCAAGTTCTTCAGCATATGTTCTTTTGCATTTGCTAGGTGCCAGTGCAATTATTTTGAGTGGAAGATTCATAAAAAAATTTAGATGAGATGCAGCTAAAACGTTTTCATGCATGTACCCCAGAGATAACAGATAAAGGATACTTCTGTGAAGAGTAGTAAGTTTGTCTAATTAAAACTGGATTACTGACCTCCTGCTCAGAATCAGATTAAAGAATTACCTTAGTGCACAGTGCCAAATTCAGATTTTTCTAAAACTTTCCCTGTCATTATTTAGTGATTGTAAACAGTAAGGGCTACTTTTGGCTTTACCTTTTACTGCCCACAGATTACAGCTGTGCTGCCTATGAAAGCATGACTTTGAGATGATTATTTCTTTTTCTCTAGTAAAAATGAAGGAAAAACAGATAGAAAACCTGAAACATCTAACTCTGAAATCAGACTGAAAACTAAGAAGCTGGAGATAAAAATCTATCTGATGTCTTTCTATCTTTGTAACTTGGATGTGATAGAAGAGGAGAGGGTTCCTTTCATGAAAAAAAACTGTAGGAGAAAGAGAGCAAATAAGTGTGAAGAAGATAACTTGGCCATTTTAATGGCAACCAGGAGATGAGAAGAAAAACACTAATTACTCTATGACTGGTATTTGGAGAAAGAAAATTCTCATTCTTGCACAATGCAAGCATCAGAATTTCAGGTGAAACTATGCTGCTGCATTTTCTTTGTGACAGTACATGGTGAGATGGCTTTAAACAAAACAACAGTTTTTTATCCTGGTTGAAATTTGACTGATCAGTGGTGAATACAATTTTGAGCTTATCAAGAAGTCATCAAGATCACTGTGTTTGGTTACGTTACAACTAAGAAGGAAACCAGAGGCACTGGAAATAATGTTTCAGACTTTGTGGAAAATACCAGAGCATGTATACCCACGTCTTGAACCTGTTTAAACCATGTTTCAGGAAATGAATAATAAAAAACCAAATCTATTATATATAATATAAACTTCAGCATATTTTCATGTGTCTCCTGGGCTGGGTGTGGAAGTGGGGAATCAACTCTGGCAGTCAGCGGTGGTCTGCAGTCAGCTACCTGTGGGACTCAGGTGCACCCTGTGCTGCTCAAATTGTGAGACCTGGGCTTGCCATGAGATATTATCAAAATAAAGAGATATGTCATGTGCTTAGAGAGGTACAAAATAAGGCAGTTCTCAAGCAGGAGGCCGAGGTATATATTTCGTCCTGTGTTTACCAAGTGCATTTGCACATGGAGTGCTTGGCTGCCATGTGTGCAGACTTCTGTTGGAAGCATTTTCTATCTCACCTGTAAAAAAACCCCTGGAGATTCCACCCTCATCACTGAAATGGAACACCTCTTTTTCTCTTACATCTTTCAGCAAGATTTTTATTAAAGAGAAAGGAGAGGAAAAAAATGCAGACAAGGTGCTTTCTAGCACTTCATATCAAGAGCTGCAGCCAACAAGATCAAAAATGCCTCAGATGGCAAAGAGAAAGGGATTCAGGTTCACCTTGACTCCTTATTTCCACTAGCAACCTCCCCTTTATCTGCAGCATTGTAAGATGCATCAGCTGCTTCATCCAGGCCTACCAAGAATTAAGTCTCTTTATATGTGGAATAACAGTGAAATACAGTGAAGCTAGGATTTCTTGACACTGTTTTCTGCTATACTTAGAACTGCATGAGAAATACCAGCCACCTTCTTCACAAAAGTAGCAGAAAATACTTTTCAATATGGTTTATAACAACAGTCCCTCTCATAATACATCAGCCACATCAACAACAAAATGGAAAAAAAATCACTGAAAAAATGTATGAGAGGATGGGCATCCTAAACCTGATCAGTGATGATGTGGGGGAGACATGTCTCTCTTATGTTTTCTTTTTTCAAAACTGTAATTATTTTGCAAATAGACCACTCTCTTATATAATGATTGTGATTTTATGAAGACAATCTTTGGACAGCACTTTATAATTTCTACAAGACATACACTGAATAGATGTTAGGATAACTAGATCATTTGAACAAATGGGATCTTTCTTTAACAGAATTTTCTTGATTTAAATTTCTGCTTCACATATTACGTGAAAGGAGGCTGCATATTTAGAAAACTGAGTGGCAAGGCCTGCTTAAAAAACTGGCTGTTGTGCCTATCACTGACAGTGAAAGTCTGAAATTTCTGTTGTATTTCAGTTATATTTTGGTGATAGGGACATTTAACATTACCTTTAAATGTATTGAATATAAGTCTAGCTTTTATTTTTGAGAAGGATTTTTTGGCTTCTCCTGTCTACTCTCTCCTCCTAACTCTATACAAGCCATGTCTCTCAAGGCACTGGAAACAACAGGTTAACACATTTTTCATGAAGAAGTGTTGAACTTCTACCCATTAACTGGGTTTCTTCTCCTGCCTGGCACCACACAGTGTGCCAGGCTGTGGCTGGGCTGACAAGGCTTGGTTGTGTCTCATTATTACAAAAAAAGCATAATCAGTTGGTGCAGTGAAAAAAATATAGGTTTATTAGAGATAAAGAAAACAAATTATCTACAGGGAAATGATCCATAATTGCTTGTGATTGAGATCTTTAAGTATTACTTGTAGGAGAGGAAAGGAATTGCATAATAAATTTAACTCCCTGGTTTGTTCTCAGAACATGAGTGAATTGGGGCAAAACTTTCCTGTGAGCCAAAATACAGAAATGCTGATCATGCTCTTCAGCAGGCCTCTTAAATGTGCTTATACTGAATTGAATGCTACCACCAATTCATTTTGTAATGCAAGAAAAAGAAGGTGGCAACCTTGTGAAAGTATCCTTTTATCAGATAAGACAGAAGACAGAAAATTAATTTGGAAAAATTCTTTTGAGACCTCTCCCCTCACCAGTCTCCAAAAAATGAGTACAAATCTAATGATATTGTTTGAAGAATGAAAAAATACAGGCACAAGAAAGTACTCTCAGCTTACCAGAACCAGGCCTGTCACAGAGACCATCATTGTGTCCTTCTCCACATCCCTTTCCAATATATTTCAGTAGTTGCTGTGCTCTGTTTTCCAGCATCCATGCTTCACCACAGGGGAGTCCGCAGTTCTGTTTTGGCTGAGGAATACATGGATTGCAGGGATAAGAGACAAAAGGACAGCAAAAAATGGCAAAAAGGCAAAATAAATCTTGTGGTACCCTCTGATCTCCATGGTCTACCGTCTGCCAGCAGTTGCCCCATGCAGAGTGCAGATGCACACACACGAATACACACTGTCAATCTCCCTCCTCCCTGCAGTTGGCTTTGCCATGCCACCTGTGCTCACACCACAGGAAGATATTCCTTATTCCTAGGCTTTCTGGAAGGAGGGGAATGAGGGATGGGAAAGGAGGCTGCTGTCTGGATGCAGGGCCAGAGGTGTTCTGTCAGGCAACGTCCCCACAATGACTGTCTCACTGTGCCCACTCCAGGTCAGGGGAGATTGTTGGTCACAGGCTAATATCGATAATTGCACAGGATATGTCACTTTGTGTGTCTGATGGACAAACTGCCATGGTAATTGCTTATCCACATACTGTATGCACATTGACTGATAGATTTCTCATGAGCAATCAAGACTCTGAACAGAGAAGGGTTAGAGACCAAAATTCATATATATTTGAACATACAGTTATAGATGTAAAAGGCTGATGCCTAGTTGTCCTGGGTGCCAGAATAGTGATGGTCACAGGGCCCAGGTTATATCATGTTTCTATTCTAATATCCCAGTTTTAATGTCTAATAGCATTCAGACACTTTTCTGTGATCCAGAAAGGGTTTCTGTCCAAACATAACTTTATTGGTGAACTTTGAAAAATAATGGTTCTTGGGGTTTTTTCCCCATCCCCAAAAATGATTCAGGTCCCTACTTTGATCATGGGCTGCTGAAAACAGGATTTGAATCAGACTAAATCTGCCTGCTTTCTGTCAAGGCATGCCCAAGGAGAGGCATCAGCAACTCTTCTGTTAAAAATGGATCCAACCTATATATATCTGGACTTCATTTCTGTACAGTAACAGAGTGTAGGACAAAAAATATCTCTGCCAGAGAAAGAAGTGAGCTCAGTGTGAGAAAAAACAAGGAATGTGGGTGAAGAAGGAAAGTGTGGTGTGCTGTACCTGGGAATTCTGAGACAGATCGTGAGGGAGGACAAAAGGGTGGGTTATGCATATCTCTGATCAAAAAGGCATTACTATGTTTTAGTTGCTTCTCATTTTTCTCACCATCCTTTGGCAGTTGCTCTGCCTTCTGGGAAGGCCCATGGCCACATTTTGTTTCTGTGAATGTTTTCTGTCAGCTTATGGTGAATGTTTCTTGCATTCATTGACTGAGCTCCTTGCAGTGTACCTCCAAGGGCTGCATAGTGTCACGTAGTCGTTTATTTTCTCTAGG
The DNA here is from genome assembly GCF_017590055.1 of Onychostruthus taczanowskii. Taxonomy (NCBI): domain Eukaryota; kingdom Metazoa; phylum Chordata; class Aves; order Passeriformes; family Passeridae; genus Onychostruthus; species Onychostruthus taczanowskii. Next base: position 4,731,476 of record NW_024500461.1, read on the forward strand.
CTGCCAGCATCACCCTCACTGACTCAGGGAACAGGGTTTTTGTTTAACTGTTGTCTCTCTTGTGCAGTGCTGCTTGAAACATAATTGCAAATTTGTATTTACTCTTTTTTTTGGTTTGTTTTCTCACTGAAAAGGGAGCAGATAATGATCCATGATGCTACACAATCTTCAGTAAGAACAGAGACATTTCAGTACTTTTTTGCAAGTACTCCCTGTCTGCCATTTCCTGTTAGTGTCCTTGCTCTTAACCAAATGTTGCACTCTCTGTTTCGCAATGTGAATATTTTAACTCCTGAACTGCCCAGGGCATTCCTTCTGCTGCTGGCTCAACTTTGCTTATGGTTTTAATGGCTCAGATTAAACCCTTTCTGAATATTTTTGCACTTGTATGAATGGGTTTTTCTCTGTTTGTGAGTATTGCGTCATTGCTGACATGACACAATCTTTTCCTAAAATGTGTTTATATTCCCTATCATCAACTTGGTGTGGCCACACAAACCATGTACATTCTGTCCTTATTATTGACTAAACTTAACGTCTCTATCAATTCACTGTAGTCAGAGATTATACAAACTCTAGAGCTGACACTCACAGCCTCATATTTGGAATCAGGACCATGAGAAGGTCTTTGCTTGAGCTTCTAACTACCACCTGCAGATAACTTTTCTCTGGCAATTTAATTATGCATTGTAATTGATTTAGAGCCTGTGAAGAAAAGACATCATTGTGAAATGTGATATTACAGATTATATACTTGTCTAATTTTTAAATCCTACATTACATTGTTGTCTTTAATAAAGGAAGAAGAAAGTTCTTTTTAACTTAGGAAGTTACTCCCAAAGTCTTAAGAAGTTATTTTCCTTTTTTTTTTTTTTTTTTTTTTTTTTTTTTGCTTAGCCAATACTGTGGAATCTGAGGATGTTAAATTACTTCTCCCCTTCCTTCCATGTCCCGCCACCTCTCCCCCTAAAAAAAAGAGATCAAACAGTGGAAGCTGGGACCTATGGATACTCCAAGCATTTGCAAATGAACACATGAGAAGAAAGAAGGAGCACCACCTTACAGTCTTTTTAGATTGCTCTTTATGAGGGTGGTCCTATCTAAAGGGAAGTAAGACTGAACCATCCTAGCCAGTGTGGGTATGTGCCAAGCTGGTACCTCTTGACCTATAAGACCTCCTTCGACACAAGGTGACCCATTTAGTGGATGATGGCAAGGCTGTGGATGTTGTCTACCTAGATTTTAGAAGTTTTTGACACTGTGTCCCACATAATTGTCATGCTCATGACATGGATGGGTGTGGTCTCCCCTGGGTGAAAAAGTAGCTGGGTGTATCAGCCCTGAGAGTGATGGTAAATGGAGTTAAATACAGTTGGTGATTAAGGGTGTCTCGAAAGGCTCCCAAAATATTTGAGCCCGTCCTGTATAACATCTTTTATTGATAATATGGATGCAGGGATCAAGGGCATGCTCAGTAAGTTTTCAGATGGAAGGCTGGCAAGCATGGAAGGACATGAAAGGCAGGAAGGCTCTGCAGAAGGATCTGGACAGGCTGGATCAATGGGCTGAGGAAAATTGTGTGAGGTCCAAGAAGGCAAGGTGCTGAGTCCTGCACTTGGGTCACGACAGCCCCATGCAGCACCACAGGCTGGGGACAGGGTGGCTGGGAAGCTGCCCAGAGGAAAAAGAGGCTGTGTGTGCTGGTGGAGAGCCAGCTGAACGTGAGCTAGCAGTGTGCCCAGGTGGCCAAGAAGACCGATGGCATCCTGGCTTGTATGAAGAATAGTGTGGCCAGCAGGATTAGGGAAGGGGCTGTGACCTACTTGGCACTGGTGAGGCCACACCTTGAGTGCTGTGTACAGTTCTGGGCCCCTCATTAAAGAAAAACATTGAGGTGCTGAAATGTGTCCAGAAAAGGGCAACAGAACTAGTGAAAGGTCTGGAACTCAGGTCTGATGTGGAGTGGCTGAGGGAGCTGGGGCTTAGCCTGGGGCAAAGGAGGCTGAAGGGAGACCTTACCACCACTCTCTACAATGACCTGATAGGAGGCTGTAGCCAGGTGGCATTGGTTTCTTCTTCATGTAACAAGTGAAAAGATGAGAATAAATGGGCTTCAAATTGTGCAGGAGAAGTTTAGATTGGATAGTAGGGAAATTTTCTTCACCAAAACAGTTGTAAAACACTGGAACAGGCTGTCCAAGGAAGTGGTTGAGTCACTATCCCTGGAGGCATTTGAAAGACATACAGATGTGATGCTAAGTGTTATGGTTTAGTGATGGACTTGGCAGTGCTTAGGTAGCATTTAAACTTGATGATCTTGGAGGTATTTTCAAACCTAAATGATTCTCTGCTAGTCTCTCCTGGAAGTGTTAGCTCTAGTAAGTAACATTTTAAATAATACTTTCCAGAGTCTGAATGCCTTTAATATTAGTAGCATAACAGACCTGTACATTTTGTTGCATAACATTAGTAAGAAGCAGAATTGCTGTAAATGGTGAATATTTTCTATGTGTAGAACACACTGTATATGCATCATGATGACATTCAATAAGACTTTATTCATAGGGCCAAAATATGTTTCAAACCCTGCTGTGGTGAATCTAGAAACAACAAGTTTGGGAGAGTTAACTTCCTCAAGAAAACAAGGATTAATTTCTAAGTAGTTTAACATATGAGATTCAAAACTGAAAACATCAGACTAGGTAAAATTCCCTTTTGTGTATATTTAAAAGGAGAAATAAACAAAAGTTTAGTGTCCTTTCAAAGATATCAGGTATTATTGTACAGTACGGGTGACATAGAACATACTAAAAAAGACTTATTAATGAAGTGACTGACAGCTTCATGCTACTATTACACAGTTCACAATCAAACATGACAAAATGGCCCTTATGAACATCACACCATTTGCAGACCCACTGGCAAGGAAATGAGAAGTTTTAGATATGATGAAGACACCTTTCTCATCAATTGAAGTGATATGAAGAGCTCCAGAGAGACCCCTCCTCAACCTGTGAAGACACAGAGACTGAGTCGCAATGCAGTCCACTTCAGGACCTGGAATAAATTTAGTGTATAGCAAACAACAGTGCTGCAGGGCAAACAGTGCAAATAATTAGTTGTCTCTCAGTAATCTCCAGTTATCATAAATCACATGAGAAATACAATTTGCACTGAACATTTGGTCTGTGCACACTCATTCCCTGGAGTGATTAATGAGATGAATTCATCTGATCTGATCAGTACTCTGAAAAACCAAAGACACTGGTTGGGAAAATCAAGGCTTTTGAAGATGGTAAATCTGGATGAATCCAAGTATGTGATAAGAGAACTAGAGACCTGATTGCAGAGCCTGTTTCCTGCACTTACATGCTATAAGCAAAGGTATATGTACACAACTGTGCCCTGCTATGCCCATTAGCTTGAAGCTATTCCTGTGGAATACAAAAATGGGCTTGTTTTGCATGAAAAGCGAGGTATGTGGGTCAGAGATATAGAAAAACCAACAAGAACAATCTCTGCAGAGATAGAAAATCAGCTGTGGTGTGTGGCTTGTCATAGCACCAAGATCAAGCACCACTTCCAGTTTTGAGAGTAGCTGTGCTAACAGAGATGTGACTCATACAGTTCAGTGCAGCTCGGGAATGACTGTCAGTGACCTTAGTAACAACTGGTCTTAGGAGAGGGTCAGAGTTGTTTGCCAATAAGCTTATGGGGAGCAGTAGTGGAGAATATTGTTACACCTCCTTGTGTTTCAAGAGAGACTTTCAGTTCAGCCTGGCTGCACCATGGGAATACCAACTTTTCTTTGTTTTGCCTTGGCAGAAGTTAAAAGGTGACAAAGGAGAATACAACCACATGAGAGAAAATCTCTCTGCCTTAGCGTTCACTGTGAATATCTTCAAAAGGCTGCTCTCAGAAACACCAACAGGAGACCAGCTGGTGCTGACTGCATGTGACAACCTTCCCAAGTTGAGACAGAGCAGTCACACAACATAAAACTCCCTGACAGTTAATCATACATTACCTAGTTCTTCTTGGCCTTCAGCCATGCTTCTTTTTTTCTTCACTGGGTTATTTTAGGACTACAGGAATCCATGTTTCCCTATAATCAGATCTCTGTAGCCAGGTGCTCTGGAAGTCCTTGGACTTCAAAAGATGGAAGAGTGGAGGAAACACAGTCGGGGAGCCTCTGACAGACAGACTACATATTGATGCTGAAAAGACAATAATCATGTGAACATCCAGGAAACACAATAGCAGCCAGAGAAAAGCAGAGGGAAAAAAATTCATAGAATACTAATTTTATTGTTCTTTTATGTATCTAGAGTAGTAGTTATGAATCTAAAACTTAGATTCAGAAAAACAGAGCCTGCTTTTTGCAGCACATTGGGAACCAGCATGCAGATCAACTAGCAATGAGAAACATCAGTAAAAAGAAAACTCAATGGTTGGAGGGACATGAAAGAGACAAATATTCAGGTAAGTTCTACATGTCTTAGTAAGTTTTGTTGCCTTCCTTATAATGGAGGAATTTGCAGCAAAGAAGGAATCACTGCTTTACCACCAGAGCCTCAACTTAGTGCAGTGTCCATTGTGAGTAGGTGTAAGAATAAACAAGAGACCTGTGACCACTGATAACACAGATGTGCATTTGAGCAGTGATTTTGAGGCTGAAGTTAGGACATGAGCATGCACAATACTTAGGAATGTCACACAAACACATGAACGTAGATTCCTAGGGGTTAAAGGAATGATAAAGGCTTATTAAAGCTGTCTGGATTGGTAGGAGTTGTAATGTTCAATGTAGGCAGCAGGAATAAGTACCAATATTTTAAAGTTCTGTGTGGTTTTGTGTTCACTTACTGTCATCTGATTTAAACTCTGACTGACTGTTCTGATATGTACTTGTAATGTGTACTTAGTACTTGTGTTGTCACTTTAAATCAAATTTTGCCTTGAAATTCAAGACTTTATGAGTCTTAAAGTATCTTTACTGGCGTTTGTCTTTCCTCTATGGTATAGTGCCATAGATCATGTGGCTACAAGACTGGATGGAGTAACAGTGCATTTGTTATGTAATACATTACAAGTGGTTACGTATTTCTTCTCTTAAACTTACTTTGTTTACTGCCTGAAGCTTTTTTTGGAAAATAAAATAAATAGTGCAGTGTATTCAAATGTTGTCTCCAACTTTTTACATGAGGATTCAGCTTTTAGAACTCCTATCATCATGTTTGATATTAAGATAGACTTTACATTCTTTACAAACAAGAGCTCCATTGATTCATATTAAATAGTGGTGAGTGGTTTGTCCTGCATATCGTTGTGATCTTTGCAGAAATATGAAAGAAATGGCATTTGAAAATGGTCACAGAACAACAGCCGTGCTCTTTTGAATATTTCCTTAATTAATTGTGAATTTTAAAAAAATCTGTTGCTGTGCTTCTCAGAGTGGAATTGTCCCCCAAGACATCTCAGGAGGATCTTTGTGTGCTGTCTAAGCTCACAGAGTAAACAGAAGTTGTTCCTGTCTCCTAGGATTGTTTCTGCCCTTTTTTTTTTTTTTCTCTCACCAGGACACTGTTTCTTTTTATTCCTTCTGTTGTGTCTTTCCATGATACATACAAAGAGCAATCCTTGGTAATCAGGACTCTGCAGCATCTGGCTACAGTAGAGGCTTAAAAGTTGTCAGAAAATCAAAGCCCATTTTTGTGAAAGTGACATTAGCTATCAGGACAAACACAAACTCTGGGGAATCAACAGTGTTCCTGGAATTGTGGCACCTTGTGCACAGAAACACAGAACCAGGCAAAGCTTTTCTGATGGCACCAGAGCCAGCAACAGCTTGCAGGTCTGGGGAACAAGCTCTGGAGATGGATGCCAGCAACAACTAATTGCCTTCTGGAAATAAAAAGGGGCAGCAAAAGGGGAGTAGGATCCTAGAAAACCACTTCAAGTCTTAAAAATGGCTTGTTTCAGTTTGAGAATCTGGCTAGTCTATTTATTTGAATTATTTCTTCTGCTATCACTTAGAGAAATGTAAGGAGAATGACTCAATCCTCCAGCACCTTACATGCGTCTTAGTCATTGTCAATCACAAAAAAGTTAGTCTGCTTCTCATGCTGAATTGAAACACTTCCTGAGAGAACAGGCATACTTGATGCAGTGCTGAGTCACTCTCAGCTGCTCACCATTATTAGGTATTCAGCACTGCTAAATTGATACAATTAATTTTCCTGAAGTCCTATAAAAGTCTCTTTATCCTCCTGACATCCCAATACTATCTCTATTATTTTTTTATTGTGGTAGTCAGTTTGCTGCTAAGACACTATTTCTTTTATTTTTTATTATGGTAGTCAGTTTGTTGCAAAAACAAAGACAAGCCAGCTTTTGCTCTTCCTTTTGTATTTGAATCCCAAAGAGCAATTTTTTTTTATTCTCATTTTTTTCCACTTATTTGTGAATCACTGCATCTTTCAGAATATGAATCTGTAGAGCATGATGCTCTTAGGTATAAAGTGAAAGGATAAAACCTCTTATCAATCTCCTGAAAAGTCATAGAAAAAGAGCCACTGGAGAGGCTGACCTATATACCAGATAGTGTCCCTTAAACAAAACAAAATAGTTTGGATATTTTCTATGAATTATTGAGGCAGACATTACCACTGAAGACAGGACACACAAGTATAGTCCAGAATGCTTTCTATTTAACATTTTATTATTTGGTTCACTTTTCTAACACAAAGTGCTCGAAGGTTATTACACTTACTCCCCTGATTTGCACAAAACTACCTTTTGTTTTCTTTTTCAATGCCCATTTCATATGATTTTTTGGGCATGGGTTATTTAAAGCTATAAAAGGACAGTTTGAAAAAAGCTATATTTAAAAATAGTTCGTTACCTATCCCTCTGGAAAAGAGTATGGTCAGGTAGGTGTTCTCTACAGTGAGAAGAACTGGATGAGGCAAGCACCTTGATCCTGGAGCTCAAGATACTGTAATTCTGCCTGGTAAAAGCAGAAAGCAAGTTTAAGAAAGGAATACTTGTTGGATGTGTCTTAGCTTATCTCACCTGCTGGTGTGATACCAGGATGTACCAGGAGAGACTGATTTCTTGGAAAGCATGTAGCAAAAGGTGGCTGGCCTCATTTTCTAAATCAGTGGGCAGTGTGCTCCATATACATGCACACTCTAGGGATTCCAGATGTTGAAGTCCCCCAGAGAGGGTTTCTTGGGGGAATAGGTTTTATGTTTTGCACTTCATGAACAAACATTCCAGACCTCTCACCTTTATAGTGCAGTTCTGTATTTCAAGCTGAAGTCAAACTCCCCTTCTCCTTCATCTGAAAACCAATTCCTGTTAAACCATGGAAAACTATTGTTAAGTCCTTAACAAGGTAGACAATTTGCACTCTCTCCTACTGAATTTCGCATGAATGAAAAAAACATTCCTACACTTTGGGAACAGCTAATGGCAAAAAGAGGCTTTCCAGAATTTAACCTACCTAAGACACAACAGCAATAAACTTTTCAAAAAAAAAGAGAAAGAAATATTACCTCTGCTACTGCAAATTATCTCTTCTCCAGGAATAGCGCTTTCCTTTCTCTCTCAGCCCATTCATTTTCCTCAGTATGCTTCCTTGACCTCCACTTCTTTGACTTGAACACTGCAAATTTAAAGGTCTAGGCTAAAATAAAGATGGAGCTAACAATGTGACTAATGAAATAGAGATCGAATTTTTCTTATGAACAATGCAGAATTTGTTTTTAAAAGTCTTTGTTTGTTTAGAAGCTTGACTCAATGCAGGCAGTGAACATCAGTAATTCCAAGAAAAGGGGTAATGTGTATTGCAAAAAGTATCCCAGAAAGGATAGTGCATTTATTCTATGTAGATTGTCATGATCTGTTCAGACTAACAAAGAAATAAATGGTGTGACAGCACCAATCTTTTCGAGTAGAGCTTCTCTTCAACAACTTCTGTAACCTGTTTGCTTTAAGTGGCAGGGATTTTTACAACTGAAGCCCTCTTACAGCACTATGATTTGTCTATATGGAGCAGTATATGTCCTCATAAAAATTATATAAGACCCTCCCAAAGTACCATTGTGACTCCAAGTTTCATGTAAATTGGATTCTCAGAGTAAATGTGCGCACCTTGATTCTATGGCAAAAGGCCATCAATATGTGTTGAATTTTTAAAAATTAGTCAAAATAATTGAAGTTCACACTTTCCAGAGTCTCATTTTACTATATTAAATAACATTTGGAAGTTCAACTATACCAGTGTTGGATCCCAGACATTACTTTTGTGTCATTGTGTAGAAGGCAAATTTCCCCATTTCTTGGCTGAAAGTTTTGCATTATTAGAGACATCCTGAGAGAAGCTCAATAAATTTTCCTCCTTTTGGTAGTTCTGCTTTGGGGAATGACACTGTTGGTGCTTTGCTGTCAAAACTTTACATTAAGAAGATTAAAAAAATAAACTTCTACAACAAATTCATGGACTGCTGAAGGTCTTTGTTACATATCTGTGCTGACACCTTGAGGGTAACCAAAGCCGTGTGCTCTAAATTTAGAAACCTATAATCACCAGAGAATTACCTTATCTTCATCTACTGCCCATTTATTAAAAGAAAGAGAAACAAAATCATTATGATATGCGGGAATATTAGATGGAGGCTCACACTGCCTTGTGTGCTCAGGTGCAAACTTTTAGCCATATCAAGGGCAGGCTTGGAAAGCTAGTTGTGCTCATCTAAAAACAGACAGTGGAGGGAGAAGGACCACTGATTATATTCCTCATCTAGCTCACAAATTCTGCATTCAGTTTCTTACTCTGCAATGACCCCAAAAGCTTCAATGATCCTAGAAAGATCTTTTTCTTGAAAATTAAGAGGCATCCAAAGTATTTGCCACTGCAAAGGCAAGTACCTTCTCTTGATCTTTCTTGTTCTAACATAAATTCACCGTAAAACTGTATTCTGATATGCACTTTAGAAACTCTTTTTTTTTTTTTTTTTTATGTAAGCACTGTAGATAGGCAAAATGAAGTTGCTTTGTGGATTGAGTCTTTTTAATACCTAGACAAGAACATAGAGTCCTATATGCCTTTATAATTTTGTGAACTCCGTGTGAAGGATGGGCAGAATTGCAGTCTCTCCACTTAATGTGGAACAGGAATTGTTCTCCAGCTAATGCCTCAAAAGTAGCAGAAAAGAAATGACAGCATCAGGATGAGACCTTGGCACCAGACTTTCTTGGCTGCCTGCAGAAGGGAATTGTGCTACAACAGCTCTATATGGGACTTGTGCTTCTCCTCTCTTAATTGGAAATTGTAGGTTCTCCTGGGTTGGTAAGGTGCCTGTTTCCTGCATTGAAGGCCCACACAATTCAGATACAATTTGGGTCTCCAGTTTCCTTTGAAAAGAAGACTCATGTATGAATATCTAGATTGAATGAACTTCTTTTTGCATGTATATGAATTGCATTTATATGCAATGCATATTGCGCATACATACCAATATGTATTTATACCTCTGTGGGATGTAACTGCAAAAGATCGTGATTTTCTTTTTGCTATATCTGGACATGTTGATTTGCAATGAGATACTTCTAAAATCTCATGCTGATTGTCATTTACAGGTATCTACTGTTTTTCTTGCTTATGAGACAAAATTTCACAGGCATTTTAGACCCTCAGGAACTTGCAGGTGCCAAAGTCTCCTATTGTCTCTGGAGAATGCGCTGCAAAACAAGGGCTAGCCAGTCCTGCTGGGGCATGCAAGGCAGTGTAGGAATTTTATATATTCACTGAAACTTTATTCAGTGATGATCTCTTAAATGACCATGAAGATTGTCCTCTTCTTCTCCATACATTACACTGAGTGCTGTATCTTCCCAAGATAAACAATGCTGCTCTGTGTTGATGTTGGACAAGCTTATGTTGGAGCGAACTGCTTAGAAACAAGACTGGAGACCCATGCCACCCTCTCCATCTGTTTGAAAGGGCAACTATACTCCTGGTTTACAATGCTGTTACAATCCTGGTCTTTCTTCAGGTCATGTATCCATTAGCCCTGGACTGCAGTTGTGTTTTTTTGGTTTGTTTCTACTAAAAAGAATATGATTATCAGAATGAAGGCAATACATCAAAACTCACTGAATATTAAATATTGTTCTCCTTTATCACATTCAGAAATTATAGTAAAACAAAACCTTTATGACACTTTTGTATACTGTCAACTGGAGTCTCATGAGAACAACATGTCATTTGCTGTCGTGTCAGACCTGCCAACTGTTGCAGAAGTTACACTCATTTTTGGTCCTTAGGGAACTTTAACATATCTGCGTTAGAGAAGAAGACACTGTGGCACAATTTCAGTTTGTTTTCCCACTGACAGGTTTTCAGGAACTAAATGAAAAGTAACAAGACCATCTAGTGTTGGAGCTGTTTCTTCTGCTTTATGTGTACCACAAACATCACAGTGCCCTTGCACACTCAGTGAAACTCCATCTAGTGTGCCATTCCTCAGCAATCTACTTTGATTCCTAACACATCTGCTTAGATTTGGCATTAATCCCTCTCTGCTTCATCTATATTTATCAAAGTTTCAGAAATTTGTGTCACCTAGTCTCATACTCTAGCATGTCTGCACAATTGACTTGATAATCTGAAACTTTTAGGAAAAATCAGCAATGAAATAAAATAACATTGATATATTTAGATCTGACAAATGCACTGTGACTAATTGTGCCTGTCAGCATAGTCATGTCATTTTATATCCTAGATTTCCTAGTACCCATTTAGAAGAAAGCCCACATCTTATTGAAGGAAAATTTCCTAAGAAGAAAAGTAAAAAATATTAAATTGCAACAGCATTTAAATCTATGTTTGCAACACTGCAATAGGGATAGGTAGACTAAAGCAGAGATAATGCAAGTCTATGAACTTTTCCCTCTCTGGCACATGAAGATTTCCCCAACCCCTCCCCTCACTAAATACTTTTTAAATGTTCCTGAGATCCAACTTGTGTTTTATGCTAGGACATGGTGATCCATCCACATGCTATGCTGGCAAAGAAAATATGCTTTTACCTCTAGAGCATATACCTGGTTATTCACTTCTTCCCTCTTCTCCTTTAAGTTCATTCAAGGAAATTTCCTGGGGAATTTAAGAGTCATCTGCTACCCCATTCACTCAGGGTAAAATGATACCTATGAATATTTCTCCAGTGAAGGTCTAAAGTCACGAACTACTGTCTTCTTTCTGCAGATAAACTTGAATGCTACAGAGACAGCAACAGGAATTATCCCAGAATATGAACAGATTCTCTTTACCAGGTCTGTGGTTTTCTTCTCCTTTTTATTTCTCATTCTCTTCCAAAGATGAGCTGAAGTTCGTATGACTTCAAGATTAATGTTTCAGATCCCTGCAAAATATCTAAGATTGATCATTAGGTAGTAGAGTCCTTAAAAAATATAAAGATATTTGTTATATAGGCTTTTAAGGCTAAAATAAATTTTCTATATACATAGCAATGCTAAAATACCTTAATAAAATAAAGGATTTAGGAGATTTACATAAGTAAGAGGTATAGTAGAGATGGACAGACTGGGTCGAGATATCTCATTTTCCCCTTATTTCCACATTTGTGTTGATAGTCTGCCTGTTTGTGCTATCACAATAAACCTAACTTCTGTGCTGATTTGTGATAACAAGGCAAGGAATAAGAATTGGGAAAAAATAATAAGAAAAAAATAATTAGAATTCGGAGCCCATCTTTTTGTCATTATTTGGTTTGATTTCTTTTCTATAAAGTTTTCCTTAATGTTTTTGCTTTTCTGAAAGCTTCACCCACCACAAATCTTGCTTTTAAAAAGGCCCCCTTAAGAGTTTTTTAAGCTTCTCATTCACGTGAAACAACAGATTGGGAAGGGCAGACATCTCAGTGAATCATAGTCCCTCCCTTCTGCCATGGCATCCTGATGTACTGCCCCATCTTGGAAAATCTGCCCTCTGTGGCTGATTCCTTCCTTTCCATGAATCAAATATGTAGTCATCTGAAATCATATTGGGTCATCCCTGGAGCTGTGGGAAAAATTAATTTCCAAGTCATTTTCTCTTCACCATCTACAATGAGCAGTAACATTTTACAAAAATGGGAAGTAATTAGGACTTCAAATTAATGGATTTCCTACCTCAAGGTGGACTTCTGCGTCTAGCTTTTGGTAGGACTGCTTTATTATCAAGCTTCTGACTGCTCAATACAGTTAGAGTCCCCTATTGGATGCTGGCAGAGACTTATGAATTTTATTAATGATTGAATAACTAACGAGAAAATGCTGTAGAACTTGCAGATTTTTAAATAATTCACACATACCTTAGAAGACTTCTGCCCTCTTTTTCTGGTTGCAGAGAGAATATACTTCAGCTGAGACATTTTTCTACTGGTTTGGTTTTTATACAATATTTTTTAATGCTGCTCTGGAAATCAAATACTTGGATGACACAATAGGCCACCTTCAAACTGTGTGGACCACAGCACAATCTGTTTCATTTCAAGGCAAGATGGCCCAATTGATGATAATCATATTGTCATATGTCACTAGACATATGACAATCATAGAGTCACTAAATTTATTGCTATTTATAAAATTAGTCACCTGCAGCATCATCCTGGATGAAGTCTAGTGGTTGAAACAATGTTGGAAGAGTGTTATCAGCACATGAAATATGGAGAACGTGGTGTCTCTCTTAGGTGCTTGGAAGAGGCACATCTCTTACTTGAGCATGGGGAGTCCTTTTCCATTCATTCTGAACCAAATACAAAAAGACAAAAAAATCCTTTAAAAAAAGAAGATATTTTGTTTCCCTAACAAAATTTTATCTATTTCCATTCTTTTCAGGTATTGAAAATGACAAAATTGCAGTTAGATATTCGAAAGATTAATACCAAATTTTTTCCGACCCAAAGGACTTGACAAAAGGCAATTATACATGTTCTTTTGTGGTCCAAAATCTGTCTAGCATATCAGGTTATACAAACCCAGAAAAATAGATCCACAGAAAATGATGGGATTAATCTAGTATATGATTTCTGTTTACCCAGAGTAATCATGACTTCTATCTCCATGTTGTTTTGCAAGCAAAAAAAATAATGACTTTCTCCAACCTAATTTTCTGCAGATAATATGAAAGAGAGAAAGATTTTGCAGTTTACAATTTACTATGATGACAATTGCATTAGCAGTTTTATTTTCCTCCAGAGGCTACACACAGTGCTATCACGACGTGATCTCCTGTAGCATTAGTAATAACAACTTAATGCAGAGATCCTATAATTCTCACTCGGTGATGTAAAATTTACATTCATATCAGTGAAAACTGAATTTGTCCTACTGAAGTTCTTTTTTCTTAGTAGCTGTTTGACCTGATAAGGCAGAAGATGCATTGTGCCACTAACACATGCCACTTTACTGGATATGAATCAGGTAAGCGGTGCTGTGCTAAAGCTGTTAGCATTAAGGTCTGTCAGATGGTTTAGTTCAAAGCAATGTAGCTTAAATGTCAAGTGTATATATATATATATATATATACACACATACATATACACATATATATTTACATCTGCAATTTGAAAAGAGACTTGTTTAGAAACAGCATACTGTACCTTGCACAACACAGACCTGAAAAGTGAGTTGATGATGCAGATGTCACCAAAATAGTTTCAATGGACCCATTTAATACACGGGTGTATTAAATGTCAGAATGCAAAATTCTGGCAAAAAAAGCGCATTGATTTCTGGAAAAAAAGTGCTTGATTTTCATTTTACTTAGTGTTGCAATTCTGTGTGAACAGACAACACTATGTGTCAAGAAAAAAGGTGGTTCTGCTGAAGAAAGTTGCTTTATCATTAATTTTGGTTGATTGACTAATCTTCTAAAAAGTCATGGATCCAATAAGGAAAGGAAAAGAGTCAGTGAGTTCATGGAAGTCTGAAATATCATGAGGAGCCGACACCACTTTGATTGGGACCCTAATTTACACACCTCTCATTGCTGATCTTGGCCAAGATTCTTTTTCTGACTGGCTCATGACACTAGTTAGAATTGAATAATCACTGCAGTTTTGGTTCATGCTTGAACCACAAAAGATAAAGGGATTAAAAATTCAGGCCAGAACAAGCAATGCAATATTCTTAGTGGAAAAAAAAAAAAAAAAAAAAAAATCGAACACGTATAACTAATTTTTATTTTTTATTTTGCATTTGCCTGAAATATTTTAGGGAACCCCAAATTAAATTCGTGCCTTGTTTTCAGTTATTTATATCTGAAGGAAAGAAAATTCTGAAACAGTTAGTTGCATTAAAATTCAGACCAACAAACAAAGTTCTTTTTGAAGAAGCATGTATGTATCTAACTGTTTATCAAATCTGAAAATCATTCCAAATTAATTTTTGTATGCATATATTGTGGATTTTTCTTTTTTTTTTTTACTAATTTTTATTAATGTTCCTAAAATAACAGGTACAGAACTCTCTGACCAGAGAGAAAGCTTTTTTTGGGTCCCATTTTCTATATATTGACTTCTCTCCAGAAATATTAAGAATTTGTCCCATTGCTTTGTGTCTTTCTCTTTTAAATCTTCAGGGTTTCAACTAATTGTATACCCCAATTTCTTTGAGAAGGAGATTGGTCTAGAGACATGCTGGGCTCCCTTCTGATCTGAACAAATTCTGTCTGTATGACCAATATTGGTAAGCACCTTTTTAAAGTTCTTTTTTTGTGGAGTACACCATCTTCTTCATTAAAGAAGAAATAAGACACATATTTCACCCATTCCAATAAAGTCTCCATAATGCAATTTCTTTACTTATATACTGAACTAACATAGAGCAACAGAAGTTCACTTATTAGTATGCCTGAACTCTGACATGTGAAGCTACCATGAAGAGCAAGAAAATTACTTATTCTACCGGCCTGTTTACAGAATCCTAGGCTGGTCCATCAGGGACGTCAGCGTAACTTGAGGGTTCACACACTTGAGATAACAGCAGCAGCAATTCCACTAAGGAGCAGTGGGATCCATCATTTGCTTTCTTCAACGTCTCCCTAAAGCAGCTGGCAAAATCTATCTGCACTACGCGTGTTAGTGCCAATGAGAGAAAGTGGAAAAGAGATCTCATCTGCTTTGTACCACTTTTAGGAAGGAGTTGTCAGCTTGTTTCCATTGCCCAGAAGAAGAGCCTGCATAGTTACTGTAGTCCAGGCAACTAACTCTTCTATTGCCAAACTTAGACTGTGTGGATCTCATGTTCTGTTCCTGTTGTAAAGATAAAGCTGAAAATCTGGAGTTTAAAGTTTTCATTGTGCATCTCCAAAATCTTGGACTCTTTACACCTGTAAAACATTCCTGTACAATATCCCTGATGAAGACACAGAACTGAGACACATTGAGACACTTATCCAAGTCCAAGGCCAAAATCAAAATTTCTACTCTAGAATGGTCATAAATGAATGATCTCAAAAGCTTTCAAAATATCATTAAAGGTTTTATTCCTATTAGCATTTTCAAGGTGTAAAGGAGATGAAATAATGATATTGTACATCCGCCTTAACCAAAGAAAATCAAATGCTTTTACTTTACCACAATTTAAATACTAGTGTGATAGATACCTAGTTTTGGTGTTAAGTGCATATTTCTCTGCCTGTGAAGACATTAAAGCCCATCTACTGTGATTTTTATTAAGTAGAAAAAGATTAGTGCCTATTCATCTGAAGAGTACAAATAAAAGGAAAAGATGACTGAATAAGATCAATCAGTTTAATTTGAATTCACATAATAAGTCTGGAGCAGTTTTCAGAACCTAGAAAACAACAGAGAGAGAACCAGAAGCCAACATAGATTTGCCAAGAATAAATCAGAGCAAAACAATTCACTCTTTCAATGATGGGGTAATAGGTCCTGTGGACAGATGAGGAGCAGAGGAACACATGTACCTTTACTTGAGCAAAGTTTTTGACTCAGTCTCTGTTGATATTCTCATGTCTGAAGTAAGAAAAACATAGCCTTTATTCTGTGGGCACAAAACAACACCATAGAGAAGCTCTGTGGGGGGGTCTGCCTTAGATCTGCTTCTGTTCAAGGTTTTCATTAGCAAAACAGATGGTGGAATAGTAAAAATGCTCATTAGTTTTGTATCTGACACAATGCTAGGAAGGACCCCAAATGTGCTGGAGGATAGCAGTAAAAACAAAAGTCTGCAGACATTGACTGGAAACATAGTATGTAACTCATGGTGGAAAAGGAATGGGGGCAAGGTTAAGAGAAAGGGCAAGATAGTAAAGAAAACATCAGTTCTACAAATTCATTATGATAGTAAATATCAGAAAGTAAGGTCTTCATAAAGATCTTAAGACTTCAGTGGATCACATATTGGGTCTGAATCAACAATGTCAGGTTCTTTTAGAGATGAATATTCAGCTCATGGTGTAAAAACCAGAAATATATCTCACAAGATGCATGCAAGATCAGAAGTTGTAGAAACCACAAAGAAGTAAGATTGGACAAGTGGGTAATATCAAGCCTAGGAAAGACAGAGAAGGACATTTAGGCAAGAAATTTTAACAATATTAAGCCGTTCCTGTTGGTACAAAAGGAAAAAATACTTTTTCTCTGCATCTGCAAAGAATGGGAAAAGAAGAAAGAGTTAAATTGACACACAAAAGAGGAAAGTTACTAGAAATGTTTTCTAATTATAAACTTAACTAGGCACACTGTTCTAGGGAACACTTGCTAGATTGGGAAGACTGGATCCTCTGTCTCTGGAAGTCTTTAATGAAAAGTCATAATTTTTTCAGAAATAACATTGCCAATGTGAATCTCTAGAGCATTGTGATGAATTAAATTAGTTTGTGTTTTTGGTTCTGCTGGAAGGACACAGCATAGTAGATAAAACAAGGAATATTTTGTCTCTTGTACATTACTGTAAATCTGAATTTTACTTATCTAATGAGTCAGTATTGGACATTAGCACACCATTTCAGTAAGACTGGATACTTACATGTTATTACAATTGCATTCAGAAACTCTCCTTTGCTATAAATGAGATAGAACTGGTAGCAGCTACTGCTCTTCACTGCTAGTTCTTGATTCGTCTAAGTTAGTACTATGTGTGAACTATTGTTTTTTTACATTTATTCTAATTATTTGTGTAGTATCCAAATATGTTAGCCAAAGAACAGGAATACACTTGGAGTAAAACAGGAGTAAAAAAATATGTGTATGAAGACTAGTTTTTATAGCTATATGTAACTGTAAGCTGCTGGCTAAGAATTGGCAGAGGTTTTACCTCCATTAGACTGGAAAGAGCACAAGTGACTCCAATGGCTTTAGAAACATTTAGAGGCATTATAATCCCACTCTCCTCTCTGTCTGCAGTGTAGCTCTCCCTAAACAACCTAGTCCTATGAGGTCAAGGACTAACCAAATCCTGAACTTCTGTCTTGTTCTTGGTCATCTTTCAAACCAAATTCATACTAAGGTTGCGGTGGAACCTTTCCCACATCTTTCACTTGGGTGTGGAGGCAGGTTCTCAAGAGCCCCACCGGGCATGCTACCTGATTGAGTCTTCTCCAAAACTGAGATATCCAGAAAATCTTTCCTCATTTAGGTCCCATGTGTCTAACACAGGGCAAACTCATGCTGCAGCACTTCCCTCAGCAGGTCCTTACCTAAACTCTTCCTCAGTCAGGCCTTTTGCATTTTTACTGTCTCAAAACTCACAGGAGAAGGTGTACAAGTCAAGTATATGTCAAAATGCGCTATGGACTTCCCAGGATTATTATCAGACTGCGAACTTCCCAGCACTACAATAAACTTGATTACCCTCAAACTGTCTATACCACCTTGTCAAAATACACTCAACACCTCACTTCTGTTCCTAAATGAATTAACCTCAGTTCTCTCTCTTTTCCTCTATTTCCCATAATAATACTCTCTTTGTTTCTTCCTGTATTTCCTGCCTGGCATTGGTTTAGCTTGGAGGGTCTCCAGGAGGTATTATCTGCTCTGGCTAGCCCAAATCCATGTGCTTGTGGAATGGTCTGGCAGGTGCTTCCTCTGCTTGGATGAATACCTCAAACATTTTCATTTTGGATCTACAGAATGGATTTAGCCCTGAGAGCAGCCTCAGGAGCTGTGTGCACTGGCTGTTCAAAGTCACATTTATGGGTAAACCTTCCTTTCCCAAGCCAGAGCTTGAGAAGTTTTGGGTGAGACTGGCAGATGAACATCCCACTCCTTCGGATTAATTGCAAAAGAAATCTTTTTTTGGGGAAAGCAGGCCAAGTTTTTCCCCTGCCACCTCTCCACCTTCTTACATAAAACTGTTTAATCTGCCAGCTGTAGCACACAAAAAGAACCTAGATGCAACCCTTCCTATTTCCCATACATATCTGTATTTTCCGTGACTGTACTGTTGTACATTTTAATAAATGGGCAGCACGGTAGGACAAAGAGATGTCTCTTTTCACCTACCACAAGCAGTGGAAAAGGAAATGCAGAAACAAAATCTATGATTAAAAGAGACAACAAAAATCACCTCCAAAATTTGATTAAATGGAAGCATCTGAAAACTCATTTGCAGTTTTACTGAATTTAAGATGGGTAGTTTTCTACTAATGAGAATAAATTGGAGACCAAATTACTTTGGTTGAGTTTCAATTAAAAAAAAAGAAAAAGAAAATAAAGCAAAAATGTTCCCTTGATGTAGATTATTTAGTGAGTCATAAACCTTTCATTTATAAACAGAAATGTTCTTAGAATTTGAGAGGTAGAAAAATATTTTTTGTACAACTACTTTTGGATGAAAAGCACTCTTGACTAAGAATCCCAAGCATTGTCAGAAAAAAATTTACCTAATCCAATGTAGCATAACTTGCTTTAGCATTAGCTAGAGAACACTTTCAGTTTACCTCTCTTGGTACACATAGTAGGGAGCATTGTGCTAGAGAATAGGGAAGGGGTTAGAGTGCCTCTTTTACATGCAAATTTCTGCCATTCTGTTTGTGATTGTTCCCTGGTCTTTTTTCCCTTCTAATTAAGAGATGTGCAAGAGGTTTTGGTGCTGTGCTATGTGTGTGTTGCATTTGGTTCTTGCAAGGGGTCAGTCAGGAGTAGGGAGCTCACAGTCACAGCACTCTAGTTCAGCATAAAATTTTCTGATGGATTTAGGTGAAGAAAATCTGAAGGTGAAGGTAATCTGAAGAAAAAAAAAAAATTATTGTAAATCTCTTAATCCCAAAACCACAAATTGCTTCAAAATAATACTCAGTCTTCACATAAAAAGAGGAAAACAAATTTCCACAATGTGTCATTTTTACATACAGAAAGCAACAATCTCAGTCCCAGCTTTGAAATGAAGTAGCTCCAATGAAAGGCAGATTGAATCAATCACTTTGCAATATGCATGTTAGGTCCAAGAAAGGATCTTTACCCAGATAATATTATGCATAAATAAAAAGCTGTCTAGTTTTAACTCTTTTTTTCACCCCAGAAACTTATTGATGGAAAGCCTTCTAGATATCATTAACATTAATGATATATAATTAATAATTTAATACTCGGACCTGAGATATTTGCATCTGTTGCTCCCAAGAGAAGAAGGAGTTTTCTATTTCCTGCCGGGAGCTCTGTAAGCGAATTCAAGAATAAACAGTTCATCCCATGACATTTCCTTATGCTCGAACAGACAAGGTGACACATAAAGCCCAGGGGCAAAGGGAAACCTGATAGCTAAATAGCTGAGCTGCAGTCGGAAGTGGTGAATTCCCTCGACCACAGGGAAAGCTTCCTGTTCTTTGTAGATGAGCCTATTATTGGAATACACTTGCCTGCAGTTAATCTTCAAAGTAATTAAATGGAAAGGAAGCAATTAAATCACTGAAAAGGAATTGCATCTGGTTCAGAGGGAAAAACCCAGGCCTAGGAAGTATTTCAGTGATAGTATGTACTCAGCATAAACAGGTATCTTCCTGTTTGCACAGACAATTAATATTTATGTGACAGGAATATCTTGTAGAAATCAAACGAGGTTGAAAATCACAAGCTGTCACTACTGTGGCCCAAAAGTACCAAGGAAAGAAACGCTGATGTATGTTTTTCCTATGATGGGATAAAATTGAAACCTGGGCCCCTTGCATAGGTTAGCCTGGCACCTTGAAAGTTAGTAAAGCAATATATATATTCTGCTGCTGAAAATCTGACTCAGCATTTCAGTAAGCACATCCCATAGAAGGAGGACCATAACAATGGAGAAGCATGATTCATACCAGTCTTCAAAGAAAAAAATATTCAAGTTTAGAAAGAGCTTGAAATGATTCTTTAAAATCAGGTGTCGGGGCTATGTGAAACAGGACAGTGCCTTTTAAAGACTGGCAGAGATCTTTAACTAAATTCAATTTTAAAAGTGTTGAAAGAAGCACTTGTTTTATAATACTCCTAAATGCTAGTACATTGAATTTATTAATTGCAGCAAGACAGTCAATATTGTTGTATTTTTAAGGTGTACGTTTTGCTCAGACTGGAACAAGGGATCCCATATATTGCTCCAGTCTATTATAATAGTATAGTTGCTGGAAAGCCATCAAGAGGATCTCGCAGAAATGTTCATCAAAGCTCTTACTGGCACTGGAAAGTACAGATAGTTTAACAGGTTGTTAAACAATTAAGAGGTAGTTAAAGAGCAACAATATTAATTAAAAATCTATAGTTGAGAATAGAGATTCTGTTGCAGGGGCATAAGGAACGAAACTTCTATTTTTCTTTGTCTTTCTTATGTCTTTTATTTTATCTTTTGAATAATTTTGCACTGCAGTTGTATGGGATCTACGTAATTGCATCATTGCTGTCATCTAAGAAGCTGAAAGTTGAGTTGGCTGAAGATAAAAGCTGATGTCCTCATAATGAGTGAACAGCTATAGGTAAGGTAACATAAGCTACCTGGGACATTAGCAGTGAACACTGGTAAGTTGCTGGGACTGAGCAAAAGGAGGTGATGCAGAAAAGAGACCTGACATGGTTAAAACAGTAGAGTCAAACTATATTTGTGGGAGGAGAGTAACAAGAACTAAGACCCTGAGAGCATGAACATACCTATGGAGCATGTAGGTGTTTAATTGGACAAAAAAAGGCCAAGTGTGACAGGGGATCCAGTAGCAAAGGTGCAACCATTTTCTCAGATAAAGACAAAAGTTAGCAGAAAAATATGCCTGGATTGTTGACTTGAGACACAAACATTTGTTCCTGGGCAGGGACATGGGACTGAGGGTTTGGAGAGAGAACAAAATACTGGCTGTTTCCCAGCAAATGTTACATAAAACACTCTTCATTATTTAAAGCAGTTCAATACCTGGCAAGAAAAAATATCATTCATGTTACATACAAAGGACCAAACTTTACTTTTAAGTACACACAGGTGTGCTCCTATTGTGTTAGCCCAGTTCCAAAAGAGGTCCTTGATGTATATAGGTCTAGAACCTTTATCTTATATCAATTTTTGTACTACTGTCTCTCTTGCTCTCAGAGAATTGAATGGAAGGTGTCAGTCAGCTAGACTGCCATTTCCTTCACGATCAGCCCCTCTAGCTACATATACATTGCCATAATGCAGATATTTCAGTACTTGCATGCTTTGTTCCCCATACACTACTGTGTACCCATTTCAGACCTTAACAAAAAGGAATTTTAATATTTGAATTGCATAATAGGAAATGTATTTAAATGGGACATATTAGTATATTAGACAATGTTTTGTGGCTCTCAATGTAAAATATTTACTTGCATTCTTAGAGACTTGTCTGGTAGCACAATTAAAATTGAATTTTGTGTGACACTTCCAGAAAGATCAAATTTCTGGTATTCACTTAAGAATAGTCACGGCTTGTCATATTTATGTTCAAAAGTGCCATGGGCTGTTTTATTTTTATTTCTATTCAGATGCTTCCAAAAAGAGGCATGTCTTCAGGAAGGCAGGTTCTTCAGCCCATGCTGGAAACATTCTCATCAGCATTAGGTTTCCTGTATGAGGCAAGGACTAGCTAAGGGGTAGCAGGGAACTTTTGTACCAAGAATCTGCTTTCAGCTATCTTGCCAAGCTGGAAGGTTTCAGAATAAATTTTGTCTGCTCAGTAGAGACTACTTTAATGAACAAACCCCTATTCCTCCCCCATGCCATCTGCAGCAACATGCTGGAAATCCACTAAACTGCCAGAAAATTATGCTCCCTGTGTAAATGCAGGTACTGCAGATGCCTACCATAGCTGAGTGAGATGCTGGGCGTAAGGAAGAAGGAAGAGTGTGGGGATAAAGGAAACAGCAGGACTCAGCAGTTAAGAGATGAATTGGGAGCATGTTGGAGGAATGGGACTAGAAAAAAGGAACATAATTTAAGAGTAGATCTCCACATACACATGGATATACATATAAGAAAAACTGAATTAAAGTTGATCAGGCAGCCTTAATCGTGCAATTTCTCAATTTGATGTCTCTGTCAAAGGGACACCCTGGTGTCCCATAGAAGCTTTATGACCTTTTAGGCTTAGTTCTGCTGCCCACCCTTCATCACTTATTACTATTTGCAATGTCCTGTGTGCAGTAGGCTGACAGACATAAATACAGTGTGCTAGAGACAGGCAGGATAGCCTGATGGGTTACTCAAGGTACTGTTGGAAATGATAACACTTTTCAAATTTTCTTTGTAATTTTTGTCAGGGTTTTTGCCTTCGCCCCGGGGGAAAAGGAATTCTTCCTAAAAAGTTCTTCTTCTAAGAAGTTCTTCTTCTAAGTCTTCTTCCTAAGAAAGTTCTTCCTAAGACTCTTCACTGGGCGAGGTCTGATGAGTTTAACATCTACAGAGACTGGGAGTAGCCAGGTGACACACGGGAGATAACGACCATTAATGGGCATTATTCCTGAACACCACCCCCTGGAGACACCTGGTCTGGGAAAAGATGGATAAGAGAACCAAAGAATGAGGACCAAATTAGCATCGAAGGCGAAGGGCTCAATAACCAGTAGGAGAACAAATACTAAGTATTGTGTAATTTAAGATCAATCAACAGGAATTTCTTTGGGTTTTGTCTATATAAACATATGAAAGGTCTGGTAAAGAATTATGTGTGATGGAATGATTTTCACTGCACAGTCCGAGCATGCATGGATGAAATTATTTCTATTGCACATCCTGGCCAGAATAACATCCTGGCCAAAATAAAGTAATGCCTTGATTCTCTAACACTAAAAAAATTGTTAGTGTTGGAGAGTTTCTACTTTTGCCACAGTTTTGGTGACAATACTAGACACCTTTGTAAGGGTGCATGAATTGGTGTCAGTGAATTTTTTTTGTGGGAGTACCTATTCACAGGATGCTAAGTGCCATTTTAATTGCTGGGAATCAACTTCACGTCTGGCTCTGCTCTTCAGCTCAGCCTTTATCAGCCCCCTGGCACGGCAGGCACCTATTTCACTTAATTCTTGCTGCCGAAGTGGATTCAAGGGATGTGCTCTCAAGTAGACACAGATGAATGTTTTACCTTAAGTTTATTCGAATCCATGGTAGAACTATTGGCTTAGACCCTGGCTGCTTGAGTTTCCTATCTTGTTCACAAATAAGCCTTTGATATCTCACTGACTGAACAGAAACTGAACAGAACAAAATTGTACCACAGTGTGACAGACTTGATGAATTTTTATGAAGAGCAAACCTAGTAATTAAAAATTTTTCTATGCATATTCATGCAGGTAGAACCCCTATAAATACCATCTGAATTAGCAGTCCTTAAATTGTGTCAAACTTAGATGTTGATCATATTCTAGCTGTTTATTCATGCACTATGTTTCTGCCTTTTCAGCTCTTTTGGACTTCTGCATGACCTCGAGTTTGTTCACTCCTACTGCAGTTATTGTTACAAACAAACATCGCCAAAATATTTTGAAGGAAGTATGCAGATGTTTTGCAAGGACAATTATACACTGTCCACAGGGGAAACCACCTCAAGGTTTTATCTGGAACCCTAATGGTTTAGCTAAAACACTTTTCTGGAAGAGAATACAGGACTCATGGAAGACTGAGGTAAATTATTTCTCTGTTCCAGAACTGCTAGTCTTACCGCTGAAATTGCAGATAACAGCGGGTGTGTCTCAGTGCTGTTAAACTTCACTTTGTTTGGAATGCTGGCAATAAAAGGACTATTTAATTTACATTTTTGGCCTTTTCTAACTTACTATAACTGAAGAATGACTTCCCAACGGCGTGTAGAAAGCAGTTATCTCAGCTGGATGCTAGTCTGGCTACTGCGAAGAGGGAACAGGAACACATAAACAGCCAATTGATTTGCTGTGGTTTTGATAACTGCAGCATTTGTCTTACTTGGTGTCAGGAGACACAGTGGTCATCCTGCCACTGTGCTGCATGGGGATTGTAGGACTTTGGAAATGTTAAAGTTTGATTGTTTAGTCTCTCTAAAAGCAAATAAAAAACTTCCCAAAATGTATTAAAAAATTCCTCAAAATTGTAGCAACCAATAAGTAATAGGTGAGTCAATAAATTGTTGAATTCTCACCTCTTGTTTGCATCCTGTAATGAATGAAATCCTTTTAGCCTGAAAGATGGACAGCTCATGATTCTAACTTGTTTTTTCCCCACAAGTGTCATGTAATGCTTTGAATAACATGGTGCAGCTGCCAGGCAAGTAGGATAAAACTACAGGACTAGTGAGTACAAGAGTGAATGCATCAAGCAAGTAGAACTGGGCAAGTGGATTATTTCCTTATAAATCAGAATGCTGGCTCAGCTCTTGCATTGTGCTGTAGGGGAGGCTAGGATGCATTGCAGCAGATTACCTAATGAAGCTACAATATTTTTTTCATTAAGGCTTTTCTCTATCTATCTATCTATCAATCATATTTTATCTCCATTTACAAGATTTTAAAATCAACAAAAAAGAGCTCTTCAGTAATTAGTATAACAATTCAGCAGTGCTGATGCAGATAAATCTGGGCATGAATAAAGAGAGTTGCTGGTAGTTAAATGCGTGGTAACCCTACGTGGAAAGAATAGCAAGGCAGAGCAGGGATACTTTCTGATTGTTAGAGAAAAAAATCCCAGGGAAAGATATAACGGAAGGGAAAAAACATAATTTATACACATTCATAGACTGACAAGTGTGCTGACCAGATATGGGGAGAATTATCCTCCCTTCCCAGACTGGTAAAATGAGTCACCCCCTACAGGGGTCCTTTAAGTCCAGGGCTGGTGCAGTCACACTGCACGCAGGCATGCACAGTGATGACATAACTGGCCAGCTGGAGGGGACTTCCACAAAGGAGCCCATGTCATCGTTTGCTTCTCAAAACACTCCAGAGGCTTTCAAGGACTTCTGAAACTGGATATAGCCAAGAGCAGCTGTTGTAACAGGTGTGCTGACCAGTGATCCCTCAGGGTTAGATCCACAAGGGAGTAAAAGCACCATGAACTCCAGTTTTTAGGTGCCAGCTTGTGGATCTGAACTAGGATTTCCTTCTCTCTGGCGAAGGCTGCCAGCAGCCAGGAGTGGCTCCTGTCTGTCCTTGCCTGTGCAGACATTTCACCTCACTACACAGATGGAAATACCCCCAAGGCGGCAGATGACCAGGGCATCTTCTCTTCTGTGGCCTGGAGCAAATCTGACAGCCTTTTTCTGCCACGTGGCAGAGCTTGGTGGCTGTCAGATGAGAGGAGGGGGTCAATCCCAGGGCAAGCACAGCAGTCACAATGTGCCATCATAGATAATGAACCTGCTGACACAGGCAAGCACGAGGCACCCCTCCTATCCAGGAGACCACACAGTGGAAGTATGATGCACTAGCTGTAAAATATGCCTTTTGGTGATTCATACTATAAATTAAAGGTTATCCTAATTCTTTTCAGTACAAAATGTACTTTAAAGAGTTATTTTCCTGGTATGAATCACCAAGCTAGTCCTCCCTCTAGGTTAGCAACAGAGACCAAATTGCAAGTGGTCAGGAAAAATAATATAATTTAACTTCTCCACTCATTTTGAATTAGGAAATATATTCTGTTTAAGATAATATTTTCAAGTGAACTGAGACTCCAAAATTGAATTCAGGCTCTCCTAAATGCAGATGTATCCAGCACAGTCAGGTCTGGGTGTTTCTCCAGCCTGTACTGGGATACGGAAGGGGCACGACTGGTTGAGAAAGGAGCAACTAGCTAGAGGAACTGTGGGCTTAGCCAACTCTCAGAGACATTTTAAAGGGAGAGTGAGGAGCAGGAAACTTTGGAAGTCTTACTCTTACAGGAATATATCAGATGGGCAATTTGGGGAAAATATGCCAGGGCATCCATAGAAGTCTGTGGCATACAGCTGGGGCACTCGGTGGAGCAGGAAGGGAGAAGCAGAGAGGTGGGTGAATGTGTCAGATCTTCTCCTAGGCTGTCTTATTTTGATCAAAACTCTGACAGAACTGCATATTCCTGCAGAAAACTGAATTTGCAGCTTTTTGCAGGGGAAATATTTCTACTAGTTTTCTCCAATTACGTGATTTTTAGCTCCAAGAGTCTTAGACCTTTAAGTACAATGGTAGCCAGTCTTGTTTAGAGGTATCTCCAGCCCATTCAAAGCTCTCCAGAGTGCTGATTCTGAACACTCAGATTAGGTTTGAGCTTTGGAGCATGGAGACAGAGCAAGACCTCTTGATTTGAATTTGAAAGCAAAGCATGAAAAGGATAGTGAGAGGAAGAACCATCCTCACACCAACTGGATGTGAATGGCGTGGCTATGAACTGGAACTGTTTTTACACAACAAGGTCTTCTGAACTTCACCTAGCTAGCTGCACAGTTCAACCCCTAAAGGAGGATCTGCCTCTCACTGCTGCATTGTGTCCCAGAACTATGTATTTATAGCTATCCAAGCAGTGATGGGCCCTGGAATCATGTTCCTGGGTATAAGAAAGAGAATAGTTTACAAAGATGAGGATATCTGTACTAGTTCAGTCATCCCATAAGACACTGTAGGCACCAGATAAGATTAGAAAGACTTAAGTGTGATCTGGAGATGGTCTGCATTAACAGAGAAGCCACGGACAAGATCTTTCTAAGTTAATTTAAAAGTTCTGATTTTCTCCAGCCTCTGTTAAGGTTCTGAGTTCAGTCAATGAAAAGCAAAATTAATTCTAACAGTTCTTGTGAGAAAGGAGAGGAATAGGCAAAAGTTTTGGCCTGGGAAATGTCTTCTAAAAATATATACCTGTCAAAGTAACCAAGTCCTACCTCTGTATGAGCACAAGAGGAGGTACAATGTGGTTTAAGAACATTAATCTGATACTTTTAACATCTAAGAAAAAAGGACTCAATTTACTAAATATTTTCCAAAAAGCACCAGATTTCAAATCTTTTTCTCTCTGCAATGTCCAAAACATTTAAGTTTTTGTTATACCACCAGAATAATTTGAAAACATTCAAGATTTATAAGCTGAGTTTTAGAATTTTAAATAGCAAGCTATTTGGTTGGGAAAGTTTAAAGAGTTGATGAAAACTAAATGACAGCCACTCAACAATAACATAATGCAAGAGGAAAGGATTTTGTTGTGGTGCAGGATTCATTTGGTGTGTTCTGTTACCCCCTAAAGCTATAATGGTTCGGTCCTGGGATCCCCCTCTCCCCCTGCCCTGGAACCTCTCTCTCTGAGAGTGTCAATTCGTTCTCTCCTCCCCTGTTTCCCTGGTTACTTTCTGTCAATCCCTCCCCAAGTTCTGTCCATCACCCACTGTCTCCTTCCCATATTCCAGAAAGTTCTCCTTTCTTCGGTGGGTGATTGGATCGGGAACAAGGGTCCCTCCCTGTCACATTCCCTACTGGCTAGCCGGCATGTTTCTCACGAGTTTGTTCACTCCCCAGTTCTCCCTCATTGGTCAATGTGTCATGTTTCCACCCCCTTTATAAGCTGCTGTATTCCTGCCTCGTGGTCCCTGCCGGCTGGTGCACTGGAGTAATAAAAGGCTCTGGATTTTACCCCCGAGGAGGGACCCTCTCTTCATTCTTCTACTTCGCCTGCCTGCTGCTCCCTGCTGCCCCTTGCTGAGGCGCTCCCGGGACGCCCCGGCGCATCTAGGGAGTGCCCCCCCCGGCTGTCGGCTGCCGTGCCTTCAGCTCAGCCGGTGCGACCTCCTCCCTGCCCGGGGGAGTAGAGAAACTCGGACAGCAGCACAGCAGGATTTAAACTGGTAAATACACCAGAAATAAAAGACCATTTTTTTCTTCAGTGAATTTATTCTTTCTTGTACTTGGGATACCACGTACAAAATAACATCACAAGGAGCTGCCATTTCTAACTGCCCTACTATTAGCATTTACTGCTGTCAAAAGTCTGCAAAAGAGCACTGTACTTTTCTTTCCCATCTACTCACTATATTAGTTTTACTTTACAGCTTTCTAAGTTAAATAAAGGTGTAGTATTTATTGCTTTCTACTCAGCTTCTGCACACAAAGGCATTCTGAATAACTTCTTCAAATACAAAAACAGTCTTGTAGATTAGTCACTATTTTCAGGACACTGAAATCAATATTTTCAGGACAAATGTATGTATACTCTTCAGAGTACTGTATAAAGTCAATCTCACCTAAAGATGTGAGAAGGCAAATAGCTCTTACTATAAAAATGTGTCTAGGTGGGCAAATGCTATCTTCAGTTTTATGACTTTAGATTTGAAGAGGTCTTGTTGCATTTCAAATTAAATGCCTGTCATTAGAGAAGGAAGAAAATCTGAAATCCTCTGAAAAAATGAAAAGGAGAAGAAACAAAGGAACTATGCATGTTGAATTTTACATGAGTAGAGAAAGATTTTCTGCAGAAACAATTTTCCCTGAATTGTTTATATTTTTAAGTCATTCACCATTATTTTTATGGTTAATTTTAATGAAATATATTTGTTAGCCCAGATATCAGTATGCAAACCACAATACTTGAAATGCCAAATTTTGTTGCTCTCCAAAGCATGGTAAGCTTCAGTTACATAGTACTGTGATTGTGAGGACATGTTGAGATGCTCATACAAACATGTACCATAACACATGGCTACACTGAGTGTAGGAGAAGTAGATAAAGAGTTGATTGAGCCTCAGAGAAAAAATTATGTTTCCTGGTCAGTTTTAATGTGTGAGATTATGAGAATTTTCTCAATCTGTCCTTCCATTCTGAAAAGATATTCATGGAACTGACCAGCAGATGCTTAATTGTTGTTAAACATCTACCAGAATAGTAAGGATACCATATGACAACATCTCCATATGATTTGTTGGTTTGTTTGATTTCTTCCTCTTTCAGGTTTAAAGCTGTTTCAAGCAAAAGAAAATTACAGAAGTTGTTTTGCTCTGTATATGTAAGATGCATATACCTTTTACAATAAAGTTGGTTTACTGAGATTTATTCAAAATTTATAGAATGAATAGTATTGTTTTTCACTGCTGTTTCATTTTTAGAGCCTGATCTGTCCTCCATGAACAGCATGAAAACTGTACTAGATCCAGTCAAGAATTTTCATACCTATACTTAATGTAAAAACATCATTTTCTTACTGTAAGTGATCTTCAGGTCAAATAGATGAATAAATATTTTGGAACAGTGAAAAGATAGAAAAATATTATTTTCTACCTTTTTTCTTTGCCCAGCTATGGTAAATCCAAAGGGGGGTCTACATCTCCTCATATTGATGAATGTTTTAATATTTTAACTAGTGGAATAGAACTAGATAATTCTTTTAGGAAAATTTATATGGTTAGTATTTCTCCTAGATATCGCTTAAATGTAAAAGTATGGCCTCTGCATCTTCGATTTGTACACCTGCTCCTTGTGGAACACAAGCACATTTTCATGGTGTCAGAGAGGACTGGAAATTGCATAGAACCAATCTGATAACTTAATCATTCGCTTATAAATCATCAGGTTAGGCTTTACTTTATGTATTTCATTAGTATCCCTTCAAAGAACAGGAGAGATTTCTTGGCAAGACTCTATCAGTTTCATTATTGGAGATCTCTTAGAACTTGCTAGACAAACATCTATTTCAAGCATCATAAAACAAATTAATCTTACTTTTGGACAGAGTGATAAATTAGATAGCCCCTAGCATCACTTTCTGTCCCATGATTAGATCATGTTTCCTGAAAAAGAGCATATAATATGATTTCTGGTTCTGAATCAGGCTGGAGATTGACCCTGTTGACCAGATGGTCACTTCTCAGCAGATTTGCAGGGTGTGTGGAAAAGGAAAAAAAAGCAAGGGGGGGTTTATAGGTGGATGTTGAATAAAACTGTATGGAAAATATAATGAACAGCAGGAGAGTGTAAGACATTCTATCAACTGAGAATCCAAGAATTAACTCTTTGGCTCAGCATGTAGCCTGAGATAGCTTACAGAGACTGAAAAATAGTGAAAGGACAAATTTTAGCCATTGTTTTGGAGTGGGATGAAAGAAATTTTGAGTGTGCAGAAACATAATTTTGGCCATTCTTGTCAGCAGTTTGAAGAGCAAAAAAGACACTTGGTATTTATCATAGTGCTAAAGTCTTAGAATTATCAGAAAAGATCTGGAAAATTTGTTAGAACATTTGTTTTTCACCCCTTCTCTCTCAGCCTGTGAAAGCTGAGAAATCTAACAGTTTAGAAGTTCAAAATCCTTGGTATGAAGTGTAAATTACTGTCTGTGCTACCACAGCATCTGGAGACTCTAAAAGAGTTTTGGCCTTTTGTAGGCAAATACATAGCTGGTATGCACAGAAGCTATGCATTTCCCACAGAGTTCAAATCCCTGTCACAAAAGATAGTTCATGTGGGGTAGGTTCGAGTTTTTTTGTTTTCTTTGTTTGATTTTGTTGTTGTTTGTTTAGATGTTAAAATTGTGGTAAAAATGCAGGGCAAGAGTATATATATGGCTTGCAAATCACCCAAGAAACCTGTGGTACATATCTCAACTGAGTCCATCACTGCCAAATGTACTTCTGTAAGTATATAATGATTTTGAGCAGAGTTTTAAGTTTTAAGCAGACAGTAATTTTACAATCAGATCTAAAAGCTGCAAGAGATCACTTGAAGGGATCCAGTGGCTGGCCCATGACCTCTGCTGATAAACCATGTAGGAACCACAAGGAGAGGTTGTACATATATTTATATGTATGTTTGAGTAGCCAGTTGTGTGCATCTGCAATGGAGCTACTGCTTATTCAAGGAGTGCCTTTCAGGTACATGTGTCAGAATAGCATCAGCAATGCAGTTTGTCAATGAGGAAAACCTGAGTAATTGAAGTAGAAGGCTACGAGAGAGAGAGAAAAAAACCACTTCTCATGACGCCTTAGAAGATATAGAGGGGAGATTTCCATATCAAATGTCTTAAGCACAATCCCTAGACACTTCAGAATATTGAAGGAACTGCATTCCCTGCTTGAGAGGTTTGTTGGATCAAAATGGAAATCTGCTACTGCATTTTAGAAGGTAATTATTGAAGTGAAAAACTTCATCAGATTATATTGTGAGCACTTGGCCATCCCACGTGAATCCATTATTTGTTGTTCTATAAGGTCACAGATCACTGTGACATCAACAGGTCCCAGAAGACTCAGCTTGGTTGACAAAACCAGGAACAATATCAAGTGACCAAAATAAAAGAAACAGCACATGGAGAACAAGGAAAAAAACCCAAAACCTGAGATGTTTTCTGTAGTCACACAGTGTATAACAAATACTGCACACAGTCAAACTACAGTAATCTGTTTGGTGAAGACAGGAAGAGAACTATATGAAGCAGCTGGAATAGGATGAGGTTTGATTTAAATAAGTAGATATTAAACATTTTTCACTTCCATTCAGTGTAATAAATATCAAAACACAAAATCCACAATACATGCTAAGTTTGTGGATTTAAAAAAAAAAAAAGAAATAAAGAATTTATCTGGTGGAGCTTTCAGCTGTGTTGAGGGCATATCTAACTAAATTGTAATAGAAATGTTTTATGATCCATTGTCTAACTTGTAAAATATTTTATTTGGAAATAAATGAGAAAAACTCCATATAGGAAGGTTTTGTTTTAAGAAATTTGTCGGATCACTACTTTATTATTATGACACTGATTTATTAGAAAGTGTCCTCAGTTCTTTAGCATTATTTATATGAGGAAATTGACACAAAGAATATAATTTAAAGAAATCTTTACCTGAAGGAAAGAAGTTGCTAGAATTGATTAAAGTTACAGGAGAGAGATTATTTGCTCTAATACTTAGTGGCTTTTTTTTTATAATAAGGCATTTATAGCACTTCCATAGCAGGTTTGCTAAATCTTTGGCAAAATATATTTGAGTTTGCTCTACAGGCTGTGCTCCTGACAGTTGCCAGGTGCAGATAGCTGTGGAAACTGAAGTCATGTATTTGTTCACTGTTCAAGGATAGGGTTCCTGAAGCAGACCTGATCTGGACCAAAGCATGGCTCTATTTATATCTTTATGCCTACTGGGTTCCCAGTTGAGCATTCCTGCCTTGCTGCCAATCCATGGGTTACATTTTCCAGCCAGTCCCTCCAGTGACTGAGACCTTCCCTACTGCCCTGTCAGTTATGGTGGGAATCAGATTATGCAAACATGGCAGAAAGGCGGAGTGCAGCAGAGAGGAAGGTGGAAACATTGGCTGTGGAAGGGACACCATCTGTCCAGCTGGAGCAGCTCATGTTTAGCTGAGGAACTCTGCTTTTTTGGGTTTTTTTTTTGGCTGGTTGACATGATGGACAAGGTTTGTGAGGAACAATAAAACTGAATTTTACAGTTAGAGCACAGTGCCTTCACTCTTCTGGGCCAGTGGGAAAACAATCCCCTGAATGAGCCTACTTGCAATTATGCACTCAGCAGAGGTATTCCCATCCACTACTGCTTGCCACCAAAGGCTTCTTTTGGATAAAGTCTATACTGGTGTTTAACCAAGGTACACAGAAAGGAGACTCAGAAGTCCTACTCACAGTTGTATCTGAGGAGAAACCCTGAACCAACAGCCAAACATATAAAAGAAAAAAAGTTGCACATTGGAATATTTTCCAGCTACTATTACCTGTGCTGAAGGTTAGGAAGAGGGAATGTGGCAGAGCAGAAGCAAAAAACCTGTAATTTAGTAAGTAGAGTGCCTAGCCTGTAGGTACCTCTCCTGAAAGAGGATGGAAGCAGGGGATTTGGTACCTCACCTTCATGTGCAGTGTGTGCAGGGGGTTGTAAGCCTTGCCATGAAAACTTTCATTGCAACTGAGGGACACCTTGGGCTATGCAGCAGAGAAGCACCAAGCTGACAAATGAAAGTGAGAAGATGCTGGTTCTCACACAGGCAGAGAAGAAAGGAGTCTTCTGTCTCCTTGATGCCCAGGGCCTGTAACCTTCCTTCCCTGAGAGAAAGCTGAGACTTATCTTCCAGTGAAGGGAGTGCAGTGTGCTCTGAGCAGGGGAGCTGCTTTGCTGTGCAATTACTGTGTGCAATTATGTAAGAAAGAAATATCTGAGAGGGACAGAAAAATAAAAGGAAGAAAGAAAATAGAGAAATGAGTAGGATTGGCCAGCTGAGCAGAGAGCACTGGCCATGCCAGAACATCCTCTCAGGGCCACTGGGATGTTTGAGGAGAAGAAAACATTTCTTTTTTCATGTCCTAACTGCATTAAACAGTGGAGGGAGCATGAGATTGCATGCATGGGTTTTGTGACTCTGTCCCAAGGGGATAAAAGTTGGGTACTCATCCACATCCACATCCAAAGCCAAGAAAACTTTTCAGAATAAAACTTTCATTTAAAAGTTTGATTTTCAGGACACTCTCTGAGGAATGAGAAATTTTTATTGTATCTTCTTTGATTCAAAATAATATTTCCCATCTTGAAGGTAAGTTTCCTGAACACTGAGGTGAGAATGGGAAGAGACATCTTTCACATCCTTAGCTGAAACATTCAGGCAAGTGAAAATGAATCAAAGTTTACTGGGGGAATAAAGGAGACAAAGAGGTAGAGCATGATGTGAGCACCCAGGTTCAGGGTCCTTAGGAGATGTCCTGGGTTATAATATTCTGTATCAAAGAGCAGTTGCTGTGTTTTATACTAAAGAAAAACTGTCCCAGCAACAGAGACACCAAAACTCTAAGTTTATTCATCCTAAGCTGATGTTTTAACATTGGACTAGAATATTTATTTGTCCTATTGTCTTCTGTTTGGATTCAGCAATGCCCTTTGTAAAGTGACACAACTTGGATGGAGAGAAAGGGGAGAGAGGATGTGGAGAGAAGGGTCAGTGTCAAAGACTATAACTTGCCCTTTGCAACAGGCTGAGCTCCCACAGTTGAGACATTATTCTCAGATCCATCTTTCCTGGATCTGAAGATTGAATTGAACTACAGGTTCTTCTGCCTGGGTGAAAACCTCCTAGAGTGAAACTTTGTTTAAAAAAAAAAAAAAAAAAAAAAGGTGGTGGTGGGGGGTATTTGTTCTCCTGCATCCTATGCAAGAAAAGAAAGAGTGGTTCCTACTACTTTTTGGAAGAAATTGTTTCCTGTTAGATTGTTTTAGAAACACTCCAGCCAAGCCTCCCAAAATAGACCTCACATTAAACAGTGAATATTAAGTAGCAAAAGAATGCTAGGTAGAGGAAGGCCCAGTTTCTGAATCTAGACAGGGCTTAGGCATGGGTGGCATAGACCTGGCCTTAAGCCTGGTGATGGCTTAGTCCCATACAAATTTTAATCTCTTCCTCCTTGACTTCTCAAAGTAGAGTATACCCAGTAATATCTTTTAACTTAATAATTTCCAAATGCTTGGATTCTTTGATCTGTTTTCATGTTCAGATACCTTCTATTGAACTTTTGGACTTTCTTCTGCCTCTAGCTTGTTGTTTTTTATTTGTCCCTAGCATACAGCTGAGACTCAGTTTCCTGACTCAGAAGGAAGGTGAGTCTTTGACTTTGGCTGCCCTTAACATCACCATGGCCTGATTTCTCCCAAAAGGCCCAGGTTTAGGCCATGTGTAAGTAGGGATTGCTGGAATTGCAATTCTGGGTGCAAGTGCCTAAATCCTTCTTAAAGCCCCTACTCAGCACTGTAAGGTTGAAATCAATAAAATAAAGCCAGGAGGTTCTGAGGCAGATATGAAAAGTTTGAGGTAAGGAGTTGAAATTAGTGCCTACTGGTGGTTCCTTTTCATGATGGGATAGTAATTCGTTCATGCTGGAAGCCTTTGTACAGGGACTGTATGAAGTCTTTAATTAAAGTTGATTAAAATGGTAATTTTGAGGCCTGATAGTTTAGAATAACAATTTTTTCTCTCCTTGCTCCGCATCTGAAAACCTTTAAACTACTTCAGTGAACTGCAACCTAAGTAATCCTGCTCCTATTTTTAGGGACATAAGCCCTGGCTTCAGCAGGGCCATGGCAGTTGGAATAAGAAGATTTTCCAAGTGTGGAGGATTAGCCTTTGCAGCAGTTGTATGACGAAGCAATATAGTTGCCAGTGATAACAAGGAGGAGGAAAGAATTTACCATTTATTACATATTCGTATTTGCCTTTTTAAACACAGCAATCTGTAAAAATGCATCCAAAATTATTCCATGCTTTTTGTTTGTTTTTGTTTGTGTGGTTTTTAATTACTCAGAGCTTTCAGTTCCACAAATGTCTCACCTCACTGCAGAGCAGAATAGATGAGTACTGAATTCCACTTCTGTCCTGGAACTGAGAACACTAAGCATCACAGTTTGAGTCCTGTCTAATCCTCTGGTGTGGAGTTAACCTGCTGAGACCTAAAAGATCCTCTCTTCCTGGTACTGATCTTTGTAATCATGAGGAAAGCAGCTAATTAAATACACAGATGAAGGGACATTTTATTATTCAGCTCTTAGATATCTATACTCTTAGATATCTTTACTCTTCCTGTAAAATCTGTGCTCTAGCTGAGCAAGTGAACAAGTGCCCTTAAATTTTATGACATCAATCTTGCACTGGTGAACGTGCAAGATGACAAAGGAGATAAATTACTGAAACAGCAAACCAGCAGAGGATAGTGCAGAAAGCTAAGAGGTAAACTTGTCATTAAAGCAAAAAAATCACAACATTCTCCCTTACTCCCCTCAAAGCAAAAAACTCACAACTTTCTCCCTTACTCCCCTCAAACAAAACACCCAAATCTCAAAGCTCTGTTATAGTCTAGCTGGTGAAACACACAGGGTTTCAGAAGTAGAATGGATAACAAAGGTAAGAAATGTGGAGCTCTCTGTTTTCGCTGATTTGGGATAAATCTCCCTTTTCAGCTGCAGAAAATTTCAATGTAAAAAGATGACAACAGAGACATCACATATTCTTGGTTACCATAATTTAAATGTTCATCTGGTCCTGCATACATTGCCTTGAAGTTCATGGTCTGTAGACTTTTCAGAGATCTCCCTTTATTGACACAAACATCCACAGACAGATCTCTTTAGACTCATGTATAAGTGTTTACAGCTTCTAGGGAATGCATCTCTATTTATGGCACTTATGGCATGAAGAAGCTATCCGTTCCTGAGAGAACAACCCATAGTGTACATACTGCAAGCTGCTGGAATGATTTTGTGCCATTTGTCCTTCTCGTGGTGCTTTAGGTCTCACTGCAAGATGTTGAGCTCAGTGGGAAAATAAGAGAGTCTTAAATCCTTGAAGGCTTTTAAATTATGGTAATTGCTGGTGGGCAGGTGGAACAGCCAATCAGAAACTTCTGTATAGGAAGTCCCAGGTATCCTTCCTTTTCCACACCAGTGCTTGCTGCAGGGTGGTGTTAAAGCACAGCAAAAAGACAATGTTCCAGATGCTATGTTTATTTCTATGGAGAGCCTCATGCATTTTTCTGGACAAAAAGATACTTTGTGTTTTCAACCAAATAAAAACAATAAACATGTGTGTATCTTCCTTAGATAGTGAATTTAACTGGGACTTATCATAAACAATTCTGATTTTTAATCTATTTCACTGGGTCTGGACATTAACAAAGTTTTGTCCTCTGATACAGACCCATGGTCAAAGTTACATAGGCAACTTTGGTGCTGATAGATGCACCCAGTAGGATTTGCAAAGCACCTAAATGCCGCAGACGCCAAATTTTAATTGCTTGGGCAGAATCCTAAAAGAGGCATCCACTAGATGACAAATTATCTAAAAAATCCATTGTGATATATCCTAAGTTTCAGGTGTCAGGCCTATCATTCCCATAAAAGAGTCCTAAATTTTAGTGGAGGAATCTGAGATTTCTACAAACTTCAGGGGAGACTCTGGCCCTTCTCTTTGCTTTGCAACATGCAATTTGTCAATGTCTAGAGTTAGCCAATTCTAGCTGGCTAACAAAGTTTTAAGAGAAATATCTGGAATACTGTTAATTCTTGTGACTTAGGCCTCAGATTCAGGCCTTCAGGAGGTTTTGATCAGTTTTGCAGCTACAGATAATGTAGATTTTTTTTTTTTTTAATTTTTTTTTTTTTTTTTTTTGGTTAGGATATTTTTTTCTTTTCCCCTGAGATTAGAGAAATCTTTGGCTTCAACTTCCTTTTCCCTAGACATTATCTTGAGCATCAGCTTGCATGGTGGTCAAGCAAGACCAGACTTTGAGCTACAGTAAACTCAGACAGTGGGTGTGAATAAATACCAGATACCATAAACCAAGAGGAGTGCATAAGCAAATAGCTTTGGGTGCTAAAGTAAGGTGTACACCTTGAAAGGTAGATTTCTGGTCCCAGCTCTTGTTGTGAAAACTTCTTTAGAGTTTTTAACCTATTGGCAAATAAGAGGGTGACAAATTGAGGATTACTGCCCAGGATTATCAAAAAACATTACCCCTAATACTCCTTGCTGGATATTATTTTCTTTTAATGATGCCCCTCAAGTTTCTTGCAATGCAGTGCAGGAAAGGCAGCATGTTGTCCATTGCAGTTGTCCATCTTATCAGGGTCATTCATGCTAGTCTCTTTGATATGTGGGTTGGGCTTCCCTCAAGTTAAGGATTCAGTAGTATTAATGCAATGTTTCCTATCCATTCTGCCACAGGAAACATCTACTTCTGCTGCCTCAACTGTAAGTAAATGGTTCCCTTCCTTACTTTGCAAGTGTATTGAACGCCTCTGCTCGAGTGGGGTCTTCAGCAGGTGTGGAGAGTGTTCTAGGCACCAACGCACATACCATGGGCGTATGCTGAAGACACAGGAGCCTAGAAGAACTCTTACTTAAGAGGCATCTAACAAATTTGATATGCCTCAAAATTAAGTGACAGAAGAATGTTGCCTTCAAATTTGATTGGAAGTTTCAGTTCCAAGAGAGGCACTTATCTGATTATTTGAAGAATTAATTACAAGTTTAACTTTGGAGTTCTGC
This sequence comes from Onychostruthus taczanowskii, assembly GCF_017590055.1. NCBI lineage: Eukaryota > Metazoa > Chordata > Aves > Passeriformes > Passeridae > Onychostruthus > Onychostruthus taczanowskii. The sequence continues at coordinate 4,769,931 of NW_024500461.1, forward strand.
TGCCCTCTGAACCCTAAGTAAAGAAACAAAAGCTTTTTCTTTACTTCTGTCTACTAACAGCACTCTGATGATTCAGTTTGTCCTCTATGGAGCCTCAAGGCTTCACTTATGTTGTGGCAGTCTGGTTTGACATGTTTGTCAACTTAAACATCAGCATGACACTGCTGCAGAATGCTGTTGATTTAGGTGTAAAATAAAATTAAGATAAAAATAGTGCAGGGAAATTTCACATAATATGAGACCTTATTCTGGCATAATTCCATGCCCTCCAGAATATCCTTCCATTAAACCGATTGCAACACTTATATGCACTAGAAATTGAATGGCAATGTGGGTTTATCACTTAATCTTCAATATTAGTTTGTCCTTTTTTATTATTATGTGGGACACTTTAGTGGAGTCTCTTCAGAGATGATATAATTTTATTCTTGGTTTTCCATTTTAGAGTTGTCAGTGGAAGAAGTATTCTTCATAGATCATTTTGACCTGAGGTCTCCTCATCAACAATGAGGACCATAATCTGAAATATGTTCAGCTTTCTTCTGAATGTGTCATGAATTTGCTAATCTTCAGGTCACCCTCTATGCCACTCGTATAAATTATAAGCCTAGAGATCCTGCAAATGCTGAGCAGCATCTTTCTCTCTTCTTTTGTTTTTTTTTTTTATTACTTTTTCCTTGCAGCAGAGATTTGTTTCATGCACAATCATTTTAATTTATCGGGATATGTGTTAGGCGTTTTGAATACGATCAACACTGAACTGAACTTCCACCCAAACAGGAACTAAATTAATCTTGATATTAGGGAAATAGTCTTTAGAAATACTAAATCTCCATTTTGCAGAAATGTAGCAATTTCACAAGAAAATGAGAGCGAGATATTTACAAAATCATTTATCGACACACTTGGCTGATCTTTGGATTAGAATAAGCTTTTATTTTTTTGAAATTTCCTCATCGCTGATTATATTGGTTCTGGCTTTTAATGTGCAAAACAATAAATTTCTATAAATCTGGTTCATTGCTGTTTTTGCACTATGGTTCATTATGTTGCTACCTCTTAGCTAGATCCTGTTCTAGTGAGGTAAATCCCATGGGAGCTGCACTTAGATCAAACTATGCATACATAGTATGCAGCTGACTTGTTTATGAAGTGCTAACGGAAGTGGCTGATTTTGCTTCTAGTGAAGTTGGTAAATGCAGAATAAATCCTGAAATGAGTATGTATACATGAGCATTATTTGTTGTGCACATGTACCTTTACCCAGCAGATATACTAGGGACAGGCAACACAGCTAACAGCTGTGAATACGAAGAGAGCACAAACTTTAGCAAGACTAGCAATTCTTGAACTGGAAGAGGTAATGGTTCCAACTTCCCAGATTACTTATGGTGCGATAAAACTGGAATGCTCTGGTTAATAGTATATTTGTTTGCTCCTAATGATATCTTCCTATTGGAAAATATTATTTTAATGAGATCAAAATTGGTTAGATGAATTTGCTTTATTTCACTGAAGCATCAGAAAAACAATTTCATACCTTAAAAATAGTCTCTTTCCAGTTCTATAATATTTTGGGTTTTTTCCATTTTAAAATATCTTTTGAATTTTAGAAATGCATAAAATCAAAGAATCACAGAAAAATTCATGTTGAAAGGAATTTAATCCAGTCTCCTCCTCATAATGGTCTCAATGTTATACTCAAACCAGTTTATAGAGTATACAACTGTAGAAACAAATCAGATGTGAGACAAAATATTGTGATTAATCATAAAGCAAAGAAAAAAGATAAATGAAGCTTTCAAGAAAATTTGAAATTGTCTGCTTTTTTTCTGGTAAGTTATGATCCAATATTGAAAAGATAATTTTCCCAGGAAGCAGAAGCTCTTTTATAACTCATTTATAACTTCAGTTGAGAGCATCACAATGTACTAAAGCTAACACAATAATATAACAACCAGTTTCAGCAACTGAAAACCTCAAGTGTGAAAATTAGAGCTGGTCAGAGGGCTATACTGTCATAAATACTGTGGTTGATTTACTCGGAGTATTGACTGTTCTTGTACACAAGAGTGAGTTTCTACCCTAGAAGAATAGCAATCCAACTTGCATGCTGAGCTCAAACACAAATAATATGTCATTTCAGCATCAAATGGAGAAGTTTATTCCAAACAGTGAGGTTACCTCCTCTTTGGATTCCCTCTCTTTGGACTCCTCTGCAGCTCTGTAGTAGTATCTTAAGAACAAAAATTCCGGAATCATTGCTTCTGCTTCCCCAACCATGCTAAACCCTCTTCATTCATCTGGTTCTCACAGTCATGAAAAATTCTGTGTCTCTCCTGTATCATCTTCTTGAAGTAAATAAAAGTGAACCAAAGTTAAACCACTGTCCTGAAACGCATAAAATGAAATGAAGCAAGTCTTTCCACATCGCTCTTCCCCACACAGTTGATACCATAAACAGGAAAAGGAACATAAGCTTTAAAAAAATCAGCCTTTTTGTATAAAAACTGTGGATCTTAGTTAAGCACCTAGTGATTAACACAGTCTAGAGTGCTTCCTTTTAATTTTTTGACACTTTTGATCAGACAAAATGCTGCTGGCAACTTCGTACAATATTTTGTTAGAAGTATGCCAAGAACAAACAACTCCTGTTGCAAACATGACAACAAGAGACAGTAAAGGCAAGAAAGCAGAAAACAAACACATACATAAAGACTCATAATAAAGAGGAATAAAAATTTTAAAAGTAACAACAATGAAGACAAGTAATAAAACCAAAAACAAATGGCAGTGGAAAGAATCTAGAAGACTGAAAGATGAAAAGTGCAGTGAAGCAGCAAAATGAAGAATACAAAAAATATAAAAGGAAGCAAATAAAAACGAATTATATAAATCTATGTGCAATCACATTGCACAGAAATAAGAGAAGTAGAACAACTGAGGAGATAAGGAAATAACCCAAAAATAAAAATATGAATGTTAATTGAAATGTTTGCTTTTGGAAGCTGGGAACAGCAAACAAATTCTGTAATGTAAAGTAATAATGAAAAGAAAGGGACAGGCCAAGAATTTTGAAAGAAATTTCTTGTTCATATGTTTAAAAAAGTTTCAGGCTCACTGATGTTAGGATTTTTTTTTTTTTTAGGCTTCTGATGATTCTTTGGGGGTTTGAGTTAGTTCATCCACCAAAAGCCTTGTGGAGGAACCAATGCTAAGAAGACAATGTTTGGTGGATAACAGTGAAAAGGATGTTTTCAACTGTACAAGCAGATGCAGGACAGAGGGAAGGGAATCACACCTGAGGGTGTTTCTGTTAGATCATAATTCTTCTTAAATACCCACAGCAGTCTCCTAGTTGGATTCTACCACTGTACTATTTATTTGACCATCTGGAAACTCTTGTAACATAGTGAATGATTATGATGCTCCAAGAGGATCAAAAATTTTGATACCACTCTGAAACTGTAGCTGAACAAGAAGATAACATAGGCATGTCCTAATCCTGTATCACAGACCACTGGTTTTTTTTTTCTTGTGATTCTCTGTCTTTGCTCCCCTAAATTCTTTCACTGTCAATAAAGATTTCCACTTATATATTCTAATTGCTGTTCTGGTCTTCCTTTCTCTCCCCCTCCTCTTTCTGTTATAAGTGCCACATTGGTGCTACTTGTTCATTAGCAAAGGGAACAGCTAGGGAAAGGAGCTTAGGAAAGGCAACTGGGAGCTGCACCTAGGTAGTCAGTGAGGAAAAGTGGGCTAATTCAGAGCCAGAGGATTGAATGTCTGGCAAACACAAATAGGCAACAAAAAGGAGTCAATGTAGATAACAGGTATGGTTCAAAAATGCTGTGTTAGCAAATAAGAGGATATTAAGTGCGCCAAAGCTGAATTGGCACTGACTTGCTGTTCCAGAGGTATTTTTTATGTTCTTTCAGAAAGTACACATTGAAGCCTTAAGGTGCTTAAGAATCTCTTGTCCCTGCACTAGGATTACTCAAAACTGTGTGTCTCCTTGACTCCAGCAGCTACAGCAGCAACCATGGACGTGTGGCTTTTGGAAAACATTTTTTTTTTTAAAAAAAAAAGCTGGTACACAGTCAGCCAGCATGAGTGTAGGAATATTCAGTCTGCAAAAGGCCACGTAGCTATATCCTCACTCCCTCTCTAACAGCCCTGCACTATTGCTTCTTGAATCCTTCTATCACAGGGCTACCTAAATCTAAATGTATGCACCTTAAAGTGCAGTTTTCAGCTGGATTCCATAGATCCAAATGATGCTGAGAGGTAACAAGTGGAGGTAGCCTGGATCAACTCCCCAAGGAAGGGTCTGCCATTCCAGCAGAGCAATGTTAGAGCTTTTATTACTGCCAGACTATAGATCTAGGTGACAATTTCCATCTTCAGGGAGGCTTCAGTATACATAGATTTCAAAAATGAAAGTTAACACTAGCCTCACTTTTTGTTGCATGGTTTATAGAGGTTTAATCACACACCATATTTTGTGAGACTCCAATTCTGTGTGAATAGCAATTTTGGTCAAAAACCAGCAGGGTTTATTAAGTGAATATATGCATACATGTATGGATATATTTTTTAAATCTTATATTGACAGTTATTGAAATACTTCCCCCAAAGAAATAATAGCATGCTGACACCTTCTTTTCTTATTCTAACCCAAGAAAAAAAATTGAATAAAATAGTCTATCAATTTCACAATATCATTTATTTTTCTCAGTGACAATTTTGCCCACTTGTTTGATAGGACAGGAAATTTAACTACAACATGTACTGCTGTGTTCTTTAGGTACAAATATTTAAAGGTAAAAATGTTAGCTTGTGGGATTTCCTGACATTCTGGAGCAAAAGAAAAGGAGGAATATAATTACCTTTAACCATATTAAAGGCTAAGGTAAAGCGTGTGAATTTGTTTTACTTAAACTAAATCACTCTACCAGCTTTTGCCATAAACAAAGCCATTTTAGCAAATTCTGTCAAATGAAACCCAAGTGGGATGAAGTGCTGATTGTTTTGCTGCCAACTCTGTAAATGCTGGTGACATTATCTTCTTATTTTGCCAGTTTAATAGAGAATCAATTGTAGGATGCTACAGAAGCTCAGCTCCATAATCATTAATTATGGTTTCTGCATTAACTACAGAAAACAAAAGTGTAAAACTTTTCTTAGTTTTAAATGTCAAGTTAAGCCTCTACAAGGCCAATAAATATACTGACAATATACTGAAGATTCATTGCTGTTGGCATCATTGTTGGTTGTAAAAAGTACGGTGTTACAGCTGGGAAAAAGTAAGGCAAAACACTGTGGAATACAGTAGCATGAAATGCTGTATTAAAATTTACAGTAGTGTTCAAAGACACAGTTGTTCAGGAAAGTGCTATGCAGTTAACAGGTAAATATGGTGACTATCGAAAGTTTTTTTAAAAATTCCAAACCCAGAGTGGTGCTTTTGTCCTAGCTTTGATTATTAAACATAACAGTCCATGTGATATGAGAGTACATTGATTTGGAGATGTGAACCTATTGCAGTCGATCTGTCAGCAGCTGCAGCAGGCTTTACTTTTTCTGTTGCACAAATATGTTAGTCTCCTTTGCCATCCCTTTTGTTAAGTTGGAGGAAGCAACTTGTTAAGAAAAATCCTCAGAATTGGGCTCTAAATTTGAGGTAGCACAACCTATTCAGCAAGGTTGTCCTTAGCCCTTTTTGCTAGGATAAAGCTTACTTTTGGGCAGAAAGGGAGGCTCAGACAAAGTGTCTGTGGCTTCATGGTTTTTATTGCTGTGCTTGCGATGAAAAGACATTTGTGGTCTAGCCTCTGGGGAATATACCAAGTACCTTGTAAATATTAGGTTGATTAGGTTGATTTATAGCTTTACTTCTGAAGTTTTCTGGACAAAGAAAAGTAAACCTAGTGACCCTTCTTTTGAGAATGTACTTTGCATGCACCTTTCATTACACAGCATTTCAGTAAAAGAAATAGAGCTCGATTACTTGAGGCAATATTCTATTTACAGATAGTTTATTTTTAATTATCTTCTGCCTGTAGTGCTTACTGCCAGATTATATCTTCTATACACTTACACAGATTGGTAGTGGCTGAAACAGTAATAAAATTGTTTGAATTTTTTCTAAAAACCTTGGTTTTTTCAAGGCTTCATACTGCAAATGGAGAATATGGCATTACAACTAAAATGTTTTGGTATGGAAGGCTGTCATGGAATCATAACAAGTATATTGGTGTTTGGAAACTGGTGTTTTCCAGTTACAGCAATGCCTGCTTGTCTGGAGCAGTTGTTGTGGTTATTTTTCCACCATAGCTAGTAGAGGATGATAGCACTGTCAAAGCTGCATGTCTCGGGGAAGCCTGATTGCCTTTTCAGGGCTGTCTAGTTTTGCGTTCTTAACATCTGGAGTTATATGATTTGGACTTCAACACAAAACAGAATCATTGCAATGTGCAAATAGTAATTTGTATTTATATACCAAAGTTTATATTTTAGGATATTGCACAAAATTCATGACTGTATCACTAAATTTTCTACTGACAGCAATTTCATCATACATTCATAAAGAGGAGTTGTTCTTCTGGCATATATATGTATTTGTTATAATAATCACAAAACGCCCCAGAAGGACTATTAAATGTGCCTGTTTCTACAATCTGTTTATGTAATGCTTATTATAAGCACAGCATATATCTGCTTTTCAAGGAAATTGCAATAAAATGTGCAAATAACAATCTCTTTAAGGCAAAGACTTTTTATTCCAAGTGCATTGCCAGCAGTCAACAATGAAAAACAGAGTAAGATATGTGTAGTGTGTTGTCACAAGATAAGTCAGATGTGATCACTGTTACAAGTCTCCTTTCCCTAAAGGTATTTTTTCTTAGGCTGTCCTGAAGAAAGCAAGACTTTTGAACAGGCTTGGCAATTTTCTCTGCAGGGTCAAGAGATGTGCAAATTAGAAGTTGCCAAAAATATTTCACAGGCGCATACAAAGACCTTGTACTTGTCTTTAAACAGCCAAAGAATCTCAAGTCTAGCAAGTAGACTAGAGATATGTCAAGTGATGAAATTGAATGTGAACGTAAAAGCTTTTCTCTGCTAAAAAAGAGCACAGCCTTTAGATTAATATTAGCAAACCCTACTATGTCACATTGCTACAATAAGCATCTCTCTCTGGGAAATAAGAATACATTAGTTCAGGTTAATATCTGCACTCCCATCAGACAAAATTACCTAACTGTCTTTGTCTGGTAATGATAATGACATTGTTAGCCTCCAGGGAGTTGACGTCACACAACTAAGCAACTCAGGAAGAGCGCAGTGTACAAGTGTATAAGTGAACCAGCAAAGACCTCCACGGCAATAGACTGATTCAGCTGAAGGATGCTGTTTCAATGCCGTAAAAAAAAATCCAAATATGCCCCAAGCTGCAGTTAAAAAAACCCAAGCAACTTGCAAAAGAGTGTTTTAGGCATATAAACAGTTGTAAGCAACCCATCAGGAAAGAAACTATTTCAAGAACAGGAGACGTGACTGAATTAAATCTATGATGCACAAACTACACTCAGATGTATACGTGTGTATTTGCATTTGTCATGGATAAGATTTCTTTCTGCTCAAAAAAATTGAAATCCTTTGACTAATCTCTTTCACTGTAAATATCTACTTACCTATATGCACCTGCCCACCTCCTGGAAGTGAGGTGGGCAGGTGCATATAGGTAAGTAGATATTTACTTAGGCACTTAGGTCTTCCAAAGACAGCCAGGAGAAAGTAACTGAATATCAAAGCCGGTAAATAAGGCTAAGTCATCATCATTGAAGTATTATCATCATTCAAGTAACAGTGGCACATGAAATCCTTTGCCACTAAAGGAAGAATGACTGTGAAGTGTCTGAACACTTCATCTGTTTAATAAGAAAGGAACAGCCAGTTTATCAGAATGATTGTGTGGGCTAAGGTAGGAGGATTTCTTTGGTGTTTGTTCAAGGCTTTACATGAAACTAATTCTCTCTGTATATTGCATTATTTGATTAAAAGAGAAGTTCAGTCAATACTGCTGTAGAAAAGCTAAGGCATGTCTGAACTCATTAAAGTACTGTTTGTACGCTGACACTGATGAAAGACCTGCTGCTGGTGCTGCTGCGAGTCCATTTAGTTTTTATTTGACATCAAGTTGCTTTGCCTGTACTGTCAGAGCTTGTATATGAGGCTGCACTACCACAAAAAAAGAGCACATCTGACAAGGAGCCAGGGATTTCTCAAATGATACCTGGACACTGCCTCATTTGCCTGGTGTGTGATGTAACAGATCTGGGCAATCTGCTTTTCATTTGCTTTCTTCCCCATCTCAAAATGGTGCCTATGCTCTCTCCACAGTCTGCTCCAAATAGCTGCATGTGGGAGGAGATACCTGCAACACAGCTTCTCCTACCCGCAATCCACTTCACACATGTTTGAGATGGGGAAAAGAAATGGGGCAGTCACAGGCACCCGAACTCAGCACTTCTGAAAGGAAGTAGCTCTGCTAAAGCAAAATCTTCTGCTGCCAATGGTTTTCAGCCCACTGGGCTGCCAGGAAAATCTGCTGTCAGTGGATGCAGCTTACCTAACATCATAACTCTGCAGACAGACTTTTTGTAGGCATTCATGAAGGCTGACTTATCCTGCTCAGGCTCATGTCACCAGACTGCCTCTATAGCCTGGGCAGGAGCAGTGAAGCATGCAGGACCATTATGTGATCCTGTTTCTCTCTGGTGACTGCAGAGGTGATTATCCTCACTACGCTAAAGTTAGCTTCCATGAAAACGTTTTTAGTTGGGCTTTTATCAAAATGACTGCTTCAGGGTCGAGCAGTTTATATTCCCATAGCTCTGTTTTGACATGCTGTTTTGCTTTATTTCTTTCTTCATGGTGCTTCTTAAGCACTGCCCAGAATTTTTAGAAGCTTCAGATCTGATCTGATTCATCTTTTTTGAATAGCCTTGCAATGTTAGCCAGAGAAGATCCTTTTTATTCCCTCTTTTTATCTGCAAGCTAGATTTCTAAAAGGATTTGTCCCACTCTGCTCATCTGAAGTTTTCTTCGTCAGTTCCCTTTAATGATTTCTGAGCACACTGGTCAATTCTGATGCTGTTTATTAGGGCACAGAACTCTCAGAAATATTTGCTTACTGGAAAAAAAATACAGAGGGGAGGCTGAAGGACTTGGGTTTGATTAACCTGGAGAAGAATGTCTCCCCTGTATATATAAGCAGGTAATCAAGAAGGTGGAGCTGGGCCCGTCACAGACTTGCAAGACAGGGGGAGAGGCATAAACTGAAACAGAAGAGTTTCAGGCTGGAGAAGCTTTTTCTCCAGGTGGACAGTGTCTGAGAGAAGCTCTTCACTCACACTGAAGGTTTCAAGATCCAGCTGAAGGTAGGCCTCAGCAACCTGTTGTGATGTCAGAACTGACCCTGCTTTGAGTAAGATCTTGAACTAGAGTACTCCAGAGGTCCTCTCCAACCTTGATTATTTTGTGATTTGTTTTATCCATAGAGAATCTTAAGCACTGCTGAGCTTAGGCAGGATTGCCTAACCAAATTCAGTGAGTTTTTAAAATCACATTTAGGAGGAAATATTTAAATGTTTGTCTATATTTTTAGCAAATAAACTACTTAAAACTCTCTCTCTACACATATATATGCATTAACCTGGGAAAGCTGAGTTTTGTGCCATATGAATATCAGAACTACATGTGACAGTGATAGTTTGAAACCCATTCTTGCAAACATGTTCTGGGATTTAGGTTCCTTGCCTTTTTCAGCATTGTCTCCATATTATTACTTTCCTCTGACTCTAGAAACAGAAGATTTATATTCCCTCATCAGGAAGCTGCTGAGCCTCACTCACTTTAATGACAAAAATCCCTACAAACGTCACCCTGTGTGTCCAGCCTGGAATAGCCCAAATCCTGCTGCAAGCACTAAACCTCAACAACATTCAAATGCCCAAACAAAATCTTTACCATAAGAGGCAGCAGCAACATGCTTCAGCATCCAGAATCACACCCTGCTGTGGTCTCACCTATTTCTCACCTCCCAGTTCTTTCAACAGAGGAAACGTTTGAATGAGAGGAATCAATAATCCTTATAAAGACCAGAAAAATCTTCTCTCTCACCCTCCACTCCTACAAGGCAGAGTGGCATCCAGATGAGCCCAAAGTTCTCACTCTTTTGCCCTTCTAGCACACCTGCTATCATCAGAATGAAGGTTGCCAGGTTGGCTCTGGGGTTGTTCTCTTGGCAGTGCAGTCAAGCATGGTGCTGCTCTGATGGCTACACTGCATGCAGGATACAAAACCAACTCCAGCACTGTTCCCAAGCTTTGTGCATGTGAGACCACTTGGAGTGAGAGGAGATGTTCACACGGAGACACTCTCTCAGCATCTAATGCAAACACCTGCTGTGGATATCCTGTCCTTTTTTTTTTTCTCCAAGAAAGCTTTTTCCTTCAACCCTCACCAGGGTCTTGACTTGTCTTGGCCAGGGGTCATCTTCAGAGGCCTGCTTCCCTGAAACAAATTGGCAGAATATTCTCTTCTTTTTCCCCCTGGAGAAAACTTGGCAAAGATCTAGATTTGGCAAGCAGGAAGCAAAAGCCAAACTTGGCCCTTTTAAACGACATTTTTAACTTCCATGGAAGAATTACAGCTAGGCAATCTACCCCAGAATTTCTATTTACCCCATGCAACATAATGTTACTGCAAACATAGTAAGCAACTTGTGTTATTTAGCTGAAAATTACATTTTTGGGACAAGAAAATAAAATGAACTTGTTGAAAGATTGACTCTGCAATGTTCTCTGCACGAATGAATGGCAGGTGAATGGCCCTGGCACAGACACCGTGGGCAGACTGCATTGAATGCCAGTTAAGGATACTAGATGTGCACACAGATTAAGAATTAATAGGGTTTATAAATATATTCTACCAGTCAAACAATATTATCTTTAATTCCATCTGTAAAAGGGGTTTGCATGCTACACATGTCTTTTTATATTTGTGAGTGCTCAAGCTGTTTTAGTAGAATGGACAGGCATGCATTTTGTATTTTGGTAGTAAATTAAGGGAAGGCTAATTTTAATTCCCCAGGTATTCATCCAAAAAGATTATTGAGAAACTTAGGTCCCAATATTACTTTCTAAATGTATTAACTTAATAAACTTACTCTTTCTTGAAATCCTTGCAGTCCTTTGTGGTTTTTCAGTGTTAAATATTTTTTGTTTGTTTTTCTCCACCTCAAGAAACTAGAGTTTTGAGATTAATAAAAGGGAATTTTTATATGAAGAAATCATTATTCTTGCAAAATAACTAGGTGGGTTTTTGGTTTGTTTTTTCTTTTTTATTAAGAGATTCTGCTCAGATTTCTTTCTGCAAAGATTTGTTTAAATTCATAATGAAAATACTATTCGTATTTGTTTTAAAGGAACATCATTTTGGAATGATAACTGGAATGGTTTTCCTGTGGAAGAGCTACCCCAAGCAACTAACACAGCTATACCAAATACATTCATTACAATCCCTCTTGAGAGAAATGCAGCCCCTGTCAGACAAAAACTCAAGAAAAATAAACAATGTTTAAACAAGCAATCTGCTTGGTGTTTATCTACACATGGGTACACATGCCTAATATTCCTGCTGACAACCATTTATCTTTTTCCTACTGATTCTTCCTGGTGCTTCATATTAGTTATTGTTTTTTTCATTATATTTTTCCAGTTGTATCCCAAGTTTATTACATGATTTATAACCAAAACAATGATCTCTGGTCTAAATAATCTGCATGCTGAAAAAACATTAGACTAATATGCTACAGGATACTGAAACACTTCACTGATTGCTACAATAAAAGTCAAAAGGATTGATTGTGTAAGAATTGTAAGAATTCCTTCAGGCCATTAGATAACTGTGTCAGGTGCTGGTTTATTTGCAAATTCCAACAAAAAAGCTGGTTTCCAACAATATAAGTTTGTGAGGATAGGAAAATTACACTGCTTGGAATATTTCTGCAATATATGTCAGCTTCTTCCTTTCCTTGGGTTGGACAAGTGCAGAACCTGTAGCAGACTGCACTGTATTGTTTTGGGGAGCAGAGAGGAGAAAGAGCTTGACAACACTTCTAAAGAGTTTGACGTATACTTTCAAATCTAAATACAATATTATCTTGATGAAGCTCTGGAAGTTGATAAGATTATTGTTATTGGGGTTAAATTAATGTGTCTGTGTGTATACATGCATGTACTATGCACATCTATATATCCAAGTGAGCAATTCCATCTGGTTTCTATTACCTTTGGTACAAAGACATCATGGGATAGACCTATGAAAGGAAAATTAATTAGATGTTTGTCAACACCATAAACCCAGAAGAAGAAACAGAAAGAAAAAATATTTCTCCAAGGTGACCTCCTGTGTTCATCATGTCATCTTAATATATTCATAAAAACACTGATTGCAGTGTCTGCACTCACACATGGTTCTTTTTTCCTCTCCTTCCTTCTATCCCCATGCAAGAGTTCGGGGGTTGAACTGGGTTCTTTCTAATTGTTGTTACTCTGTAATATGCCATACATATTTTCTTAGTGAGGCATATCAAAAAAGACACCTGTTTAATTTGAATGTAGAGTACCTTAGGTCTTATGAGAACATGTTCTGCAGTCTTTCAGAGACATAAGAGAACATGTAATTGGGAAATAAAATTTAAAGAAAAGTTTAATCATTGAAACACTGAGAATGACTCCAATTATCATCTCTTCTCCATGTCACACCTTTAAAATCCAGATGAGACTAGTATGTGTACCAAGTGACGTAGTAGATGAGGAAATTACAGTAACTTCAGGATCTGAGTGTCATTGCTCAGTGCCATTAGAGTAAAGTTTGAGGGAAGAGATTTGGTAGCATGGACTCATATCCATAATATCGTGGCAGCGCTAGAATATGCTCTAAAAACAAACTGGGAAGACTGGTAATGTCTCCTGAACACAGAATTAACCTCACTGGTGTCTCTCTGAAGTGTAGCAAGATGAAGTGCATATTTTTCCAATATCCCAGATGGTTCTTGTACAATCCCTATAACATCCTTCAGTCTCCTGTTTCCTTCCCGCTTTTCCTTCCAAAATGCCACTGACTATGAATAATTTAATTTGCTTGCCAGAGTTCTCCATCACTTTCTCCAGCCTTAAGACAGTAACTTTCTAACACTGTATTTCAATGTCTCCTGGCAGAATATTTTCCATCTGCTTTTTAGATGTGTGAGTGTGGGAGGGGCAGAGGAGGCTGGGATGGCGGGGGTGGTGTCAAGGAACAACGCCAAGACATACTGCTCTCGTTGAAATGATCTACTGCTTCCTTTCTGTTTCCACAGGGCTTGGTACACTGCTCTCACTTCTCTTCAGCGTGGCTGCTGTTCTTCACTTCTTCCTGAGGTAAGTATAAGAAGGAAAGAGGAAAAGAAGTCAACTTCTCAATGCGTAACTTTCAGAGTGTGTTTAGATTGGAAAAGTCTGTGAAATAAAGCTTTTATTCCATTATCCTGGGCTATCATCTCAGTTAGCATTGTAGTTTGCATGAAAAGTATTTGAAGTATGGGCACTGATCTGAATGGGCAGAGGGAGCCAGACAAGAATGTGGGCACCCACAAGGAAAGGGAGCTGAACCCCATCTCTGGCAGAGATCACTCTGGGCATTGCTCTAGGAACAGGGAGAACAAGGAGAATTTGGTTATCACAAAATGTAAATAACATAAAGCCATAGCTGTTCTCCAAGGTACTCTTAATAGGAATAACACAAGGTTATTTGCCATGTGGATTTTAGGAGTTTCCCTTTACAATGAAGAAATCCCAACAATTAATAGTTTTTCTCTATTTGAGCTGAGAGGACCTGGTAAATCTTAGGTCTTCCCAACATCTAGACATGCCTTTGAAGTGGTTTTGTGACAATACATAAATAATGGAAATCTGTAAGAGACATCCTGAAGCAGTCTTTAGGATTGCATTGAAGTACAGTTATATAATAAGAAGAAGCAACTTGGATTAGATCATGAAAGTCAAGAAACATGACAGCAGGCATTATTACGCTTAAAGTGGAACTTATTATGGATAGATTAAATAATGCAGTATCCTGTTCTCCTAAAAGACTATTCAGGCAGTTTGATGCCTGTGGCTATGCCTGGTGTGGTGCACCCCATCACATTCAGTCACAGATGCTCCGTCCAGCTGTGCAGGGACTTGATGTAAATAGAGACCTCTTGGAAATCCCGCCCACCTTTGCCACAAGCCAAGGAACTGAACTCATTCTGTGGTGCAATATTAGATCATGCAAACAGAATGCAGAAACCTTTGTGCAGCTCTGCTGCTGCTGCTGCTGCTGCCATATAATGTGGAAAATGGCTGCTGATTGCTCTATTTTTGTTGTGATCTTGTGCATTCCTTTGTTCTGAGTTCTGCCAAGTACCGTGACAATTCATCTAAATTATATAGCTTCTTAGTGGATAATTGATTATTACATATAGTAGCATTTTATGCATATTATGTGTTTTCTTTAGTAGATAGTAGTTTGTCCGTATCTGTATGACTGACAGGGAGTTGGATGAGAATTTCCCATTTTTGAGAGTTGCAATGTAAAATTATCTCGCTTAGCTGTTCATGGGATAAAGACGTGACTTTTCCTTTTGTTTCTAAAATCATTAAAGCTGAATTATGCTCTTCTCTTGCAAAATAGAAACTTAGTTACTGATATCTATTTGTCAGTGTTATACTGTAGATATATCACCACTTTTTGTCTCCATAGTCTTAGATGAGTTTGACAGATGAAAATCTATACGCAGCTGTGTAATTAATTTATATTTTGTCAAAGTTAGGAAAAGATTTGAATGGCAATTCAGAAGAATCTCATGCAATGCTTAAGTTAGATCATTGCTCCATGTACCTTACAGTGTGTACAAGACAAAGACTGAAATCTACAGCTTTGTTCTATTTTGCATTAAATTGTAGGGTTCTTTTTTCTTCTTCTTCTTTTTGAGCATATGCCATCAAGCATGCTAATGAACCAGTCAAAGAATCAGCTGTACTAACAGTTAATGAGAATTCAAAGAGATTTATTTAGCCTAGCATCATCACTTCAGTGAAGATTCAAAGAGGATTAATTTGATTTATGTCAAAATGGAGGAATCTTTATATAATCTGCAGTCAAACTTTCATGAATATATTTATTCAGCCTTGCAAAGTTCTTAAAATTCATGTGTAAAAGGCTATGGGAGAAGAAGACAATATTTATTTATATGTAAATGATTCTTTTTGTGCATAAAATCTATTTTAGGTTTCAAATATGTGTATATCTCCACTTTGCAATGCTTGGGAATTTGCAGGATAAAATGTGGAGCTTTTGAAATCAATGAATTTTATATGTGACTATAATGGACACCAATATTCTTTCAAAAAAATCTGATGGGCAGACACGAGTAAGAAAAAATTATACAACATAATTCTTAAGGGCACTTTACCATACCTCAAAGAAATGTTTTTCTGCAATACATAACATGCATACAGAATACACATTAGTGTGTTATCAGCATTTCATTGCTCTCTTTTGGAAAAGCTGCATGACTCACATACCCAAGTGAAAAACTCGTGCTAATAACGTCATTTCCATGCATCAAAATTTCACATACAACTATATTGAGCATGGAAAAGACAGCTAATTTTAAAACCAGCAGGATTTGTAAGTGCATCGCTGTTCCTCAAACCCCACATCATTACCATTTCCAGGAACTGTGCATGGCATTAAGTGGCTTTTCATACACCATTTCTATGGCTGTTCATGCACTACTGCTTTCACACAATGACCCCGTATCATGTGTGATGATGTTGAGTCACAGATGGCTTTAATACAAAAAGCTTTGTGTTGAGCCATTTTCTTCACATAGACATTGAAATCCAAATTATTCATGAGTAACTGTACTTTTGTTAGACAACTTGGGCTGTCTAAACTCCAGATTCACAAGATTATTTATGCTTGGCCAGAAAAGGAAAAAATTATAGCATATAGTATTAAATGACCTGACTGGCTTTTACAATGTCCTGCTGTCCTGCTGTTGGTTTTAGGTTTGGTGGTTTTTTTTTTTTTTTTTTTTTTTTTTTTTTTACGTTTGGTTATTTTTTTTGTTTGCTTGCTTTTTGTTTTGGTTCCTTTTTTTTTGGTTTTGTTTTGGTGTTTTTGTTTGTTTTGTTTTGTTATTATAATATGTTGTATTGTAGGACTTTTTAAACAATAGGGAAAAGCAGCAAATTAATGCAATCTCTTGTTCTGACTTGTTCTTTCCAAGACTTTAGGTGGATATTTCCAAGTCAGTTGATGTTAATCCAAAACCAACTATGAGAAAAAAAAAGCTGTGGCTGTCAAAGTGACTATTGGCAATTGATATTAACATATAGATTAAGGAAACCTTCCAACTGATATGTATTTAGGCATATAATGTGAGAAAAACAGCAGATCTACTCTTTGCACCAAAATGTCAGTTTCCCACTGACTTCACAGCACAACACAGACTCTATTTCACTTCAGTATTCTTTCATGCTTAGTAAGGGTATTTGCTAAAACATTTTGTCTCTGAAAGGACTTTCATGCTCTCTGGCTGTGGCCAGTGTTCTCTGTCAGCCATCATGTTCAGCACATATTAATAATGTTATGCTTCAGTGATAAGAAATTAACATCTTGTACTGTCCAACTCACTGTATGGATCCTGCACAGAAATGTTTAGACATTCAGAATGAAATATTAGCCTTGGAACTGCCTCAAAAAAGTGAGCTAGGAAAAATCCATTTTATTCTTAATTTTAAATAGTCACATATATTTACTTTCTATACTAACAGAACTAAGGTGTGCAGAGTAATACAACATTCTTGGCCAGAGAAACCTAAAAACTGTGGGCATGTGGAAAGGATACAAGGCTGGTCCTGTGCTGCTCCCATGGGCATCAAAAGATATTCTGCCACTGCCATCAGTTGAAGCAGAGTCTGGGGTGCTCTGAACAACTCAAAATCTAAAAAGAAACTTTTGAAAAAAAATTTGAAAAAATTAGACAAAAGCTTCTTTGACAAAAGTAGTGAAATCTGTTCCTCCCTAAATGAAACCTTACAATGAAAGAACATGTTAAGAGATCCAGTTAGAACAGCAGAATGGAAGAAGTCAGGCTTCTCATGAGTCACATTAGGCCAGAGCACAACTAGAAATGGCAAGTTTAGACCCACCATAAACAGACTGACTTATCTTGTGATGGAAAGCTGACAAGGCTTTAGCAGGGCAAATCTCACTGGGTGATTTGGGTCCCTCTCTCCTTTCTAGTCACCAGTCTTAACAAAATATGCAGGAACATGATATATCCAAGACCTCTACACTTGTCCTATCTTGTTGTAACTGGCTAACTCATTAGGCAGTTATTAGGTGGTACTGACAGATGAATTCAAAGACCTTATTTACTAAAAACCCAGTGGGATTTTAACAGTGTTGTTTAGGTGACAGTCTCTGCATGATTTTAATTAAAGGGTCATTTTGGTGTATAGCTATACAAATAAGCAATCAGGCTATTTTAGTGTGATTTAAAAGCAAAGAAGACTTTATTGCATATAAATATAAGCAGGAAGAAAATTCTGCACAGAACAGTTAATAATGATGGTCTAAATATCACCTGCTGCTGCAAAATGCAGATTCTGTGTTCAGTCAGTTGTGTTATGATAACTCTGTTATGTAAAGTCAGGTCATGTGAATGTAATGCCATTTAATGGGATAGGTTATAAAATCAGCTCTCATCTGAACAAAAAATCCATTACAATTTCCTATTCTCGCCTTGACAAGGGATAAAATCTTTGGAGTGGCCTACATATCTTGGCCCTGAACATATGGTATTTCATTTTAAAAGAATGAATTTACTTTTCCTTGGCCCAGAATGTAATTCTAAAAAGCACTCACCTCTACCCTTATACTGCAATGTGCATATGTTTCAAACGCAAGAAAGTTAATTTTAAGCAATAGAGCTTGAGACCTATGGGATGGCAGCAGTATGGGGCTCAGAACCACTAATCTCTGTTATTTATTTTGCTTTTTGGTTTTTAATATCTTGTTGAACTTAGTATTTCCTCTGTCACCTGTACCTGCATCAGGTGACACAGTTCTAACTCAGGGTAGTTCCTGTTACATGCAATGCAACAGCATTGTAATCAGTAAAATAAAGGAGTGAAAAATCCCGAAAGGTTGTGCCTTACCCTGCTGGACAACAGCTAAATATGGAAAATAACATCTTCACAAACCACATCATTTAACATAAGTAATTCCCTTTTTTTCCTCTTATCACTATGTGCAAGAAATGGCAGGTTCCCCTCATATGTGCCCCTATGCTTCCAAACCTTAGATCCTTGTCCTGCAAGAAAAAAGAGTAAACTTTAGATAACTGATATCATACCCTTCATAGAGTGACCTAGAAGAACCACTTCAGTGTTTTCTTCACAGGGTAAAGAGAAAAGAATAATCATCACACAGAAAAAGAAACATTGGACTGAATTAGAGACCTTGGAATTTTTTGAGTCAATCTATTCAGAAACATAGTTTTCCAGACATGAGATGTAGGATGTTTCTCCAGGCCTTTTGAAAAACAGATTACTCAAAAAAATGTAAGTAATCAGAATGAAAGCAATGCTCTTAGATCAACCATGAGCTTGAACTTTCTCAGTGGTTATTCACAACAGAAATTTGAATATTTTTTTCACTGATGTATAATGAAAGGAATTATGTCATCCTCTAAAAATGTACTGGTTTTTATAAAATATTTAATATGATCCCATGCTATATAAATAAACTGTAGAAAGAATAATGTATTAATTACTACAAGAGATCATCTTCCACCTAATTAACATATCTCTTGAACTTCCACTTAGCATATACTGTGGATGCTATCATGTTGTAATGTGTTATTTTTATAATCTGTCCTTTTTCTAGAAGTAAAAATGGGACAAGTACCATTTTGGATATGGAGATTTGTTAGACAAACTCTCTGTAAGTCTTCCCACATAATAATATTCCTTTGACTTTCAGACTGTGGCCTCACTTTTAAAATACATATGCTGCACATGGAAATATTTCATATCTCTTTGGAAGTGAAATGAAAGTATATTTTAACATTTAAAAATGTCAGGATATTCTCTCCTGGTTTTTCTATTTCTTAAATAAATGCAAGGGGAAAGATTCACAGCTGCAGTTGTCATAGGGCCAGGAGAGTGACTTTTTCCTGTTTTCCTTTCCTAGATTTAATGGAAAGCACCATATGATTAAATAGTTTATGAGAATAGCAAATGAAATTTGTGATATCAAACTTTAGATACTGTCCAGTTTCTCTAAGGGGCCTAGAAAGAACTGAAATCACAGTTTAAGAGTATTGCATTTACAGTGGATACATTACCCCAGATACTAACATTTCTGGTGTTGCCTGTGGGGTTTGAGAAACCACACTCTACTTATACTCCACTCCCACTTCACTTATGTTTGGAAAAATTAATCTGAAGAAAAAGTGCAATTCACCTATTACAAGTGTTGTTCCAGTTGCAAATGTCTGCTTTGTATGACTTGTGAAAATGCAGAGTGATATCCCCACTAATTTAAAATTACAAAATATTCTCTTCATCCTTGTTTTCACAGCTAGACAAAACCAGGAAGGCTGACATTTATGTGTTTTGCTTTAATCTGAGATTTGCTTTCTTGAATCATTTGGAGACCTATTCAACAAATTTTTTAGGGCCTTAGGCTGGTGTTGATTTCACTTCCTTTAAGATACCAGCTGTACTAGTGAGCTCCAAGGTGGTTAGTTCTGCTCTGAGTCAGAGCAAAAAAAGAAAACATTTTTTGCCAGAAGCATCAATAGTGGCTAAATATTTATTCCTGAAAATAGACCTCAGTTTTTTCACTAAGTCAAGTTAGCTATTATTTTTGTTGTCTATGCTGTAAGCAGATGCATTTACAAACATCTAAACAAGTCATTCACTTCCTCTCTTTCCACGTTTTGTTTATTATTCTAAACAGTTTATAAAAATTTCTAGAAGCAGTACAACCCTTCTTGGTCTCAGCCTTCAGTCAAATGACAAATTTTGTAAAGAGTAATTGTGTGGTAGTATTCTTCCTAATAGAAAGTACATTATGAACATTCAGTATATAGAGAGGTGTTAATATTCACATTTGCTTATCTGCTTATTTAGCACTCTTTGCTTCTGAGATGCTTTTAAAAATTATTTTCTTAATTGCTTGCTTTTCAGTGAATACTTTATTTGGCCTCCTGGTTGTGCGTTTTCTCCCTGAAATAAAATATTGGTCACATTTCACAGTCTGTATTTACATTGTTTAGTCAGTCCTTCACCTTGTAACCTATTGTTTTTGTTGTTTTCTAAACGGTGTCCCAAAGAAGGTATTTCAGGGGTGTGTCTTTTGACTCACTTTAGTGGGATTACACACTTTTATGAGTTTATCTTAGATGGCCAAAATATTTTTATTCACTTATAAATATGATTGTGTGTTTATACTTAATTCAGTAAAAACAGAAACCATTACTCAAGAACATACTCAAGTGAATAAACAAAAATCACAAAAACTTTCTCTGATGAACAGAGCATGAAAGGAATGCAAATGAATGATTGGTGTCTATGTTTGCAAATATGGTTTGAAAGATTCAACAATAGTAGTTATGGTTACCATAAGGGAACTCCATGGTGAAAAAACACTGGCATTAGCAATGTTGTTAGGCAGTTTGAATACATTTCTAGCAAAATAGGGTATGTTTTAAATATTGGAGTTTCAAAAAGTTTTATTAAAGCAAATTTCTGTGAGCCTAACCTTGAAGGTTCTCATGTTATATTGTTACACTGTACAAGACCATGAAAGTTTTACTTAAATTCAGAAAAAGTAGGATAATACATACCCAAGTTGTTGTCCCTGTTGTAGCTTCTGTAGCTGAAATCTACATTTAAAACATTGACCTGGAAAGATAAAATAAATTTTATTTTTGGAAATCACAAAATTACAGATGTGTTTACAAAATGGGAATACCTATCAGATTGTTCTGATAAATAGAGACAATGCACACACAGACTAAAGTACTGTATAGGAAGTGCTTCTTGACCTCATTGTGACAGTGGAAATTTGGAGAGCTAGTGTGCCTCCTTTGGAAAGGCCACTTAAATCACTAATACACAGGACTCTAATGAGCAATAAAAGTGCTTCAAATACAGGACACTAAAAATTGTATGACTACCCTCTACTAGTGTGCTGTCTCACAAATGCTCCTCTCCATATGAAGAGAAGCAGAGATAGGTCCTTATAGTAACAAACTTCTTTAATATCTGTCTATATATGTTTATCCAGTTATTTATAAAACTATATAAGGTTTCTAAACTATATTTGTATCTCTTTCTCTCAGCAACCATGCCTTCTGCTATTTTGAGGTGATAGTTGATATCCAAATAAATCCCATTTGCTATATTCAGCCCATCTTTATTTTTGGTTTCTTATAACTAATGGCTGTGGGTCTCATCAGTTTGACCTTGAAAAGACCTGCTATTTGCCTCATAGGACAATACAGATATGATGTGCTTATGAAAGGGTAACAGAAGTTAGCAATCAGGGACTAGAGATGAATTCAAATTCAAGATTTCATATTATAAATGAGGTGGAGTTGTGGACAACATGCTACTTCTCATTGGACAAAAAAAATCAGGAAAGTCATATTCTAGCTCTTCCACCATCTTTCTGCAACCAAGTGTGGTACAGATTCTCCTTGTTCAGTGCTAAATTTGGACAGAAAATGAAATTAATCTCATCTAACTTTAGACCACTCCAGTGAAGATGCCAGCAACCAAGCTGGTCACAGCAGGCCCCCTTTACAGCCACATAGACACAGTCGGGTGAAACTCACAGGCTTTGTGTGACATGGATGTTCACTGATTATCCAACTTGCAGTTATCTGCGTAGGTTTAGAGGAAGTCTAGTCTTAAAAACCTGATGTTCAGGCAGATATTATCCTCACTGTCAGCTGAAGGTAATGGAAGCTGCAGACATTCAGCACTACTGAAAACCAGAGTCCATTTCTGACATACATAATTTGCAGTGATTCTTCTGTGGCCAGGCTGGAAAAGCACTCTGATCTGTTACCAGAAATACATTACAGAGGAAGTGACAAAAATGCAGATTTAGGTCTTAACTCAGTCATAACTGTTTTAAAGTTGATAAACTCTGTAACCATTTCACAAGCTCAAGTGTATTTATGACTTCTGAGAGGTGATCAGAGTTCATATGGTGGTGGGATCCATAGAAGAGTCTACAAATAAATAAAGTTGATAATGAGCTCATTCTTCAATTTCAAATTTCAGCATTAAAATATGTCCAAAAGTATAGGACTGCATTCAAGTTTACTTTAAATACTGTCCATCTGTATTTGCTGAAGTCGATTCAGGAGAGCATTCTATCTGAAAAACAAATGCAGTAAAAATGCAGAGCACTAGGATATTTTAGAGATCTACCTATTTTTAAAGTTCATCTTCCTCTAGTAGATGTCATTTTTATGAGATGGATCTAGTAGATCTCATTTTTATGACACAAAATGATATACCAATCATATCTTTTAAAAAATGGAACATTTCCTTCCAAGCAGTAGATGTCAAAGTACAAAGCACTGTGCTTGTGCATAGAGGATAGAAAAAAGGGATGGAAACATTTTTGACTTCATGTTCCAGAGACTCCTGTTTAATACCTGATAAATGTTTTATA
The DNA here is from genome assembly GCF_017590055.1 of Onychostruthus taczanowskii. Lineage (NCBI taxonomy): Eukaryota > Metazoa > Chordata > Aves > Passeriformes > Passeridae > Onychostruthus > Onychostruthus taczanowskii. The sequence continues at coordinate 4,792,794 of NW_024500461.1, forward strand.
AGAGTCTTAAGAAAGGGTTAAGAGAGACCATAGACTGATTTGAAGGAAGGGGAAAAGGAAGTGGAGCCAAGGCAGTGCCTCATCTATGTCATGACATGATGGAGCATGGCACAAATTGAAGTAAAGCAAAACTTCCTCTCTCGTGCCTCTGGAAAGTAATAGCTTTCCTCACTTATGAGATTGTGTCTTGAGTGTGACTATGGCTTCCCAATGGCAGGGCAAAAGAAAAAGACCACACTCTCCTTTTAAAAATTTGTTTATAATGGTGATCTCAGGTTAAATTTCACTTCCAGTGAAAGAAAAATACTGAGGATATTGGAATATAGCTTGGGGTTTGAGGTGCTAAGATAACTAGAGAGTAAGAAACCTAAGATCTGGGTGGACTGTCTGCATGATGATAATTATCCTCTGCATAAACCATGAAAATAAGAAATAAAAGCTTGTTTGTTTTTGTTCTGCAAAGCTATATATACATTCAGATTATTCCTTTACTGTTACAGATGTATGATCTGAACAGGCCATTCTGGACTAATTTCAACAGAGTACATTGTGATGCTAGAATCTGTGTGAATGCATGGATTCTTGAGTATTAAAAAAAGCCAGTTCTTTCCATCATGACAAAAAGTAGCTAGTAGCTATTTCACAAGACAGAAATACTTCTGAAGGTGGTTGCAGCATCTCATTATATTGGATTGGGAAAAGCCCACACATGAATTGAAATGGCTGCTAGTGAGTGGATGATAGTGAGCTATAGGATCTTTTCCTTTGAGATTTTTTTCCAAGCAAACAGTATAGCAAAGGAGGAAACTAACATATAAGTGAAAATCAGAATTCTGTGTTCAACTGCTGCAGCTTACATATATTTGGCCATGAATTACAAGCAAGGAAAAACTTTCTTACCATGTGAGCATGGTAAAATATTTGAAGTAGGGCAGAGAATTTCCAACCATGGAAATATTGAAAACTCAATAAATCGTTTACCAGCCTGGTGTAACTGGCCAACTTCAAGCAGGGTTTGGACTAGACGCCCACTAGACATCCCTTCCAGCCTCATTTATTCTATGATTAGAAACGTTGGGCATTGATTGTACACCTAAGGCAAAAAATATCAACTCCAGGATAAAAATGAGAGTGAAAAGCAAGACAGATTTCTGCAGGCAGAATATATCACAGAACAAAGAAGCTTATTTTTGAAATTATTTCTCCCAACAACTCTAAGAATCAGAGGTGAAAATGCTTGCCTTCAGGTCAAAGGTAATTTTCCACTTTAAGTTTGAGACATTCACTACTCACTTAAAGATATGCTAATAAATAAAAGACACCAAAATAGACTCAGTGCTTTACCTTTAAGCTAAAGATAGATGAGAAAACACCAGTCTTTACAGTTAAAGGTTTTCCATGCAGAACAGAAAGATGAAAGTGAAAAACTATAAGAGCATCCCATTGTTTCTGGGATGCCATAAAGTTTGGATGCTGACTAAGGCAGAGGGACAATAAAGACTTGACTTCAGTATTCAATATTTTCCTGATGCCTTCTCCTGGACAAACTGGCAAGATACAAATTGGATGGGTAGGAAATTTGATCCCAGGCTGCACACATAAGGTGTTGATCAAAGGTTTTGACCAGCCTGTCACAAGTGGGATTCCTCCAGGGATCAATACAGGGCCCCACACTGTTCAATATCTTCCAAAATGGTCTGGACACTGAGGTTGAAAGCACCCTTACCTAGTTTGCTGATGACACTAAACTGCATGGTAAAGTGCACCAAAAGGAAGAACCATCTTACAGAGTGTCCTGGGCAGGTTGGAAGAGTGGGCTGGCAAGAACTGTGCCAGATTTAACAAAGACAAGCGTGAAGTCCTGAAGCTGGAATGAAATTTGACAGTCCAGTATGGGCCAGGATTTGCGTGGTGCACAACCAGCCTTGCTGAAGGGCTATGGAATGCACAGTGCAGCTGTGGTGCCTACAATTTCAGAGAGATGTGGACAGATTAGATAGAGACCAAAGGAGGGTCACAGAGTTGGTCAAAAGGCTGAACATGCACTGTGAGGAAAGACTGAAGGATTTGTTTTGCTGGGAGAAGAAAAGGCTTAGGGGGGACTTCATCACAGTACTATGGCAGTTAAAGGGCAACTACAAAGAGGAGACACATAGAGAAGATGGGGAACAACCATTGCAAGTTGCACTGGGACAAGTTTCATGTCCATATCAGAAAAAAAATTTTTTCCAGTGAGACAACTAATCACAGGAACAATCTCCCCATAGATGTGGTAGAGCCCTCATTGTTGAAGGTTTTCAATACACAGTTGGACAGGGTGCTACAAGACCTTGTCTTGGCTCTCTTTCCCATGCAAGATTGGACCACATGACCTTTCAAGGCCCATCCAACCAATATTCTGTTATTCTGTGAAAGAGGAAGAGATAAAGTATGTTTAACACCACTTGAAATGCATGTGTGTGTTAAGGCATTACTTCATCAGGGAGCATGTGGTCAACAGTTGATTTCAGCAGACTTGTAAGGGTTTGGTATCTGTGACCCGTGATTATTGCCTATTCTGACTGTTCTCCACCAGATCCCAAACTCACTGAACTGTTCTCACACAGCAACAAGCACACACTAACCCTTGAAATAATTTTCCTTTCAGTTGCTTCCCTGGCACTAAAACTGCAAACAAAAAGACTGTCTTTGCAACACTTCTCCCACTGCCAATCCTCCTACATAGGTTACAGGAGAAAAGTTTCCCTGGGTCAAGTATGAAGAGGAAGAGATTTAATAAAAAAGCATGGAGCTGTACTGGAAGAACTGACAATCTGGAAGGAAAGGAGAGGAGAGTTAGCAAATATTGATTCATGTTCCTCTCTGTCTCTTGGGACTGAACACAGTAATCTCAAATCTCTGTTTCTTTATTGCCTGGAAACTGTACTGCCCATATGTCCCTAGCTCACAGAAGAAGCAGAGCTAAACTGTAGATAATTTATCTTTGCTGTTCCACTGTCAGCTCATGCTGCCATGACAGTTTAAAAATATTTAAAAGACTATGGTATTCCTTGCTCTGACGTGTGTGCCATTGCAATTGGAATAGTTTATGACATTTCAGCTGTTTCCCTAATAGGAAAATCTTACCAGAATTGAATCCTATACATCACTGAAGTGCAGACCGCCTTCCTGTATGTGACTAATAGAGTTGCATTTTGCTATGAACTTTTTTCAGCTATCTTTATTTTTTTGTAGGAGAGAGATATCCTTCAATGTCTAAGAATCTCAACAAATGATTCAAAATTATTGTTAAGTAATCACAATGTGAAGTATTGCAGTTTGCTGCTCTTTTTTCTATGGCGACAACTTTCTGATAACCTTCTCATGCTGCTTATAGTTAAAAAAACCCCAAACACAAGCAACAAAAAGCTTTTGGGTTTATTTATTTACTATTCTAACAAAGGACTGTACCATCCTGAAGGGATCCTGCCACTTTCTGAATGAATTACTTCTGACATCTCACTTGTAATCTGAAACATGGAACCAAGTCTCATTTCAGGCAAGTTTTACTGATTGTTTCCCTGGACTAAATATAAATTGCATGAAAAAAAAAAAAGGTCGAGGAGAAAAACGAACCCTTATACTGGTATGAAGTCTTAGCCTCCTGCTGGTTTTGTTCTCATAGGTTGCACACAGGAGTCTGGATGGTTTCCTGGGTGACTTTGCTTTCCATTTCAGACATTTAAACTCCAGTTTGAATGAAGTTTGGTGCAGTGAGTCAAATCAGGTTAGAGTTTAATGCATTTGAACTTGGCAGTAACATGGCAGTGTAACAGAGTCCCACCTTCCTGTGCCTTTATGTAAGAGCTGAGGAACATGTTCCAAGACATGGAGCTACTCAATGTCCCCAGACCTTACAAAAGGAAGGTTGGGTCTCTGATACAGAAATCACTGAACCTCCTGTTTAAATCATGCTAAGTCTCCTCAGTTACCTTGAGACACTTCAGAGTGAAATTTTAAATTCATCTTTTATATCTTATTAAACATTTTTTTCATAGAAGAAGACTGGATATTTGATGTTTAGTTCAACTACTGTAAGTCAGGGACAATCAAAACCATATATTGTAATACTTTTCAAGTTTTCTTCCTAATTTATGAAGACTGTGTGGGAGAAGACAACAATCTGTACTCAGGAGAAATGCAGTGAATCAGCCTGTTCCTTATGGTGAAACGTCTTTTAGGCAGCTGCTGTACCTTGTAGAAATAAAAAAAAAAACAAAAACAAACAAAACAAACAAACAAAAAAACCCCAAAAAAACACAAACCAACAACAAACAAATAAACTCCAGATTTCACTTTAATAAACCTCATTAAAAAAAAAAAAAAAGCTGTTGTTCTTAAAAATACTGCACTATAGTCTGCAGTCTTAATGCAATATTTGGTATTGTTTGGAAACATAGTATAATGCTACTTCCCTTTCTATTTGGCTGTAGAAGCAAGGATTATTAATCCCACTAGACTATTATGGAAATTAGGGAAAAGCGCAGAGGGGGAATGGTGCAGAGACCAATTGTCTCAGGGAAGAGTCTGGAAAGGGTTCTTCCCTAAGTGTCCCCATATGCAAACAATGATGGTTGAGATGCCTTTTTAGGAAATTTGAGAGTATTTTCTGCATAGACAGCTGGCCAGCTAGGGTCAGAGATAGCCAAGCACAGCCCTCACTGTCTTCTATCACTGCTAAGCAGAATGCCCGCTGGCAATAACCACGACTTGTTTTGCTCATTGACTGTGCAGGGACAGAAGAGGTGACAGAACAGGTACTTATGCACACAGAGTCACCTGGAGAAATGGTGATCAGTTTAATTTGATCTGAGTTGTTTATCACTCTTGGTCCTTACTTTGGGAAGTAAAGGACAGTATAGAAAGGAGCTGGTAAACTCAGTGACAGCATAGAGTCATGTCTGTTCCTCTACACCTTTTCTGAACAGAAACCAGCTGAAGATTTGCAGAGATATCTTCAAGACAGAGGATATCCTCAAGAGTCAGTTCTGATTTTTGGCCTATATTAACTATCTTACTGGTGTCATTGTGCTAAGAGCATAACAACATGATTTTATAGGTCTGGGAACTTGATGTAAAACCTGAGGATCGTTGGGATTATGTTACTCAGCAGACTACTTGAAGGGTCATGTACTCTGACATCTCTTCTACTTGTTGTCCCATTGTGAGACACCCCAGAAATATTAAAACCATCACCACTGATGTCTCTGATGGGCACAGTACTCTGTGATTTATACTCTTTGAAGGCACAGTAGGATAATGTTCCTTTGTACATTTCCATTTCACTTTCTGGTCTGATCAGATTCGACAATGGCCCAGAAAATCTGACAACCTCAATAACTACTGCTCCTGTTCACTGTGGACATCTGCTACAAGTCTCAAGGGACTTCTAAGGCTTTTGGCAGTCAGTGACTCCATTCCAGATTGTTGTTAAGACTGCACATAATTGAATTTTAATTTATATGAGGAGAAAGCATTTTAAGCCTGTTTTTAGTGACAAATCTAGCCCTGGTCACCCTGTTTTACATGGTCATTGCAGCCACAGGTGGATTCATCAGTCACAAAAAGCCAGGTCCTTCCATCCACGTGCCAGAGACCAAAAAGAACTTCATGTTCATACTCAGAACTATTTCTTGGCACCCTGGCAACTGTTGCATGAGGTATAAACCACCGATTGAACTAAATAGAAAATGGCCACTCAACATTTAATAGAATCATACAATCATTTAAATTGGATACTTTATGATCAGGATGCTGTTGGCCTTTTGGCCACTGAGGCACCTTCCTGGCTCATGTTCAGCTGGCTGCTGACCAGGACTGGCAGGTCCTTTTCTACTGACCAGCTTCCCAGCCACCCCAGCCTGTTGTGCTGCATACAGTTGTTGTGACACAAGGCCAGGACCGGGCACTTTGCCTTTTTGAAAGTTGTGCAATTGTCCTTGACCCATTGATCCAGCCTACCCAGATTCCCCTGCAGGACCTTCCTCCCCTCCAGCAGATGAACATTCCTGCCCAGCTTAGTGTTATCTACAAATTTACCAAGAGTGCCCTCAGTCCTCCAATCCAGATCATTGATAAAAATATTAAACAGGGCTGACCCCAAAACTGAGTCTTGGGAACACAATTTGTGACTGGCCACAAACTGGATATAGCTCCATTCACCACCCATCTTCTGGGTCCAGCCACCCAGACAGTTTTTAATCCAGCTAAGAGTGCATGTGGCCAAGCCATGAAGCTTTTCCAGAAGAATGTTGAGGGATGCAGTGTCAAAGGTTTTACTAACATCTGGGTAGAATAATCATCCACTAAGGAGGTCACCATGCTGTAGAATGTGATTGGGTTAGTTATTTTTGCCCTTATTCTTCCCTAGGTAAAATTCATTGTATCTAAAAGAAGGACCTACACATTTGCAACACTTTTGATGCACTCCAAGCCTCCCTCAAATAATAATAAATAAAAACACTTTTGAGGAAACTTAGCATCAAGCAGCATGAGCTAAAACACACTTTCCACAGAGCAGGTTCTGTCTTGCAGCAAAATACAAAATCCTATCTCACAGAACACATTTGTAAAGCCATTCTATAGGATTTGTCTAAGTCAGTAGGAAATGGGCACAAAGGCATACCTACAAATCCCATTTGGTGAGAATTTGGCATTGGGAACCTGAAATATTTTAAGGTCCAGAACTTCATTCACTTTACTTTCTATTCTTTATTTGTTTCTTTTCCATCTGCAGGGTGTGGAAGAAAGGCAACAGCTTTCTTTTGTTCCATTTCACAGACTCCAGTTTACTTCAGTTACATACCTGCTTATCCCATTTGACCAAAATAGTTTATGAATTCAGATTCATACAGTTGTCTCTACTGTCTGAGTTAAAATGTTCCAGAAAGTTGATTTGAAGAGCAATAGGGATAAAGTGATGATTTACAACGTTCATGACATTGCAATGGTTTAATTTCTCCCAGCAACACCCAGATATGTTCAAATGCAGCTGCTGCTATGTCATTGTAAGCTTTTGTTATTGTGTTCAAATTCTTACGGGGGTGGAGGTGGTGTCCAGATGTGGATTGAAGATCCAGGAAATCCTTCATACCAAGGTCAGTGGTGTTTGCATCCCTGGGTTCAGTCTGAGAAACTAAAAACTTGGAATAGAATTTTATTCTAACCTTTTTTTCCCTGACATTCAGGGTGGCAGCAGCTGCTAGTGCTGATGTTAATGACTTTGTGCCCAAAAAGACACAGCGAGTGACAGATTGTTAATGATTATATAGGGTGATCATTTTTCAAATGCTTCTAAAGTATCTTTTTATTATTGTTGATATCATTCTTTGTTACTGACCAGATTTCAACACCATCATTCACAAACAGCCCTTCATCCCAGAAGAAATCAGACTGCTTAGTTTAGGTGGAGCAGCAAATTCCTCACTGGGGGAAAAGAATTGATTCTGCTATTTATGTTAGAGATAGGAAGATTTTCTTTCAATTGTGGAACACAAGGAGTAGCACACCATTACAAACTCTAATTTCTACATATTTTCTGGTATTCCAGCATTAAAAAGACATTAAAAACCATGGCCAGAATGTTGCAAATACTTATGGGGATGCTGAATTTTAGATATGCAAGTCCAGTGAAATGCAACAAGGATGGTAATACACAAGCAAAAAGCAAAAAGCAATGCTGATATTTAGAGATAAAAAAAGACAAACACAACTCTCTGAGTTACTACCTAGGGATGTGGGCAAGTAATGACATTGTTGTTGTAAGAATGTATATCCTAGGCATATGTCAGAAGCTGGCCATTTTTCAGTTATCTGGAAAAAATCCAAGAACAAAGGTAAAATTCATGTTTCTGTGGGATGTATGGGATGTATATCCCATTTCTCTACATTTTCTCTCCCTTTTCTCTACATTTCTCTCCCTTTTCTCTACATTTTCCTTTCAATTTTTATTTGTGTGTCGTGTATGTGTTGGGATTGAACTGGGGTCCTGCTAGTGGCAGTGAGTGCTCAAACAAACAAGCTCTGCTGAACCCTGTGGCAGAGGGAGGCTGGGGGCGAGCCCAGAAGCTGAGTCAGTGTGCTCAGACTGAGAGATTTAGTGGGAATACATCAGCTTCAGAAAAGTGATGGCTGGAAATGCATCTGAGCTCTAGGGTGGGCTATTTTAAGTAGGAAGAATTCATTGTAGCTGACCTCAGAATTAGTCTGCAGGTTAGACACTATTTTATAATGTGTGACAGGCTTGTCAAGTACTCAGAACAGGCATGTGAATGCATCAGTTCAGCAAAGCTGGGCTTCAGATACACTTTCTTTTGCTTGTATGCTGGCACTCTGTTTGCCTGGCTCTTTTAGAGGACATGAAGGTGAGCAAGAGGAGTAGAGAAAGCAAAGCTTTTACTTGCTCTTTATATTTTTCCAAGAAAAAGTAGAAAGATCTGAAAGGTCTCCATTTCATCCCAATATGGAATGGAAAACTGTTTCTCAAATTGAACATATTCCTGGAATGGGAATAAACAGTTTCCTGCTCATTTCTATTCATGGTTCTTCATTCTTTCCATGTATTTCAGATTATGAAGTCTAAACACCTTTGATTACTGGTCCTTGCAGGAGATGCTTAGAATGGTTGCTCATGTGTGAGTCAAGATGGAAGGCAGTGGCCATATAAAAACATCCCGCACTTTCCTTCTTTTATTTTCCTAGTATTCCTTTGGCCTTCAACTAACACTAATCATTTAGGAGAAGAAAGATATGATGAAAGCCTGTCATAAATAATTATATAGTCCTGCATTCCTCTCAGCAATGTTCAGCACTTATTTTTGAAGCATGCCACCACTAATACACAATTGTTAAAATGTTTCAAGTTATTTGCTTTTTGTGTAATGATGAATTTTTTCCACTGATGGTTTTTATTTGACGAAAACAATGCAACTGATTGGAAGCCAAGAAGATCCTGTATTCTAATCCATGAGACAAGGATTTGACTAAGAACTTTTCATCCTAAGCATGATTGATCAGGTCAAAAAAAAAAAAAATTAAAAAACCACCCCAAAGTTAGGAGGAAGAAATGAACAAATGTCCACTGATTTAATACTTTGATTGAATACTTGACACCTCTGGTGAATGAACTTGGGCAAGATGATTCATAGTATGATGATTTTATTAGATTAGGGATATTTCTAATTAAGTAAGCAGCTGTTGCAGCCAAGTGCTTAATCTTCTAACCATTTTTCTCTCTGCTGTTCCCTGGAATCCTGTGTCTCTTATTATATTGCTGTACGCAGAACTTGTAATAATTTTCCATGCCTTTTATGCCTTAAATTAATCTAGCATAATGTTGCATGGGAATCTTCTGCCAAGATGTTCTGGTAAATGTTCTAGTGCATCATATAGCTGGCCTCTTATAGAGCAGCAGATAGATTTAGCTCCGTGCTCAGAGATTGACACCATCACTTCTTCATTTCCATGCCTTGTTTAAAGTGTTGCTTTTATCTATTAAAAGGGAAATAGGCCTCTTTTACCTTGCTAACTTATGAATCTGCCTTTGTTGTGCAATGTTATCTCTAGAAAAGATAGAAGCTAAAACGCCTTATTCTTTTATAGTTACCATCAAAATGTGATATCTGGTCACATTTTGACTTGATCAATCTTAGCAAATTTCGATGTCAAGATGTAGGAATTGCAAGAAATAGTAAACTAGAAAAAGAGAAGAAAAAGAAGATAATATCTTTATGATAGTACATTAGTTTTACACAGATAAAAATTTTTAAAACTACGGTAGTCCAGCATAGAAATTTGCCAGTTTATCTCACCAAAAAAGTACTAAGACATACTTATCAGTCTTCTACTACTGTTCCTTGCAAGACTGAGCAAAACTGCATAGAATTTTCTTTCCCATCACCTGGCTGGGAATCACTTGCATTGGTAGTATGTTACTTCTGCAAGAAAATGAAATGCTGCAATCAGACTAGGAGATTGCTCAGCTCAAGCCTTAAAAGCCTTGAACTTCCTCACAAAAGAAGCTTTCACTTCAGATGATTTCAGCACTGGTATAATGAGTCAGAGGACAGGAAAAACATTCCTGTAAATCATGAGAAGTACTCTGGGTAGGCAAATATCATATAACTTCTGCATAAACTGCAGTTCAATTCTGATTTTGGTTATACAAATAATGTGATCATGTGAATGGGTCCAGTTACACCTTCACTCCATTCCCAGAGCCTAGAATGAAGTGAACAATTTAATCTTAGCAGGACAAAATGGTTTGCACTGCATAGTATTCAGCCAGATTGGAGTTCAGGCAGAATGGGTATGTAACTGTCTGAAACCATCTCTCCTACATTTGTTTACTTGCAAACTGTGAGGCAAGTGAAATCCACGTAGAATACATCTCATAGATTAGGAAGGTACAGGAAGTGCCATTTTGAGAGAAAGAAGGATCAGATACAAAGGACACATAACTATTAAGCAAACTCCCCTGTCTGACCATTCATACTCCCAGTGCCAGAGACTTTGACTGATGGGACCAAAGTCTCTTCACAGGGGGCAGCTCCAGTGAACCCACAGTTGTCCTGCTTGGCTCCCCCATATCCTACTCCACAGTCAGACCAGGTTTCCTCACCAGTTTGCCTCCTGGTTTCCCACAGAAGGGTCAGAGTTCTGGTTCCTTGGAGCCATTTACTCACAGTGCAGTGAAACAGAAAGAGCTCAAGCTGCTGCCTCTAAGGAGGGACCCCCAACAAAGGAACCCCTGGGCTGTTATACTCCCAGTCCAAGGGCACAAAAGTCTTGCCCTTCCTCTTCTTCAGTCCTTAGCTCCTGCGTGCCTTTGAGTGTCTGGTCCCCTGGCTCACAGGTCCCCAGGCCCTTTCCTATGCAAAGGGTCAACAGCTCACAGCCCCTTGCCTCGTGCTCCAGCCACCCAGATCCCAACCTGCTACTCACACTGAACCTGCACACTGAGCTACCTGCTCTGAAAGTATCCCTTGACAAGAGAATTTATAGAACAATGACAAATATTTAAAGGCAACTTGCCAAGAGTTATTTACTATAAATCATGAGCATATTTAAACAGAACAGAAGTAACATTAACTGTCATAGAGTTTGTACTCAAAATTAGGAATAAACAGGAAGCTAAATTTCATGGGTGAAATTCCAGTTAAAGATATTGTAAATAGAAAGAAGAGATTGTTGAGAATTATGTGTTGCAATCAGGGCAGGTATAGCAGAGGGTAATAAAGAGTGGAAGACACCAGAGCTCTCACTGAGAGCATCCTAAGGATAGAAATTAGCAAGCAGTTAGGGTGCTTCTCCCAGGTGCTTCAAACATTGTAAATAATATAAATTAATTTATTTTATTTTATATTTTATTTTATTTTATTTTATTTTATTTTATTTTATTTTATTTTATTTTATTCTAGAGATAGTGGTAGAATTTTGACTGGAATTTATCTGCTTTTTGGTCCCAAATGATTTCTGATCATTATATATGAGCAATAAAAAATGTGACTGTGTGGGCTGGCTATAATGAAGCTAGGATTTTGTATTCATTCATCACAATATGTAACTCCTAAGTGCATCTGTTATCTCTTTCAAGATCTTATTTCTTTGGGGTAGTTTTATGGATAATTGAGTTAGTGAGGATCTTGGTAGAAAATCATCTGGAAAGGAGGTACATAGAGATTTCAGTGTGGTTTCTCTGTTGTGGACTCAGTCGTGACAGAAGAATTACAAAAAATGCTTATTTTATACAGATTTAGTCACATAAGTTTTAGCTTAGCATTTAATACAGTCAGGAGTACCCTCTCTATCAATGTCACATGCAAATTCATTTGTTGTCTTAGACATCTGTCCTGTAATGTGGACAACTCGCTTGTGAAACTGCTTATCCCTCAGCAATTAATATACAAATCCTAAATAGTAGCTTAGGTGGGACACTTCCAGTGGCTGATAACATGAAACTGGCTTTTGGAACACAACAAAAACCCCTCTGCTCAGGTTAAACCCTCTGAGAAGCCCTCCAAAGAGAGAGAAGCATCCAGGTCTTGCAAAATCCTAGTGGAAGATGGGTACAGACTTCAGCCGCTACAGGTAAAACTCTGGTCTTGGGCATCAGGCTGACCCTCTTCCCTAGAAAAGGAGGCATGTGGCAACAAAAGCCTACATGCAAAAATCCTGATCTCGTTTAAAGCTCTCTAGTCATGTATATATAATTACAGCGAACTTCAGAAGCAACAGAAGCTGTGATTTGCTGACACAAGGGAAGGAAATGGAGGTGGGCATAAGCTCGAACACGGTCACATGCGTGAGTCAGTGGAGAGTGTAGAGACTTGTATTCATATTCTCTGTGCAAACAGCAGAAGCTGTTTAAAGAAATACCTTCTCAGCTGTTTGCTTACTGGAGGCTACTGTTCCTGCAACTCTGCAGTTAGAAAGGAATGTGTATGAATCAGAGGCTCCCACTCACAGACCCACATGTTCATGCAAGACCACTTTTATTACCAGCGTTAGCTAAGACGCTGGACCTGAGGGTCCCATCAGGGAGATACAGGCACAAACCAAATCATTCTGATTCTGTGATGAGGAAGGAGAAGAAAATGGTGAGCAATGGAAAGCTGTAAATTAATAGCCAGACATCCACCAGAAATGGTATCTCAAAAACCTAAATTGGTGAAGAAGTTTATTGTCCACTACCTCCAAAAACCTCCATCATTCCTTTGTGTGTGCTGCAATCAGAACTTTGTTTATGGTAGAAAATATGCTTAGTGCTAGAGAAGGTCTAAAAGCGTAAGCAAGGATTAAATACCTGACTCCTCTTGATTTTCAGCATAACCTATAAGTCAAGAGGCTTAGTGTAACAAAGTGTTGCACTCTGTACCTTTCAAGTGTTTCTCAATGCACTGTTTTAAAATGCATTTCTGAGAAGCATTTCGTTTTTGCCTAGAAATTGCTGTGCTATTTTTGCATATTCAGATCTCTGTATCATTCCAGTTTGGAGAGGCCAACTGTTCCCTCTGTTTCCATATGAAGATAGAATGAATCAGTGTTGCTTCCATCCGTACTGCCATTCCCCCAAATGCTTTCACAGATGTACTAGGAACATGGAGTTCTGTGGTCTGTAACTGTAATACCCCAGACTGGGCTGCTCTCAAAAACCACCCTTCAGAAACCATATGATTTTAAGTAACTCAAGGCTGGTAGGAGTCACCACACGTTACATGAGGAAAGATCCCATGAGGCTGCTCAGGTGATAGCAAAGCTTTAACAGGAAAAAAAATTCACAGAAGCAGAATTTCACTGAAGGTTTCCAGCAATTTCATTTGCATCCTTAGGAGAAGAAAATTCCCGTGTCTCTAAGGGGGGCCAGCCCAGTACCTACTAGATGACTATAAGGAAGCTCTACTGGTTGTCCCATCACTTCTTTTCAATTTGTTGTGTATATTTTAGCTTGCTGTCAGGAAGCTTGGTACTGGTACTGCATATACTCTCTTTTCCTCAGAAATGTGCTAGAAATCTAACATATACTCCTGAGTATAAGAAGAAAGCTGATTTTATACATAGCCTGCTGTGAGAATGAGTTCACAGCATCATTGCACATCAGTTCTAATAGCTCAGCACAGGTATCAGCGTGAGTTCAGAATGGAACAACTAATTAAATCCACATTCCTGATGAGGGAGTCAGGGAAGGTGAGAAAGTACAGTGGCAAGACAATGACAACAGGAGGCAGAGGAAGGTCTTCAACTCCTAGGACTTCCAACTCGGCAAACCTGGGCATTTTATTCCTGACACTCCAATAGCAATAACATCAATAACAGTTAGGAATAAAGTGTAATCTAACAGTTAAGAGAAAAATGAAGGCCACATAATCTTTCCCTATCTGTGAGACACTTAGGCTCCACCAGCTGTGCTGGCTGGTTTCCTACATCTGGGTTCCAAAATGGGTAACAAGAAGACTCTGAGAGTACTATTTTAAGAACTCTGGCACCAAGCAGAGTGGAGAAAGGAAAAAAAAAATCCCAACTCTCCACTTCTTTACTGAAATCATTCTGTTGAAAGCATTTCTGTTTGGCTGCCACAGCTCACCAAGCAGCCTAATGTGCCAGCTATTAGTACCCAGCAGAGAGCATGTTTGCAGCTATTCAGCAAAACTATCACATGTCCTTACCGAAGGAAAGAGGGATCAGCTGCCGAATACTGGAGCTGATGAAGAGCAGAGCTATTAAAGCAAGCAATAAAAAAACCCACAACCCAGAATGCAGACTGATTTTTATTATCATTTTTTTAACCTAATGGATGACATTTATAACTGGAAAGTATGAGTCAGTATGCTGTGCCAGCATGGGGTCTTTATGATGTTTTCATCTTGCTTGTTCTTCCTACTTGGCTAGGACCATTTTGTCTTGTTGATTTGTAAGTTTTAGGTCCTTGCAGTACTTCAGAGATGGGCATTCACATGTGTTTGTGTGTGCATGTAAGAAGTGACCATAGGTCAGTGAACTGGAAGTAAAGAGCCAAACTACTCAACTCAAGAAAATTTTTAGGGAGTAGTGGGACTATTTCACAGTGCTGGGACTGCTTAGATAAATTATTGCTGCCAGAGTGTCACCGCTGCCAAATGTGGCAGTGACGTGAGTGTGGGAGGCAAACGCCCACTTGCTAGCGAGGACAAAATGGACACAGCTCCCTTTCCGCAACCACTAATCTAAGCCAAAATGCTTTAAAAACAGAGTACTGTTTGTCCTTTGGTAGCACATGAGCAAATAGAATGCATTTGACACAGAGCTTCTCTGTAATGTCACATCTCTAGCATGTAACCAAGAAACAAAATTAGACCACTTATTGCGATGATATTAGAGTCTGGTTACCTCAGAAACAACACACTTGATTCTAGATTCTGACTCCAGAAATTTCTCTTTACATTGCAAAATCAGGCCTGAAGCACTTCCCAGGGTGAATTAATCAAGGAATGCCAGGTATGGGAAAGTCCCCTTCTGACACAGAACCAGCATTATTTCATGACAGCTTCTCCTACTCTGCAAGTCCCTGACACCGACTTCAGGTTTTGGCAAGAGAACTCCTGCCAGGAGAGTAATTTCCAAGACCCATGCAAGGCAATGTCACCTAGTTATGGTTGTCTGGGCTGGTGCAGCAGCAGGGTCACCCCACAGCTTCCTGAGAGTACAGGGAGGTGTGAGAGGCCCGCAGAGCCTTTGCCTTCATTTTCCCACAGCTGATATGGGTCATGCTCAGCGCAGCTGAAAATTGAGCCCTCAGGCAGGGAGCTATAATGAATTCACTAGATTAGGCAATGAAAGCCAGTGTGAACAAAACAACCAGCTGGCTCAAGAATATTTCGCACTAGCATAAAAGTGCTATGGTTGGGGAAGAAATAAGCTTCAGAACCATCCCCTTTCATTCCTCTGAAAATCATGCCCATCTTTTCTTTAATGCAAAATCTTATAGCCTCCATATATCTGTGAAAGTGAAAAGAAATAAAGGTATTTTCATCCTCTGTGTACTATTACAGTCATTGAAAACAGTAAACTCATATGTGATGCACCTTGATAAAAAATTGTTTGTAGGGGAATTTTACCTGAAGCTCTGTAATTTTTAAATTTTTTTTCATAATGAGTGTCAGAATCTAACTACATCATTCAGGTCTTTGTAGTTCTTTTTTAATTCTGGAAAACTAAAAGTTTTATAAGTATTTATTAGCATTATTTTTAAAAAATCTAAAGTAATAAAATTATACATATAGGGTAGTGTAGTTCCAGAATCAGAAGCTGAAAAGGTGCTCTACCTTTGTTACTGGAAGTGGAGCAATTGTTTCAGCACAGACTAGAGTGACAGACGAGACATGACTCCAGTTTATTTCTTCGCTTTTGTCCTCTGTCTAGGGTTGTGTTGAAACCCTGTGTTTCCAAACGTTGTTTTTCCTTTATCTGAGAGGTGACTTTTCATATATGAGCCAATCCACCCACACTCTTCCTGTGATTATTCTCAAGAAATAAGAACAAAATTCCACACAATGTCCATACCCAATAGGATTGCAAGCCTAGTTTCACTTGATTAATAGTTTACTTTCCTTTCTCGTTCGCAAGAAATGTGTGTTCCCATGAAGTGTTTTTGGAAAATGTGTTATTCTACTGGAGGAATCTCTGCTATGGATGCCAGTCTTACCAGAAAAAAAAAGATGTCAGTAAAAAACAGCCTCACATTTGTATTTGAGGGAGTGAAAGGCAACACTTAGGAATTCCCACATGGCATTGCCCTTACAATCTCCTGAGGAAATCCACCGCAAAATACAGTATGTGCTGAGAACAGGCTGGGGCACCTAATTATGGATTGCTTTTGGCTTCAGCTACCCAGAAATCCCCAGAACAGGTGCCAAATTAAGTCACCCTACTAGCTGCTTTCCATGGCTGAAGGTCAGTAATAGTTAACATGGAAAGGAATTTGGATAGCACATCTCACAATCCAAGAGTGCTGTGCCTGCTCAGACATAGCAATGCATTCTTACCTCGGAAAACCTCAAGTGCAGAGCAGTTTTGCTTTCCCTTGACACGGGAGCAGTTTACAGTTTATAAGGAAAATACATTAGTCTTTGGTATCAATGTTAATTTATGCCACATTTCCCATCTATTTATATCTCAAGCATTCTAAATTAGACTATTAGATGCAAATATATTGTAATCTGACAGAAGGCAAAATATTCCACAAATCTGATTTGGGAAAGGGAAATATTCATTCATATATAGCTGACTAATGGCTCTACATTTGCAATTTCAGAAACATGATTTCTTCAAAGAACTGCTGACAACCCATGTTAAACTTTGAAGATTAGTGTGTTTAGCCATAATTTTGCTCCCATTTTAGTTTTATTTTGTTGGCAGCTTGTTTCTTATTGCATTCTTTGTTTCTTAGAACTTGTATAAATAGAGAACTTTTGTTTCTTGAAAGCCTTTTGATATCCTTTTCATTTCCCACCTGCAATTATAACTCTTTCTTGGTGACATCATCCATTAGACACAGCGAAAAGAATTCTGATAAATAGCTGAATAAAGAATTATTGACATCAAGTGGAAAATAGCCCTCTGGAACTGAATAACTCTCAAAAAGCCTGTTTGTATGCAAGAATCATGAATAAGAATCATTGCAATCAGGCAAATACAGAAAATGCTCTGTGCAAGGTGTTCAATGCAAACTCATTGTCCAGAACTGGAAAACTCATGAAGGTGATTAGTGCAAAGTTAAATATTTAACCTGGTCAGCTAGAGAATGCTCACAAGCATGGATACACCAACAGTGATATATTACAAGTTTTATTTCAGTAAACAGGGAATTAGAACAGCCCTTGCAGTTTCTTTTTCCCCCCACATCTTATTAAATTCAGACAGGGTGCACTTTTAAGAAAATCCTTCTGTATAAATGAATTTCATTCTCTAGTGAAACATACAGTAAGTGCGTGGTAAGTCCACATTCCTATTGGTTTGCTATTTTACGATTTTCCTTAGTCCTCAGACTATTAGTTGTTACATCTATGTCCAAACTCTGAGCAAGCATAAAACAGTACAATTCTCTGAATGTGACTGGAGTTACCCTTATACTGGTAGAGTTGAGAATCTAGTATTTTTCTGAAGCAAGTACTGGTATATATTATTGTTGTAGTTTTGGGGGGTTTTTTGTTTTTGTTTTGTTTCTTTGGTGTGGTTTTTTTTTTTTTTTTTTTGTTTGTTTGTTTGTTTGCTTTTGTCTTTGTGTGTGTGTGTAAACTAGAGTTACACTGGTGTTAAGCACAGACCATATTGATATTTACTACATGGATATAGAGTTATGGACTGCAATCCACTTCCTTCTTTTAGGAATGAAATTATCTTTGAGGAGACATAGCAAGCAGATGTTTTTCCTGGGCTCCGTCTGGTCTGTTGCGGTTCTTCCTAACATTTACAGCATAAAATTGAAGACAGACAGTGTATATCGTATAATCCTAAGACTTGGCTCTACTTTTGAAGGAACAGAAGAAGTGTAGAGAGGATCATTCTGTCACTGTCACTTTACATTTTTTCCAGAGAAGACAGAAGCATTATCTGTCTCAGTTTTGGTACTCTTGGTTTGCTGTCTAGAAGGAATGTGATAGATAATTCTAGAAAATTTTCAGGCTTATGCGGACTAGAGTTTAAGTCATGGTTATAGATTTTTGTCATTATGGTGACATTTTAGAAAAATCTGCTAGGTGTTTCTTCACTGAATAGTAAGACATAAAAAGTTACTGGACTTCAGAATATGTTGAAAGACTGTGATACATAGAGAACCTCTAACAGAATAACAACAGACATACAGAGTCTTACAGTCACAATAGGTCTGTGTCCACAATCACAAAGGTATTTCCCATAGCACTTATACCAGCACTGTTTACTAACAGGCATGGATAATGCCAGGGATTTCCATTGTACTTTGAACTTACACAGCTTATCACTTCATAGTATAGATGATCCAAATGCATTCTCTGGTTCAAAAGTAGTTTCCCTCTGGAACAACTTAATAGGTGTTCCTACTTCACACTTAATTATTTCTAGTTTCCTCTAAACCTATTTATATCTAGAATTTTTTTCATACATGGGTTATATCTGCTCTAAATCCATCAAAGCTACTGTGGGATTATACTATTATACTATTGCAAAAACAAAAATAAAACAGGCATTGCATATCCTCTCATTCCCAGGAGCCACTAACTCTCCCTCTTTGGAATGGCACTTATGGAAAACCCATGAACTCTGCAGAAGTGACCAAACTAGATTTGAATTAAAGCAGATAATTTGAGAATTCAGTTAGACAGCATATGTGAGGTGAAGAAAGCTTCTGCTGAGTCATCCCTAGTCTTCTGATAGATCCCTAGTCTTAAACACAAAGAGAGATGGAGTTTTAGAAACTCTGAGAGAGGTGTGTTTTGCATATGACCCTTTCAAAAATGTCAGCAACAGTGTATTTGCCTTTCTTGATCTTTGAATCAATACCTTCTGGCTACATAAGACACTAGCAAATACATTTTGACTCCAAACAAATTATTTCAAACTGTCACAAGTGACTTTTTACATGGATCATCATTTATGTGACATTTACAGTTCCTGGCAAAAGCCAGTACAGACACACCCAAAGAGCTATTATTTTCCTCTGAGAAAGGGGAACCTTAGAATGATTCTTCTACCAAAGGAGACAACAGTTTCTTGGATGGCAGACTTTTGCATCTTATTTACATAGATGTAAATACGATGTAAAAGATGTTACTCATAGACTTCATACATCTTATTTAAAATTATATAGGTAGAAGGTAGTCATTAAAGGGAACACTGTGACCCCTTTGAGTGTAATTGGTGATGTCACATAGCTGCACTGTGCTTCATACTATCCAGATGACACAGTTCCTCATTTTTCTTCATGCTGGGTTGAGATCATTGCTTGGGTGAGAGGCAATTACCTGGAGCACATCTGAGAGATGCTGGCAGACTGTCTGAGAGAGGTACTGTCTGAGTCTGAAGGAGCAATTTCCTTCCTTTTAGCCAAGCTTGTGGACTGAGAGAGCCTTTTAGGATCTTCAGGTGCATCTTGATGCATTGGCAACAACAGTAGCCAGGGAATTGTTCTGTTTTATTTTCTTGTTTACAAGCATATGTCCAAATGAAGATTTTCCAATGTTTTGTCTATCCAGAGTAAGCAATTTACTCTAGGTTTTAAAAGCATTGCAAACCTCATCAGGAGCAAAATAAACTTTGTTTTCTACTCCAGGTCTTTTTTGTGCATTGCTGCTTAATAGCTATCCTCACTTCCACTACCATTTCCATTCTGGACAGGCACTAATTATTGTTTTTTTAGTTCATTGTATCTGAAGGACACAGTCACTTACAAGGCAACAGATAAGATCACAAGCAGAATATGTGCTCTCATGGTCCTCACATCTGGAGTTCTGGATGGAGGAGCTTCTACCCCAGTATAATCTTTATTTTTTGGTCTAGTGTGCTGATTTTCATTAAATGCTACTGATATAATAAATTAATATAATAACTATATGTTATATTGCAACATAATATAATATAATATAATATAATATAATATAATATAATATAACTATTATAACTAAGTTATAATAACTTGGGTAATAACTTGGGATTTTATTAAGAGGAAACTTGTCTAGGTTTTGAAGGTTGGAAGGTATTTGTTTTAAATTGTGTCATCCTGATTTGATCAATTAAGTGAGGTTTTGTATATGTACGTGAATATATACGTTCATCCAGAATATTTGGGACAGATGCATCATATAAATTGATCAGATGATTACATTGATTGCATAGTTGTTGAAGGTATTAAAAGCAAGAATTTGCTAGAAAATGCTATATAATTGCTAGTACAGAAACTGATGCACGATTGTGGTTTATCAGACATACTTATCTGAAGGTTTCTCTTTAATAATTTGTGCTATTAGAAAAGAAAAGATGACTTCATTCCCCAGCACTGAGGAATGAAGCTATTTCACAGGTTGATGCAAACAGAAGCAGGTAGCTGTAATGGTTTACTTGGTTCAGTCCCTCAGTATCACTGCATTGTACAGCGCTATTTACCAGGTCAGAGAGTGTTTTTATTTTTAGTTCACTGTTAAGGGTGCATTATAATATCTTTATTAGTTTTTCTGAACATAGCACCATCAAAAATGCATTAGTAATGCATTCAGAAAACAGGTGGCACATCTTGTCTGTTTTTGCAAACTATTACCACCTGGTGCTGCTAGGGCAGGATGAGGACTGAAACTTCCACTGAGAAACTGTCTAAGGTCTCATTTCTTGTAAAAATTTCACTTAAAGTACATTTTAAGAGATGAGCAGAGTGGATGGAGGTATGAATGAAGACGGGTTTTACAGAAGAAGTCTGTTCTAAAGATAAGCCAGTTTAATAGTGGACTTCTCTGTACTTTCACAGTTTTCTGTGATTTGACAAGAGATCTTCAGAGCAAAATTTTTTCTCACAGTAATTTAAGAGAATAAGGAGGGAAGACAGACTTTTAAAATGTGCCTTGTATCTAGTAGCTGTATTTTAAGCATCTCAATTAGGTGTTGTCTTTCACTATTGTATAAACCTGTAGGACTTTCATTATACTTTGTTTGTTTTTGAAACTGCTTTGGTTTCTTTGGAAAGAGAGAAGTTTTCTATTAAAACAACAAATGTGAGCTTCATTATAAATAATTAAAACTGTTCTGCTAACTCACTTGAGTGTCAGTCTGCAAAGACAGCCGGATAACCAAAATTTTAACGTTCGGGTCATGTTTGGACAAACATCTATGAAAGCAAGATTTCTTATCAGACTCCAGTACTTCCACTTGGCATCTCAGCTGGAAATACCAGAAGAAAAGCCTTTCTGTTAGGCCATGGTCATTTCCAGCTCTAGTCCCTGGTGGAAATCAGAGGTGCCAAATTAATTTCGCTCATGAAGGGTTCAATGTAAGTTCATTTCCAAACCCGCATTAAGGTTTCTTTTGTATTCCTTCCTTATAGCTTGTGTGGAAGCTTGTTTTGTAAATGCCAGGAGTTTTTGTGGGATTTTTTTGTTTGTTTGGGTTTTGTTTGTTGTTGGTTCTTTGCTTTTTGTTTTGGTTTTTTTTTTTTTTGTTTTGTTTTGTTCAGTTTTTTTGGGTTTTTTTTTGTTTGTTTGTTTGTTTTTTTGTTTTTGTTTTGTTTTGGTTTGTTTTTTTGTTGTTGTTGTTTGTTTTTTTTTTTAATTTGGCTTAGGTTTGATTTCTGTTTCATTCTGTTGTTTATTTTTTTTTTTTAAAAATCACTAATTGTAAACCAAGATTGTCTTCAGTTCTAATTGTTGTCACAGGATATGACTCCAGCCAATAGTTCTAAAGAGGACAGTTGTTTTCACATATGTTAATTGTCTGTTTTCCTGTAAAAGAGAAAGGAAATGGTTAAGGGATTGGAGGGAACTTTCACTAGGTTAATTATTAAGTCTAGCCCTTTTCCACAGAGTATTTTTCTCCTGCCCAAGGAGACTTGAGCAGCAATCCTTTAGATTCCTTAAGACTACCCTAATCACTGCACTTCAGCATAGTCTGGGAGTGGAGAAGAGTCTTCTTGGCCGCTTTAGCTGAAGCTATTCACCTTTTAATAAAAAAATACAACTTAGATGAAGATGTTTAATACACATCTCCTAATATTCTGACAAGTGATTAAGGTAAAAGATGGTTTTATTCTCTGTGTTTACCCCAACATTTAAATGACTGCATATGAATAGATCTGTTTCTGCTGGAGAGGTAGACGAGATCTGTTCCAAAATATGTGAAAACCAAGGCCATGCTTGCAGAAAGTGAGTTCAAGACCCCTGAGGGAGATAAAGAATGTAAGCCGAAGACTTTCAAATCCTTTCTGAGTGCTCTAATGGCAACAGTGAAAATGGCATAAGCACCTCTTCAGCATTTTTTCTTTGCGTATGATGACAGATCCAGTAGAAGTGTTGTGAGAACTCCCAGACCTTGAGGGAACATTTGGTTGGATTTTTACTTCAGTGGACATTTAGTTCACACAGGTATGGTTTGAGTGGTCTTTCACATGCACATAAGCAGATATTTGTGGTCAAACTGGGACTGATCTTGATGAATTCCCCTCTTTAGTCAATGAAGGCACTGTCGGAGGGTCATTCATCCTGCACATCTTAGGCTCACATCTTATGATACGCTAAGTGGTTCTTGAAGGCTTCTATTTCTCTTCACAGTAGGAACCTGAATATACAGCTTTGCTTATATTAACTTTTAAGGGCAACTGTTAGCAATTCTGCTATTAAAAACTGGACCTATAACTTGTAGAAGATGATACATTTGCAAAATTCAGACATCTATTGTGTTTGATTACAGTTTGTGGAGTCTTTGAAAATTAAAATTCTGAATGTCAGCAGTAAAAAAAAAAAAAAAGAAGCAGATAGTGTAACCTTTTTGGTGATGTAGCTGTGGGGTAACTGCTCTCCCTAGAAGTGAAGTCAGGTCTTTAAGTGCTTTTATAAGATAAATCTTTATATTTCTTTATAAAGTGATTCAGCACAAAAATACCTTGTAAAGTATTCAGTATACTGCCTTTAAAACCTTTGACAAAGTTCATACCTTTTTGTTTTTCTGTTCTCATATATAGGTGGTAGACTGAAGGTCTCCCTTATGGCTGATCTGTGGAAAGTGTGCACCTGTTGCCAGATTCCTAATCAGAATATTGTGTTATCAATATACTGTTGTATATAATCATAAGCAATCATGTGCCAGCACAAGGAAGAGACAGAAATATCCATCAGACAGCTAGCAACTTGAGCTGTACAGCAGGCCCTCTTAAATCCATTCTGGTTTAATCCTGATATTTGTGCTCGAAAAAAGGGTTATCCCATTGTATGGAGAAGTACTACAGTCTTGGAGAAAGTGAACCAAGTTTTCCTGCTGCTTGAAACAGGAAAGGTGATGATGAGAGTTACTGGAAGTTCACCCAAGGTAACACAGCTACTTTAGCTCAATGTAACATCTTTGCCTAGAAAGCAGGAGACCAGGCTCTGAAATTACCTATTTTGTTGCGTGTATTTTCTTGAATTCAGAAAACTGCATGGATTGTACCTGTGAGTTGTCTCTGATGTGGAACAGAGTGGAGATTCAGCAACCAAAGTTACTAATCCAGTTACTGGGCCATTTCTCATTTCTCCCTGAAGATTTCTCCTTCTTGGCTAAGACAACAGTTTTTGAATATCAACATCACCAGGAGCTACATTCAATATAGGCTGTGCACTGTTGTGCTTATAATCTTTGACCCAAACTGTGGGCTGGGAAAGGGACAGACTCTTTCCACTTCCTAATAATTCATTTGGCCCACTCAAGGGCCAATTAATTTTAACAACTGTTGCTCACCTGTTTGGAATAAAAGAACTTCAGAGAGGGCCAAGGGAACAGAGTTGCAACAAACATCTGTTCAGATGACAGTGCCAATGGAGTTTGTGAAATGGTGCATTTTTCATATCAAAAATCCTGGTCCCTTCTTTCTGCATAATTTTTTTTTTTTTCTCCAGAAGTTAATTATTTTATGCTTCATAATGTTTCTTCTATTACTAACATTGCAGCCTGCTGCACAATATGCACATCAGGTGTTTCTTCTTTTTTTAGGTTTTCAAACAACTGTAGGGTGACAGTAGCTGTTCAGCAAGACAGAGCACATACTACCCATTGCTAATTCTTCTTCAAAGCAGCAGTTGAATTAACATAAGCTTTAAGTGGGCGTTATGTATCCATTTGCACATTTTCTGCTGCTGCTTATGACTAGTTTAGCTGCAATCTGCTACACATAAAGGATTACTGCACAGATACAGAGCTTTATAGAAGCAACACATCCTTCAGGTATCTCTGCATAAACTCATGCATCACACTATGGGTCATTAATTTTAAATGTCCGGAGGCAGAGAGATACAAATCTCTTTCTCTTTTTTTCTCTACCCTGTCTCACCCACTACCAGCTCTAGACAGACACAGTAAATTGGCACTCCCTAAAACTACCTCATCAACATGAGTCATGTTTCAGCTTATTGTCCTTTTTCTCTGTTGTCTATTATTTAGGTGAGTTATTTGTTTAAAATACACCCGCAATACTCTGGTCATAAATGAAATGAGTCCAGGGTTTTTTGTTTGGGTTTTTTCAGGTTTTTTGGGGGCTTTTTTGGTGTGGGTTTGTTGGGTTTTTTTTTTCTTTTTTTTTTCTTTTTTTAAATTTTTTAATTTATTTAGATCAGAATACTGAACCTGGTAAAAAGGTAGTGATTACTGTGCTTCCTTTTTCATACACCACTGCCATAGTGTCCCCAGCCCGAAAGACTACATGCATAGCCCTTCTGCTGGGCGTATTGAAATAACTTTGTTAAACCATTTATTTAGAAAGAATAAGATAAAAATGACAGTATAATTCTATACAAGATGTCAATTCAGATATTTTAACAGAAGTTCCAGTAACAGCTCACAACTACCAATTTTTTTTTTTTTTTTTTTTTTCTGGATAATCACCATTTGCAGAAAAAAATCAGTACCGTTGTTCCCCGAATTCATGTAAATTAGGCCATATGCTATTTCTAGTTCTGGAAAATATGATCTTTTTCCTCCCTTCTGCTCAGAAATTGTTTTGCATGGCTTTTAAAAATTTTTTTCCCCCGGGGCATATTAATATACTGTGTTTTGTTGTTGTATACAGTGGTAATTTCCAAGACCACATAGGAAAAAAGAGTAAAGCGTGTGCTGTTTGTTTGGATGGTTTACCCAGTCATTGCACAGTGAAGGCAGAACTCAGTCATGAATTGTTCATTTAGTATCAGTTACCACTGTGACCACTCTGTGCAAGTTGCTTTGCAAACAGAACTGTAGAGATATGTTTATTCTCTTACTTCACTGAAAGCATTTCATAAAGAATGCATGTGGGGGATTACATGAAAAAATGTATGGCCTTTTTTGTTGTTTGCTTAGTTTTTGGTTTTTTTTCCTGACCTACATTTTATGTGGCATATGTCAGGAGAGCTTAAGCATTTTAGAGTACTAGTTTTGTATGCACTTTCAAACACCTCTTCCTATTGCCTCTGGTTGCTATGTATGAAAACGTGTGCACTGCATCACTGAAGAGATGCCAAATTTTGAATGTCATGCAAGGTAGCAGAGCTATTCCAAGGGCAGATGGCTAAAAGTTAGACTGTGACTAAAGTATATTAGGCCCCAGTGTATGGTTGTGTATCTTTCTGATATCTCTAAACAACGTAGCACAAAGTGCCTTACTTCATCCACTCTCTTTGGTATCTGATGTTACTGAGTCAGGCTGTAGTTGTGAGAGGTGAAAGGAAGGATGGCTGACAAATTGCAGACACCACTGTAAGAACTGAGATGAGAGGGCTGATGTCCATGTTTCAAAGACAGAATATTCTGTATGAAATCCATATCTTGACATTCTCATTAATTTCAAATCATTCCTGATAAATTCTCTGTTTTGCTTCTGGGGTAGTGTAGCATGCAGTAAACAGTTTCCAACCACTAACAGTTTGTTAATTAGGAACCCTACTTGATAAAGAAAATAACATTTGAACTCACTTTGAAATGCTAAACATACATTCTTTAAGCAACTTCTTTTTTTTTTATGCTATTGGCTACTTAATTTAATACTATTTTCATCCCTGATTATTATTAAAAAAAACAAACCCAGTGGAAATAGTTTGGATGCAGTAACTGAATGATAAGTTGGCAAGTTTCTTTTCAGCTGTAGGTGAAATGTTCCTGTTGTCATGTATGGTGTTTGACATTTTAAAAACTGCCTTTTGAAACAGGACTTTTCCAACAGGGAAAGACAAAGGATATCTTCATATCCTAAACCTTTTATTTGAACCAGAACAAATGAGTGCCACACTAAAATCATAATTAAGAGGTTTTTTCTTGTTTGCCTTAATTATTTTTTTCACATTCAATTGTACAGTTTTTAAGTTCTTAATATATAACACACTGCATCCATTCTCATGAATGAAAAACTCAAGCCTTTGGCGTGGGGTTGTATTCATCTCCCCAGATTTTACCCATTAAATATGCATGCATTTAATCTAAACTAATCAAGCAGGCTCCGTTTGAAACACCTCCCTACCATCTTAATACAAGTGTCTTGGGCCAGTGGGATGAATGGCCCTCTTGAGATGCCTGCCTCTCCATTAAAGACAGATGGTGCCTACATGACCATCCTAGATTTGATGAGACATCTAACTTTTAGATGATTAAAGGTTGATGAGGTAAATTGCATGTAAAATCACATAAAATTGGTATGACACAATATGGACTTAAGAACTTTTTATTTAGAAGAAATTACAACATTAATTATATTATAGAAAAAATACAAAATAAGTTAGATACCAACATCTTTTGCTACTATATTACTTTGCAGTATGACTTCATGTGAAACAGGTCAACAATGAAGGAAAGAAGGCTGAATAATCAGAGAAATTATCATTCTCCTCAAGAGAAGAAAACAGTTCTCATTCTTTGCTCTGTTCCCTAGATAGGCTATTGATTCACATTAGCCTCCATCCTTCTCTCTAAGGGTATGGGCAATAGAAGAAATAAAAGAAAAAATTTGTCTGTAAGGAACAAAAGATAGTCCAGGACAACGGGGAAAATTAGAAGGACAATAAAGGTGATAAATTATGGGAAATGGAATTCAATTAAGAAAAAAACAAGTACACTTACTATTCTTTAAAATGTCTCTCAATTTGTTCATCCTTATCTGCCTAATTTTGTTAAAATGGCACTTCCTAATGAAAATTATTTCAGCATTAATTTACTGTGTGTTTTTTTGCAGTGTATTTGGTAAATTGATTTACAAAAGCATTCTTGTTATTCAGGACCACCACCACATGCAAAATACAAACTCTCATATTATAAAGTAAAAAGAAAACATAAAAATAAAACACCATGGTGTTACAACCCTCCATATTTAAATAGTTTAATTCCATACACTTACTTTCACAATACTTTCAGCCATGTGATTCTTGTGTAAGCAGCTGTAATGACTTGAGAGAATGGCATTTTACTAGTGGATACTGATCATCCATTTGCATATAGGAAAGAGGATTTGTTATAAATATAAGATTTGATATAAATATCAGAGAAAATTATTATACTTTGGGGACTTTGTGTAAATTATTTTCACCAGAAAGTTAAGAAAATGCCTCTCAGCTAACTGTGGGATGCACATCTGTGCAGGCATCAGATTCTGCTGATGGAAGTTACTGGGCAAAAACTATTATTGTAATGAGTTGTCTGCATTCATTAATGTCCAGAAGAATATTTTATCAGAAATCACTTTCTGATGTTGGAACCTTAGACCTTAATGCTTAGATCAAACAATACAACTTAAACATATAAAACCTCATTTTGTTACTTTTATGTCAGATTTTTGCTGGTATCGTGTACTCAGAACTTCCAGTGGCTTCTGGAAGAGCCATTTTATGCCTCAGCACCTCCAAAAATGAGATTGTGGAAAACTGACTTGAAATCTCATGTAAGTAATACTGACTGAAAAGCAACGACATTTCAGGACCAAATGTTTTGTTTAAGATATCAGTCATTATAAATTATGCAAACTTCTGTATTTAGTTTTTGGAGGCATTTGTACTTTTCACAAAACAAATGCCTTTACTAAACTAGTTTGAGCAATCATCCTTTTTAAAATAATTAACCCTGTGAACACTTGTTGGAAAGCCAGCCTGGAGCTTTTCCATCACATTCCTTGTGCTTAATGAACTATGGCTACACAGAGGCTTGCTGTCTTTTGGGTGTGTGGTCCTATCATAATCAGTGAGCAACCCAGAGAATCACTACTGATCAATGTGGATGTGGCTGTACTGTTTGTTTCCAAAGGAAGATGGTTCACAAATGCCAGGGGGAGAAAAGGACTCTGTAAATATGAAAACAGATAGTATATTCATTAAAACAAGAAGTTTTCTAAATATAAGCAATTCTATTAAATTCAGTAGAATTGCTATCTCAGAATGCCATTATCCAAAGCTACATGGGAATTTTGTCTGTAGAATTCCTACCAATTTTGACATGAAAATTTCTAATGATGATTATTACTCTCCCTTTTTTTCAAATGTTTCACCTATTTTTTTTTTTAACAGAAGCCTTACTTATGCTTGAATGTACTTCTCTGGCAAGGTTGTAACATTAGCCCTCATTCAGCAAATGTTTAAGATAATTACAGGCAACACAGATTATAATAGGTGATAGGTCCTATACCATGATAGGTGTAGGACAGCAGCCTCTCTGCTCTAGCTGATTAGCTATTTGAGAGATCTGAAAGTGTGTCGGTGATGCTGTAAGGCAATGCCAAGACAACAGGTTTCACCCAAGGGTATAGTTCAGACTATGGCATAAGTAGCAGCTGTTACATCAACTTTTTAAAGTCTCGTTATGTCATTCTTGTACTTGCTAAACTGCAGAGATCCATTGGTTACAATGGATCCACAAATCTAGGAAGGTGATGTAGTAAAGAATGATCAGAGAGGTAAAACATGGGAGAAGTACAGACTATCTTTGCAGTTAAGATCCAAAATAAAGTAATTTTATTTGGTTTTTAACTGGAAAAAAATAATTTTAAAAAAACCACAACAAAACAATGTATGTTGAAATGTTATTTTAAAATGCTACATCTATTTGCTAGTTAGAAACAGATATGTAGTCTCACACATATATATATGCATGTGTATGGATATATGCTCTTTTAAAAGGAAAGAAATTCAGTCACATGTCAGTGCAGCTCCTCTATTATTCAATTAGCCCCAGGATGTGAGGGTGATCTTGTCCTTTACGAATCTGAAAGGTTAAAAGCCCACTCTAAGTTAAGCATCTCATTTATTTCAAGAATCAGACTCATAATTTGTCTCTGTGATCACCGGTCATTTCTGGAGGACAGCTGATGTCTTCTGCCTTCATTTATCTCCAAGACCAAAAGAATTTCTCAGCAGGTGCCCAAACTTCTATATAAAATACAGATGCAAGTACAAGATTGACTTTGACTGGACTCACATTTTACATGACTAAAATTAGTGAGATGAATCCTGCCCATCTAGGTTTGTTATCTCTATGTAGACACTTTGTGTTGTGCAGTAAATGCAGACAACAAATATTATCCTTTGTAAGTTCCCAGAACTTCAAAACAAAGCATTGTGAAGTTGTTTTCCTGAATTATTTGTCTAAACTGGGCATTAATTTTAAATATTTGACTGAAATTTGAATAATGTCTTCAGCATTTGACTGGCATCTTCAATAAACATGCACACTTAAAGTTTTAAAAACATCAGAAGCTCATCTCTTCTGCTAGAAATATTGTTTCTGCCTTCTTGTGAAGCAAAGGAACCTATTGCAAAAAAGACGTCCATCTGAGAGCAAAGACAATGAGAATATATGCAAGTTATGAGAAGAAATGCAAGTTGGAACCCTTCATTTTAAATTGGTAATTAGCTTTTTGGTCTCAAGAATGCTGTATTTCTGAAACAGAAATGATTATGAAGCAGCATAATTTTCTTTATTTAAAAGTTTCAGTCTATGTTTGATATGATTGTAGTGAAGCACAATCTATACTAAAATTGCCACCTGTGCAGAAAAGACTTATTATGAAAAGGATGTGAAAAGAATACCTATATAATTCAATTAATTTCATATTGTCTTCACCACTGCTTCTTGGATATTAGGGTGTAAATAAGTTAGGTATGGTCATTCACTTCATATGTTCAGACTTTTGGGAATAGGTGAGATATTAGAAGCTCAGTACTGTCTCTTCAGCAACTGATGTCAAGACCTTTTTAAATTAAAGACTTCTATTGATGTACTATCTTTTTTCCTCATTTTATTTCTCCATAAAATAAAGAACCTTACAGTGATTGATTTTTTGCACATGACTAAAAAAATCTAATCTTGAAAACTCGGAGATACAATGAGTGACATTTATGTAAAATCTGCCTCTATTCCAAAACAGTAAAAGCTTTTCTGGCTTTTCACCTCCAATCTCAATCAAAGGCAAAGTAGAGACAAGTTTGAATAAATGGCATCTCTCATACTTTTTCTTCCCTAGAACAAGTTGACCATCTCCACCTGGCAGCCCTTAGGAACAACAGTCCTGGTGGGGCAAATATATGGGAGATGGTCCTCCAGTAAGGCTTTTGAACATGAAAACTTGCACTTCTTAAAAAAGATTAGTACCTGATCTTTTCCATAACAATCATGGCAGCAGAGCCATGTGACTTTCATTCACTTTCCCTTTAGCAAATTTCTCTGTGCTTCTTTTTTTTTCAATGTCTATTTTATTTGTATTCTTCTGGATGAGATGGCACGATTCCCACTCAAATATTGTGTATAAGAATTATGTACAATAAACTTCTCTTCAGGTCCAGAAGCCTTTTTTCTCCTGCTGTACCACACCTGACAAGCAACTGCTCTCCAGCTTCTAAATTTGAGCACTTATTAGAAATGCTTTTACATCAACTGGCATAGTAACAATAGAACAGTCTTATCTACAATAGAAGGAAATGTTCTCTTCAGAAGTATTATGCAAAAACAGAAGGGAAATAAGCATTAAAATAAAGCACTTAAAAATAGGCTACAAAGTCCTTGATGTGTCTTTCCATCATCTCAAGGTGATATGAGATAATTATCAAAACAAAAAAAATAATATATTCCGAGGCCAATCACTACAACTTTTTAGGACTTGTCTGGTGTATCTACATATACATAATAATTTTCCTGTCTGCTGCATGAGTTCATCTGCACTGATTTTCACACTGATTCTGAAAATAACTCCCTTGGTTATTCCCATTACACTTCCCTGCCTGAACTGGTGGGCACAAATGCATAAACCAAATGCACAAGCACAGGATAATTCTCTCTCTTGAATCTTATATTGCTTTTTATAAAAAGATAAAATTGCTTTTCAGAGACAACATGCTATTACAGTAAAACATTATTTCACAGTACAGTCTAAGGGCACTGACAGTCATTCTTTGACAGGGAGCTCCCTTCTGACAGGAGGTGATACCAGACAGTCAGAAATAATGGGCTAAGTCCATTCTCAACACGTGTAAGATAATAACTAAGAAATGCCTACAGCACTTTTTTTGTTTTTCCTCTTGGGTTGTGAGGCTGTAGGTGTGCTCATAGCATGCTTTCAAAATATTTTTTTCAGGCAGGAATATTTTTATTTCATTTTTTATAAAACTGCAATTATGTTTTTGCTCCTCATCTCCAAGAGCTGATACCTTAGAAAATGTCTTAAAGAAACTAAGGCCTAGGAAACATTACAGGAGCTGGGAGCACATATATTAGAAAATCATGAAAGATGTAAGGAGTTATTTCTATACTACAAAATAAAACTGTGGCACCAAGAAAATTGTGCAAAATTTAAATAATGAAAATTAGATATTGCTAGCTGATCTTTAAAAGGAATTGTACAAACATTCATGGTGCCAATGTTTGACTTTTCAATTTAATAAAAGCAGTAAGAAATATGTTTTTCATTTCACTGCCTCTCACTATTCATGCAGGCTAATTCTCACTCTACCAGTGGCTCATTTCTTCAATTACAGGATGTACCTTCATTACACTTGATATATTATATTAAACAGTAAGTGTCTTATGCTAATATACAGAAACTTGTGGTTGCCAGGCATCGTCCTTAAAGGAAAAAAATACTTTTAATTAAACAGTTGTCTTCAATATAAATAGCTGTCATAAGTTACTGCCATTACCCAGAGGGTAATGTTTCCAAAGCTCATTATGGAATTATTCAAAAAGAAATCCCACACCAGCATTTACTGAGTAGTACATGGAATACATAAATACAGTCAAATTGCCAAGTAGACAGTTCTCTAGTGTGGCCCCAAAGAAATGAATTGTATAACAGAACCAAAGAAATTTGGGGCATTTCCTACAGCTTCCCATTGTATTCTGTGCAGAAATGAGACAACAACATTTATCATTTGTATAACTTGCTCTTATCACTGTAATATTCATATTTTGCCCTCTAATACTTATCCCAGTATCAGATCTTCCTCAAAATTCCAACTACTTTTAGTTATGACTAATGTTACAATTTTTTCCAGATTACAGTAGCAAGAAGGATAATTATTTGATATGGACAAGGAAAATTTACTTATTCACAAATCATTAAAAAAAAAATCAAACTTTTCCCAGGAATTTTGAGAAATGCATATACGTTCTTTATCCTCTTTTAAATTTATTTCTTTAAGAAGACTTTCCTATTTGTTCAGTGTCATCATAGCAGGTTTGTCAGGTATGTGTGTTCCTGAACTTCTAATAACTTTTTGAGTCTGTCAGCTGATTTCAGACTAATTTGATGCAGAGGTGGAACTTTCATAAAGAATTCCTGAGTACATAATTGAAAAAAATCTGGTTGAATAGAGGATTATGTGTCCTAATGAAGGTAAAAATTGCCATATGAACTTATATCTGGTTAGGTACCAAAGAATTAAACCAGGAAAGTGCCCTAAGAAGTCCTCTGATACATGGAAGATTCAGGCAAATTTGTCTCCTTCTTGATATCAGATTCAATTAATGATAATAATGAGCACTTTTGGCAGCTTTTAACTCAAGCTCAGTGGTGAACTGTTTTACCACACACTCCTTGATGACATAACACAGTCAGGAACCAGCTGTCTGTTTCCTTCTCAGACTACGCCATTTCTGTAGGCTTGCATGTTGCTCATCCCATATTAACCTTTTGTGGAGCCAAGCACACACAGCAAACTCCAAAGGCTCCCTTTGGGTTAGTTGGAACAGTTTGTAGCAGTTTGTAAGCAACTTGTAGAAAAAAGCTAGGATGAAGGCTTCCTCCAGGTGCTCAGAAATCCACTAGCAGTAGTTAGAACATCCTTGTAAACAGGGAATAAAAAGTCTGTTTTTCTTAGAAGCACACAGGTCTTTTGTGTCACTACCCAGCATATATGAGACATGGTGACCAGGAGGAAAGTTAGTGAAAATGACAACAAGACAAACGAGTGTTTAGCGGCAAAACAAATCTGCACTTCAGAGTCTGAGTAGGTGAGTCATATGATAGGAAATGAGATAATTAACAGAAATAGATCTCAAACCAGGGACAGTGGAAAAACTGTTTCAATTCTGTCACCTCAAACTAAAAGGGTGTTTGTGGTGATGGTTTTTCAGAAAGCAAAGAGCAATATATGTGATAGTGCTGAGAAACTTGTTATTATATGCAATTTTGCAAACATTAAAAACTTCCGAATTTTTGGCAAGACTATGTCAAGGAATTTGTGCCTCCAGGCTTTGGGAGATCCTGGTCAGAGAAACAAGTTAAAAACTTGATTATTATGTAAAAATAACTATTGTGAATAAAATATTCAGAGAAGAAGATGAAGAAGAATAAAAGTGCATACTTACATTTCCCCATTGAGGAATAAGATGAAAAGAGTGAAAGAATTTAATATAAAATTATTTGGTGAAGAATGCATTGAAAGAATAAGGGATGAGAGATAAAAAAGTGGATGTGAATGAACAGAACTTTTGAAAGAACCAGTCATGCTATAGTAAGCATTTAAAAAAATTCAATAAGCACAGATATATCTGAAGTTTTGTAAGATATGTTTGGGAATTACTTACCTGAAAAAAAAAAAAAAAAACAAAAACAAACTTGTGGTAGTTTAACAAAATTTAAGTACAAAAGGAATTATAAGGGGAACAAGAAATAGATTGAGATACCAGGTAATTCACAAATATCTTAGACTAAAAATTCATTAGCAGTGGTGCTTATGTCTCACCAAGCATGCTCTTTAGGGCTTAAGAGTTTGCAACTATAGTAATACAGTAGGTTTTAAAAGGATTTTTGCTTTTAATGGAATTTTTACATGACCAGAACAAATGAAATGATAGTTTAATGGTTGAAAGTGTTTGTTGGTTTGTTTTCTTCTCTAGATACAGAGAAATGCCACTTACTAAATGGCAGAACTGAAACATCAACTAAAAAGTAATGTAGCAACAGAGACGAAAACAAGTTCCTGGTTTGGAATTAACCTCTTGTTAAACATTCTGTATGTATCATGCATACATAGATAAATATTTTAAGAGTTTAACATAAACTGTTTATGTTTTCAAGCACTAACTGAAAAAGTTACTTGACATTCTTATTTTTGGAGGATGAAGCTGTAAGGTAGTCTTTGTGTTTGAGAGTTTTTTTGCAAAGGAGAAGGATCTTCCACAGTTCTGCAGTTTATGGGTTTGTAAAATGGTAGTTGCCAGCGACATTTTTCACCCCACTTTATTCACCCAGTAATACATCTTTTTTGTTTCTCCACAAATTAAATTAGAATTCATAATTCTATATCTGAATTAGCTTCCCACAGGGAGCCTTATTATAACAAATGAAGCTGTAATAACTCATTTTAACAATTTAGTCTATAAATTCATAGAAAGTACTTTATGTGTTTCTGTAAGTGAACAGAA
The DNA here is from genome assembly GCF_017590055.1 of Onychostruthus taczanowskii. Classification (NCBI taxonomy): domain Eukaryota; kingdom Metazoa; phylum Chordata; class Aves; order Passeriformes; family Passeridae; genus Onychostruthus; species Onychostruthus taczanowskii. Next base: position 4,827,876 of record NW_024500461.1, read on the forward strand.
CTTACTTTTAAAGGAAATTTAAGAGAATTATATGTACAGTATGGTGAGTGACTGATACATTTTTGCATATCTGTCATTACAGTATATTAAGCATGAAATAAGGTAGGAAATAGGAATGTTAGTAGAAGACCTGAATATGAATTTCAGAGAAATAAGACTGAAGAGAAAGAAATAACTCTTTTGTGAAGAGAATATGATTCTGCTGATATGTTAGTGTATGTGGAAATGTATTCTAATGAATACCAAGATTTCAAATAAAAACTGCTGCCAGAAGTGTTGATAGACTTTCTTATTGTGGCATTCTGTGCTTAGCCTGCAGGCACTTCTGAGTGATGTGGCAATATTAGGCTTTATTTATAGACAGACAGACAGAGTCGTACATCTGCCTTTTAAGCCATTCTTAAAAAATAGTAATTATGAACATGGTTACTGGTTTTTTTCATCTCTCTTAGCATGTTCCTAACTGTGAGGGAACAGTTGGGCAGAAGAGGGCTGTTCTAGGGCTGGGGCTGAAGGGCAGGCAATGCCGCGCTGCCAGCAGCGAGGGTGCAGCCCCTGCACAAGGCGAGCAGGGCAGGAATGGTGGCAGTGGCTGGGGACAGCCACAGCCTGGCTGGGATCCTTGTGGCTCTCCTTCCCAGGAAATGGTGCAGGGCTGCTTGGAGACACCACCTCAGAGCATGGGCAGCCAACCTCCTTGGCTCTGGAGGAGACTTCAGAGCCTGTTGAGGTGTTCAAATTCCTGACACAGGCCATCTCTTTCCCTCGTCTTTTCTCATTTCTCTCTCCTTGAGTTTTCACAGTGCAGTTTTGTTTCTCTTAAGTATAACTTTATTTTGATTAATCTCTGTTTCTAACTTAAAGAAAAATGTGTATTATATGAATGGTCTTTTTATTTGTCAATACTATGTTCCTCAGGGATTTCCAATTTCTATACTGGCAACATTGGTTTAAAAATGTTTACTTTGGAGTATTCTTTTGTAGAAGCAAACATTTATAAATGCCTTGTAAACAAGAGTATCAGGTACTTTTATTTCACTAAACTAATGTGAACAAAGAAGCTTGTAACTGTGCCTGAGACCTGAATTATTCCAAGTCAGAGGAATTTCCAGTCCTAATAATTCCTTTTTTGTATTCTCTGATTTTTTTTTTTTTGTGCATGTAATTGCTTGAAATAAGATTGATAAGGATAGAACAAATTTGTGTCTTTTAGATATTCATATGTCCATATGTATTGCTCTGTTAAGAACAGAAACCTAGATGTTACTTGGAAGATATTAACCTTAGATATTACAGTTCACAAATCTGTAAATGTTAAGTGGTTATGTTTAAAACAGGGATTACACAATGTTCATATCAAGATTTTGTTTTTCTGAACAAAACTATCATCACTCTTTATCATTAGAAAGCCTGTATATTTAAGTGTCTTTACCTAAAATTGTTCATGCCGTTTGGACAGGAATATTCCCAACAACTAAAAATTTGTTGAGTGATATCCTTCATCATTCTTGTAAAAAACATATTTTTTGCAACATCTGTAATTTTTGCAACATCTGTAATTTTTACTCTTATACCACCACAGATCATTGAAGGTGAAATTATTAATCTCAGACTAATTATAGCAAATGTTTATTTAACAGAACACAAGCAGTTTAGATTAATGTCTCTGGCTTATCATGGTAACAAACTTCTCAATACTTTGTAAAATACAATATGTAAAAGAGTCCAAGGAGAGCAGCATAAAAATCAGTCTATCAAAACACGTACAAATTCCATAAATATATAATTCTTTTCAGGTAAATAAGTCACTGGGTTCACCCAGTTTGAATTTTTCTTTCTCATTTAAATTGTAGCAATAAACACTAGGAAATGGCAAGTTTTCAGGAACTTGAAGTCATCTATCAAAACCTGACAGTCCACTGGAGGGGAGGTTGGGTGTGGAACATTTAATGGCAATTGTATCACTACTTGTGATATTAAAAGTTCTTTTGAAGTCATTAACGTCTTTCCTGATGGCAGTCTAATATGCTTCCCTTCTGCTCTCTAGGAATAGTTGGTTTTCATTTTAGACCATTATGTTCAATTATGCTGGGTAAAATGTAGGACAGCAGACAACAGAAACATTTTTCTTTAGGACTGTTCTCTCAGTACATTTTGAAGACATCATTGGCTGAGGGACCTGAAGTTACTTCTGTTACACAATCTGAACCTCAATTTCCTAATTCCTGCATCCAGTGTTTTTTATTTGCTCTTTGTTTAATACTCAGAAGTAGTATGAATGTAATGTGTCTGTGTAAAAGGTTTATACTCTTAATTAAATAGGCTTCTTAAAGTGCAATAATTGTGAAATCACATCACTTTACCTCAAAATAGTTAAAAGAGCCACAAGCTAAGCAGAGAAAGAAATGTCATTTTAGACTAGATATAAATGTTAATTAAGAACTTTTACATGCTGAAGTTGAGAGGAAATCTCTTCATGTCCTATCCCTCTAAATAGGAATAATTACCCTGACAGATTTTTGAAAACTTTACCCAGAAACAACATTGTACTAGCTAGAAAAATGTTAATATCTGTCTCCATTTCCTGCCCAGGTATTAAGAGTTATTATAGAGAGACTTCAATGGCATATTGCCAAGAAGTACTGAAAATCCAATCTCAATATGTACAAAACTACAACAAAGCGTGCCAAATTAGTTATGCAAGTAGTTGTCTGGCTAAATTTCTTGTAACCTAAACTGATTCTGTTCCAAGTTGCTTTCCAAATGGATCTAGGGTGCAAACTTGATTTTCTGGTCATGATAGATGGCAGTCATTTATCTATTACTTTTATTACTGTTAATTAAATCTTTTGGAGTTTCTGACTTTATATGTCCTTGTTCTTGCTTTTAGATCTATATTACTTCAACTCAAGATTAAAAGGAAAAGGTGAATCTTCTATTCCACTATAATTCTAACAATAATTTTCCAGATTGATGGAGACATTGATTCACCCATAGCCATTTGAAGGTAGCATATGCACGTAAATATATATCTATATATATATATATATACACATACATTCATACACACATGCATATATCCACACAGTAGAATACATGCATTTGCATATGGACATCCCAGAGATGGGAAGATTTTTCAAAGTGAACAGCCTGTCTTTGTACTCACTTTCTACGAAGATCAATAAAGCTTCTGAAATCCAATTTGTACCTTTGAAAAATCTTCTCCATACAGATTATTTTTAGAGTTAATATTCAACAGATTAACCCTGTAGCCTCATCAATAGAAAGGAAAAGAGCTTAATTTCTACTTTGGCACTTATGTTAGAAAACTCCTTCACATTTTTGGAAAAGAAACATATTGTATTCCATTTGCTGTATTTTATCTTTTCCACAGGTATTAATAATGTCTGTATCACTGAGGTTCATGTAATTTAACTTCTCATAAGTTTTCCCTAATTGCAGTAGCACATCTTAAAGCATTTAATAAAAGACAATTGAGGGAAAAAATATGACTGTTATGTCACAGTTATCATACCATTTTTTAGCAGAAGAGAGGAGGGGAAGGGAAATACTGTTAATTAATTAATACTGTACTATAAGAACAATGAATAAAATTATAGGAGCAGATAAGAGTGTTTGTTTTGACAACCATCTCTTTATTACTGTGTTTCCATAGTAAATCACTCTGAATTACATTTTATAACCAAAACATGATATCATTTGCAGTTATTTTGTGAGGACTGTGAAAGTCATGAACAACAAAATATCTTTGCTAAAACACCTTAGTTTTCAGCTGAAAAATAAACAATTTTATTTTTCTGAAAAAGGTGGCAGCTCTTTTCTGATGGCTTTAACTACTAGTCTCCTTTTGACACTGAAACATGGACATCTTTTTTTTCCTAAGACAATGTTTCTCAGTTACCCAAGGTTCAAATGACTCCTGTCTATCCCACAGACTCTTCTCATAGTATTTTTCAGTCTGTCTGTATGTACATGACAGTGTCCATCTATACAAAACCTCTAACCATTTCATGCCACTTGATCATTCCTGCTATTAGTACTGCCTTAGGTTTCACTTCAAGCTTTTGAAATTCTTCCGTAGTTCCTCACTACTGCTTTCTTATCTCTCCTCCTTACTTCTTCTACCATCTTTTCTGTCCCTTCTCTAAAATTACCAAGCCCTGGCTCCCTTGTAGACAGACTCCTGTCCCTGTCCTGCTCCTCACTTTGGCACAGAAACCTGTTACTGCATCCAGCCCACCACTGATTTAGCCAGTGCTGATGGCTCAGCTTTTCCTACCACATCCTTCCTCTCACACATATACAAAGTGCCTTGCTCTCGCCGCCTCTTGGCTCTTGATTTTTGACCTGAATTCCCAATCTGGCACTGAATCTGCACTTGTCTTCTTTTATGGAAAGTAGTATTTTTATTATACTGCTTTGTTCATCACTTTCTCTTCATATAGCCTCCAATTTCTTTCCCTAGTTATTATTTCTCCCGTTTAAGAACACCTGAGTTTTTAATTTCCTTTGTTCCAAGTTGCTATAAATTAGGCCAGACTAATCTTACCTAATTTTAGCTGCCTAAAAGGTAGGATGCAGCCTGAGCTGGTCATCCTACTTTTTTACTTCTGAAGTTAAGAAAGAAAGGCAATTTGAGAGACTAAATCATGATGCTTTTGTGTGTCAGGATGGAAAGACATAGTCTGTAGAGGTGATTATTTTTCTATATTGATTATCAGAGGGGTTTACAAGAATAGATTTTATTACACAAGTATTTTTAATGGTTAAAATTAATCCTTCCAATACATATTCTATTGTAATTTGAACCCCTAATATTTCCCCTTATAATCTCTCCGACATATTCCACAGAGGTCTGTATAAACTAATATTTTCTATTCCTAAATTACTAAATTCATATCTAATTTAAATAAATTAATGTCTCATTTCTCAAGAGTAAAACTCTGTTTCTGACAATATAGTTGACTATTTGTTTTTTAAAATTTTTACATTATTGAAAATTCTTTCTTGTTGTATTATCTTTGGCTTTTCACTTTTGTTATTGGACTGATTACTAGGATGGTTAAAGGGTGGGTCTTTCATAATAAGAATGATTTTAATTCAGGTTTGAATACACAGTTGCTAACTGGGCTCGAAATACATTCATTATTAATAAAAGAGGCTTCTAAGAACTTATAGTTTTTTAACCTTGAGGAAAAAAATGAATGGCACCTAGTTGTTCTAGATATGACAAAACCTAAATAAATTAAACAACCAAACAAAAGAAAAATCAGTTTGCTGATTATGTTAGATGTCTAAAGACAAGAAACATGGCATATAAATAGATAGACCTGGAAGCCTTAGTATTTGACCAACAGTATGACTTAAATGGTATAATAAACATTTAATGATATAATAGAAAGATAAAATTCATGATACACAAGTAATATGATATTAGTACTAGCAAATTTAACAAAATACAATAATAAATCTTAAATATGTGTTATTTTACATCATCTTTAATAGGTAATATGAATATAAAATATTAAACCATGCAAACTTAAAGCAATAAAATCAATACTTATATTAATGTAAGAGGTCAGAAACTGAAAAGGGAAGGAGTGCTGATCTAGCTCAAAGACATATCTGCTCTGAAGTCCAGAATGCTGTTGAACCCAAAGACATCTGTGGCATGACAGCAAAAGATGAAAAGTATATCAGACTAGCGTTGTAGTGAGCCATTGAGTCACCCCAGGACAGCCAAGTGAGTCAAGGTGGATATAACTTTGGATAAAGAAGAAACAAAATTCTCTGAATCAGGGAAATTAGTGGTTTTAGAAGGGCACTAAATGAACTTTTGCTGGGAGAGGAATTCAGTAGATTCATGGAATGAGCTGAGGATTTGATAGAGATAGTAAAGGGTGCAACAAAAGGGATTTATTCTCCACACTACAGAGTAGCTAATAATGACTGAATGCAGCTTGGGCATTGGTGATCCAAAGTCACAATGGTAGGAAGAAAAATAAGGAAAAAGGTGTAACAAACCCAGAAGATTTGAGATAGTTTTTAATTAGCTCTGGGGAATTGCAAACTAATAGCCTCCTCAGAGAAAGTCCAAGGGAAAAAAAAAAACACTGAGAAAAATGCTGACAATCTCTTAAGGACATAATATTAAGCATAATTCTGTGTTATATTTTAGGAACTGGATTGAGCGCTTCCAAGGCTGAAGATGGGTGTTTTTCAGATCTTGGGAGGGCATGACTGAGAGTCCAAAAATATAGAGAAAATGGATCCACCTTTTTCTTTTTGAGGATGAGCTGGGAAAAATGATACAGTCAGTTAAACTGTAATTCATGGAAAATGCTGCAGTAAATAGTTAAGTAAACTGTACATAAACTAATAGAATATGTAAGCAGACAATCTAAAAGGAAGATGGGTAACTTCTTATATGCAGTTCTCAGAAAATGTTACTTTCAGTGTTTTAATAAGGAAAGGTACTAGCTTTGACATGCTGCAATCTGTTATTGCACAGATACTACATACAGTGTCCAGAAACACACTATATACATCTGCCATTGATAATATGGCATATTAACACACAACACTCTAATAGTGACAGTGTATTTATACATGTGAATTAAGGGTTTCTTAATTTCCTAATAATTACTGATCTACTTCTCTATACTATCAGCAAACCTGACACTATGGATCATCTTTTTGATTATCTAAATCAATTGCCCATCAATAGATGATAGGAAATAGGACTTTTTTTTTTTTCTTCCCGCAATATATACTCCCAAATACATTGATAAAATCAAAGAGAGAAAGGTTATTGAACTAATTTATCTGAGAAAAAACCCCGTTCTCATGGTTGTGTTTCCCAGATTTTATGAGCAAAAACACTTGGAGTAGATGAATGTGTAGACCTCTGAATACAAGAAAAGCATATGCATGAAAATTCCTTGCCTATTAATGCAAGAAGTTAAACATTTTGACTGTACTCCACTGAAAGAAAACTGTAAGGGACACATTTATATAGTAAACCAGAACAATTGAAAAGAAATAATATATATAGTGCAATAAAAGCTTGCATTACTGCCAAGAAGTAAGAGTTCATGCCAAAAATGTTCTAGAGCACAGCTGCCAAAAAAACGCTGAGAGCATTATGAAACACACTAAATCTATACATAGAGGGGGCTTGGAGAAGAAAAAAAAAAGTGTATTTATTCTTAGGATTCAAGTATATGAAATCATTGTGGTTATTTTATGCAAAATAAGCAAGGCTCTGAGCATGCTGGCAAGCATTCAAGAAAGCATCATGTTGCCTAAAAAGCACGTTGGTCTTTAAATTCAGGAGATAATCTCAAAGAAAGACATTTGAGTGTTTGAGGCAAGCTAAAAATCCAAAATGACACAAAAAATTCCATGTGCTGTTTGACATGGCTTAATAATAGTCCTGACAATGCTAAGCTAGCTCAGGTCCTCATGAAGGTGCTTTGAAATGCACAGAGCAGGCGTTCTGCCATTGTCTTGAAAGAGATGAAAAGTGGATTGCCTTTGCTGCTATGTGGCTTCCAAATTAGACCCTCCATGAGGAAGCCAGAGGATCCTAGGAACTATTCCTAGTCTGCTATTTCCAAAACAGTACAACAACCAACAGGTCATGGGGGTTTTCCTCTTGAAGTTAGTCCTTTGAGGGGTCAGAAAAGTCAAGACTGAGAGATCCAGGAGATGATCTGGAAACCCAAGGCCAGTGAGAAAGCATGATGATAGGAGATGGAGCTGCCACCATTTGAGAAGTGAGTAAAGGGATGGGATCTCTTTCTGGGTAGAGAAGTCTGAGGGATGACAGCTGAGATTTAAAATTCCTGAAGGCAGCGGGTAAGGTAAAGGCAGAACTGTTATTTACCAAATCTCACACTGCTGGAACCACAGACCATTCAATGGCACTAGTATGAGGTGAGCTTAAAATAGACAGGAGGAAGTGCTTCTTTAGACAGCAGGAATCAAACTTTTAGAACTCGCTGCCACATGACGATTTTTATTTTCATCTATGGAAAAGGATTTCAGACACGTTCTCCTCCTTATTCCTTCTCGTGGTCTGGTGAAACTGTGTCAGGGCTTAGATTGCTTGTGGTATGTGATGCAGGAACCTAACCTCTGTCTGATTGCTGCACAGCATCTTCAGCTCTTTCCTTGGCATTATGAATTCAGTAACTAGGAGTGTGCTCTTAACTTTGGAGCACTACAACATTACCTGCCACACTGTCTCACTGTTTTAGTTTAGTATCTGCCCATTTGCCTGTAAAGATAGATAAGCAGGCACATTAATTTCTCTTCCAAGTTTAGTTTATGTAGCCTTTTCCAGCTTCCCTGTGAAGCAGGGTGGATCAAATATGGTCACAAAACAGGGAAAAGAGCAGTAAATCATAAACATTTGTAATAGGTTATTTAATACAGGTGTCAGGAGAGAAAAGTAACTAGAAAATGTGATTTGCAAACTTATAATTTTAATAATTACACTATCAGATAGGTACTACCAGATTACGGCAAGACTGAATGGAGACTCCTACCATTAATAAAGAACAAACTTCTGAGTTTAATACCTGCTGCTTTTGATGGTATGTGAAGTTTATGGTTGACTTTCTTAATTACTTCTCCCATGATGACAATATACATTGAAGAGGGAATATATCTTTACTTTTTTCTTTTCTTTTTTTTCTTTTTTTTTTTTTTTGCCTGCAAGCAAAAAAGGAAAAGTGACATCTGAACTGATTTTTGGTTCTTCATTTTTGCTATTCCTAAACATACAAATCAGTGACATAGACCTAACCTCAGGTATTCTCAGGTGTATATTATAAGAAATAATTAAATAATAATGAAAATAATATGATTAAAACCAGTAGCTCTTTCTTCTGCATCGCTCTGGCTAATAACATGGTGCTGGCTCACTTCATTTCCAGATGCTAGATTTCACTAAAAGAAGCTAAAAATAAATTCAATACTTTCCTAAAATGACTTTCCAAAGTAAGCAAGTCCTACAGTTGCCATAGGGATGTTATAACTTCACAAATGGGAAGAAGTTCTCATAGTGGTAAATAAGAACACTGGTGGGTAAGTTGTCCACTTGAGCATGTCTCAGAGAAGAAATTACTCTTAGTAGTTTTTGAAGGAGGAGGTTTTAAAAAAAAGCCAAATAAAATGATCACCATTGAGTCTGTCTGTGGCAGTACAAATCTGTGAATATAGGAACTCTCAGGTTGTAGGGATCAATGGAGATGCAGGACACTGCCTGTGCTAAGTGCTGTAGTACCTAAGCTGCAGGACCTACATCTTTCCTTGAAAAGAGAGGAAAATGTTGAAAAATACCTTTCAATTCTGTGAAAATGAAAACATCATCAAGCTCTTGCATTTACCATTTGTTCAGTGAGCCTGGAGCTGTCCAGCTTGTCCTTATTTCGCCTTCTCTTTTGTAATGCATTATGTGACTGAATTCTGGTAGTGCACTTGCTGCTTTATATTATTCATTTATTCTGAAAGTCAATACACAAAATACACAAAACAAAGATGCCTAACAAACAAATGGACTTCCTTTCCAAGGTTTCTTCATAATATTCTACATCATAAAATTTCAAAGGTCAGATGATATAAATAAACAGTGACTTCATTGAAGTTGATACTACTGTCCTGATTTACAGCAAGTAGTAATCTAGCCCCAGTAACTCAAGCTTTTCATTCTGCGTTCAACCCAGAATAGAAAGAAATGGCTGGATAATAAATACCATGGAAACAAGAGTAAACCCACACAAATCCTATAAAGAATCAATTTAGGAAAAAAGAAGAAAACCCAGTTTGTCTGTAGATAAAACAAAATTCACTGGGAATCTGCAACAAAACCATTTAAATAGAAAATATTGTGATAGTTACTACGTTTTATAAAAATTCTTTAATATTTTATCTTTTTATACTTGGCTTTGGTACATCTGAAGTCTTTTTCTATTTAGACTGACACCTTTACTGGTTTTATCATGCCATTACCAGCTTGCTCTTCGGAACCCAGATTCAAAGAGGTCCCTTTCCCAGTCAGCTCTTTCTCATTTGCTGGATTGACCTCTCACAACACTGCTGAGCCTCTCTCTGCTTTCAGCCCATACTCACTTGTTATCTCTGGCAAATCTCTGAAGTGTGGCTGCTCCCCTGAGGTGTGCCCCATTTGCTTTGTAGAATAGGTGTAGCTATAGGGTGAGTAGTGGAATCAGGCCTGGTCAAGTTGTGGATGGGTAAACAGTTACCCCTTACCCATCCCTGTCTGGGCTTTTACCTTCACTACACTACATTTATGGCATTTTACAATATTAGGCCATAGCAGAGGGTGAGTGCTTGAATATAATATATACATCCCCAAAAAGTGCTTTATGAGCAGATCATATCAGGTTTCATGTTGACACCAGTGTTAGGGGAGAATTAAGTTTGAAAAACCATCCACCATCTTCTCTGATCTATCTCTATAAAACTATTATTATTTGGGACCATGTGGCTGGTTAAACACAGCAGATGGAAACAAGCTCTTCAGAATTTTAATCACAGTATAAAAGATAACCATGCTAACCAGAAAATCTGAGCTTCTTCCTCAGTCTTTCAGTATCCACTGCTCAGAGCCTATTGGTTAGGGGAGAGAGAGTCTCAGTGAGTGGTCCTCTAAACTGTAGTTGGTCAGCTATTATAAGGGCTGTTAGAACCTCACAGTCTAGTCTGATTTTGGAGCGAGATATTCTCTCCAGCTTTGTATAAAAAGACTTTGTACTGCACTAGGCACCTGAATTCCTTTGATAGTCAAAGGAGAGGTAACTTCAGATAGACTGAATTAATCTTATTTTAGATACACTCAAGCATGAAATAAATAAGGTGAACTGTGCTCTATGTATGCCTATTTATGTCTTTTGGTTATAAGAGAAACCTAGAATGAACAACTCAGATGAGTATATTTAAATCACAGATGTTCAGATCATGACAAAAATCACCTTTGCTGCTCATACTGTCCTTGTAAGCATTTAGGATTCCCACTGATCTCTGCTGGCCTGCAGATACCATGCTGCTTTCTGGAAGAGGATGCCAGGAGCTGCCCTGGAAGGATAAGAGTCTCAGAAATCTGGCAGACAATCACTGGTAGTAAGGGCATATGTGGAAGGTGGAGAAAAAGTACTGTATAATCCACTTAAAGAGCACAGGTACTGGATAAAGAGAAAAAGCTGGTGATCGGCTCTGGGACTACCACCAGCATTGCCTCTTGCCCCACTGCAGGCCCTGGTGTACAGGTAGCAGACATTGCAGTGCACATGCAGTGTGGGAACTCAACACATCACTCTGGATGTCCAGAGTAGCCGAGAGAACGCTTGCGGGGCTCGGAGGTCCTGGTATACCTGCCAAAATTTTCTGGTGGCTTGACTTTGATCCATCTATAGATGAGTCATCTATGTATGAGGAAATGAGAAACCTTAGGGTTTGAATGGTGTATTTACAGGGTGAAATATAGATTTTAGAATTTAGGTACAGGCGAGTCATGAAGACAAGATTCAGGGTGTGGTCCTAGGTTCTTCTTTCTTGTTCATGTCTTCCATTTTGTGTGATGATATTGGCACTTTTGGGTTGGTTCATGGTGAAGGTACGCTTGTCTATAAGGGTAAAAAGTATTGGGAACTAAATGTAAATATGATAGACGTAATTTTTACTATAAAAGACATGGCTGCCCTGTGGGCGAGGGAGAGTGCACTTGGCTGCCTTGCTGAACAGACCTCGGCTGGGCAGACAGAAAATATAAGAATAGATAAGAATTAATAAACAAGACCGAAGACCAAAAACTCAAGAGTCCAGACTCGTCCTTCGAAGCACAGCCACCCAGAACGACTTTTCCTGTATCAGGGCAGAGACAAATAACAGCGAACCCCGATAATGCAGGAAAGAGGCAGACCACAGGTGTGGATATCCCTTCATCAGGGTCTAGTGCCCTGTGCGTTGCCTCTTGTTCTCTTTCTTATGCCTCTATAGATGTGCTTCTCTCTGTGTCACCCAGTGAGAGACATCACATCTCTTGCTCACACAGTGGCTCTCCTGAGAGGTGCCAGCATGGCTCTCTGTGAATGCTTTAGCATTTTATACACACTGGAATAGCAAGGAAAAGAGAGCTTGAGAACATTTTCCTCTGAAACAACCCATGATGTAGTCCTATCAGGCATTGAAAGGTGGGATTTGAAGAAAAAAGTGAATTGAATACTTGTCCCCCATCCCCTCTATTCTAAGCAATGATCTATTGCCCAAAAGCATTAGTCCTCCTTTCTTCCCATACTTTATTTCGTGCTTTTTGTGTTTCATTTCATCACAAGTAGATGAAAATAAAATGTGCTGGAAATGGCAGGAACAGTTGGCTTCAATATTTCCAAACTATTTCTCTCAACACAATCAGAAATCTATTAAAAAAGAGTTCTGTAAGTTTTCCTTTTGGTTAAAATGACAAGAAGATATTGACCTAAATGTACCATGATTATTGGTTGTCCTAGAAGTGAGATCTCCAATGTAAAATGTACTTGAACAAAATCCAGCTGCCTTGTCCCCCTAACACTGTGGTATGATGGACAAAAGAGAAATATAACCCAATTTTTAAGTTGAAGGTAAAACTGATTTTTGGGGCACTGAAGACCCCAGAGCAGACAGAACAGCAGAACAAACTCTTGTATTGACCTTAACTTTTTAAAAAGTCAGAATAAATGCAGCAGTGAGTGGTCCAAAAAGTGTCATGAAAGTATGTGAAACTCCTTCTGAGTCTTGATCCATTGAACAAAAATAACAGTAATCTGAAAGTCAAAGTGTGTTTGCCTGCAATATTTCATTACATTTTTTGTGTATATATACATAGAAATCTTATATATTCATAGCTATACATATAGTTAGTTATATGGACAGTTTTGTACTAATAATGACTAGGAAATTTTGTATTATGGCATGTATGTATGTATATTAGTATGCAAATACATATATAAATGAATATCTATATCCATCTATATCCATATCTGTCAATATCTTTAGCAAACTCAGTTTTCCAGTTTAGACCAAATACACCATATACACATGAAAGCACATACAAGCAGCATGGACTACTTGTATATATGTTACTAATTGTATGTATGTTATAGTGGACTTTGTACCACTTCAGAGAATCAGCTGTCAAAACTTCCCTAATCTGAAAAAATATTATTAGGAGTCCACATTTTCATAAAGACCTTTTCCTGTCCTCTTGGAGCTTTTTCTTCTCTCTCTCTGCCTCTTGTGCAACACTTCTTCAAATGAATTAAATATTAAATCCTTGCCATAGTATATGTGGAAGCTGACAGATACACTGAGCCAGCAGGACTTGTCTGATATACTTTATGGCAGCTTTCCTACATAGGATGCTCTGTGCTGGCAGGCACACCATGCCAGCTTCTGACAGCACAGGCTATGCCAGCTTCTGCATCTCCTGACTGGGCCAGTTCTGGAGTTACAGAAAGTGAGGCCAAACACAACTTTGCAGGTCAAAGACAAAGACAAGAGCAGATGTTTCTGAACCACCCCTGAAGGGTGACCACCTTACTGCTTCCTGAAACCTAAGAGCCACAGTAATTTCATGGTCCCAGGCAAATTATTCTAGTAAATAATCACCAGACAGTTATACATCTCTTTTATAACATCTAATATAGATCTTTGCTACAATTTTTGCTTATTACCCCTAGTTCTTCTCTCAGAGAATAAACAGTGGAGTTTATGTTCTTTTCCTCTGACAGTTACATTTAAAATATGTGAAGACCATTGGCCCATCTTTCCTCCCACAGCTCAGTCATCTCTGTTATAAGCAAAAATAACATAATTCTCGATATCTTTCTGTATAGTTCTTATTCTTTAGGCTTGCAGTTCATTCCAATTGCACACCTCTGGGCTTTTTTATGAGAATAAAAGTAAAGACAGCTTTTAAACAATATAAACTAATGACTTCTATAATCACAGAATCTAAAATGTGAGTGTGAAGATGAAGTGTTATTTCTTTCCAGAGATGTAAAATGGCCTTTTCTTTCCTATTTTTTTTTATTACATCTTTTATCTCTGCTAATCTGAGATAATTGTTGAGGTGCTTCGAAGGCAGTACCACCTTAGGTCCTCTTTTGCTTGTAATTGTCATTCATGCAATTGCAGAAATGCATCTAAAAATAGATATCTACCAAACTCTCTGCAATGAAGGTATGACCTCATTACGCTGGGAAGGAAAGAAAACACATGGTCCCTTGATTTAGCAACAGACATTGTCATCTCATTGACACTATTTTACATAGAGGAAATGCATTTCTCTGTGTTTGAAAGGATCAGTGTGAAAAACATTTGTAGAACTCAGAGGTTGTTTGAGAACCCTTATTTGCCTGATCTGATGTTGAATGTCTATAGCAAGTTACTGGTCTTGCATTTCCTGAGTTGACACTCTTGAGCCAATTTTAGTTGACTGACTGGTGGCAATTGGAGCAGTGATTGAAAAAAGCACAAAATACCACAAGTTCTTCAGCTGAAGGACCACACATGGCAGCACACACTGGAAGTGGCAGGCAGGAGATAGTGTTTGGATCCACAGTGACAGGCTTTGCAGGTGGGGTAGTGAAACTTCTTAGCCATGACAGAAGACATTTCTCATACCGATGTGTCCTAGAAGGAGAGTCATGTTGAGAAGCAACCACAGTATTTACCCTTTTCCCCCTAAATCTGATAAAAATATGCCTTTTAGGTGCTGAATATGAAATTTGTTTGGCTGTGATTACTCTTATCTCTACTAAAGCCAAATAATTTGCTGAGTTACATAAACAGGTGGTATCAACAGTCTTGATATCTCTGCTATATGAAACAAAGTCAAATGCCATGAAAGCTCCAAATATTCATTATTGCATAAAATGTTCTGTGCCAAAGTACTGCAATGAAAGTTTGAGCTGTACATACAGACACTTTGAGTCTTTAATCCCACTTGGACAGAAGCTAAAGATCTTTTCTTTCATTTTTCCCCAAATTAAAAAGATTTTTGAGAGGTTTCTGTACTTTCCAAACTTGCCCAACTTTGAAAGCAAAATTTTAAAAACAGTAAACAACACTAAATAAATAGATAAACAAATAAATAAATAAATAAATCCTTAATCAAAGGAGCTAGATCTTGATTACTTTATAGATTTTAGTTTTATTTTTCCAAAGCATTTTCCAGTTCCCCACTGGCCAACACTGCTGAGTGAAATGATTTTTCAGCAAAAATAGTTCACTTCTGGATTATCAATATCTTACCTTTGCATAACAGTAAGGAAAGCAGCTTCTCATTGACAGACTTGTTCCTTGCAGGCATTCCCTGCCACAGTTCACTCTCTAGTTCTGGATATGCTGCATCTTTCCTTCTCTTTGACTTTTGTGAATAGTGCCATGTATTTGGATGTTTGGCACGTGTTTGCTCTCCTTCTTTCTACATGTGCTGTTGTGTAAGTGATGATTTAGGTGTGTCCAAGACAGCTCTATTCCTGTCTTCTCATTTGAGTCACAACCACTGGTATCATCAGAGCAAAAAGCAAAGTGTTTTCCCTGACCAAGATTCAAGGGCAGAGTTTCATCACTTAAAGTGCAGGGAGGCAGAATGGTCTGCAGGAATCAGCTTGCAGATGGGAAGCTGACATGAGTGCAGTGGACTTCTGTAATACTGGACATTGTACTGCTACGCTATAAAAGAAAATCTTACTCATCTCTGCTTTAAACTTCAGAGTAATACTTGATTGTTTGCTCTTTTGGCTTGTAGAGACTTAGACAAACATGTCCTAAACCTTCCTTTTTTTTTTTTTTTTTTTTTTTTTGGTAGGACACATTTTAACACTCTTATGAAGGAAATTGAGGAAATAACCTGCATATTTGTCTCTGGCATGAATAACAAAGTATGTCCCTATAGAACTTCCACATTGTTAAAGTGAATTTTCTTGTTTACACCATATTTAAATTATTTGCCAAGGCCAACTGCCATAAGCCACAACAACTAACACAAATAACAGTATTTTTTTTATGATGGTCTTTTCTAGTGAAATATAAGCCAATCAGTAGAGTAGTAACTAATATTGGATGATGCTTCACTCTCCATTCATAAATTCATTAACAAACACAAAATTTCATACTTCATGAAAAATTTATCCTAAACAGCCAGCTTTGTTGAGAAAAAATCATAGGGGACAAGTTTTTTTTCAAACTGCTGGTACAATTAAAAATTTAATAAACATTTTTCAGATTTCCACTGTCTTTTGCATTTTCATGCAAAGCTATCCCCAAATTATTTACAAGTTTGAACATACAAAATATGAGTGATGGTGTTAATATTGCTTGTCTTAGCCTTGAGTTACACAGAACTACAGAAACACTGTCCTAAATCCTAAATTCCAGAAAAAAAAATATAGGAAAAACATTTCTGAGAGGAGTACCCCATGCATAGGTAAAAAAACCTGAAGGCCTGACACACAGGAACAAAATGCTGGCCACAGATTCTTTTCTTTGGGGGCATCTCTAATCTTTTCTGGGAAGCAACCGAATGCTCATACCCAGCCAAAGCTCTTATTGGTGTGTCAAGTATATTAGAAACACCAAACTATGTGTTTCTGAAGAATATAATGTCTTATTCAAAGGAAATGGCACTGACAAGATTTTACCTCCTTAATATAAGGGACTTCAGGGATCTCCTTGGACAATGCAGTTTGCTGTCACTCTCTGCATGATGGTTAGGACAGCTAGGTACAATCCAGCTTGAAGACAATGTAATAGGTTCCCCACAAAACAGAAAGAGGGAGAAGGATCTTCGGGGAACAGAGAAAACCCAGCATACAAAGCATGCTACATTCTCCCCTCCCGTCAACTCTCCCTCACCTCAAAACCAGCAGAGATTTTTTTTCTCAGCAGCAGTGTGGACCCATATCAGGACCTCAAAGCATTTTCCTTTTAACTTCCCCTGACTTTATTATGCTGGGAATTTTTACATATCCATCTTTTACATATATTTTTACTCCTTTGTGGTCTAAAACAAGCTTCAGAAGAGTTAACTGCTGTCTTATTTACACCTTTCTTATACTTCTTTTCATCCCAGTGGCACAATTTCCTTCAGAAACTGTGAACCCACAGGAATTCCTTGGTATGTTTAATTCATTTTTCTGTGGCTTAGAGAGATTCAATAAATCCCTAAATCATATCCAGACACTGTAACATTTGTGATTAAGCATATGTGGCCAGCTCCATCCATTTTATAGCCATGTACAATAGAAGTGTGACTTCTTGCCTCTCTCAAAAGATGTGCATCTTCTGGATATCAAGGCAGGACACTATCAGTACAATGCTGTCAATGTTCAGCCTTCTGTGCAGCCTGTATGACCTTTAGTGGCATCTAGTGGCAAATGAGTTTGCAGGGGAAAATCGTCACAATTAAATGGCAATTAAACCAATGAAAATTGATTTCATGTTCATATGTGAGAGTGGGAAGAATGGAGCTTGCAGTGTATCAGCATAGAGAGAACACATTGCTGGCTGCCAGCCTACCTTTCCAGTCTAAATTATCACTAGGCATTATAGGCCACGTGACCAAATTAGTTCCAGTGCTAATTTATAGAGCTTCTGATAAGACTTTCTAATTATGGTTTGGAACAAGGCCTACAGGTAGTTAAGAAGTTAACATTAGCCACCTTTTCCTGTTTTTGCTACTTTGTTGATCATAATTTATTTCTTCCATTTCTTCCATATGAGACATTCTTTTCTACCACAATGTGGGTGCTCTTACTATTATCCCTAGAAACAGCACAAAAGATTTTGATATTGCCTTGGCAGAAGCACAGAGCTTCTCTTCCTAAGTGAGATTCACTAGTGTTTTGATTTTACCAGATGTCACAATACTTTCTTCTCTTGTCTAATATTAAAATATATATGGAGCAATATGCTGGATAGTGGCAACATACTGATAGAAGCTCAGAGTCAAAAGATGTTTGTCTCATAAATATGTGATTCCACATTCAGGCAATATACTGATAGAAGTTGAAGAGACTTCTAGCTCTGCTGGGATAACAGTCTGCAATATTTAAACTGATGTGGTTTTAGTGCATTAGTTTTCCAGAAAAGTCAGCTGTATGCAAAAAGAAGCAATTGAATAAGCATTGTAGGTAAAATAGTCTGCCTAAATGTTTTTTGTTTCTTTTTAAATAAACCCAAATGTTAAAGATTCAAGACAAAAAATATATATATACATACTAAAATTTCTGCAGAAAATATCTCCACAGGTGCAAAATGTCATGCATGACTTAATGTATGCTGTTGTTATTATATATTATTGTTAATGCAACCTGTTGTTATTTTGCAGCTCCACAAAGGATGAGAAAACAGCTGTGAGTATAGCGTTTAAAATCCATAATATTTTCTAAAGAAAATCTGTATTTACAATGAGTAAATTTATATTCATGCAACAAAAAAGAAGTTCTGGTGAAAAGTTTAGTGTTGCTCATCATTTGGGTTGACAGAAAAGGTATTGTTTGAGAATGCTTTTCAGTGAAATGTTTTCAGCTAAATTCTTCTCTTTACTGAGATACTGTAATATTAGATCCACTTCACAAGGAAGCCTGGCGGGAAATGCAGAAGGAGATATTTGGTCATTGCACAACTGCAAAATAATATGTAGACAGACCTCTTAGAACAACTAGGATTACAGGAATACTGCAATATGCCATTCTGGGAGTTGTTGATGAAGTCCTTGCTTCTGTGATCCAGAAATGCCTCCTGTTTCCTGGGAACTGCCACTTCCTAAAGGCCTATAGAGCAGTGTGTCACAATCTCTTAGGTCAGTTTTTTGAAATAAGGAATGGGTGTTCTATTACAACACTGAACATGTCAATGAGTCACAATTCACTTTTTAAGAAAGAAACAAGAAAACTTTCCCCAGTAGATTAATGAATCAGGTACATTCATACAAAAAGTCCTTCTTGCTTCCTTTGCTGTGGGTTATACCGACATTTTGGCAGCTAATAAAACACAGGGGCCAGAAAATATATTTGGGACAGTTGAGTGTGTTTGTCTGCCAAATTAAATAATAGACCAGAGACATTGGAACAGGACTAGAGAATGTACAAGATAAGTGAAAGCTGTGCCAGCTGAGAGGTCTAATGGTCTTACTGGAAAGTGGCTTGAACAGCTTGCAGCTGAGATGAGACAAAAAGTCCATGAGGACAGAGAATTCCATCTGTCCCTGAATACATTTTTCCATTTAGAGTTTAAGAAGGATATAAAAATCATTTGAGTTCCTTGATTTGCATTGTGAAAGGAAAATGGGAAAAGATGGTTATGTTCTCCTGACACTACACTGTGACTTAAGCTTTACCTTTGTTCAAGGGAAAACCTTCTGCTTGAAGAAGCATTAAAGCACAGTGTTATAAGTCAAGGACCAAAATGCTCCCTATTAATAAATTGAATTAATGATCAGTGGATAGCTGATTCTAGCAGCAAAGAAACTGCATCTAGATGAAACTGATTTGTCATATAAAATAAATACTTTTTACAGTTCAAGACTTTTGACTCTCTAGTGATGAAGTCCCAGCAAAATGTCTCCTGTGAAGGAGGTGAGTTTAGAGGAAGAAACCCCTATTGGAGCTACCCAGCATTCTGAAGGCTTCAAACTGCCTTAAACTAGACATAGAGTTCTAGTTATCTTTCAGCATGCAATGAGCTGGCAGCTGGCATCTGATAGCTGATCAGAGAGTTTAGAATTTTCAGTGCCATGGAGGTCTTTAGAAAGCTAATATCTTCTGGCTAAAAGAATACTGGTTGAACAATTAGGGTTTGATTCAAGTAAACAGTTGGCAGGTTTAGGAATGCTGCTTAAACTGAGGTGGATTTTGTTCTTAAAAGCTTATGTTTGTCAAGCATGGCACCCCAGCAGCCTAAGTGTACAGTATGCCTCTCTCCCTTCAAATCCAGGAATAGATGAGATTGAAGGACAAGTCCTACAAAAATTGAAATGATTTTTAAAAATTTACAGAGTGTCAAAAGTGTGAGACACATTTGATTAAAACATAACAATACATTTTTCCCAAAATACTTAAAATCTGAATTAGCTTCATTTATATCAAACATATCACATTCAAAATGTCCAAATAGTATAGATTTTATATTAAATATAATATTTAGGTCTAAACATAATGGATTAAATAACTGTTAAGGCAAACATAAAAGTCATAGTCAGATTTACCTGAAGATATTTTAGCAGAAATGATATGGAAACACGAGTATAGAGAAAACTTCTAAGTATTAGTTGACAATGGCATATTCTTCAGTGAGAACAGCTGACAAAGAAAGAGTAATCTAAGGATTATTTCTCTTCTGACAGGCTCTACTGTGCTAATCTGGAGTTACAATTAGAAAAATATAAAGTGCATTGATTTCAAAATAGCTCCTCCTCTGAAGAATGTAATTACATAATGAGGAAGAAAAAAAATCCCAAAACAAAACAGGGATGAAATTAATATGTACTAATAAAGAAGACAGAAACATGAGACTAATAATAAGAAATCTTTTTTGTAAATTGATAGGAGTAGCAGGAAGAAAGGTTTGCCTTTGGGATAATAAAGAGAAGAGAAAGGGAGGAAGTAAAAGGTAAGTATGGATAGTGTAGTGTAGTAAGGGTGAATTTAAGCAGCTTGAATGTGATATCAAGGACAAGTGGAGCTGATCAGGGATTCAAATTGGAAATGATAGTGTATTACATGCAAAATATCAGTTAAGAAGGAGAAGCTGCAAAAAGCAGTCAAAGAAAGGGTAAAATTACTAACAGATTCAAAGAAACACACAGGGAGACAAGATATTTTTTATTTTTCAAAACTCAGTTTGATAGCATCTACAGGCTGTACTCTGTGTGCTGAGCACTTTTACCAGAGACAGCCAAGAACATTAGGAAACAGTTGCTGCTACTCTTTCACTTGCAGAGAAATCAGCCCTTATCAACCACTTAATTGGTGAGACTTAGTCATGCTTCAGAGTCTCTGAAAAATACTTAAAACAAATATTATATTTATCAGCTATTAGGTTATTAATTTTATCTTCAGAGAAATAAGTCACAACAGCTTAATCACAGAAGGGCTATTGCCAGAACCAGATCAGATCAACCTTGATTTTGCCTAGCTGTATCTTGAAAGTCCCCAAAGACTTTCAACAAACCTACAGGGATGGAGATCCTACAGCCTTTCTGATTGTTACCTTGTGCTTCCAGGAGAGATGTTTTCTAATGTTCAGTTTGAGCTCCAGTTGTTTTCCTTCAGAAATGTCTATCAGTTCTCATAATACAAAGCAGAAGTCAAAAGGCCCTTTATTAAAGACATTTTCAATGCCACAAGACAAGCTCCATGCATTCAGCTATCCTTCCCATAAACTCTTTTTACTGTTAGAGAGGCAGCCAGAACACTAACAGTCAACAGCTTAAACAGGGACTCACACAAACATGCCTAAGTATTTACACTGTTTACATTCAGTGCCTGCCTCCTTTTTATTGTTGTCTATGATATGACAAAAATGGCACGTGGTTCCTGCAATCATGCTTTCCCCCATGATGCTAAGCAGAGCTTCAACCTAAGAACAGAGAGGTGAAAAGCTTCTTTCTCACTGCATGCAGAAGCAGGGGTCTGAGGTTACACCATACCCCAGATTCAGCTACAGGCTGGCTCTGTTATGAATGAGGTTTTGCTCATTTGAGCTGGGGAATTGAAAGCAGCTGGATATAATGCTTGTCTCACATGCTGTTGGCTACAGATGCTGGCATTCCTTAGCCACGCAGGTTTCCTCTGCCCTTTGAGAAGTGCTTTTTGAATGCTATAATTCTGGTAGTGTATCCTCCTACTGTCACACTCCAAGTTGTTCTTCAACCCAGTCTGCTCCCTTCCAAGCTAAGCAGATTTGCCAGTTTGGACAAAGTGTGTAAAGGCACATATGTTGCATGCCTGTGCTGCTTCTCACTTGCAATAGGACCAAGTTTGTCAATGGTAATATTTTGTTTCTCTCTGCTGGTTGAAAAAGGAAAGTAATTTTCTCCATATATCCGAGTGAGAAATAGGTGCCGAATAGGCTGTTAGTCATTTAGCATGGGTCTTAGAGCTTTCAGGTTTAGAATGCCAACCCCTTAATTGCTAATCTTCATGGGTTTGGTTTTGCCTTTGAGGAAATGAACACTCTAACTCTGTTGTGGAAGCATTCAGGCAAGTCTGAATAAACCTTTATATTTCCCTTCTGAACTGGACAACCACAGCATGGGAACTACATTTGTGGCTTATTTCTAACTTGTATTCTCTTGGTTTTGTATATTTTAAAGTATAGAAGTAACTTTGAAAAGAGTAATTCTGCCCTAGCATAACCATCTGCAGCAAAAGAGTAAGTGCTTGGCAACACTAACTAGTTCATAGAAGTTCTTACTAGATATAAATAATCCCATGTTCTGGCAAAGAAAGTCTTCACAGTGTGATCTTTAGTTGGAGGAAAGAAAACTTATGTTAGTTGGCACATCTAGCAGCATAATGTAGTTATTATTAAAAAAGTGACCAAGTAAAAGTGGCACCTTGTTAAATAATGTAACAACTCTCTGTGCACATTCTAGGGCAGATTGGCTTACACTGTTTAAAACAAAAATAAACTTTTATTGCCTTCTGCTCCTGTTAACACTGCTGAGCCAACACATCCACACACAGCAGCAAGAGGCCAGAGCCAAATACAGAAGTGTTTTAGTAGGACCAAGGTGAACTTTAAATATATAAGCCATTAATACAGATTTAAAAAATGGGGTTACTGTAGACCTAAATTTCCAACAGAATCCTCTTTCTAACATAAAGCCTGATCACAGGGATTTTGCAGAACATGCCTGATATTTCAAGACTTCTTGCAATACCGGCAGCATTGATGCTTCCCACGGTCAGCTGCGTGACCAGAGGTGTCAGACATGCTCTGCTCTTGTGGGTACAGCTGAGATTTATGGACATGCAGCCATCTGGTCAGAGATGCTCTGCACTTTTTCTTCACAGTGATCCCTTTGCTTCAGTGATCCCTACCTACTTCAGGTAGGTTAGTGACAAATACTGCACACTGGCTGCTTCTAGACCAGTGAAATGGTGTGCTCAGGACTGCTGTCTGGAACAGAGGTCACAGAGAGCGCCGTGCCTTGTTCCTGCTCTTAACTCTACTCCCCCCGTTCAGAGTGCCTATACGTCTCTGTGGGAAAGCTCAAACCCATAGAAAGTTGAAGCCATAGAAATGTACATGGTATGTGACAAGGTCATAGACAGAGGCCTCCCAGTCTTGATTTCAGGGCTGCATATGCATTTTACTTAAATAGTCCCTCTAGGAATAAAGAAACAGGCTCTATCCATAGTCTAGGACTGGTTCACAAATCTTTTTACTACAGCTAAACTCACACACTATTGAGCAGATTTTTCCACTTTCCAGGCAGGTGGTGTAAAGAAAGCTTACAACACTCCTATTCTTGAGCAGAGCCTGCGAGGGTAGATGTGCTTGGAAACAAACACTGGGTGAGAGCCTGCTGGAGAGGGATGGCTCACATTTAGCTGCTCAGGTGGTCAACTGTGTAATGATTCTGTTGTTTCTGTTCATGCCCACAGCCAGGGGCGTGATCGACATGGAATTCTGCAACTTGTGAAGACAGACGTCTGATTTTATTTGAATTTTATGGGTCTGGGTTTTATCCATATTTCTTTTAGTTAATCCATGCACAAAACTATTTCCTTCCCAAAATCAATTGTTCGCTTTTGTCATGGAAGACATTTAAACTTACAATGGCAAGAACTTTTCTAGAGCTAGGCTTGACCATCTGCACAGAGATTAGCAAAATTTTTTCTTAAATTTGCATTTGAATGAAAATGTACCTGATCTGCAGCTACTGACAGCCTGTTGTCTCCAAGACATAGAATTTGTCTTCAGTAGTAAAGCAATGCAACAAAATGTATTGTTTCATTTCCCTACCATTTTAGTTTTCCCCTGTATTGCATCACAAATATTTCATAGAATTTTTAGTACCTGATGGCTTTCAAACTTTTATTCTTACTTTACTAGAAATCTGAAATTCCTGGATTTTTCAATTATTATTTGTCCCAGCCATGTATCACTTTAGTGGTTGATATTAACCAATAAATAGAACAAAAGCTAAATAAAATATTTTGATTTTTTCATAATTGCAGTGTTGGTGTGCTCTTACTTGTTCACATATTTTTTACCAATAAATTATATTCTTAATTCTATTTAGATGCAGTGTGAAACTGGTGTTTAAATGGAGATATCAATACCTAACATTATTTAACACTGAAACCAAAAATGTATGGACAAAATTGCAAAATTTTGTGTTTGTCTAATCAAAAAAAGGACAAATTGCTACTGTAGCTATAATTAATGGTAACCACCTTCAAGGGGACTTATTGTAAACCTTGTGCGATGTGCTTTTAGGAGGTTTCCAAACATTTTCAAAGGAACATTTCCAATAGATTTTTTGACATTAAAGTTCTAATACATTTTTCCAGCTTCAAAAAGCTTTGGATTTTTTTATTTGTCTGGAAGAAAACTGCTATTATTTGATTCACTTAAATCAACCTTGCAGGTTATTTTGGTTATAAAAAATGTGCAGTATATAATTTATTTATAAGTACTTTTCAATGTCTACTGTGGTGACTCAGAGATAATGGTCAGTTGCAGGAATGACATTTAAAGCGGCTTTTAGAGGACTGGTATGTAAACTTTAAACATAACTATTAAAAGTTATATTCTGGAAGTGTTTTCTTACTGAAATGGTTAAAATAGACTCTGACATAGCTAGAGTAAGGTATGAAAAATCATACCCCTGATGTCCGGGGAAGTATCTACCAGCATAGACTAGAAGAGTGCTGTAGACACGCGAAATGTCAGAAATATGTTTGCTTTCCCATAAATGTGTGAGAATGAACATGGGAATGAAAAGTTAAACTAGTGCTAGTTGATAAATAATCTACAAGGGGACCGAAGAACTTTTCTCTTGCTCTGAAGAATGCTGGTCCTACTGAGAAAAAACAACACTTGGCTTAACTGGAACCAGATTTTCTCAGAGCAACCAAAATGATGAATCTAAACAGGATAAGTGTAAATCTGGTTCTTGCTAGCATCCAGCTTCCATTGATAGATGTGGAAGTTCAGCATTTCTAAAAGTCTGTGAGTGATAATCCCATTTAAGTCTGCAAAGCTCCATTTGAAAGTGCGTCTGCAATAACTAAAAGTAGTAAAAATAAGATTTTTCTTTTTTTTTTTTTTCAAACAAGTACTTGCAAACCATTTTTGTCTGGTTTTCCAACGCTTTTGCAGCCACGGTTAGAATTTTCTGCTGCAGCATTTCCAGGGCTCAGAGGAGCTGTGGGAATAATTTCTGACTGTCTGGTAAAGACTGCAGCTGTAGACATACTGTCTGCCTTCCCAGTTCATGTCATTCATTAGTGGAGAAGCAGTGCAGGTGCATGAGCAGGTGCACTAGTGCCTAGCATTGCCAATAACATTTAGATCAGTACTGAGATGCTATGTGAAGAGAAGGCATTTTTTGGTGTTACCATTAAATACCTATAGTTATCACTCCTGAATCATTGCCTTCTCTTCTATCGGTCTTGTTGCACAGTGGTTTTTTGACTCCCTGTGTGGTTTTTTGACTTATGGTATAAAACCTATCAGATGAGATAAGGTAAAATTCTCTAAATCTTCAAAGATACTATCTCATGTTTTTTATATTTATGATGTGTTGCAAGACAAATCTGCAAAATTCCTAGCAAAGTTTTTTACAGACCTAATTCTGTCCTAATTCTGTTTTCGGAACTCCTGTTTCTTGATAATGAGACTTTTGAAATGTGGATTAATGGCAAGAACTGACCCCTATCCCTTGACAATGATAACCTCCTTACAATAGCAGAGTCTTTCTTTTCAACAAAACCTTGAATTCAACACAGTTCCTTAAAAAATAAGGTTAGAAAGAGCTATATATATTGTTAGTTAATAAAGGAATTTCTGAAGTTAAAGAAATTGCCAATAAAACCAGACTTGATCTTAAGTTAGCTTTTGGCACTACACTTTGAAAGTCTGACAGCTTTCTGCAGGGTGGTCCTGTTAGCATTTGTATGCTATTCCGTAGTTCAGTAGTCATAAAGATGAGACCTGTGGCACTGACCATACTGCCAGATGCTCTTGGCTCCTAATATGGTGATTTTATTCCCATTAAGTCCTGTTGTGGAGAACTTACAGGTTTGGATGGACCTTGTGTGTAGCATGGATTCCAAGGCAAAACTCAACCAGCTTTCTTTCACCATGCTTATAACAAGTGTGGGAGATTCCTTCTGTTCTTATGTATAACCTGAGAGCACTGACAGTTTCAGAAGAGCTGGCATAGAGAAATTAAGCCACTGTCCCTTCTCTATAAAAATGAACAAAGTGGCTATTTTAGAAAAGAGGATAAGGCAGGAAAATTCAATGGGATATTTTCCTCAGGATATGAACTGTACCATGACTTTTGCAGAGGCTGCCTATTCATTACTGTATTTATTACCCATCTGTGAACTTTTCTTATACATGTTTTAATTTTGAAATAAAAAAAATACTTCCACTCTTTGTTTGTAACTTGATGACTCAGGATTTCATTTAGTTCCCTCCAGGTCTGGTATTATGAGAAACAATGACAAGTTATTGAATGTTAATCTTTGCTATGTTTCTGTTATGTGTTTCCTTTGGAGTTTTTGGCTAAATTCTAGTGAATTTAGGCTCTGCTTGTTTAGAAAGAAGCCTCTCCAGTTTCTTTGACCCTTCCAGTTGCCTTTTGTATAATTTCTTATCTTATTCTAATGTATCCTAAGTCATAATAATTGAAAGGTGTTTGCATCAGAAATTTGTATATGAATATAGCAGTTTTCTGTTTCATTTTCTATTATATTTCTACAAATTCCTGGCATTCAATTATCCTTTTGATTAAGAATTTCTATGAAAATTTCAAAACCTGTGACATACAGATATCTTCCTTTGGTGGTAGAAATTAATTCTGTTCTTCATTTGTATGTATAGTTGAGGGTGATTGTACCACCATCAATGAATTTTATTTTCCATTTTATTAATCTGCTGCACAACGTTACAAAATGCAAGAGATTTTTTTCTTTCAGAACACTATGGTCAATTTTAGTTTTGATCACTGAGGCTATCCTTGTATCATTTGAATATTTTTTGGGTAATGTTTCAGTCTCTTTTACAGACTGTTAAAGAATATGCTTGGTCCCTAAGACAGTTATATATGGGACTCCCCTAAGAATCCTCTCTCTTTTACTTTTTTGGAAAATGAGCCTTTATTGTTGTAATTTGTTATTTACTTTTCCACCAAGTACTTATCCACAAGATGACTTACTATTATTCCACATGAAAGCTTAGTTTCTTTGAAAAACATTGTAACAGATTTTGAAAACCCAAAGATGGGTTATTTGGGAAACCTTCTTCCCTCATGATTACAGACTTTTTGGAAGAACTCACACCTTTCAAATCTGGGAGACATAAATTTGCTCTTCAGAGGTTAAATTTCCTCAATCATGTTTATTTTTTGATTATTAATATAATTTCTACTAATAGATTGGGACTGAAATTCATATTCCTTACGTTGTGATCTTATTTATTTGAAGCTTTATTTTTTTTTTTAAATCATGTTATCATTGTTCCCTTTGACAGTAGATTGCATAAGATTGAGAAAGAAACTGTAACAAATGAAATTCAACAATTTAATAACTGTGTTTCCTTGGACTCCTTAGATGAGTGTTGTCTGGTCTTACTGGTTTGTTTTAATACATATTGCAAAGCAATTCCAGAATTCTCTAATCAGTGCCAATCTTTCAGAGCAGGTGAGGTAAACCAGATGTGCTGACTCAAGATGGGTCCCTTTATGACTATATTTGTGTCCCAGGAAAGACTTGTCTCCTGTCTAAATCCACATGGGATAATAAACCTCAAGTTGCATGTTTCTGCCTTTAATAACTGAGAATTGAAATGTAGCCTATGGCTGTGAAAAATCAGGTTAGTGTTTCACATACACCAGTAAAACAGCATCCACACCACGTCTGAAAAAAAGGATAAGTGAAAAAGATCAATTCCATTTTATTTAGAATTATTAAGAAAATAAAACACTGTGGAAAAAATACTGTCATACTAGAGTGTAATAACTTTAATCTAATAAACATTTTTAAAGGCAGTCTACAAATGGACTGAAAGGAATGAGTCTGAGATTTTTTTGCTTTCTTTAGAGTACATAGAAGAAATCTGAAAAATTATATGGGGAAAAAGAAGACTAATTCTCTTGTTATATATTAACAAAACAGATTTAGAGGAGGTGGGGGACAACAAGAAGTGCTTGGCTTTTCTGTAACCAAAAATTTATATTTGTTTGGCATACTTCTTTTCACAGAGTTTTCAAAAATAGTTTGTCTGCCACAGATATGTTTGATTTTCCTTTGCATTGATGAAAACAGCTTTGAATATTTCCTTTTAGCACCCACATATATATACATACTTGGGGGAAAAAAGGATGTGCAAACATTTCTATTGACATCCCTTGATCTCTTTTGGCTTTAATCAGCAGAGATATGAATTTCACTAAATAAGTTGTTAATGAATCTTTCTGGCATTACATTGCTGGTATAACAATAGCACTGTAT
The DNA here is from genome assembly GCF_017590055.1 of Onychostruthus taczanowskii. NCBI lineage: Eukaryota > Metazoa > Chordata > Aves > Passeriformes > Passeridae > Onychostruthus > Onychostruthus taczanowskii. The sequence continues at coordinate 4,856,660 of NW_024500461.1, forward strand.
GGTATAACAATGGCAGAGAAATAAAGCCTTTAGAGGGAGAAGCAACAAGCTCTTTCACAGTGACTTTAGCAGAAAGAAACAAAGATTATCTGGTAGAATAAAATTGGATTGTGTGCTCTTTAATTATAAATATGTGACAAATTTGAATAGCCAAAAATAATCTTGAATTATATTGAAAATAATCTTCAAATAAATTTGCTGGTAGTATACATTAATTTTTCCCCCCTAGCTTAACAAAGCCTCTCAGATATGAATTTGTAGAAAATTTTAACAGAGCCACAAAGAATTAACTAGTGTTAAAAATAACCATTATCTTCAGAAAGTTCTTTGCTTCATTAGCTACAAGAGGGTATTTGCTTTTCCTTAAGGAACATAAGTAGTGTTCTCTTAGAAACAAATCAAATCCACTGCTAACTGTGTTTATGCAGGTCTACTATCTCCATTACTTACACAGGATAAGTTGTATAGTTTTCTCTTTATTTTTCTGTTCATGCTTTACTTTTTTTTTTTTGTCCTCAGGATTAGGATTATGGCCACGATTAAGAAAAAAAAATAGTGGAGACTTTAGACATCTTTTGTGTTTCCCTGCATAGCTTCTGTTGTTGGAGAGATGAATTGTTACAGAGAAACTCTGGTGTTTTGAGTGGAAAGTTGCTATAATTTGAAATGTAAATAAGTACAGGGTAAGCAAAATGTCTGATTGCTGAAACTACATAGCCACAGGTTTTTCTAGAAGGTAGGCAGCATTCCAAAATATATCAAAATCAGGCATTTAAAGGGAATGCAGTTATGACCTTTAGCTAATGACTTTTTCAGTAAGTAGTGTCTCTTGGTCACCATAAAATCTTCCCAGCATTTTCCTCTTCAGAATTAATTCATCATATGAAGAGGAAGTATTTCTAAGAAACTAGTAGCTGGTAAAACTATGAATGTGGTCACAGATAGCACCATTTTTTCACTTCCATAAGTAATGCCAGTATTAAATCCATGACTGCAGTTTAAGGTCAGTATAGAGCATATCTACATTTATAATCCACTAATCCCAGAAGCTATGTCTGTCCGACATCTCTTTAACAGTGCTTTAATAAGGCTTTGCACGAGTTTACAGCCTTCATTCAAGTATCATATTACAGGGCAGAGGTCATGACTTGGGTGGTTCTCATTCATCAAGTACTGTGTTTTCTTACATGTCTATCAGTATATAAATAAACACTTTAAGATAAGTATTAATCAAATGGGTCTTTTTAACTCCCTCTCATCTTCTCCCTTATCTTACATTTGTTGCCCTTAATCTTTTTTCAGAACTTCTTTGCCAAACTATGGGTAAATTTGAGCCTCTGCCTGTTGCTATGTCACTACTGAGTCGAGCTCAGTAGTGATCAACAAGAAATACTTACAGCCAGTGTGAAATGCATCACAAATGCACTTTCAGGTTGATCCTAGAAGATGGGCTCTTTTGGCTCACAATTTCATTTCCGGCCCTTCCCTTCACATAGATAATTTTTATGGTTGCATGCATCACAGTCAACAAGATTTTTTGGGGTGATGTTGATCCCTAAAAGCCTAGTGATAAGAATGTTTTAGTGTTCTTTTCTCAAGTTGTTCTGTCACATACACGTGCCTACATTTCAGCTGGACCCATTCATCCTGTCTGTGGCTCATGTGGCTCACCCCTGTACAAGGACCTTTGTAGAATTATTGTGGTTTCTACTTCTTGATCCTCTGTCATAGTTTTGTCAGGATAAGAATATGTCATGCAGGTTTAAGGTTTTGCTTTTTGAGTACATTATAGAGGAAATGGCTGCTTAGCTGCCATTCTTTTCTGAAGTGCTGTGGTCCCTTGAGTCCATGGCACATGTCAGCCTCATATATGAGCAGCTGCACATCCAGCACAACCTCTGTGCTCTAGGTACATGTGCAATGCTTGAGGCCATTCTGAGAAAGAATATTTTTTCAGTGCCAAAATAAGAAGGAAAAGTGTTAATATTAAATTCAGGGTCAGGTGGGTCCTGCAATTTCAGGAATGGATTATTTCAGTTGCCTCTCCTTAGGTAACGGGAGGTTCAAATGTATTTTACAACCCAGTTAAGGGATTAACCCATCTTTCCTCCTTCCACTTGTCATCAGGCTGCCCCAAAATAGACTCACAAGTGGCTTCTTCTTCCTTGACACAAACAGTGCTCTTTTGAAGATTCCAGGGACACTCTTAGATCCCTGAACATTGCTGGATGAATACACTTGAAGGCTGGAAAGTTTCTACCAAATTTCTAGATAGGTTGCTCATTACACATAGATGCCTCTATCAGGTGAACAATCCTGTCAAGGCAACTGAAGACTCTTGATATGGTAGAATGTGTCTGAATGGCAGTATTCTCTTCTTGTGACAAGTAATAAAAATTTTTCTTGTGAGAAATAATAAAAAACCCCATAGACTGTAGTTAAGAGCCATCTTTCTAAAAAATTGGTGTAGGGTACACTCTTTTCTGCCTGCATAGGAAAGGAAGTGTGCTGCTGCTACTGAGATGTGCCCGGGTGGCTGCACCCTGCTGGGGCTGCAGGCTTGGCAGAGGGGAGGCTGGGAGAGCCTTACCTGTGTGCCAACACACAGAGCAGCGCTGTGCAGCACAGCCCGGGGGTAGGGGCAAGCTGGGAGGGTGTTGGGCTTCGGTCGTAGTGGCAGATGAAGGGTTGTTCTCACCAAAGGCCTGAGTTTGTGCCCCATGGATCATTCACATAAGAAGAAAATCCAGTGGTGCTTCCTGGATTTATCGTGTGGCATACTGTGATATTCATTCTGCGATCAGATAGCACAGGCTTTTCAGGAATTGAGCTTTGAGGGGAGAGCTGGAAGCATTTGTGTAGGACTGCATGAATTTCTCTAGTGAGCCTTTTACAGTTTTTCAGCATATCCACTGATTTCAAGCAGTTGAATAATTGCACATAGCTCAAAGTGGCTATGGCACCCATTAATTTTTAACAACATAATAACTCATATCCCACAGTCAGTGACCTACCTGTCATAGCTTCCAGTACAGCTGAATGTGTGCTCATTCTGGGTGAATGACCTCTTAGAGAAAGGAAAAAATGTAGATTCACAAAAAAATTTTCTCCTTCTGCTTTACAGTTGCTTAGGTGTTTCCTTTTCTTGTGTCTGCTGATCTTCAAATTTACTGGACAAACTTGGATTCTCAAGCAGGGCTGGTTTTTTCATCATGACAACAACATTTCTTCAACCAGGAGTATTCATTATTTATTTGAAAATGGAATATGCACCTTCTGCATGGGAAGATTCCTGGACTGAAACATCACTGGTGCAACAAGCACCGGTGTAAATGAGAAGTAATTCACTGAAATTGATGCAGTTACAACAATATAAAAATAACTCAAAAAAATGTCTTCAAGACCTAGTACTGTGATTCCTTGAGCCACTAATTTCTCATTTTAAGCTTGTACCAATCAACTCAATCAGTAGTGGGAGGAAGAGAGAATAAGAAATTAAATAGAATCATTATACACACCTAAGTTTAGCAAGCATGTGATATATTACTGTAAACCATACCATATTTTATTACTCTGGGATTTTTAGTTTTTCTTCTTTTCTTTGGACAAAGAAATTGCCAGCTTTTGTCAGGTAAATGCTAAGCAAATGCCTGAATATTAACAAGTAAAAAGAAAATGCTTCCTTTTACTTTCAGATCCACCAAATATTATAATTCATGTTCTTCCTTTTCTTCACAGCCCACAGCTACACACATTTCATATCATCATCTTATAAATCTGCCATCTTTTGTTTTGATTATACTGTGTTAGTTTTTGTAATCAAATCTGAATTCTAAAAAAAATTATGTTTGAGGGGAATTTAGCAAGCTTGTGGTATGGAAAGGTTAACTGAAAACTGTCAATTGAATAATGCCTTTTTGTGCTTGAAAGAGTGAAAATTGTTAGTTTTCTGTCATCTAATCTGCCTACCTATTCTCTGACAGGATAAAGGTTTAAATGTATAGATAAATACTTAGTATATCTAAAAAAAGAGAAGCGACATAACAGTAATCCCTAAATCAGCTTTACATGCTGCCTTAAAACAGTCGAATACTTTGCATCATTTAAATAGTAAACTTCAAAATCTGAGTTCATTGCTCTACTCTCAGAGAAGACCCACTGAATTGTACTCCAAGTGGTGGGCTAGCACAGCCATATGTTGCTCTGGACAAGAAAAACCAATCAGGAATACCAGTGTTTGAGAGTGTGACTAACCCACTTTCCAAGTCAGTGACACCAAAGCAGTTTATCTGTTTTCTTGGAAACATGCCTGTGCTTCTGTCCCCTTCCTTCTTGAAATGTACTGCACACAGAGCAGCTGCCAAGCCAGATGAATTGCACACTAGGGGGAATCGCTGAAAATAAGCAGCATGGAGATCGAAAATAGGGCTTGGGAATAATTGCAGGATAGGAACACAAGCATGATTTTCACCATTCTGGCTTCCTCAGCCAATTTCCAAATGCTTCATGTCCTGTGGAATGCATTCTAGAAGAGCTGTAGTGGCTTGAGCCGTATCAAAAACTCACTGCTGTCAATGACTTTTAATTGCCAAAGATTTGGATGAGACCCTCAGTCCCCAGAATTCTTCAACCAAGGTCTCACATGTTAGTAAAAAAAGAAGACAAGAGTGTACTCCAGTGAGACATGAAGTTTGGTGCTTATGCCCAAAGCTGAGACAAAGTCCTGCCCAGCTCAGATTGCTACTGGAGAGCAGGGGCATGTCCCTGACTGCCCAGACATGTTCTGCCTCCTGCACCCCTGGGCAGCTCAGAGGTTATTTCACAAGCCACCATACAGGGTATCGAGCACAAAACAGACTCCTGAAAAAAATATCAAGTATCAAGTTGACATTTCTTGGTTGACAGCTAGATAAACAGCTTCTCCTGGGAATACAACCTGAGCTCTCATCTAGTAGCAGGAAAAAGCTTATTTCATGCTCCTGTCTACCCAACAGGATACACACCTGTATTTTCTAGTGTTTCTCAACCATTATAGACACTTCAATGCACTGTGGGAGAAAGAGGAAACATTTTCACCTCTTCCTGTTGAAGCACTCTTACTGTGAAAAACATTGCAATATTTATTGTTGTTCAACAAAATGCAACACAAAGCTAAACTGCTTTTTCTGTATTTTACCATAGTGGCAAATATATTGATTTCTTGTCCTTATCAGAGGCTTTATAAAGATTTAAGGAACAATCACTGTGTAAAGACTGTTTAGAAAAGGATTAGGATTCAGCTGTCTTATTGCCAGTGTCTTAGCCATTAAGCTATGAACCAAAGACAAATTTTTCTGCTTATTTTTTTTTTCTAATGTTCCAATCCAATTAATCCTCATTTTGTTATTACTCTACAGCTTGGTTTTATCATAACATCCTCCAGAATTTTTCTATTTCTAACTGTCTTCCCAGATAAACCCAGACACTCGTAGTGGAGGTTACATGGAACATTGAAATATTTTTATCGTTGTGCTTTTGTCCTCCAAAAATAAAATTTCTCATTTTGTTATGGGTATTCCAGCAACCACAGTGATAAAAGATGAGACAGCAGCAAAACTTAAACTTGTCATTTAGTTGTCCTTATTGGGGTGTGCTTAAAGGTGCTAGGAGAAATCTTGCCAAGCCATTCCCTTCTAGAAACACAGAGGGAGAAGTACCAGGCCCAGCCATGCCTTATGCATCAAGATTTTCATTTAAGTCAATACTGAGGAAGAGCTACAAATCTATCAGGTGGGCACCTCTGGGATTAGAGACAACTAAACTGATGTAGCTAGAGTCATTGTTCGGGACTGCAGAAAAATTTAGGAATATTATCTTGGCGAATTTGGTCTTCAGTACTTCAAGACAGGCTGCTAGAGCCTCTTTGGTTAGTCAGAAATTCCTGAAAACAGGAATAACCAAAAAACTTTTCTCCTTGTCATCACAGAGGTTATTTTATTTTTTGGCATTAGCACAGCTACTATAAGAGCTGGCCATTTCTCTTCCAGGACTGTTTATATTACAAAGGAAGTTAGGTCTGGTCCTCCAGTTACAGACTGTACTCCAGAGTCTCAGGAGTTTTGGTTGTTCAAACATATGTATTGCATGTATATTTGGCTTTAACACTATAGTCCTTATTCAAGCAAAACCACCCACTATGGTCAAAAATAGTAGTGTAATTCGGCATCCAGTTACAATTTATTCTCAAGTGGTATTGTTCTCTTCCCACTACTGTTGCTTCTTGCTTGAATAATTATTGTTCTTCTCTCAGATTTCTCCAGCTTCAATAATTTATAAAATCTACTAATTATTTTTCTTTCTCCTTCTATATAAGAGAAAATAAAACTTGACAAAACTTCAAAAGGAGGTGACAGAATTCATATAATGCTATTATCATATTTCTTGCATATGCAAAGAAGACTGCAATGGATTCCATATTTCCTCTCTTTCCTCTTCTTAATACAGCCTTAACAAGTTAAATACTTTTTGGAGTCCATGGCAAATTTTGAGCAGATATTCCATCGCGGCATTTGAAAAAAAACCCACATCTATGTATAATTTTTTGTGTGTCTATAAGTAAATGTACTTTTATTTTCAAGGAAGATGACCTTTATTACATGGAAAGACAGTAAAAGCAAAGTAAAATATTAGAAATAGATATTATTTCCCTTCTGTTGGAAGATCTTCCAATGTGACAATGTTTCTAAAATCTTGCATGGAAAGATTTTATGTTTCAAATATTTTTGGAGAAAAAATAGCATCACAATCTTAGATCCTAAACTTTTCCAAAGCCTCATTATTTGGAAAGAAACATGTTTTTTGATTGTGTATGTATACATATATGCAGTCATACATGTACATGCCAACAGTTTTAGAGTGCCATCTGCTGACATACGGGACTAAATAGTGTGGTTTCTGTTAAGTTTTTAGGATCAATAAAGTTGCTGCACCCTTGAAAGATTTTCTGTTAAATTGCACTGCCAGGCAAAGCACACTTTTAAATTGCAGGAGCTACAAAGATGTTTTTGCCAGCCTTTGGATGTACAGAATCCTAGAGGCATAGAACAGTTTGTGTTGGACGAGATCTTGATGATGATCTTGTTATAACCACCTCCTGCCATGTATCTCTAACTCATCTTGTTTATTGCACATTTCATATGTGTTTGATGGTTGATAGCATTTAAGCCAAACTCTTATGAAGTGAACTTGCTGGCTGGAGTGGCATGAATTTCTTTGTGCTTTTCTTCAGGTGCTCTCCTGATGACCTGCAATCCCTCTCCAGGTTCTGGGCATCTCTTGTTGACACTGGCATCAGACTGGTAGGGGTGAGATGGATTAAGGTTCCCTTTCCTCAGCAACTTTAGCTTGAAGGTCTCTTCACCAGCTTGGCAAGCCTATGACCAAAGATGCTCTTCCCCTCCTCTGACAGATGGACACACACATGGACTCCTCTGTACTGTATTATGCTTGAATTCCTGTGATTGCTGAATCTTCCTGACTCACCTATATGTTCAATCTCTATTCTTCTGGCAATAAATGAAAAATTATTTTCATGGAAGGCTTGTGTAAAATATTGTTGATTTTCTTAAAATGTTAGCCTATCAAGACCAAGAGGTTATTTTATTGTTGATCTAGAAATATGTTGCACAGAGTCCAGGCAAATATGAACAGCAGCAAAGGTGTTCAGAAGTAACATTTTATCTCCTTCTTGGGACTGAAAATCTAAACTTCCTCTTCAGAAGAAAAGTCTGTTTTAAAAATTGAAGCCACAGAAAGATTAAGGCAAAAAATAAATGTTGCCACTTGTCACAGCTTCCTCAGAGATGCAAATCCCACCCCCCAGCCATATGGCATTTCATTCAAGAATGAAAACTTGCTCAAATGCTGTCTCTTAAGAGTGTTCAGTACTTCCCTCTGGTGGTCTGTCCCATAAAATACTTCTCAAAAAAGAGATTGCTTAAACCATTCCCTTTGAACTTAGGACAGTTTGTGAAGATGTGCATGCACAGAAGTTTGTATCAGTTTTCAGATGGGGTCTGAAGCGGCTTCAACTAGGAGGTGGTCAAAAACATTTTAAAATTATAGAATGTTTTCTAATATGATCTGGGCTCCCAGTTTGGATTAGGTATGTAGTATTTGTGAATTTTAATTAAACTTCAAACCTTATGAGAATCACCAGATGACATTTAGCTCAGTTTTTAAGAAAGAAAGAATAAAAGACTGCTGTTACTGTTTCAGGCAAACTGACTTCTTAATCCCTTTAGGAAAGACAGCCAGTGAATCAGCACATTTTCTTTTTTCTGACATCATTGTACAACTACACCTCCTACTCTACCATGATGTTTTTATGTGCTGTCATGATTATTTTGTGTTCCTCATGAAATGTATTCTTGTAGAAATTATGACACTCTAATAGAATGACCTTGTGTACTTTTGTTGCTTGTGTATTTTCTAAAACAATCAATTTTCACTATTGACTTCTTTTAGCATTCAAATATAGATACACCTAACCTCAATTTAGGGTTAGTGTCACCAGTATTTTTAATGTTTTTTTGTAATGAGCAGCTAAAATATGCTTTTAATATAGACATCCACAGAAAAAAAAAGATGAGTTAAAGGGAATCAATAACTATGGCTAACATTTGAAAAGTGGTGCCATATTCAACTTCATTCCTCTTTTCTGAACACATCTGCTTTTAAATGTAAGTTAACTACCATTTGTATTGGTGTGAATGACATTTCGCTGTGAAATATCTCTCTTTCTGCTCCTTTCTCATACATTTGTTTACATAGTCTTCCTTACACAGTCTTATTTGCTACTGTTATTACAATAATATAACTAAGTATTTATTATAATAATAATTATAATAATAAATACTTAGTCTGTGAAAGATTGTCTATTTCTTTAGAAGTGCTATCCTCTCCACTTTTTCACTTTCTTCTGCAAGATCATATTTTAAAATCCGCTTCCTAGTTAATTACTCTTGCAGTGACTTAAACAGCATTCAAGGTAAAATATAGGAACAACTGAACCTAAATTGGTAAACTCATTCTGTTAGCTCTAATGCTGAGTTATCACTGTTTTTTAAAGTTCTGAGGTCCTTTCAGATTTGGGAGGATGTAGGAAAGGCAATGATATCCAAGCCATAGATCCATTTTATATGTATGGGAACTTAAACAAACTTAGGCAGGGATCTGTCTTGAAAAATGTGATTTCCACTGGAAGAATAGCTTGGAAAATTGCAGAAAATCACCCCATTTGTGTCAGCCTTCAAAGTTTTCTTATACAAAAATAATTTCTGGTGGAATATAAGTGAGACTAATCTTGTGACATAAAACTCACACAAATTTATATTTTGAAGGTTACCACTGAAGTGGATATCTGAAATGGATTTCAAAGTCCTGTATTTCACTAAGTATATATTTTGGCAGAAAAAATAGAAAACAAGATACTCAAATATCTTGTGCAAGATTCTGTGTTAAAAGATTGTTCTATTGGCTTCCCACAAAATCAGGATCTGAGAAAGATAAAAGATACAGTATTAGCTATAGCCCACCAGAAATCCGATAAATTTCACTTCAAGTAATAATATCCTCGAATGGAAAGAAAACGTTAAAAGTTTGCATTTATTGTCTGTGTGAAAGAGGAATCACAATTTAAAAAAATACATTTAAGAAGAGAGCAACAACAAGCATCAAATCATCTCATTTTCAGCTTTTTCTTTAGCTAGACATACTATCTTCCTAAATCCTTGAGAAGCCAGCAACATGACTCCACAGGCAGGTGGAGATTCAGTGGCTGAAAGAATATGGCATTCTGACACACCATGGCAAGCAGACAGCTGGGAAACCAAGCAGAGAAGCAAACATTTTGTCTTAAATACTTAATTCCTTAGATAAAGTTGAGAGAATCAATATAGAAGCATGGAGTATTTTAGTCTGATCTAACTGGCTTTTCAGTCTATCTTAAGAGTAGTTTGCATGGTCAGAATGGCTTCCACTGGGGGTCTCAAAGCACTTCCCAAATGCTCTTGGCTGAAGTCTTGTAATGCATCGTTTACATTGGGCAAGAAACAAACACGAGAACTGATGGAAACTTTTCATTTTACTGGAGATGATCCAAACTAGCATTGCTGAGCACTCCCATCATTTCAAGTGAAAATAACATAAATTGTACACATATTCTCTAAGAGACAGAACCTGTTCTTAGTCTTCTTTCAAAAATCCAGATATATTCTGGCAAGAAAGATAGAAGCAAAGGAGAAAAGGTACATCCTGGTATTATAAATAACTCTTACTTGTGCTTAAAAATTGCTTAAACAAAAGCCAGATTCAGTTTCCACAATAATTAAATAGAATAAGCTTCTTTGTAGTGTTGTGAATTACCCATGGGTCTGCAAATTTGGCAAGACTTTTACACATCTGGTTTTATTAATAAAATTTTTAAAACATATGAGTGACTATTATAAGAGTAAATATTGCTCACTTTAAAAATACGCTGTTGTAAGTAAAAAAGTTGAGGACAAAAGCAACTAATGTCCCAAATTAACATTGAAAATAGGAAAGCTAAAATAAATAATGGAATTTAAAGCCTTCAAATGCTGTTCAGGTTCCAAGTATTATTCTGTGAATATATGCAATGACTTAATATATATTCAATATGTGCTTGTTTTCTTGACCTTAAACAAAATAAATCATGTGTCCTCTTTTTATATGTAATATTTTCTCTTTTACTGTATGTATATTCATTCACTGCACACCTATTCCAAGTAGTTTGGTTCAAGGAATTCCAGTTTTTCTTATAATTGAAACATAAACACCTAATGTAATTTTTAAGATCTACAAAGTGCCAGTGAGGTGTCAAACTGAAATTAGTGTCTGTGCAAGACCTTTCTGTAATTTTCTTGAAGTGTTAAATATCAAGGTCAGATTTGATTACAGCAATAACACAAAGAGAGGTAAAACAACCCTTGGGGACTCTTCATTCAGCTCCATGGGACCAGGCCTTTCACTAGAGTTCATAAATCAGAAGAAAAATGGCAATGTTTCCCACCCCCATGTGAAAGCATTTGTTTACTCCTTCAAGCCTTTATTATTATACTATTATTACAGATCTTATCATCATACAGTTACTGTGGTGCATTAGTGCCTTCAAAACAAAGGGATTCACTTTTGAATAAAGCAGAACATTTATCTTCTGTAACTACCATAACTTTGAGGAAAGCCAGTAATGACATCCCTAAGTTTTTTGGAAAGTGTTTGGGTACTTGTTGAAGATCAATGTCATTCTTTAACATTTTACTGCTCTTCTTTCATTGTGACTGAAGAAGTTCCCGATAATAAATTTTCATTGACACCAGAGTAAAATTAGTTTTGATAGCATTCCCAGCCATAATATTCATTATGCTACTTAGGATAATGTGGCTTTGCAGTAATAAATATCCTAATGCACTTTGGATTCTTATTTAAAGAAAAAACTCTTATTCATCTGTTCCAGCCATGGAGAATAGTGATGGAGTTACATTATCAAACACAAAAACCATATAAAGGGAAAAAGAAATCTATTTTAAGAAACTTAATATATTTCTAAAACTAATAGATATGGAAGATAGAAATAGAGGAATACAGCTCCTTTACCATTTTAGAAGGTTTAAGACTAGAGTTTTAGGGGAATACATAAATTTTTTGAGCAGTCACTTTAATCTTAGGCCTTTGGTGTCCTATTTCAAAAGAAGGAAAGAGAGACAGAAATTGTCAGAGCATGGCAGTTCACACAGATTCCTGCAGCGGGGTGGGAAGAATTGCTGTGTGGAGAAGTCTGTCTTTCTCCTCTGACTACAGGTTGCCTTGAGCACTCAGTTTATACTTGATTTCTGACATTTAGAGAGATAAAATTAGGCAAGATAAATTCCACCTTATGTTAAATACTTCTCCATGATGACAGAAACACGAAAAACACTGTGAGGTGGAAGATAATGGGATTATCTGCATTGCTTGTGCCAGAGGTGCACTGAAGAACCTTTGGTCCTCAGCTGAGCTTTGAGAATGCAGTGCAGAATGCAAACACAGAACAAGAGAGCACAGCCTGCCCTAGTGAGCTTATTCATTGCTCACTGACAAAGATACTAATAGTTCTACCAGAGCAGGAGTACCTTCCCATGCTGGTCTGCTGCAAATCTATGATCACAGTCATAATTCAGTAATGAAATTTATAACACAATTATACAATACATTAGAAATCAAAAAATGTCAATACATTCTATTGATATTTTCTCTGATTCTTAAGGGTGGCTTAATTATTAAACTTTCTGGAATAAAAAGGCTAGTTTCCATCACAAGCTGAAAACATTCAACAAATTGAAGATTTTGAGAGTTCAGAAGCATTTTTGTGCATCTGGCTTCCTATTCTATGTGTGTCATGTGGAGAGATAAAGGTTTCTCTATAGCTACAGGTGAGCTTTAATGTCACACTTTCTCTTCAGAGTATAAGGAACCATCATTTTCTAAGAGATTTAGTTTAAAGATTCAAGGATGAAATCAAATAAAATCTTAAGAACTTCAGGGTACATATTCCAGACCCACTATTCATCCAGTATGACTTGTTTTCTTTATCCTTCAGGTTGTAGTCATATATCTCAGTGCAGACTATCACAGAGGATACAGGTCATAACAGTGGGCAAAATCTCTGCAATATTGGGTGTTTTTTCTTAGAGGACAGGCCATATTGTCTTTGGTCAATTTAGTTTTGTCCTTTCTGTGTGACACACAAAAAATATAGTTATATCAAATCCTGTTTGATATCCCATTTTAACTGGTGGCCCTGCTAGATACACAGTCAATTTCTGATTGGCATGCCAAATTTTGGCAGGAAGATGCTGTAAATTCTTCTGTGTTGGGGACTGAGCTGGAACTGCACCATATTAACTAGTCCTTAAAATTCCAATGACCTCTACAGGAACTAAAACATTAAATCTGCATCATTAAGAAACAAGCAGCAGGTATTCCAAAATAAGTTGAAATGCAAAATCTATTTATTACTGGCTTGCTTTTTAACAAACTTTAACACAGCATCAAATTTTTAAACATACCTGAGTGTTGGAATTGGTGAGTATTGATTAATTAATTTATTTTCACCAAAAAATTGTAAGTTACTTGCCTGTGAGGCATACCCTGTGAAGTCCAGTAGATGAAACATAGCTGGATATATGGGAAATTTAAGATAAAAATTCAAGGAGTAATATATAACAATAACTGTAATAATTAAGGGACAATTGAATTTGAAAGCAATTAACCTGTTGCAATTTTTTAGCTGATGCAGTAGTGTCATAAGTAAAATTTGAGAACTTCCATAAGACCTTGCTAGACACCTCAAGAGATAGATAAACCCTTTATTAAAAAGGGTTTAGATAGCTATAGCAGAAAATTAAAAGCTGATGATTCATTTTGCTATTACAGAAGAAATAACATTACATTGAATTTATAAATTATTCTTTTTGTCATAGAATGCATAATGAATCCCAATTTTGTTCATCACTTGCCTATAATTAATTTAACAGGCATAGAGATGGTGTAATATATTTTCTCCAATTCTAATTTTTATTAATAGAAATCTTTTCAGGTTTAGCATAGTGATGAAGAGGAATGTAGTGTTGGGGTTACAAGGGAACAAAGAAAATAGCTGTCCTTGAACTTCAGTTCTGGTTTACATAGCAGTCTGTTTAACAGAGAAAATTATTCTATTCCTCACAACAGAAAATGCACATTATGAAAGAGTGTTGTAGCTGTTTTAATGAACCCAGAGGCTGCAACATAGTGGTTGTGAAGGGATTTTTTGGGATCTAGGTGCTTATCCAATTTCAGAAACATGCAGAGAATATATACATTTAGACCTTCCTCCAGCTAATATGCCAGAAGTTGTAAGGGTAATGAAATGAATTATATTACATCAGTGATTCCATAGAAAATATTTATTTATATGTGTTTTTATATAAAATGTCAGCTCTTTCCATCAAATAACTGTCCTTACTCCTGGAGCAACTTTCAACATTTCTTTCTCTGTAGAAAACAGTACATAAGTTAATAAAAACAGAAGTTAATTTTCTGAACATTTAGTTTTTGAAGATATCAATCATATATATAAATATATATTAAGGCTCATTTGAAATATATTCCTTCTTTTTGAAGAGAAGGCATCTACTATTTTTGTGGCATTTCTCAAAATGAAAACAGTACAAGTCTCAGGATTTTCAGAGAAATTCTGCATGGCATAAATGAATCTGTGGTCTCAGGTGATAATTGCAGAATGATTTGGGTTGGAAGGGACCTTAAAGATGATCCAGTTTCAACCCTCTACCATGGGAAGGGGCACCTTCCACTAGACCAGACTCAGACCTCATTGAACCTGGTCTTCAACAATCTTGGGCTGGGCATCCAGCTGCTCTAGACCGCCTGTTCCAGTGTCTCACCAATCTCCCAGTAAAGGATTTCTTCCTAATATCTAATCTAAATCGACCCTCTTTCAGTTTAAACGACAGACCTGCACGTGATGTAGCTCAGGTCAACTGATTATGCAGAGTGAGAAATGCACTGGACCACCATCCTGCTGTGGAAAAAGCAATGCAAATATGGTCTCCCTGTAAACAGTGCAAGCACAAGCTTCTCATCCACTATCTAGGCTTCCCAAATCATTCACCTGTCCCCAGGGCTGAAAGCCAGCCACTTCTCAGCTTGGAAAAGAAAATCTCCATCTGGGCCCAGACACAATTAGCATATCCAGTAAAGCAAAGATAAATTGCCCTTTTGGGCAGCCTCTTCCTGTGGGAGGCCCTAGAATCTTTGGATTGTCTACTGCTCTCTAGGACCTTTACTTTCCCACCATCTTCCAACCTAATTTGTGATATTTTGTGACACATTCAAACTAGTGCAGTGAGTGCATTATAGGGTGTGATGACAGCACATTTTGGAGTAAGATAGTGTTTCATATCACAGACAATACAGAGTGGGTGAATACTAAGAGTGTCTTGCTAGATATGCTGTGAGGACCTGTGGTATTTCTTGATGAGAAAACATTATGCCATTGAGTTGTGTCTGAGCTACCTCAATAATGCCAAGGGGATTTGGTGTACTGTCATTAAGTATGAGCATGAAGTGCCCTTGCTGGCATGGTCTTTCTGAGTGATTGAAAAGAATAGTGGCCTCCCAGCTTTCCATCAGTTGCCACAGGACTCCTGTCCCTTATCTTTTCAGTCTCAGAGCTGCTCTAAGCCCTTCTAGCCCATCTTTTTCCATCCATCAGTGAACTCTTCTGATCTCAAAGCCTTCCTTGTCTCCTGCCCAACTATTTTCCAGATCCTTCCTGGCCCGGGCTCATGCTCCCTGACGCTTCCCGACCACAGGCACAGCTATTGGCACTGAGGTTCCTGCGCCCCTCTTCTGCATTGTCTGTACCCTGTGGGGGTAGCTGCTGCCACACCAAGCCACACTGTTGCGGGCATCTGCTGGTACCCTTCAGCTCAGTTCCACTCCTGTCTCTCCAGCAGCAGTTGTGCATCTCATTCTGACAGGGATTTAAAAATACTGCCAAGAGGCATTTATAAAACATTGCCCTAGATGCATTTCAGAGGAAATGTTCAATAAAAAGGGGGAAAAGAAAGCCCTCCCTGAAGGAACATTCTCCCCTCCACCAGCTACAGAAATTTTCTGGGAGGATCTTTGAGGGTTTATTTGGTTTTCTCTCTTAAAAGTATTGGCAAATGTTTTTAGAAGCCATTGGCTTTGTCTCAAAACTTTAATAAAGCATTAAGGAAAATTACATAATTTAAAGGCAGCAAAGGCCAAGTAGGTCATCCAGTGCAACTTCTCAGCAGTGCAATATGGCATTGTTCAATGTATTTAGTAGTGCCTTTGTCCAGTCTAGATCTGATTTACAAGGGATAAGGCTTCTGACAGTTTGCAACTTTTACTCTTTAGAAGTTTACATTGTAAGGAATGTGATACATGTGACTTTCTTTCAGAAAAAAGAAACTTCTCTTTTACACCATACTAATTTCACTTGTGTCAAAAGTCCCAAAAGTTAAAACACACTTTTATAGCTCAGCAGCAACTTAAATAAGTGTAAAAGGGCGACTCAGTGGTTCTCTCTTCTCTGCTCATTCACAGAAAAAAAGAGCTCTGACTAAGCAAGACCTCTCTCTTTCTATAATTGTCAGTGCACCTCACCTGTTTTCAACCCTTACTTCTGCTCTTCTGGATGAGTGTCTTCTTTTTCTTCCTTCTCTCATTTCTCTTTTCACTTTTGACCTTTTTAGTTATTTCCTAATACCTTTTCTCAGAGGCTTTGGGGGATTTTATGAAATACTTCAGAGTGTTCAGCAAAGCTGTAGGATGCCTGAAATTCACAGTAAGTCTTTTGGATGTTTTTATCAGAAAACCACTGTTCCACTGCAACAAACAAGGATTTCTCTGTGATTCAAATGCCACCCCACTTCTGTTGTTTTTCAGCTTTGCCTTTCCAACACAGTTTTGAAATCACTATTTCTGTTTTGATCCCAAATTTTAAAGCAGCAGATAAGATGTGCTAGTTTGACTTTAACACTTGTGTCAAGCGGGATTTTGTTCTAGCAGGAAACAGTACTGCAAATCTGCATGCTTTAGTTAGGCAGGTAAGAAATATCACATTAATTTGAGCAGGACTACATGGAGGCATAAATTTGTCATGGATGATTTGGTGATGGTGTACCACATGACAAAATGGAACAACCAGGCTTGTGTTAGTGCTAAATGAATAATTTCACAGGATTTGAATTTTGTGCAAAACCTATATTAAAGCCATTAATAGACTTGTAGAATCACAGAATATTCTGAGTTAGAAAGGACTAACAAGGGTCAGCAAAGTTCAACTCCTGGTCCTACACAGGGCAGCCCAAGAGTCACACCATACATCTGAAAGCAATGTTCAAATGCTTTTTGAGCTCTGTCAGGCTGGTGCTGTGACTATTTCCCTGGGGAGCCTGTTCCAATGCCCAACCACCCTCTGGGCGAAGAAACTTTTTCTGGTATATAAATTAACCTCCTCTGACTCAATTTCATGCTGTTTCCTCTAGTCCTGTAACTGGTGACCACAGAGAAAAGATTGGTACCCGCCCTTCTGCCTCCTCTCTTGAGCTGTTGCAGACTGCAATGAGGTACCTCAGTCTCTTCCTTTCCACATTGAACAGATGAAGTGACCTCAGCCACTCCTTGTATGGCTTCCCTTAAGATTCTTTGTCATATTTGTAGCCCTCCTTTGGATGTTCTAATAGCTTTATTTCTTATACTGTGACACCCAGAACTGCCCCCAGCACTCGAGGGGAGGCCGCCCTGGTGCAGAGCAGAGGGGACAGTCCCCTCCCTGTCCCAGCTGGTGAAGCTGTGCCTGATGCCCCCAGGACACCCCAGGCTGTCTGGTGCCTCCTGGCTGCCAGGGAACTGCTGACTCATGTTCAGCTTGCCATCCACCAGGAGCCCCAAATCCCTTTCTGCAGCTCCGCTCGCCAGCCTCTCATTCCCCAATCTGTCCATATACCCAGGGATGCCCCATCCCAGGTGCAGAATCTGTCACCACCACTACTTGTGTGCAATGAAGGAAGGTAAGAACTGTACAAAAACTGGAATTGAAATAATATATGATAAATATTTATGCTTTCAAGTGCTTGGGGTGCCATTTGAGTAGTCAAGTCTTTTTATGGGTATATTATCCACACCTTTCACCTGTTGTTCAAGGACATTTCTTTGCCAATATATATTCGGAGCAAGCCATTTCTTGTTATGACAGTAAATTACAAGATTTACAGTTTAATTTTTGGGGAAGTATTTACAGAGCATTTAAGTTAAAATGAACAAGATATGGCCTCTGCTTGCATGTGAAAATGCAGTGGATACAGTATTATCTGTCATACAACAGGCTGGGATCTCTCTTCAGAATTCTTTCTATGTGCCCTAGATGTATTTGAAATAAGTTTGGGTAAAATGTTCCCTATTATCTAATGAGCATTCCATCTGGTCTACCCAGACAAAACATATACACGTTTTGCCTCTTTGTAATTTCATGTGCTCAGTTTTTAAGAGACACTGTTTTTTTCACACTGGACTGAAATATTCATATGTTAAAAAAAAAATGCAAAACCTGCGTTTTTCCACAAATCAAACAAACTGGAAACCTAGTAAAAGTTTCAAGTTATAAACTATTAATCAAGGTGAAAATTTGACATTATATTTCTATGAAAATAATGGTTTTGAGTCACTTTAATTGACTTAATCCTTCTGGAATAAAATACTGACTTTCCAAGCTATAATATTCTTTTTGGTAATCTGAATGTTAAACAAGATCATTGTAATCACAATGGCTATCATAATTAATGTAGAACAAATTAATAATGACTTTTGATTTTTTTAGTAAAATGATAACAGGTATCTCCTGTGGTGTATTTTATGTCTAAAAGATTAGTGTTTTACTACCATTAAATGATGTGAAACTGCTATTCTTCATTTGATTTGAAAAGAAATATATTGTAGCTTACTGTTTATCAGGTAATAAAAGCTTATTAAATTAGTATATTTATACAGGAAGTGTGTAGTATATGGCCTAAAAGAGAAATTAAATTTCTGTACATAGAACACTTATAATGAGGTGTAGCCACACTCAGTCTGAATTGCAACAACAAACCTTGTTAAATAAATAATAATTAATTTCATACTTTATTTTGAAAACAGTGTTTTCAAAAACTAAATAGGGAATTGTATATTCAACAGTATCAACAGATACATATTGATTATGATTGTCAAGCTCTCTTTTTGGAATTATATGTGAATGCATACACCAAAGGACATTTATCTTTACTTCTAAGAATATAAATGACTGAGACAGAGTTAGGGTGACAGAAAATAAATAATGCAGGTTTGAGACTTTATAGTATAATAATCTCTCCTATTTTTTTTTTATTTTGTTGTGATACAAATAATTAAATATTACCAATTCTTTGTGTTTATATAAAAGTTCAGGACAGAACTTACTTAAAGTTAGTGGCACTTGAGAGATTTGACTTTCAAATGCAGTAAACAGCAATTATTGGGACTGAAAATGTTTGTACCAAAGTTTTGTTTCAGGTTAAATCAGGATTTTTTGTCTGTAGTATTCTTGTTAGATTTTGAGGGTTTCTTTGATTTTTGTGTAGCTCCATCTTAGCTGGTTATGAAATAGATGATTTCCAAATTGTCCCCAAACTGCCTATACTTTGACAGAATTTTGGAGGAATTATGTTATATTTTTATGTATATTTATTTAAATCCTCCTAAATGTTATTTCTGATATAAAATGGATTTAGAAATTTGACAAAACTGTGGCAGATATATAATGAATTTTGAATTTTCATTTCTCATATGGCAGGCAGCACCATTGGGGTTTGCCAGCTTGTTCTCTTCTCAATGCCCAGAAGTTTCTCCCCCAAATTCTTTTTGCCATAAACCATGAAATTCTAAGTCTCCCTTAACAGGATGATTTTAGGTAGCTTTATAATTGAAAGCTACCATATTTGTACAGAGAGCCTGACAAAGATTTTTGTTGTTAATTTAAAAAATCAGAAAATGCATATATCAGTTGAAAAAATAAATGGAGTGAGGCAGCTGAAACCCCAAGATTCGGACTCCTGTTGCCATTAGTCTGTGTACATGGATGAGTGAGGAGGAAAGCAGGTGTTTAGACTGTCTCTAATTGAGGAGAATGTCACTATACAGGATGAATATCTTGTAGCCTAATCCCAGTGTGCTTGCTGCCATGCGTGTTTCATACGGATCTCCCATGTCCCAGCACCTGAAAATAGAAACAACTTTGTGTCACATCCTTCCACTGTTTGCTGCTAAGAGAAGAGACATCAGTGAAAGATACCAAACAACACAGACATCATGCAGGGCTGTGGAAAAATGCTCTCCTTAGAAGTCCATCCACTATGACAGACATATATTCTCTTCATTTGCTCCATCTCCTTTGTTATGATTATTTTATGATGCAGTGCCTGCCAGGCTGGTTCTAACTGAGCAGGTAGGTCCCACATCACCTCACTGCCCTGAGGAAGAAGAGGGGACTGGACTTGGTGGGGAAGCTGTGGGCAGCCAGACACCATTCCTGGCATCAGCCTGTCTCTGTCACTGACATGTAGGCTCAGCTCTTCACAGTTAATTCCTAAAGAAACTTTGAAACTCTGGGACAAGTTAAGCTCTGGAAAGGTCTTCAATTTTGATGAGTCCAACAATTTTCTGGGTGAGTGAAATTCCTGGGCCATTTTCTGAAAAGTCTGCTGAGGCAGAATGCTGGAGCTCTACTCAGAAGTGGGGCACAAGGTTAGTTTACTCTTTCTAGAGTTATCACAGAAAAGTAGAACTTTTATTTTCACAAATCCTTCTTGCTACACTGGGGAAAATCATCAATCTCTTAGGCAATAACCTTTGACCTTTCCCTCTGTTATCTATAAAAGAGCGCTGTGCATTAATTTTAAAAAAAATAGATGCAATTTGTCCACTTCAGCCACTCTAGTTTCTTGCACCATCTAAACAGAGCAGTTTACTTCATTCTGATTCAATCTATTTTTTGCCTACTGGGAGCACAAGTAATAAAAAACAACCTTATTTAAAGATCACTGCAGTGGGATTGTGATAGTTGTTCAATAGTTTCAATGTTGTAGTAGTCTTTGTTTCATGGTCATGCAGGTTCCCACTAGGTCTGAACACATTAAAGATCTGAGGAAAACTATTTTCCTTCTTAACAGGAGAATCAATTGGACTGAACACATAGGTTCAGGCTGATAAAATTAAATTATGTGTACTGAGGAGATGGAATTCTTGCTTTTATTTTACCCTCCAAAGAAACAAATGTTAATCAGCGTTTGATATTCAAGCCAGAGCAGGTAAGAGCACAAAGCTAGACAAGTGATTCTTCTTTATTGTCCTTTTGGTGGTGGTGAAGTTTTTTTTTGCCTTTTTTTTTTTTTTTTTTTTTTTTTTCCTGGTGTGTAGATCAATATTACACTCTACCTTCTTTGATTATTACCTTCTAAGAAAAAAAAAATCTGAAACCTTAAAGTAGGCTTAGAGGATTAGAACTCAGGCTGAAAAGGACCATTTCTTTTTTTTATACTCCTACAAGGTCCACTGGCATATGGAACTAATTTCAAGGTTCTTCATTTCCCCAGACACAGAATCAAGAAAGGCTGCATGTAGTGCAAAATGCTAGTAACTTCATTGGCCTCAGAAATGCAATCTCCAAAGTCCAGCTCCTTGTGATAAAATAACTATTGATGCCACATATTTGTCCCCTTTGGCTAGTCCCCTTTCCAGTATCCACAAACAATTTGGTGTTTTGTGTGCATTGAGACTTGGAGGCATTTAACTACTAATTTTACTAGGAAATCTAAAACAAACTGTCTTTTTTCATCATCAAATACTCAGAATTCCTATAAACAAAACGTGAAGGTTATTTAAGTATTTTTTACTCAATTTCTCATCTGTAAATATATGGAATAGCAAACACAGTTTCACAACTTTGTTCCACTCCACATCAGCATGTTTGTTCCTCCACTAACAGGCACAAATATCTTCAAAGTTTAATTTTAGATATCAGCATCAATGACAATGCAGCCTTTGCTTGCAAAGTTTTTTCCTTTAATGGTAAAAAAAATGTGGATTATCCCACTTTGTTGTTTGTAGTGACCATGTGTTTTAGATAATTTGTATCACTTTACAGAAAGTGGAATTTCTTTTCCAAGAATCCTGCTCTTTAGTCTTTGAACACTGAAGTGACAGCACTGCCAGTGACTTTAATGAAAGTAGAATGAAAACATGCAACCTCCATCAAATCTGTTTAAAATAGATTTATTTTGTTTGTATTCTATTCTGTTGCCTTTGCTTTGTAATTATTGTATTCTGGACTTTGTAATGATTGTTTTCTGGACTTTGAAGATCAGTCTTTCAGTAAACTAGTTAGTAGACCACTGGATTTTCTTAATCTTCCAAATTCTTTTAATGGTCTTTTTTTCCTGTGGAAGGAGCTTTTCAGCAGTATTCTATTGAAAAATTGCTTAGGTGACATAATAACAGTTGTAGAAGCAAAGATACAGCTAATGAAGAATATGCTTCAATCCAGTTAGAAAGAAGCAAAGACTGAACTATGTTATTCTGAACTGTTCTCACATAAATCCTAAGTGATGCTTACTATACAAATCACGTGCAAGTTTTTTTATGTCTGAAGGAAATCAGATTGTATTTTTACTCTCTTAAATGTAGAATACTGGCACATTAATCTCTTATCCATTCTCTCCCCAGAAAAGGAATAGCTGTATCCAGTTAGATTCTCCTCATTTCATTAGTTTTGAAGGTGAAAGTCATTTATTCATCAAAAAAAAAAAAAAATGGTCATCATTTCATCATTGCTAATTGATTATCAGTGTAAAATAATACACTCACTGAAACAAAACAACAAGGCCCCTAGGTGCAAAATATCCCTGAATCATCTTTGTTTATTTTGGGAATTCTATAGAAACACGTTCACAGCTCTGAGTAATGCCTCCTGAATTCTGTGGTGCTTCTCAACCTATGCTGTGTGCACTATTGAAACTGCCCACACAAACATGCAGAGAACTTCCCAGAAACTTCAGGTCAAGGCTAATCCATTTCCCTGGAGTATTACAAGAACTTTTTCTTCTCTGAGGGGAAGTAAATTTTCAAAGAATCTGAGAATGAGGGGCCATCGTTTATAGGAGTGGCAGAAAAAGCAACTGACAAGACTTAGTACTTATTTTAAGGATTGCAAGGACTATGTAGTTTGACTTTGAGAAATTGGAGGCCCACAGTCTCAGGGAAGGAAGGATTTTTTCACAGTGCAGCAACACGTTTTTAGGTACAATGTGCCATAATTAAGTCTGCCTAAAAAATCAAAATGTGGTATTAAAAAAACCCCAATTTATCTCTCATAAATCAAACGGCAGAGGCAACAGCATGGCAAATAGCAAATAACAATCTTATTAATCCCAAATTACACTGCAGCTAATTATTTTCTTTAGATTTGCTGGAATTTTTATCTTTGTTTCTATGGCAAACTGTCAGGGTAAATGGAATAAAGTTACAAAGCAATGCCTTGCATGAAGATCATCTCTTACACGTTAGCTCCCCCACAACATGCATATAACCCACTAACTTTGGTGTGTGCTGCAGGGAATAAGAGCACAATGTTCTTGCACTTCACCATAGACTACAGACTGGTCTCTAAATCCCAGGATGCCATACACATCCCTTTCTACAGACAGGAGCTGCATTTGCCATCCGACTCCAACCTAGATGCTTCTTGCAAATAAATTTATCAGCATTAATATTGTCAACTACCAGAGATAAGCAAGTGTGCCTGTTTTCTTATCTTGCTTCCTGAGAGCTAAAATGCCCTAAAAGATACAACCATTTCTTAAAAAGATGTCAAAGGCTTGCTTATAGACAATGAGATTAACTTGATTAAACATAATTTCTCCCGTTAATACAAATGATTAGCATTCACTAATCATAGTTTATTGTATTTGATAAACACCCTAAAGAAAATGGGTGTTCTTGGTACTCATTTATTTAAAAGAAGTTGCTACAAGTCCTAGAAATAATGGCAAGACAAAGGAAATAATGAATTCTGCATTATCTGGTCATGATTTTGCAACATATTAAAGAATAAGACTAGCTTTAGAAGACAGGAATATTAACAGCAATAATAATAATGACTAAAATGGCAATATAATTATTGGAGGTTATAGGTAAGAAGCTTTTGGAACATTTTAGCACCTTTAGAATGGAAAATAACTCTTCTAATATATACACCTGTGAGATAGAAGAGAAATTATCAGTGCCTGCTAGTGGTTAGTAGTTGGATGTGAAAAACTTTCATGGGAAAGCATTACACTCAATAATTGTTGTCAATTCACCTCATTCTATTGATGCCAGCAGAGCTGGAATTGGATTGACCACCTTCAAATCTGTCCCTTACTATTTACAAATGGCATATGGAAAACATTTGATCAACTGTAATTGCTCATAGCTGACTGCCTAGTGGAAGGCTGGGAATTCTGCTGAGTCTGAATTTTCCTCAATAAATGGATAAAACCAGGAATCAAAAATCAGTACACTCATCCTGTGAAAAATTTGGATTTTTAAGTTTTTTTTAAAGAAAAAAACCCTACGGAACACAAAAATGGAAATGTGTAGTATAGCATGGACTTCTTTGAAACAAATTTCAAATTGGTGAGTTGGTGAGTAATTTAGGCCATTCTAGTAAAACAAAGAAGCCAAGAAGCTTTATTACATACAGTTATTCAGCCACTGTATACCAGTGGGAAACAGCTGAATGTATTTAAATCCAAAGCACAAAGCAGGTCAAAATAGTAGCTGTGATTGAATCACTACATAAAAAATCAGGAAAAAAAGGTATTCTTAAAGAGTGCTAGCAGCTGACTAGACAGTACAGGGCTATGAGGTCTGAAACAACTACTTACTATTATTCTTATTATGAAATAGCATTTGCATGGAGACAATTTATGTTTTGTTTTAAAAACACGCTAAACAATATAAAATATATATTGGAACTATTTGTCTGATTCTGTGGAAATTACTCCCAAGGGTTATCTAATATTTTGTCTCAGATTTTTTTGTTGTTATTTCCTCCTAGTCTTATCTGGTCTACATGTTGTTATCAGAAGCTCCAGAATGCATTCAAAATATATAGATATAAAAGATTGAGGATATTCACAGATAATTTTTTTCCTTCCCTTTTAGCTAAAGGCTGCAGAATGCTAATAAATCTAGCTCTTAACTTGTACAAAAATGGAAGTTAGACTAGACCAGTCCAGAAATACTGCTTTTCAGTTAATTTCACTCCCATTCAATAATCATCAGCAGCAAGCAGCACAAGGCTGTCAATTACCTTTAATTTGCTTTAGAAAGTTAGAATAAAAGTAATTTTATTCCCCCTGGGTATAAATAAATGAAGAGAAACAAAGAGCACATGAATTTGACTGGTCATAGAACATTCATTAGGTTTATTCATCAATTTCTAGTGAATACTTATTCATCTCAGAAGTTTAGAAGATTCAAAGCAGCCAAGAGCAAAGAAAAGTGCAGGGAAAAGTGGTTTTCTGTCTCAGAGCTGGGAAGCAGGTTGTCTCTATTCTGCTGCTGGCTTTCTTCATGACTGAAAAAAACTATTTAAATTTGCTAGTCCTCACATGAGAAATGTTTTAGCAAGATGTAGAAAGGATGCAGAACAAATATTTTACATAACTTATGGGAATATTAATTAAGAATAATGATTAAGAGAATATTAAAAAAAGAATCAAAATAAATCAAACTGTAAAGAAAATAATAAAAAATATGTTATCTATTGTGATGCATGCCACAGCCTTGTGAGATAAAGTATACAAATCTTCTTTACAAAATAGGATGATAAATAAAAGTACAGTAAATAACCAAGCATTTGTAAACATTGCAAACACACAGTAAAAGCAGCTCAGTGTAAATTAAGGACAAGTCCTGAGCTGTCAGCAGTTATATAAGTGTAAAATCAGCACAAGTGAGGTCAGAGCTGGGTCTGGGAATGTTAATGTATTGTAACTGGAATGTTAATGCATCTGAACAGGAGTGCCAGGTACAACTTTACAATGCAGTGTCTGGAATTAATATTCAGTACTCTTCCCCTCTAATAAGGTACTGTGGGAAACACGAGAAGCACAAAAGAGGAAATCTCATTTGTCTGCCAAAACCACAATCAGCAAAGCAAACTATGAGCTGATAAACAGCTGGTTTTCATTCTGGTGTAATAGGAACAGAAAGAGAAACATGGAGATTAGAAGGCTGCAAATTAGGTTGTTTCCCTTCCTGCTCAATGCTGTAATGTCCCAAGAAACAAACAGCACCTGAATTTTGGGTGTCCTCCTCTGGCGCTGACTTTTGCTGTTTCAAAGGCCTCCAGCACTCACTTGTATCTCACAAGTGAATGCTGTCATGAGTCATCTATATACCAAGAAATTAGTCATTCAAAAATGAAGAACAATAATCTTAAAGATTGCTGCTGAAGTCACACAGTCAGTAGGAAACCAGAACTAACTAAACCTCCCACCCCCCACCAAAGACAGCAACCAAACAGCAGATGATGAAACATTTTGATTTGAGAGGAGCACGAAATAAGAGAATGAGAAAGAAAGGGTTACCCTGCATCATTTAGGATGGTGATGATTCACTGGGGGGTAGGGCCATCATAAGCTGAAGATCACAGTGCGCTTCTCTGGTGGTCTGCTTTGATAATTCTTTTGGGCCTGAAGCATTCTGCAGGGAATATTATGAATTATAATTACAGATGTTTGTTTCTCAGCACCTTAGCTTTTGACATTTCATAATTCTATGCAAATATACCATTCTGAAGAAACTTGTATCATGCCACTTAACAAATATGAATATTATTAAAAAAAATCAAAAACATACATGCACACAAACAGTGACCCTCTTTCCCATTCCTATTGAAGATGCTGCTGAAGTGATTGTGAGTAGTTGCTGAGTCCCCTTTTTTGGCTACACACATTTCTGATAAAGCAGTAAGAAGTGCCAGGTTAACGAAAAGGAAACACTGGAGGGATGTGATGCATTCAAACATACCTTGGACCTTGCCTTTTGCTAATATGAGACAAACCATTCCTGGAACTGGCAGGACCTTGGAGGCCTTGAAACTAATCAGGTCCCTGCCTCAAGATATTTAACTCAAGTAGCTCTCTTTGTTGGGGCAATGGAAGTCAGTTTGACCATGCTGGGGAGGGAGGACTGTCAGTTCTGGCACAGCTCTAGGCATGCAATTGCCTTCAAGTTCAGCAAAGCCCCTTCAAGCACAGAGAAGAGGCAAAGATGTAAAGTGCTCCTCCCCAAGCCATCATCATATTATTCTTATCTGCTCCTTAATGATTTCCAGCTGAAGGGCTATTAAGCAGAGGAAGACTGTTTCTTTTGGGCTGAGAAAGCTCGACCTCCCCTGTTGCAGAGCAGGACATTTATCTGCTTCTGTAGCTGGCCAGCTGTGAGGCGTACGCTGGTTCTGCCCACGCACTGCTGTGTGCTTCCCCAGCCGGGAGCAGCAGCAGCCATGCTCATGTGTTTTCTGGAGCTGGAATCAGAGAACCACTGGGCTCCATCCTGAAAAGGGACAAAAAACCACTGCCAGTCTCTAGCATTACAAATTCTGATGCTGGGCTGTGACACGGCATTTCCCAACTGTGGGTGCCTCTACTGCTCATGGGGGTTGTCTGAGACAATATATATGTACTTTTCTGAAAGATTTATTCTTCCCATAACTAAAAGCCCCTCTTCTGTGTTTTTTGTTTGTTGTTTCTTTGTGTTGTGTGTTTTTCTTTTTTTTTTTTATTTCCCTGAGCATTGTACAGTCATATCCCTCACAAGACGGCAATCCTGGTTATGCTTTTGAAGCTGAGAAGGAGTTTTCAGAGCAGCTGATGAATTATCTTTTTCCTCGTGGAACAATTATGCCTATATTTAGGTAATAAAATACATAAACTTCTGAAATTTAGAACTACAGACAAGAAAAAGCAACACAGTACATTATCACCTGAAAAAGGCAAAATGAGGCATAAAGGTATCAATGGGGAGAGAGGTAATCTCTACCATTTAAGAAATCCATGTCTTTGTGGAAGGGAAGTAGAAACTTCCAAAGGCAAAGAAGCAATAAAGTACAGTGTGGAAATTACCAGCAGATTTTTGCTTTTTCTGAATAAAGTGCTTTGGAGCAGACAGGGCTAAGAAAATCCCTTCAGAAGATACAGAGGAAGTAGGTATACGATGGAGAAAACTTGGCATCATAAGCAGGTTATTTTAAATTATTTTAGTATTTGAAAAGCCAAACTGGAACATATTTTCTGGTTTTGCATGCTGGATGAATGTCCTGTTGGAGTGGAATAGAAGCACAGATCCTCTGACAGGTGGAGAGAGTTAATTCATCCTCATATAGCAGCCTTTAAAGTGGGGCTGCACCTTGTGAAAACAGAAACAAAGGTTCATTTTCTGTATAAAAGGAGGACATTAAATAGTCTTAAGCCATTTAGTATGATTTGCTCCTTTGATCTGTGTATGGCTTTGTCTATCCTCTGTTAATTTACTTAAGTGTTTGCAAGGAGGAGCCAAGGGGAAAAGCTTCCATTAGAGCTACAAAACTGCTGAGTTGTCTGACAGTAATTCTATTTCAAATTCATTTATTTAAGTACAGAGAAGGTGGGGTTGAGGAGTGACTTTTGCTTTCCTCAGTATGGATAGGATAAAGAGTTGAATGGAAATAGGTGCATTGATGACTGGAATTGCTAAAAGCTCATCCCTTATTAAAGTTGACCCAGTGCAATGCTCCATGGGTTACTGGTTGGGCATTCTTGCTGTGCCTGGCACACACATTCCTGCTCCAAACCAAACCAGACAAATTCCCATGTGTACATACAAGCACAAAATCAGAAAAAGCCACAGTGAAAGCTTCACCTGCATTTTTATTTCAGTATCTGAGTGTTCCCAAGTGGAATGATTTATTTGAGAGAGTATTTCATTCCCCAGGATTATTTTCTATCCTCCTTGCAGAGGCTGCAGAGATGACACCTGTGATGCTGGGTACTAAGATGCACTTACACAGTGCACTGACATTGTACCAAAATGATCAACAGGCTTTTCACTTGAGCAACAGTCTCCTGGGGACAGATTCAGCCACTATTAACCTGAGCTGTGTTCAAATCATTCACATGGGAGATAAAAACCTTAATATCTTGTTCATATCTTGATTCTTCAAGTCACCTGCTCCCCATTTTATTGAATAAAGTAGAACTGACTGGGTATGAGTTGTGATTTTTGGGGTTTTGTGTTTTAGTGTTTTTTTTGATGTCAACAGCCTCTCTGGGCAGACTGGCTGTTTTATTCCTTATAACAAGGATTACTGTGTAGTCATTTCTGGCTGGAATTGCTCTACTTCATAAAAGAAACAGAGATAAGGGTCCCTAAATATGAAACTTGGAGGAAAATACACCTTTGTTTAAAGTATACAGTTATATTAGGTGAATATCCTACTATATGTCAGCATTTAAAATCAAATAATAGTTGAAAAACTTAAAAAATAATAAGAAGAAATCCTACTGACTTTAATTTTGCTATCAGGATGTAATAGAGAAAAGATATGCTTTTTTCCCCGAAATATACTGCCTTTTAAGTGATATCTTGGCTTGAAAAAAACCCCCTTCATTTGCATTAGTTGCTAAAAGTTGAAGAATTTTTTAGTTTTAAATTTAACTCAATTTATATTTTAAATTAAATTGGTTTGTTGTCTGGTAATTTTCTTTTCTGTAATTTCCATTTACACCAGTAAATGGTACTTAATGTTCACATACATTAACAAATAGTGGAAATTCTGTAAATATTTAACTTAATATTTTTAAAACACTTATTTTTAATTAGTTTTGTTTGATAAAACTTAAACAAAAACTGACCTGAGTAAAAGATTGAGTTAGAGGATTGCTAAATTAAATAAATGAAAGCACAAATTGAAGAGATCATAGCCTCTCTTAAAGCATTTATTCAGCTATAGATAAGAAATTTAATCTCATCCAGATTATTTAAATTTAAATTTAAAAAATATTGGCTTGTACTTCACACATATCCCTTGTTTTCATGGATTCCAAAGTTATAAAGCCCTTTATGTCCTTCAGGAACAGCACCCATTAATCTTGTATGCCATTAGGTTGGTCTCGAAGACTTTGAAGTATATTTTCTACATCTGGATGTGTGGAAGGTCAGGATGTTCCCAGCTTTACTTAACTACAACCAGATTCAGATGATTATTTTCCAAACCATCACATTTTTATGTTTTCTGTCCTTTTGCATTGCTCCCAAAAATATATTAAAACTAAAATCACAATGCTGTTGGTAATTTGAATTATGTATTAAATTAAAATACAACAATAATAAAGTTCATTTCCATATTGTTCCTCACAATAGCCATAGACTATTTTATAATTTAATCAATATTGCTATGTGTAATAAGTGGAAATTACTTCAAATTTTAACACACAAAAATAAACTGCTTTAGGAAATTTACGTAGTGAACAACAAATAGCTTTTTTTTTGATCCAAATAGCTTTTAATAATAGATAAATAAAACAAATATGAGGTAATTTAATGCAGGTGCTTGGCCGGAGTAACCAGCAGAGTTTGAAGACAGGGTAGAGAAGTGGTGCATCCATATTAGCCCTTGCCAGTGAATATGCAGTACAGACCTCAAGACTCACACATGCCATCCCATTTTAAATGGGGAAAGTCTCCCTAACAAAAATCACGTCATTGGAGTTAGTGGAAAAAGTTCCAACAATTCATCTGCAATGGCTTTTCACCTCTGTTCTTATATACTACTCTGTAACAGGAGGGTTTTCTATTTGGCTATATTAAAATTCATATATGATGTAATAATGAAATCTAAATGCCAGACTATGAAAAGTGGCTCATGTTGCTCCTTTGGTCTAGATGTCCTTTTTGTCTCCATGTGTCTCCAGGTCCTTTCTTTCTTTCCCTCTTTTAAAATAAATACATAGATGCCAGTTGTAATTTGGGGAAAACAATTTTTTAGAAATTCCTCACTTCCCATGCAAACTCATTGCAGGTGCTTCAGGTCTCGCAGGGAGGTTAAGTGGACATTTACAATCAGCCATTTATTTGCTCCAGCTCTTTTACATTGTTCTTTTAGAAGGTGCTTGCAGCATGCTTCTCTGACTGTTTAGAACTGCGTTGGTAAAACAAGTTTTTTCTCTCCAGCATCTCCAATATCTGCAGCAGTTACCCCTAACAACTTTATATGACTTACAGTTTCTCTCAAATTTCTTTTTCCATGGTCTAACAAATTTTTCCTCACAACTCAAGACTTGTGCCATCTATTCCAAATGAAATATTTTATCCTGAAGACTTTGTTTTCTATTTTTTCCCTTTATCTCTTCATATTTAATTTTATTTACAAATTTATTTCATATGAATTGTAACAATAAATACTCAAAGCCTTTACATACTATCTTTGCATCTCAGTGTCTCACAAATATATTTTAGTTTACCCAGCCCATGTAAAAATTATTTGCAGGAGTTATTCACTGCATAAAAGCAGGGTGAAATAAAGAACTTTGAACAGCACCTTTCAGCATTATGCAATGATTTAAGTCAATAAATGGGGAATATCATATCAACAGAGTCTGTGGAGGAATGTGGAAAGGCAAAATGTTGTTAACCTAGTTATGGTTTGGGATAGAGACTTACATGCATTATAGTATTTTCTCATAGGGATATAAAATAGCAGTGACTCATAACTCTCTCAAAACCACATAAGACTTTTTCCTTCCAGACTTACTGCACCAGCTGCATGCTAATAATATTTGCTGAGGAAAATTTCCAGGTAAGATATTGTGCATGAAGATAATGAAATTCAGTCAATTTAAAGTATTGTAGACTCTTTGTATTAAAATGTTTCTGTCATGCAGAAAACAATATTTTTAATAAATTTTTCACAAATGTCTTGGATCAAGGGACATAGCTTTAGCAGAGACATCTTTAATCCTTAGCAGAAAGCGAGGAAGTTGAATCTCTGAAAAAAAGATGCATCTGAAATTGACTTGTGCCTTCTGAAAAACTTCTTTGGCTTAGAGAGATGCGAAGTTCAACACACAGACAGTCCCCAGAGAAAGACAAAAACAACTCTGGGACAAGTCATGGCTGTTGGATGCAGTGACAGAGTGGTCTCATAGGCAAGCAGGAGAATAAATGAAAGACAGGACAGAAAGGTGCCAACAAGGTACCCCTAAAGCATGCTAACAAGTCCTTGTTCATGGGAAGTGGGCACGGACTGCTGTGATACCCAGGGTTTCCTTCTTCCTGTACCATGGCATTTAGTCATGTGCCAAATATGTACCTGAAACCCAACCTGTCAAATCCACCTGATGACAACTTTATCTTTAAATCATTTAAAACTCTACCTACCAGAGTCCTTCCATCAGCTTTGCACACACAGCCTGTCTGTGAGCACAGTCTGAGCTGAAGCTTGATGGGATGACAAGCAGTCCATGTGTGTTCAGGAAATGCTGCACTTTGGAGCATGGAAATGGAAGCCCTCAGTCTCCCGTCTGTAACAGCTCCACCATCCGTGGTAGATCATTCACACACAGTCTAACAGCAACCCCGTGGCAGAAGAGACAATGCATTTTATGCATTAATTTTTAATGAATCATCTACCAAACTGTGCACAATGTTGCACTCAAACCTTCTGGAATCAGATTTGGATATTTTTATGATCATTAAATTCTGACCTTGTTTTCAAAGCTTCTACATTCTTGTCTGATCTGGAAAGCCAGTTAACCTCCTTCATTTGGAGACACACAAAGAGGGAGGTGGCAGACAGCTGCTGTGATCCAGTGCAGTCTCCCTGCCAGCCACGAGGAGGTTTATTCCTCAGTATTTAAGATATATTAAGCTACAGAGGAAAAATATCATCACCCCAAATATACAGGTTCACAAAATTTCAGGAGTCTGCAAGTACATTTTACATAGGCTTTAGCTTTTATCACCCCCCCCCCCCCCCCCCCCCCCCCCCCATATCTGTTTCCATTGGGTGCCCAGTAACCTCTCTTCCTCAAAATGTAATGTACCATTCTTCCTTCAGCACTTCCACACAGCTGCCACTCCTTTAAATCAACCTGTCAGAGAAGCATTTCCTCATTGCCTCTCCAAGTGCAGGCTCCTCTCCCCCTTCTCACTAAATCATCCTGGCTTGATGCCCGGAACGGGCAATGTTCAGTTCTGGACAAATGACAATTTTTCTTTACAGATGAAAATGTGTCTGTGTTTAGCATTTTCTTTCCCAACTACACAAAATTAGGAACAAGAGTGTTATGCAATTGTAGAAGTAGTTTCTGTTTCCCCATACTGAAAAGTCCTAAAAGGTTTCTGGTTAACAGATTTTAAAGTTTTATCACTTTTCCGAACAAAAGAGTAAATTATTTTTTAAGTTGGTTTGTATTTATTCAATTTAATTTGTCTTTCATTCTGAGACACGTTTTGTCAAAGACAGGAAACAAGAATTAATAAGAGTGGAGGAAGAGGACATAGGAACTATCTGAAACAAAGTTACAATAAGATGGCCAAAAAAGGTAAGTGTTGCATGGAAAAGAGCAAAGGCGTAGAGAGCTAGACAACAGCGCTGTGGCTGCTGGAAGGAAGCTGTACCTACGCTACATAAGGAGAGAGAGTAAGGCTCAAAGTACATAAGGCAGTAAAAAAAAGGAAAAAAATGGAATATTAGGTTCTAGGTTATATTATTAAGACCTTTGTGTCTATGAGTATTTTCTGAGATTGAAAATAATAATAAAAAAAAATAGATTGGATTTGCTTAGCTACTTCCTGGCAATACCTTCTTAAAATCACACTTTGATGTGAAGTTGTCCTTCTAGTGGGAATTACTGCCTGATACCTTTAAGAAACTACTAGATTTTATTCAATGTTTAGACATCTAATTATAGGCTTTTTTGATGCTGTCTCCTGCATATTCTTTTCATTTCCCTGTAAATCTGTCTATAAAGGGACTTTTTGTCATTACTGTTTCTGATGTAGACCTGAGAGTTAGCTCCTGCTCAGCACCACCAGCTTCAGTCAGACATGGAGCCTGCTGTATTTATCATTTTCTGGCCATAGTGTGTCAATAAACCCCCTTATCATTGTCTCGGTGTTCATAAAGAGCAGACAGTGACATGTTCAATGACATCTCCCTCTTATGATTCCTTCTGGGGTGGTTTCAGAAGAACTGGTCTTCACCCAGAGGAGTGTTTGGGTAACTGCCTGAAAGAGCCACCTTGCACATGGGGAATCCATCAATGGAATGTCATCCAAAAAGCCTCCTAGGCATGGCTGCTTCCTTCTGTGCTCACCCAGCCATGGACAGCAAACAGCCACAGCCTGCCAAGCGCTCACAAGCTCGCCACACGACCACTGAGCTCTCTCTTGTGCCAGTTAAGGGCTCCTCTCCCCGGCTGCCACACACGCTTGCAGTAACCGAGAGATCCACTGCAAATAACAACACTGGCACACAGTTGCCTTTGCTTCCACTTTCTTCTGCATCTTCTTTGTGGTTACCAGCATACAAATATCATGCACAACCCTCACTTTCCTCTAGGTCTTAGATTTAATTAAAGACTACATAAAAATATTACATAAAGCAATATAAAAATTTAATGCTAAGATGTAGCACTGCCTGCTGGTGACAGTGCTGTCTCTTTGGGCATAATGATGCATCTGTATGGATACTTACTGAATTACATTAAATCAAGTAAACATTGCCAGAAGAAACTCTAAAGGAATAACATTGCAATGCACTGTTGAGAGTTAGGCTTATTAGAGTTAATCAAATTTTTTATCTATGCAGCAAAATGTTTAGAAGATCTATACTATGATTCTGTCAGCAGTAAAAGTCTTGGACTTGTGATCTTCAATGAGAAAAGTCACATGAAGAGCGAAAAGTTAGTTTCCAAAGTAGATACATGAATGCAATATAAACAAATCTAATTTTAAAGTCTTGTAATATCCTCTCCAAATTTATATCTGTTATACAACAAACCATGGCAAATGTGTTTATGTGACCACCCTAGAGATCATTCTGGCAAATAAAGTGAGAGAGAGAGAGAGCAAGAGAGAGCCAGCACTGGGGGATTTTCCGTATCTTTTGCTTTAAAATGAAAATCTTAATTCTGCACCTTCCAAGCAGATTGTAATTTTTCATCAAAAGTAAGGCAATTCATTTGCTCATTTTTTACAGGTGAATTTCTTTGCTGCTTCTACCTATTAAGCACATTGAGTCCCGGGTC
The DNA here is from genome assembly GCF_017590055.1 of Onychostruthus taczanowskii. Classification (NCBI taxonomy): domain Eukaryota; kingdom Metazoa; phylum Chordata; class Aves; order Passeriformes; family Passeridae; genus Onychostruthus; species Onychostruthus taczanowskii. The sequence continues at coordinate 4,891,642 of NW_024500461.1, forward strand.
ATGTAATATTCAAAAAAGAAAACAGCATTAATGAAAGTTATCAAGGACTTGGAATAAGCATGCACTATGGGCTTTCAGTTATGAAGAGAATAAGAAATATGAGTTCTCAAACACTGTCTCTGTGGTCTTGCCAGCATCAGGCTTCCAAAATTAACTCTTAAGAGTTCAGTCAAAACCATACATGAATGTATTTAAGGAAGCTGGACTGGCAAAGAGAGATGAAATATTATCATCTTAATATTAACGTCTGTAATTGACAGGTATTTTATTCACAGAGATATGTTTTTCACACATTTTTAATGTAGGCTAAATTATAAGTTTGGATCCAAATTTTACCCCAACAAATTATTCTAGAATATGAGGTTTTGTAAAGGAATGTTCTATTGTAGGTAAAGTAAAAACATCATGCAAGTCAATAGTTTTATTGAAGTCAACAGCAAAATATGAATTAATTTTCAAGGCATTGTGCTTCACTTTTGCAGCTTTGCCAAAAAACACAGAAAAAGGGGGACATAGAGAAGGAGTGGTCATGAGCTGAAGAAAAGGAAAGGAATGGAAGAAAAGGGAAAAAAGGAAAGAAAAGGAAAGGAAGAAAAGAAAAGAAAAGAAAAGAAAAATATTTATTTAATTTTATTCTATTTTGGAGGTGGAAGGGTCAGGGAAGCAATAAAGGGGAAATATATGTATTTGTCTTCTATCTCCCAGGAAAATTTTTCTTTCTCTTTTTCTTTTTTTTTTTTTTTCTTTTAACAGACATTATTAAAGAGAAATAAGAGATTAGAGGAAGAAATTTAATTTAGATCAGAGGCAATTGTGTAGATATTGTGCTCACTGAAATGGTGGCCGAAGACAACTGAGGCACAGCACCATGTCCTTCGAGAGCAGGACAGTCAAAGCAGCAGCAGGGAAGCAAGCTTATCCAAAGAGACTATTTTGACCAGGAAGGATAAGTACTTTCCCCCTCTTTATTAGACTATGGCTGCTGGAAAATTGACTGTGCTGAGAGTTAAAAAAAAAAAAAAAATCACATAGAGCATTATGCTTTGAAGACAATAATGTTACAGAGTCTGCCTCTTTAATTTGTGAATGTGTTAATGTATAAAGGACTCCATCTCCCAGGAAAGTTTTAAGGCTACCAGTCGACCATATGTACAAGTTTTTATTCTCAGAAAACCTTAAAGGAATTATGCAATACTGTATTGAAAATAAACCAAAGTCTGATTTTGTGTAAAACACTAACATCAATGTTTCTTGATGTTTAGGCTGAATTTACCATTAACAAATGGATTTATAGTTCCAAGAGTCAAACACTTTTAACATTCCTGGTTCTTTTTCAGATGTTGTTTTCTGTAGCATGATCAAAACTTGTTTTGCAGTCACCCCTAAATATTTTACTAGAAGACAGTTAAGGGATGTTTTATACAAGCCTTATAAACAGAATAGAAAAGATGGTACAATTCTATTACAATGAGGCAGTGAGGTGGAATAAGAAACTTGAGCTTCCCACCGTGGTTTTCTTGAATCAACATTAAAATAAAGTACTATTATTGTTATGTTGTTATATAATTCATTCATTACTAGATGTTAAAAAAATGTCAGCAATATCAGAAAAGAATATTAATTCAAATATAAGTGCTTTGGGTGCATCTATTCCTCAGCCACAAAAAATAAATATAGACATATAGAAATACACTCCAAATGCAAAAGCAAAGTCATATGCCTCATAACAAGCAATGATCTGTGCTTGAATATCTGTTGTACTAGCTTGAGTCAGAAACTGCTATTTCCTCATGCACCCATTGTCTTGCATTTCCTCATTATCAGGAACACACATACAAGAAAAGGTAGCTTTCAAAAACATTCCCAGGAAAGAAGTGGTCCGGCAGTCCCATTCCTCTTTTCTGCCTTTACCCTGTGTTAGATAAATGCTAGGGGAGAAGCATCTCACAAGGAAAGAAATGCACTGGATTTTCCCTAGACATTTACTCTCATGAGGCTGCAGATGCAGAAAGCTGCGCACACAGGCTGGTTGTCCAGAAGGTCTGACAACAGAAGTAAGGACCTGTAAGGTGACAGAAGCATTTTGTAATTGTATGGTGAGGATGACCTCCATCATGGGAGCAAACTGCTCCACAGATGGTAAAGTGTCAAACTCATACAAATTAATTTCAACCTCTAATACCTGTATGCTACTGTGAGCTTTAAGTATATATTATCAGGAAAGGTCAGCATATGCATGTCTTCTCTCATAAAGTAGGTTTAATCCTAACTGATTCCAAATACACCTCTGGCATTGAAGGTTTGAGTGAAAATTGGAGAAAAAGACACTTCATAGATACAAATGAACACCTTGTAGCAGGAGCAAGTGGGACAGCAGCCCTCACAATGGCTCTATTGCCACTTCAGCATTAACTTTATCAGGACAAGTTATGCCTTTTTATACACTTTTTTGACCTGAGCAGTTCACCGTGTTCCAGGGCTCCTTGTGCTGCTTTCAGCTGAGAAGAGAAGTTGATTATGTCTCAGGCAGCTTAGGAGGAATCATATCTACTCACCAAGAATGAACAAAAGTCCTGATTTTCTGAATGCAACAGGAATCAAGCAACCGCACAGAGCTTCTTTGCTTTTAGTCCCTTTCATTCCAGGGCTCTTTATGTTTCCTTAGTAAGTGCTGCAGTTTTTTATCAGCCATGTGTTACATTTCTGCTCCTTTGTGATTTATTCTGTGGTGTTTCATGCACATGCAGTCCCCTAAGTAAAATTTTATTCCATCAAGCCCTGCTCACCAGATAGTTTCAACTCTAGCACTACCTCACATCTTTTTTTAATTAAGACAGTGATATATGCTTGCAGGTTTTTTTTTTGTTTTTTATTTTTTTTTTTTTGGAGGCAGCTCTCACTTCAAAAACCTATTTATCTTTTTACTGCTTAGATGGAGGACAGGTTTTACTCCTCAGTCTAAGTGTGCTTATCAGTCCATCTCTGAATTGCATGTTTTTGTAGCACCTGGCACAGAACTGTGAGTCTAAGTGGGGTCATGAGTGGCTAACACAATTAAATTATGAAGAATGTAAATGTCATGATATATCTGGTTTGCATCAATACAGGTTGTGATCTTGGCAGAAGCCTAGAGATGTTTCATGTTCACCAGGTGCCAGCGACTGAAATGGTTCATGCCTTAAACACTGTTATGAAGGAGTTTTGCCCATTATATCAAAACTGTACAAAGAAGTTACAACCACCAAAACCCACCCCTCCTTGAAAATGTCTGACTGGAACTTTGGACTGTGAGTTAAGCCACCTAAGGGAATTCAAGATAAGACACCATTGTTTAATCATCTCAGGCCTAGGGAAAAGTAAAGAAGGCTGAGGGAAAACAATGCATCCACAAGAAAGCTAAATCCAGCAGAAAATCATCCCTGGTGGGTTTGGGGTGGAGGAGACCACAGCTCACAGAGGCCAGGTTTACACAGCCTCACCTGTCCCACAACAAAGCAAGGAGGAGAGTTTTGACATGACATGACCTCAGATCAGAGGTGGTGAGCACCCATCCCCCCTTACACAAACTGGCTCACCTATGGACCCTCCAACCTCAGGAAGGCTGCATCCATGGGACATTCATGTGAAAGGCAGCTGAGGAGGTGTCACAAACCATCAAAGACCCCCAAAAATGCTACCCAGACTCATTCCTGTGACCTTGCACCACAGGACTGTGCGTGATGCAAAGGGAGGCAACAGACCCAGAGTCTGCTGCAAGACATTGTGTCAAATCTGCCCCCACTCAGGAGGATTATCTGGGCATTCCCACCCACCCTGAACATATATTAACCCATGTTTTTTGGGGAGACCCTCACCAACAAGAAGACCAGATGGACCAGATGGAAAGGATCAATAAAACATCATTGGGATCCTTGGCATGGTGATATTTGCTTTAATCTGTTTCCCGTCACTATCTTTCTGTCCCCCCAAGTCTTTTATATTGCTTTCTCTTCCTTTTTTCTCTCTCTCTCTCTCTCTCTCTCTCTCTCTTTCATAGTCACTATTAAATAAAATCCATAATATTGACTTTGGCATATGGCCTTGTTTGCCCCTTAATTATTCTAATAACTTTACAAACTGGACTATAATGCAGGATAGGTGCAGCCTGTGTGATCCCACCTGTGTTTTAGCTCAAGCTCTGAAGCCCCAGACCTGCATCCACATGGAGCCAGGAGGAATCTCCCCTTCATCGCTTCTGTTTGCTTGGGTTCAACATCCTCAGCACAGCTTCAAAGCTTCTACTCCAGCATTCAGCCAGGCTTGCAGCCCTGGTTCACCCACACATGTAACCACTGGCACCAGCTGAGCAGTGAGATAACCCAGTGCAGACCTCACAGGGATCCACTGGTCACTTTTCATGCGACAGAGCTGCAGTGTATGGGCCAGTCTCAGAAAGAGCAGAACACAAAATCTGTTTTGCATGAGCAAAGAAGATGATGATAAAGGGCCAATCCCTTCTGAAAAGCCAATCTGATTGTTTGCTTTTTGGAGAAGAAGATTTTGTTTAATGTAATCCTTGGCAGGAGGAAGAAGCAACAAGGGGGGAAAAAAGCTCGAGTTCCTTCAGACTCAATGAAAAGTGATTGGCTTTGGTTTGCTGACAGCTGCTGTCTGCTGGCAGACGTGGGCTTACACAGGTTTGGTTTCTAAGCTTCAGTTTTTTGCAAAGCAAATACAAACAATTTGGAGAGATTGACATGAATGAACTGAACGTTGGGATGCTGAATTTTCTTTGGCTTTGGAATGAGGGAAGAAGGAACTGGACACAACAGATGAGGAACAGTGACAAGACACAAAGTTGTCTCCTTGAAGAATTAGGGAAAAACAAAATCCTAAAACAATTTCCATCCGCCTATCACACATGAGAATTACTGCTGACAAATTGGAGTAGAAGGAGGCAGACTAATTATAGTATGTAAGTTAGCATTACATTTACTTTTTTGGTCAGCGACAAAACCAGAAAGATAGGTAGAATAATGAAGCATAATAAACAGAACTACAGTATGTTCTCATTACTTCTAGAAGATATTGTGTTAACTCCTCCAGTTCTCTGACCTCAGTTTGCTCATTTTTAGCACATATTTATTTATTACATATTGTATTTTGAGTATAGAACAGCTGGATGTTCTTCCACAGGATTTTTTTCTTTGACGAAACTCTGCTGTTGTAAAGCCTCCTACAGCCAATGCTTCCTGTGCTGGACCTGCATTGCCTGTTTGAGTTCAGCCTTGGGGTTAAAGCACATGGAGGTGAGGACGAGCATGTGGGATCCAGGCTTTTCTGTGAGCAAGTTCCCAGGGGAATTCTGTGCTGAGAGAGTTTGGAGGGTGGGAACCAGCACTGATCATCTGCATCTGTAGCCAGACAGTGGATGTCACAGAAGCGAAGTGAAACACATGCTTGGAAAATTGTTTGGAAACCAGCCATAGTCAGAAAATAAAGAATGATTTATATCTGAAATTTCATTGTGGAAAATAAATCCACTAGTTAACTCTCAAGTTATTTTTTTCTTTCCAGAAAACAGGGTTTTTTCTGACCAAAGAAGTAAAGATGTCTCATAGAAAAGGAGCACTGTATTGGAGTGTGTTACATTTTTATTTTAGGTGTTGTACATTTATATTATCCGTGTCCTTGCAAATGCTAATAAAAATGGTAACCCTAGACCAGTGTGGATTACAGTACTCTTGTGCCTCATGAGCACTTGCATTCCCTTAACAAAGCAGTATTAGAATTGTGTTTTCTAATCCAGCACAAAGGGAGTTGCTATTCCACATTTAAAGGGTCATTTGTACATGTTCTCTTTTGGTCTCTGTCTTTCCCTGCCTCTTCAGGCTAGTTTTTCTTCCAGCTTAACTTGGAATTTTTCAAGCTTTTAGGCATGCTTTTTTTTTTTTTTTTTTTTTTTTTTTTTTTTGTTCCACATTTGATATCCTGAAATATACCTTTTCTATTACAATATTTCCCTGAAATATAGTTATTTATTTTGAAAAGCCCCGTAGAGACATGCCAATGATGATAATAATAACAAAAGAATGATTTACATTACTGAATGCAACTTAGACCTTTGGTATATTGTAGGTTTGCTTCCCCAAAGAAAACACAGGGTCTATTAAGTTATTTATAAGTGCTGCCAATTTTAAACTTATAAAGTCAATAAATTTGATACTGTTATAGACAAAGATTATCTTTGAAATTTCCTCTCTTCCAGATGAAGGTAGTGGAAGACTTTTGTTTCTTTATGAAGGTATTTCTAATTGCTTAACTTCTTTATCTTTGTTTGCATGCAGTCTGAATTACAATGACTGCTCATTAGCTGCATTTAAACAAAAAGACCATGATTACCACACCTTACCAGGAGAAGAGAACTCTCTGTGTGAAGAAAAGAACTCAACCCAGTCTTTCAACTCTTTTTCAGCCTCCTGCCACTATGAAAAGATAATCTCCGCTTATTTTTTCAGCAAATGTCAACCATGTCATCTCTGTTTATAGATGAATGGATTTCAGTCTTGAAATGTTTATTCTAAGCCTCTGTGAGCAGATAATTTTATCCTTTGGTGGTCTGTTGCAAAGAGATGGTTCCCCCTTTACAAATCTGAATGAAGTGATGAAGAAAAAAATGTTAAGGATTGAGACTGGATTGCAGCTTTTTGCGCTGTCTGAGTTGGGTTTTGTGGGTTTGTAAAACTGCATTATATCCCATTGTGGAAAAGGTGAGGTGCATAATGTAAAGCATAAATGTAATTTCTATTAAATCTAAACAATTGAAAGAAGTGAAGAGTGAAACTAGAGAGTTGAGCAATGTGGCACAAATATATTTGGTGAATTATTTTCCAGAATATATACCTAGTGACATATTTTTACACATTGTAGAAAGTGCAAATGAATAAAAATTGTTTAATATAGGCAAGTATGAATATATTTCTCTAGAGAAAATATGTTCAGTGATGAAGAACTAAGGAAAATTAACAGAATGTGAGTGTGAAAACATGTTCAAGTCAGAATAATAAGTATCACTTCAATATATCCACACACAAAGAAATATAATACAAAATAGATTACTAATATTACAATAAGGAGCAAATGGGACCTAACCCTAAAGGAGGGAGGGGGTCTCACACAATTATTTCATTTTAGTCTTTATTCTCTCTGTTAACTGTTGTGGATCAAAGAACAGATTCCTTTAATCCCACTTTCAAACACAATATAAAACACTAAAAATGAAGGCTTGTTCACCTATGTTCTTGCTCACTGCTCTACCCAAACACAGACGGAGGCATGTCTGCATGTGTGCAACCTCACAGGTAAAATTTTATCTCCATTTGAGATCACTGCCTAAACTCTTACTGATTTTTCAATCAATTCTGTCTTATACCATCTATAAACAGAATGCCAGCTAGCATCACCACCTGCATTCTCTTTCTTTTATGTCATCCAACACTTTATAAAATCTTAAGCTTTACAGTTAGGTGAAAATGGAAGATAAAACCCTTCAGGAACTGCCCCCTGCTGCTTTGCCTGTACCACATCTCTGGAGAATGCTTTCTCTTATTGCCACTCCTGATGGTCAGGTACTTCTGCAGTGGCCGTGCCATTGCTAGGGCAAGGCAGGGGACTTACCAGAAAAGGCAGCTTCTGCTCTGAAAACAAACCATTCATCCCCTTGTGAACACAAATCCAGGAAATTTGTCTCCCAAGGGCTGGCTAATTTTATCCATATCCTTGAGACAGTAACATTTAGTTTTCCTGTCCTCATCCTAAAACACCTTGAGCAGGCTTTGCCTCTGGCTGTGGTTCTGTGCCCAGAGTCCCTAAAGACTTAGAGAGCAGTTACTGCTCAGTTCAAAGCCTCCTGAATTTAATAGAAATGAATTCCTAAATTGATGTTTGGTTTTAATGTCTTATGCTGAGTATGTGACATCTATATGTTCAATCTTCTATTATGAAAGACTAAACTGCAAAATCATAGATTATAAAATAATTACATGGGTTAGCAATTTTGTCATTAAGAATTAGTGTCACTGTTGCTAGTACTTACAAATTATTCAAAATTTCAAGACACTTTGTGTCCTTTCTCAAGAAGATGTGGACTTGCATAATTAAACTTCACACAAATTTGAACACACTTGCAGACATAGATGTTTTCATAAGATATCTTTAACAAGTAAATTGAATTCACCATACCATTTAAAGGAATGCATTCTCCTTCTTTTTAAGACATAATTAATAACATTCAAATAACTATTTTTTGAATGAATCTATTTCAAAATATATGTTGAATTGAAGAAAATGAAGCCTTTCATTACACAGGTTTAGTTCTGAGCAGAACTTTCTTTTTGATTTTCCTTTAAGAATTGCCCATCTTAAGACACTTTTGAGCTGAAGTAACACATAGACATTGGGACCAGAGCAAAAGTGAGGCCAGAGAGATTCTGGAAAGTTCCTTCAAGGTAGGAAAGTATCTCAGAGTCCCAGAGGAGGAGCTGTGTCTTCAAGGCAGAGGTTGAAGTTCACCCTGGAGAGGAAAATATCTGGAAGGATGGGCTGTGTGGGATATTCCCTGGGTACCAATATGTTTGAAGCGTATCTCTTGGTGCTTATCAAAAAAAAAATTTAAACCACAATATCTCAAAACAAAGGAAGCATTATGGAAAGATATATAACAGAAACAGTCCAGTGAAAATAGACAAAAATTATAAGGAGAAGTATGAAACTGGGAATGAGATAAATTATTACAATATGTTGTCTGGTGCCAGTGATTCTATCCTTACACATAAGTCAAGACCTGTCAAAGTTTGAAGTCAGATGGCAGAGCTTTGGTGTTCATTTAATGTTATCACTACACATGTTAACATTAAATATGTTAACAAACAAAATTAACAAACATATGCAAAAGTACTCTTATGACAGTTTTGATTCCCTTTATTTGTACAGAAAGTGACTTTTCTAAGCTAGTTCCAAGAATATGTATCTTGATGATTTAACATAGACAATGTACCAGTCTCAGCCATGCTATGTACTGCCTATTTGTCCTGTAGCAGGAGTGCTTCTATGAAACAATTTTTTGTGTTGAAACTTGGTGGTTTTTTTGCATTAAAAGATTATTCTCAAAATAAATAGCAAGCTTGAATTTTCAGTTTAAAAAAGAGCTGTATTTCAATGCTTAATTTAGATGAAATGAAAAAAAAACAAAAACAGAACCAAAAAATGTAGTGCGATTTGATTGACCTAAAGTGGGGGTTTACTTAACATGTTTATAAAAAACTAGAGAAAAATTCACTTAGTTTCATATCAAAATATTTGTCGAAGTTCATTTGATCTGAAGGCACACGATTTAAATCATTGTTTTGTTCATTGCTAGACCAAAACTTATCACAGGACTTTTTCATCCCAAACACAAAAACACCTTAAAAGTAAAGGGCTTATGGATCATTATGACCTTTCTCTCTAACCTGCCTCCTTGAGTGTTATTAGTCAGAACTAGGTTCAGGAATGCCTGCTGCTGCTGCCTGGGATGGAGCCTGACTCACCCCTGCAGAGCTGCCATTGTGGCACAGAAGACTGGCCTTCAAATTTAATGCTTGTTTCTCTGTTTCAAGCCTAAATAATAATAATTTCTAGATATTCAAACACGTATCCATAATTGCTGGTTTAATAAAAGAGATTTTTTCTCCCACAAAAATATTTTTTGCTTATTTTACCATCACAGTTAAAACAGTAAGAATCAGGCCTGTCTGAGATATATGTACTTTCCCAGGTGTGCAGGTCCACTAAAACATAAGCCTGTTGACCTGTGTCTGCTTTACACCTCAACTCTTTTGAAATCTGTTTTTCCTGTGACTCAAGATTCTGCTAGACTAGTCCTTAAGAAACAGAACCATTTTGTTCTGTCTCTCTTATGGAGTGTAGCAATACAGCCCCATTCTCATCATTAAGAGGTTTTTGGAGAGGTTGTCAGACACCACACAATCTGGATGCAATGACATTTTAATGCGAGCAGTGGTGATCTGTTTGTCTACCTGTGACAAGAACTAGAGTAAACAAGTGAGTTATGTGACTCATTTTGAACAATCACTCTAATGGAAATGTGAGAAGCAATCAACCAAATACCAGGCATTTATACTCAAGAGCTCTACAGGGTTTTTTTCCAGTCAATCAAAAATAAAAGTATTGAATTAACATTGTGTATTCTGCCTTGAAATATTTCAGCAAAAATGCACCCCACGTACTGGATGCTTGAGTCTGTACTGAAATAAATCAAGGTTCTGAAGTACAAAGACAAAAAAATATAGAGAAAAGTCACTGTATTAGTGTAAAGGAGTAAATCAGCCCATTTTAGACTGAGAGAACCCAAACCTACCTGAACTCTGCTGTACCTGCTTGTGTACCCTGAGCACTCTTTTCTATCCCCCTCTATGCAACTGATCTCACACATCTCTTGTCGCTGTCTGCACTAAAACCATTTAACCTTGCAGTTCATCTCATGGCTAGACCACTCCCCAGGGAAGGGGCTGGACTGGAGATGGATCTGCTCCAGAGTGTTTGCTGATGGCCAGCACACAGGACTCTGGGGCTTCTCCTGTGACCCCTCAGTCCTCCCAGAACCAGGGCACAGCCTTGCATGTGTATTCAGGCTTTGCACTAGAAAACCTAAGGAAATGACACTCTGAATTGCTTGGCTTACAGGTGCCTCTGTTTACAATTGGCCCACAGCTGCCTGAAAGAAGTCACAATCGTTAACATTAATAAATGTTTGGTATATGCAGGGAAATCACACAGTTTATTGCAATGAAATAAAAATTGTAAAAGCTTTATTTCCCTTTGCAAGCAGACACAGAGGGTCAGTGAACATTTTTAACTAAGGAGCAAATAATCTTCTTGTCACACCCTTCACATTCATGAGGAATGATTGCCTAGGAGATTTCAGTTGGCAAAAAATTCACCTTGTACATTACAATTTTCTCTAGGCATCACATATACGAAGAATAGTGAGATCTGCTACAATTCAGAAAAAGCACGAGATTATAGAAACTAAAACCTGCCACATGAAATTAATGTTATTAGCAATAATTTTAATTAATCTAAAGGTACACATTTCTGGATACATTATAGAGTTTTTAAAATCAGACTGCATTGGTTTCATATGCAATTTTAAACGGTTTTATTAATTTGTGTCTCCCACAACCCCTTCTGCTTTTTACATTTGGATTATATATTTATACATGTAAAGACAGAGAAATGGTTTTCCCTATTCTATAGTTCTGTGCAATTTAAGCCTGATAAAAATTCTGAGGTAGCTTTCCAAAATATCTCTATTAAATGGCCTATTGATCCCTACAGTTGTAAATACCCACAACACATTCATTTAGCAGGAATGCAATTTAGTAAGAAAAATTAAAATTGTTAAATGATCCATCTGGAAATGACTGTCTTCTTGCCAAAACACCATTTGGGATACATTCTATCCAGTCTGGTCCAAGTCACTGACACTATAAAACCAGTCTAGGGAGTGTATTCTGTTGCAGCGCGTTTTTATACTTTGTAATACTTTGTAATAGTTGGATTTTGTACCCCCTTATTCTCCCCGATGATGTACCCCTTTTTGTACCCCCTTCCTCTACCTATGTAACCATTCTCCTGTGTTGAGATCATCCCCCAAATCCCCGCCCTGGCTCTCTGTCAGTCACTCAGCATCCCATCCCTTCTATCTAGATCTTTCGGTCAAAGCCATCGAGTGATTAGCCCGAAGCCAGGGGTCAGCCCCCCAAGGATGATGTTATACGCTATCCCAAATGTCCATCCCCTAAGGCTGTATCCCTGGAGGGTCTTTATTGGTCAGCAAATGTATCTACCCTCGGTTTCCTCCCCCCCTTTAAATGTAACCTTGAGACTCCTTTGTCTGGCTCTGAGCACGGCGCACCCTGAGGAGAGGGGCTCCCTGGGGAGCTCCGAATAAACCTTGGACTGGCCCCCTGTTCAGAGTCGGCCTTTTACCTTCCACTGATGTCTCTAGCGTCTCTTCTGCTGCAAAGGTGACTAGCCTAGCTGCCCTCAGTACCCTCGGGGCACCAGAGAGTGTTCCCCCCGCTGTCGGTCACTTCGGGGCTGCCCCCCCGCTGTTTGCCGACCCGGGGCTGGCCGGGGTTCACTGGGAGGCACCCAGAGAGACGGAGACAGTATTCATTTTAAGATGTTATATATTATGCCACCAAATTAGTCACAGTATCATTCATCTCCAAACATAAATGGGAACCATGAAATGTAACTGTACCATGGCCCAGCTGGGTAGCTGAGGAATCCTTGTGCAGAGTGAGAATAGCTATAATCCAGCATTCAAGGCCTTCTGCCTCACTCCCATCGAGAACCAACACCTGGATTTTCTGAACTTCAAGTGTGCCAGCTGGCCCTGATAATCTCTGCTTTTCCTTGTGTTTGCCTATGTTTAATGTGCTTAAAATGTTTGCAGGATCCTACAATGCTTGGTAGAAAGAGAAATAGTCTGTCATTGCTATTTTAAATATTGCTGTTACAAATATCTCTGAAGTCTAATTTTGCTTATTCCTGAAGTCAGCTTTTGATTTTGGTGCAATGTGTCCTGAGGTACATTAAAATTTAGATCCAACCACAGCACATTTCTTTGAAGTCAGCTTTAAAAGTTTGATTAATGAAAGCTGAATTATTTGCTCCATGAGAGACCCAGTGCAAATCTAAGCCAGTTTGTCAGGTCACTTTACAAGGGCTTGATGGCCAGCTAGAAATCTTGGAATTCCCAGTCAGTCATTCCTAGAGCTTCTTAATTTCTCAGAAGTGCTCAGAAGCTGCCTGGAATGGCAATGTGCTTCCATTGACATGCTCATCATGAAAGACAAAGGTTTTTTTAAAACTCTGTTGCTGGTATTTTTGGAACAGTGCCCTGCCACCAAATTTCCCTCTGGAAGCACAACTGTCTGGAAGCAATCTTTCTTGTGCATGGGATGAGAAAGTTTATGTGGGACAGCAGTTTCAAAGGGAGTATTCCTTCCAAGTGACATTATAGATTCCTTAGAAACAACACAGGGGAAAATTTTGGGTTGCCAGGGGGGTCACAGGGACAGATTCAAGGAAGCAGTGGTCCCATGCAGAAGCCCCCAAGTGGAGCTGTAACCCTTTTGCAGTAACAGTACAGCCCTCGTGCTGAGTGTGACAATCGATGTGTGGGTGATTCCTGCTTGCCACTGACCACCAGGCAACTCCTATTGTGGCTCACATATCAAGGTTGCAAACAGCTTTCTGTGAGACCTGGGAAAAAGAATCATTTTACCCTAGTGAGCACTTGTTCCAACACCCAGGAATATACTGGAGGATGTGAATTAAAGCAAGAGATGTCTCTTGTACATGAAGTGGAACTAATGCTGTAGCCAGAAATTGTACAAAGCACTGGAGCTGGAGAGGTGGAGTGATTTTAAGGTTGCTGAGACGCAATTTTCACTTCACTTTGTTATTAGACACAGGTTTTGGGCTATCTCATGAGCTGTAATAATATTTTGCAGTGCAATCAGGCAGAGGAAAAAAAGCAGTGCACTCCCAATTACCTGCAGGAGCGGTTTATGCTCATTCTATTTTAACACAGCGGGCTGCTGCTTCAGTCTTTCATTCATGTTCTAAGCTACTGACAAGCCAAAAATTTGAGATGTGTTTGAGAAGGAATATTTATATGCTGAAAATTCTGTTTATTTACAAGTTAAAATAGAAACCAAGCTTAGAAACAATCTGTGACTTGTAGGTAGTACTGGAAATGATTTTGCAGAATTACCATAATTTCCCTTCCCAGGTGTTCCTTTTTACTGTAGGACACATAATTGTAAGGTATCTATAGCTGTAAAAGGTAAAACTCTTTGGTATATTCTGAAGAGATCAAAGTTATAGAGAATGTTCAGTACTCTTCAAAGACTTTATGCCATGAGACTAAACCATCTTAAAGCAATTTCTCTGCAAAAACTTGGGCACAGTTAATCTCTGTTCAGGACAGTTCACAGTCCATGGAAATAGTAACACAGACACCTTAATGTGACAAAACATAAATTCTTTTGTACAAGCTCAGGAAAATGAAGCTAGCTAGTAGGCTGGAGAGTGTTGGGGAGGACTTGGATGAATAGAAAAGAGATTTCCTCTCTCAGCTGAAAGTAGAGAAAGAAAGGATCAAAAGACTGACATTAAGTGGGCAAGTATTTGGGCTATGATTGGTAATGCTATCATTATGAAATACCTTTACCTTTATTTTTAGACAACAACCCTCTTTTCCTATGTAATGACCTTCTACAACTTGCTGGGTTGGGAAATATGACCTTGCCCAGCAGGACTCTCATTTGTCACAGAAGTGAATCGCAAAATTGCAGAAATTACTTGAAAGGACCAAGATAAACCAAGGAAAATAAAAAAATTAAAGTCAAATGTACTTCCAATGAGAAATTTCTATAGCATTTAAGCATGATTTTAATTAATAATTCTGTTTCTTTTGTTTAGTGCACATTCATTCAATATACCTATATTATCACATTATGAATTATTATCTGTTATATATATATGAATGACAAGTGTAAACTTTTGTCAGCTACTTGGGGTTTATCTCAACTTTCCTGAAAACACTTGGGGTTTATCTCAACTTTTCCTGAACACAGGGGTATTCACAATACTTTGTTTTAATAAAATATGGAGAAAAGGTACGTGAGTGAGAGAACAAAGTTAATGCTTGCTATGCAATAAGGAACACAATATCGTAGAATTTTTTGAAAAAAAACCCTTCAAGAACATCAAGTCTGACCAATAACCAAGCACTGTCAAGTCCACCACTAAACCATGCCCCTAAGGGCATCTACATGTCTTTCAAATGCCAGAGAGGTGACTCAAGCACCTCCCTGCAGTGATATTATCTGGCCATTCATAATTCTTCTATTTGCTTTTCAGATCACTTCCTCTTCATAACACCAGAGTGTAAACTAACCAGCAGTGATTTTTCCTAGCCCTACAAATTGGTCAGGTGAGAACATTCCAGTGAAAAAAGGGGAAATACACATTTACCTTTGGGTAAGGAAATTGTACAAAATATCACATCTGATTGGAGTCATTATGGCCAGTAGTTAGCAAGATATGCAAAATGTTAGTGTGTTAGACTCTCTTCTCAAACCTATTTATGGTCCACTTAGATGGAGGACAGGGTTTACTCCTCAGTCTTGTTGTACCTGTCACTCCGTCTCCAAATTGCATGTTTTTCTAGCACCTGGCTAGACTGTGTATTTAATTAACAGAAATTTTTTTCTTACTTATTTGATTTGATTGTACTGATGAAATTCATTCAATGTATAGGAAGAAAAAAAAGGTTTTGTTCCAATCCTTTTACCACTGGTATCTCCGCAGCAGCATTTAGCTATTCCTGAATAATGTATTTACTTAGCAGCTGCTCAGCCTGAGAATGGTGCAGATCAGAGTGGCACAGCTCTCTTTACAGGACAGTTTCTCCATCTTTTGTCTTTAGCAGTTTTCAGCAACAGTTTTTATTTTCAGTGAGCATCTGCGTATTTCAATGGGTAAATACAGAAAAGTTCATTTTCCAAAACAGAGTCCTTAATGTCCTGCACGGGGGTCAGTTTATCTTGAAATGCATGAATGTAATCTGTATAATGTTTATTTTAACCTGCCTCACAAATCATCAATTTTTCACTCTTTTGAAAGAATCAAGAGGGTGTGAGGTCTTCTCTTTTTTTGTTCATTTTGTGTTTCTGGGACTGAACAGTTTCATTATCCCTAATTATATGATGAGCTACTCAGAAAATAAAAGGCACGCAGAAAAATAGCTTGAGAAGAAAAAAAATAGCCCGACAGTTAATTATGTTAAAAATACCAAACACTTGACAGCATTCCATTAACATCTTAATGAGGGGGAAATAACCCTTATCTGTCTCAAAAAAAAAAAGAAAATGTTGCTTGAAAAAAAAAATCCCAACCTAGTTTGTAAGTTTTGCACCCTGAAAGACACAGATAATTTCTCCTCATTAAAATCCTACTACTTGGTATCTAACAGTTACCAAGTGTGAAGAGAACAGCTAGGCTTCTTCTCTGGTTGTTATTCAGCCAACGTCCTGGAGGGAGATTAATTAGACCACAAGACCTTATATTAATGGGACTCATTAGAGCAATAGATCTGTTAGGGAAGGGAATGGAGGCTGGACAGCTATGATTTGTCGGGTGATTTCTCCCACATGGCAGAGAAATTGCCCTCAGTCTGCATTCATTTTCTCAGTTTAGTTTCTTCTTATTTCTGTGATGAGGTTATGTCCTGGGCCAGGCAGGAAAGAAGAATGAACCCCAGACCTGATCCCTCTTTTGATTGTGGAGGGTTGTTAAGCCATGCTCTTGGCAGCAGTGAGAGGAAAATGGTTCTCCTGGCCTCTTGCAAGAATTGACAGAACAATGAGGAAAGCAGTGTGCCTGCAATGGTCTAGCAATCAGCAATACCTGCACTAAGGATGTAACAAGATTATAAGCTATTTTATTCAGATATTGCAGTGCTGCCATATTAGTATTTTATTTCACAGTCCTTCAAAAGGTTAACATTTCTCCTGACTCTTAAAATAGTATTAAAAAGCTACAGGTATTTCACTGTGCTGTCAATGGTATTTAAACAAGAAACAAATGCTGGCAATTCAGATGGAGAAAAGTACTAAGAAAAGTACTAAAAGCTTCATTTTGAAAAGTTTAATGATTTAAAAATGCTCCCTACATAGAAAAATAAGTTTTGCACAACAAAAATAACTTCCATTATATATGTGTGTATACGTGTGTGTGTGTGTGTGTACTTACAATACCTAATTAATCCTCGTCGCCAACTAACCGTACTTGTCCTGGTTTAGGGGGACAGAAATATTCTTATATCTCATGAAGAAAACTTACTAGAGTCACTTCTGTCTTTGATCAATACGATCTGTAATTAGCTGTCACAGGAGCATATTTGCTTGTTTTAATCTGCAGCTGTCCTTCCCATGCTTTGAATAAAAATTAAAACCAATCTTAAATCGGGAGCAAAAAACCAAACACAAAAACAAGAAAAAAACCCCTGAAACCCACCAACCTATGATCTTTATTTCTTTAGGTAGTGAAATGATCTCTTGGCAGTCTTAGCATGTCACTGAGCAAGACTCTTAGAGGGAAAGTACACTTTATCCTGGGCCTTCTCTATGCTTTCATGTACAAGTAGACTTATGGATTTAATGCTGCAACTTCAATAATTCTTCTGAATATCCTTTCCTCAACAGTTTGCTACTTCACTTCTTGAAAAGTATGCTATCCTGCTGCAAACGTGTGACCTGTTAGGTTTTATTTGACTGAAGTATTACAACTTCAACATCGTACTAGCTGCTCTGCTGTGTGCTGATGGATGAAGCACAGAGGTCTGCTCTACTCTCTGGCTGACATGCCTATTGATTACCAAATTAAAGTAACCTTCAGAGCTATTTGTAGAAGGTCCCTGCAGCCCAGAAGAACATCTGTTGACAATCCATATTTTTTATCATGGTTTACTGAAAAAAACAGTGATGTTTTTTAAAGATTTGGGGTCTGTGATATACTAAGTCTATATCCCATAGGATTGCCTTTCTCAGGGAGATTTTTGAGGCTCACATACAAAGCAGTGCATCTTACATGATGAAGACAGTGGTGATTGTATGCTACAGGCACTAAAATTCAACACTTAGTGCACCACTCTGTGCAAGATGTTACAATTATTCTCTATACTATGTAATTAAAAATGACATCTTTTATCTTTTTATTTTTGACCACTGCAGCCACAGAAAGACCATTCTTATCATAAAAAACGGTCTACAAGTACATTATGAACAATACTCATCCATTAGCATCCAATAATTAACACTTTGCTCCGTCTGCATATCTTTACAGGGACATTTTTGTCACCCCAGCTTTTGAAGCACTCTACTGAGACAGTCCTAGCTACCATTTAGATGAGAAACAAACTAGAGCTTTATTATTTTACTTCTCCAAACAGATTACATGATGGTAAATTGCAGCACATGGAAATACTTTTTGAAAGATACAAAGAGCAGCAGACTTTATATTTTGAAGAAATGAACTAGCTAGACTTCCAAATGAAAGGCTTGTTTTATGCTGCAGCCCATTGCTTGTTTAACTGCTTGTATGTGCTTCCAGCATTTGAAACAGTACAATATACAGCTATAGCCAAACCATAAGATGCAAAAATTAAACTAGTAAATATCATGCTGAATTCAGTATGCTAGTCATAGACATTTATAATCTCCAGCAGCAAGTTTCTCAGGCTGCCAAATGTTTTTACTTTAAAATGAATGTCAAGGATTTATCTATATTTGTTCTCAAACACACTGCAGGAGTGCGATGCATTCTTTATTTGCAAACTGTAGGAAAATTTTTCTGAGTAAATACATAAATTGGCACAGTCTATCTTAATGGAAAACCAATTATTTTAATTACTAGGGAGTGGTGCACCCTTTTGCTTTGGATTTTTTAAATTAGTAATTAATGACTTCATCACAAATAAATACCCATTTATTTCTTCCATTTCAAGGAATTAAAATGAAGATAACTAATTTTAGAGAATTTTCAATATTACCTCAGGGTTATCAGAAGGACAAATGGTACCATATGGGAGTGAGCAGGAAGGATGTAGGTTTAGGAACAACTGAAGCCAGAGGGAACTTAAATGTGACATTATATATACAAGCATTTCTGGTTATTGGTATTAATGACTGTCTATCTTGCAAACTCTGTTGCCAAAAAGTAGAGGTCATCTTCACCAATAAACTAGGTGCAAAACTTGATCACTGGAGGAAAAAGGGGAAAAAAATCCACAGCACAAGTGTAAAAGACACCTGGTTAGGAGACATGTCAAGCCCTTGATATTGTCATAAAGAAATTGTCCAGTTCTTCTTTACAGATACCAAAACTTCTTCAGCAGGTTTAATTTTAGAGCCCTTCCTTTGCCATTGCCTGCTTCTACTCCAAGTAACATCAGAGCATACTCCAACAGGAAATATTTTCCCTTTATTTGATGTTGGTGTAACTGGTCCTTGGACAGACTCAAATCATCACAGCTCTTTGGACTCAAAATTATTTTGTGTAGCTAGCACTTATTTGGATTTGCTTCCTCTAGAGAGATTGAAAAGACCATTCCAGTTTATCAAATCCACTGTATTCCCATTAAATACTACCCAAGCCTTAAATGTAAACAGGAAGTTTCACCAAACAAACCGATGCATTCTGGCTTCCAAACTGGAAAGCACATATATGAAAGAGCAGCATTTAAAGTAAAAGTGAAGGTAAAGCAAAACAAGAGCAGAAAGAAAAAAATTCTCAAAATCTACCTGAAATCAGTCTATTCCTCCAGCTGCTGCTCAAGGTCTTGATGAAGTTTTTCTCAAGTACTTAAGGAAACAATTCAAAAATATCCTGCCTTTGCAGTAGGTAGTATTAAGATTTTATGATGTATGGACCACCATTAATTTTTCAGCAGATAAGCAGTTTTTTTGAAGTAAATTCAAAAGGGCTATATTTTTAGTTACTT
Source organism: Onychostruthus taczanowskii (assembly GCF_017590055.1). Lineage (NCBI taxonomy): Eukaryota > Metazoa > Chordata > Aves > Passeriformes > Passeridae > Onychostruthus > Onychostruthus taczanowskii. Next base: position 4,911,263 of record NW_024500461.1, read on the forward strand.
TTTTAGTCTCGTTAGGAATAGTTCATGCAAATTATTCACTAAAGTGTTGTCTTTTAAAGTGAACTCCTGCCTTGGGTTTTCAGTTCCTTATTTGAACCTAAGGGTTTGCTTGTAAACTAGAATGCAGTCATTTCTTAGTGTTTTAAAACTTTTCTGTTATAGGTGAATTCAGGTTTTTCATTTTTTTCTTTTGTTTTGTACTTTTATGCACACACACACACACACACACGTACACACACACAGACGCAAATGTATATGTATAATACCATCTTGTGCTTCACTGTTGCTTGCTTTGGGTATTACGTTTTTAATAATCACCTGAGGATCTTTGAAATATTGACCTTTTTACATGTTTTAACCTTTTTCATCTTCAAAAGTCAGTTGAGGCTGTCTGAAATATTTTACCTTCACAGATATGTCTCAGGTACAGTGTCCAAACAGGTGACATGGATCCCAAAATCTGAGCTTCATGATTCTGCTCTTTGAGTTTTGTGGCAAAATTATGCTTCACTAAAATCAACCAGTTAGGCTAAAGAGGCTATCTTCACACACTACTTTGGTGCTGTGAAAATTTTTGCATGGTTCAGAGACTGATTTTTCTCTAATGGATTTTTGGAAAATGTGTCCTACACACTGAATCAATTCACACGTCCCTTGCAACAATGCATTCATTCCAAAAATCTTTTGTAAGAACAGATATCATTGAATGCATTGGTTGTTCATCCTCTGTCTGTATTTTTTGTGCATGGCCTCCAAGCTCAGATACTCCAAACTTGCAGGCAGTTAATCTGCATGGACAGCCTGCCTTGAGTCATCAAGGAGCATGGGGTGAGGAAAACTACAATTCCGAATGCATCAGTAATATGAAACACCCTACCAGCCATATTTGTATCCATTTTTAAGAAAAAAAAAATATTATTAGATCAACTGCAATATCCTATAATTATCAACAGTGTGAGTTTGATGAGGATCTGCTGTGATTTAAGCACTCATGCCTGCTGGTCAGGAAATATAACCATTTGTTATTTTTACAGGAAACTTTCCTGATACTATAATTCTGTGGCTTCAAAAAAAATTATTAAGAATATGCAAGAAAAAATGTATTAGGATTACACAACAATTAAGTTGTATATTTTATGTGATTAAAATATCTAGATAAGGAAAAAGTGTGTGAATTTTTTCCATGTGCATATTCATGTGACTTTTTAATTGAGTACCTACTTAATCAAAGACAAATTAGACCCTGTATGATCCTAATTACAGGGCTACTACAGCTACAAGAGTGTCTAAATTCAAGCATCTTGAATTAATCAATCTTTACACACTGCATATTTGAACAGATTTCCTTAACATGACTGTATATTTAAATGAAATGAATCAGCTGCTGCAACACACTGCTCAGGTTCAGTCTGGAGAACAAAAGGGTAGAATGACACCTCCTAGACACTGAGTCATGTTAGTTCTCGAGTGGTTTGCTATGTGGTGTTTCTAAATTAATCCTGAGGACATTATGACTACCCCCAAGTACTTCTGTGTATGATTGAAAAAGGCACCTGGAGTTTATATGATTACAAGTATGCTCAGCGAGGCAGTTCCTGGCCTCAGGATACAAGGATGGCTTGCAACCCATCACATTAGGTGCAGCTGCTTTTTCTAATGTCCTCATGGATGATTTGGCATTTAGAAACAAAGAAGGAAGACTGGGTATGAATTTTTTCTTTTTTTTTTTTTTTTTTTTTTTTTTCCCTCCAAAGTACAAAAGAATTTAAGTATTTTTCTTGTAAAAAGGACACACCTAGAAATTAATCTTCATCCAGAATATTTCTTCCAAATAAAAGAATAATTGAGTTAAGACAATGAAAACTACATCCAATTAACATCAAATGAAAATGAAACCTTTTTAGTAATCAGAAGTGTCATCAAATATGTGCTACTGTACCTCCAACCGATAATAAGACACATTTTCTAAATTATGCTCTCCCAGTAGATGTGTCTTGAATAGTCATGTATATGCATGTAGTATTTGTGATGAAAAAATATAATTCTATGTATCTGAAATTGAAATGCACATCTATAGAGAATGATTTTTTTTCTGTAAAACTGAAAAAGGAAGGAAAATTTTCAGGACTCTTTAGTTTATAGACCTTAAAAATGGTGAAAGAATGGACTTGCTCTCACCCAGCAACTCAATGACAGTGATGTCACATCTCTGCTGTGAAGTGGGAGGAACAACAGGGGCTCATGCCTTCAATGACAACTGACCACGCTGGAAATGCCTGCCCAGACTCAAGATGATATTGAGCTCTGTGCACTGCACTGGAGCTTTGGATTCTGCTTGGGTCTGCATCATTGTGCCTGAACAGTTTTCAGTACCACAAACACCACTTTTTCTAGAAGATTACTTGGGAAAAAGTAAGCAGCGTCTATTCACAACATTCCTGCAGTGTAAAGAAATAGTACCATCATACTTTTCTTTTTTTTTCTCGCATATATAGTGCAGTAGTAATTCAAAGGAGATATCATTTTGCTATCATCAGTTGTGACTCCTGGACTGAGGTGTGGGAAAGATCAGAAGTCCATTTGTCTGTCTATTTAAGCCTATGAGGAAAACCCAGGTCATTGCTAGTATTTCAGTTTTAGAGTTCATCTAATTTATAACAAACTAATACCTGCATGTAGATAACCAAGCTGCAAGGAGTACACTTTCATTTCTTTGTCTTGTCTAAAAGCATATTTTTCAACCTGTTTCTCAAATACTGTAGCTCAGGTTCTGGAATGGAAGCTGTCAGCCCCCCATTCATGTGGATGGGCTCCTTGAGGACACCACATATTGATTCTGCAAAAGACATTAGTACAAGAAAGAAAAAACCTTCTACTTCTCTTTTTTCTCATCATTCTTCATTCTTTGGAGAGGAGAGGAGAGGCACACAAGCTCTGCCTCTATCCCTTTTTAGTTGCCAGCCCAGAGGTGAAAATGTGGGTTGATGAGAGTGTACTGGGCTACTTGGATCACTAATATAGATTGAAAGGCGCTTCTTATTTTCTCAAGTTTAAATCCTTTGTGGCAATCAATCCTTGTTTTCTCAGGTGCCAGTAACTCATTGCTTCTTCACTTTTGGGAGCAAATCAACAGGGCCAGGTAACTGTTTAGAGCTGATGGAGCTGGGCTGATGAGCAAAATCAGAAAGTCAAGATAGGGACTGAAAAGTCTGTATAACAGCATAGCCTACAGTACAGGAATTAATTACCTGACAGATACATTTATTTTTCTTTTTGAAAAGAATTCTTAGAGCATTTCTTAGTGCCACAAAATACCTTCACTCTAGTCCATTAACAAGACTGAAAGACCAACAGTTTACAATTCACAACAGTGAACAATTTATTTTTATTCTTTTTCCATAGTGGAAAAGTTCAGTCACGCTCTCCTAACAATTTGAGAAGCTGGGTTAAATATGGGATCTGACATTATTCACAAAATTGTGGTGATAGGAGGGGCAGCCTCATCAAAGGAGTAAGGAGAATGAATATCAGACAATGAAAAATCCATTACAGAGGATAAACTGAAAAGGTTTGCTACTATGAAGAAATTCTATTTGTTTTCTTCCAATTCTGCTTATTCAGAATTTGCATCTATTGTTAATTCAGACTGCCAGACATTTCATTTTGTTTTGATTTCTTTGGAGCTTTTAAATTTACAAAAGACCACAAAATTTTCTAGGTTGCTTTCAAAAGCCTCAATTAATCCTCTTGAAATTCCTTGAGTATATGACAAGGAAAAATATTTGTATATATTTGGTTTTTGTTCTGACTTAATAACAAATGACATGATTAGTGATAATTGATGATATTTAGCAGTTTTAATCCACTAGCCACCAAATCCTTAGCTAGCTAGTAGCCATTGAGATATTCATGTCAAGAAAGCCTCATATTTCAGTTTATAAAATAAAAATGTCACAGAAGACAAACCCCAGGCTATTTATAGAACAGACATTTCACAGTAAAGTTTATACTAGTGATTGTTTTCCTGTAAGAATTATCAGGAGAAGCTGAGAGAAAGTACTTTGTGCCAGTAAAGAGGCGCTGGGGAGAAAACCAGGGAATTTGAAGGGATGCACAATGCAGACACAGGTGCCAGGCACGGCAGTGCCCTGGCATAGCTGCTGATGGCCCAGGTAGCAATGTTTACATGACCAGGAAAATACCTTAGACTTGATTACAAAAATGTATCAAAAACTGAAGTCAGCAGCAACCATTTTTGTGTAGACGAAGAGTAGAGAGAGGAACATGCTACTCCAGAGGTTTTATTTTACATCTAATTACAAGTCTGTGAGATAGCAGACCAATTAAAAAGCAGGCAAAGTGCAAGAAGCCTGGCATAAACTGCTTTAAATTACATTTCTCCACTGCATGAGAAGTGACTACTTTGCTGAGTGAGCTGCTTTCAGCCCAAAGCCAGGTTTAACAGCTACCAGAGCAGCACTGGAAGTCTGGTGAAAAGAATACCTAAAAGAAGTTGGTAAGGGTCTAGAGAACAAGTTGTATGAGGAATGGCTGAGAGAACTGGAGTTATTTAAGCTGGAGAAAAGGAGGCTCAAGGGGGTCATTATCACCATCTACAAGTTCCCAAAAAGGAGACTGTAGCCAGGTGGGGGTCAGTCTTCTCCCCCAGGTAACAAGGATTGGATGAAAGGAAACAACCTCAACAGGCTCCAGGGGAAGTTTAGGCATATATATTAAGAAAAAAATCTTCACCAAAAAGGATTGTTAAGCACTGGAACAGGCTGCCCAGAGAAGTGGTGGAGTCACCATCCCTGGAGTTATTTAGATGATGTGTACATTTGACGCATAGGAACGTGGTTTAGTGGTGGGCTTGGCAGCACTTGGTTAATGGCTGGACTTGAAGATCTTAAGGGTCTTACCCAATGTAAAAAATTCTAGGAGATTTTGAATATGCATTTTCCCTCTCTGCTTTTGCTCCTGTAGATTTTGAAGGCTTGGGATTATTTTCTTGAGTTTGCACTGGTCACCAGTGTGTGCAGCTGTCTGCACAGGCAGATTTGGCTGCTCTGTGTGGCTGCAGGTGCTTTCCCCTGGTAGACCATCAGTGGGCAGGGACTCCTGCCAGCACTGTGCTAGCATTAAACCTGGATCAATCCTTTCTTGCTAGTGTAGGGGTGTAAAAGGCATCACAAAAACTGGTGAATGTACCTGGAGTTTGCTCTAGACAAATGAGGAAACTAAAGACAGCACATAACCCTGAGTGGCAGACCTTGATATGTGCAGCAGAAGTTGATTGCTTATGACAAGTGAATTTTCAAAGGACCTGACTGTGTGTGACAACGGCAAGGGGAAGGACAAACAAGTTTGCTCATCTGTGTCCAAACTCATGGCAAGGCATATATGGGCTGCTGAAAACTCAGCTAGCTGAGACTGTCGAAAGAGCATATCAGTGTTATTTCTGGTGCTCTCAGACCAGAAGATGATGCAAACTGACAAGCACTGAGTTTGCCTGTAAGGGTTCATTTCTCCAATGATTTAGTCAGCTTAAGTGAGCTCTTCTTCCTATATTTGCATCACTGTCTTCTGTTTTACTTGGAGAGCATTGGAACACAAATTAAAGAGGTGGGTTTATTAGCAATACTTACCACTAATGCCTCTACAGGAAACTTATGCCAGCAGAATGTGAAAAGTGACATGTTGCTCTCCGAATAGCAGACAATGCAGCCATTAACTGGCCTCTTGACAAAGGCAACTAATGTGTTTATAATTATGGAAATCTGAATAGGTGCCTCTGGCCATAACACTGTGCTGTAGGTATTCTGTACCATGGTCCCCACAGCCCTGACCCTGCACACACTCCAGCCAGTACTGTGAAGGTAAAATCAGTGTGTACTATCCACTGGCACACGCAGTATTCCTCTGGGAAGCAGAGGATGGAGGAAAGAAAACAGTAGTGCTATCTGTACTGCAGAGATATCTGGACTGTGGGGGAAAATAAAGCAAAGCACACCTAATCCAGCTTGGAGCCAGAGCTGGAGGTTACCAGTCCATAAGATGTGATGCACATCTCAGTCACTTTAGCAGAAAAACAGGAAAGACAGTAAGTCACAGTGAAGTGACTGCAGTAAGAAAACTGAGCTAGAGATACTGAGAAACCTCATTCATCAATCAACAGAGGTGATGAAAACAAAAGTAAATGAATATATTCATTTTTCTGGGAACAACTTCTTCTTCCACTGTATTATCAGACCTTCCACTGAAATACTTTATATCAGGGACGAAGAACTCTAAATAACAAACCTTATCCTTAACCAGGTAAAACAATTTAAAGAAGTCATCATGCACTGTTCACTGTGGATCTGGAGATCATCACATCATTTAATATCTCTGAAGGTAAAAAAGGTAGAGAGTGCATATATGGTGAATATAGATCAGATGAAGTGATTGCTTTCAGAGGAGGACTTACCAGGTTGGCCAACTACCACGAAGCTGTTACTAAAGTAGGATTTGGTGTAGTGCAATGTCCTGTCTATGGTCCACATTTGTGTGTTGTTTCTTCATGGTTCACAGAGAAGGACACACTATTTCACAGTGGCCATCCTAATTTCAGTCAGTGCTGCTCCTAGGGAAGAGATTTTTGTGACGGAAACAGTGGCTGCTCAGAGCCTGTAGATCAGGTGGCTTAAAAAGGAGTCAAGAATAACCAACTGAAATCTGCATTTATCTCAGAAAAGATGGGAAGAGATCTGCCCAAAACTCCTGTACAGAACCTGGCAGAATAAAGAGTGTTTAACTATCAAGTAGGTACAAAATTCAGCTTCAAGAGATTGACGAGAAACTTGCTTTTGTCTTATTTTCTCTTTTCACTTTTATAGCAAATTATATGTGAAGAAAGTGTGAATTCAGCTCATTACATAGGAAGATAATATATTTTGAACAGTGATGCCCTAAAAGGTAATGAACATAGAGAGAAAACCAAATTCAAAGACAGCCTCGTATGAAAGTATGATTCAAGCTATGTTGACCATGATCAAATGCAGCCTTTTTTGTTATCACAGATTTTATTTGCTTGCTGAATTGCACAGAATTTAAGACTGGAAATTTTTATGTGGAAAAGCAGACGTCTGAGCCAGCCAGGTTAAGATGTAATTGCATACTTGCACATACTTATATGGGACTTGGCATGTACAAACGTCCTCACAGATTTCACAGTACAGTGGCTAGAACAGCCTTCTCAAACTTCTGTCCTATTTTGGTTGTTGTGGAAAATTTGAGAAAAAAACAGCAAAGACACCCAAAAGTGAGAGGGGAAAATTAAAATGTTTGCTTAACCACTGAGTGATCAGTTTTATACATGTTCAACCCTAATAAAGGCAATGAGGCTGCAGCAGTCTAATTCATTAGGCTAATGAAACTGGTCACAATGCAAATGAAGAGTAAAACTCCAGTTCATCTCCTACCCTTTGAGAAAAGTGGCTCCAGTCACCTGACAAAATGTTCATGGTTTGCTTTGACTGCCACTTTTTCCTCTAACTGTTGGATGTTTCTAATGTTATTACTTGACATCAAAAACTTTTGAGGATTTAGGTCCAGGACCTGTTCTGGCAGACTTCAGGTAGAATTGTCCCAGGCTCCAGTTTTTCTGAAATCTAAAGTAAATTTTTTATCATTCATTCCCCAGACTGAAATTGTTATTTATAAATATTATTTTTTGTGATTGATTTATTTGTCACTGTTGAAATTAATTGGTTATTCATTCTGCTCATTCCTGTGTAATTCAATATGTATACTAAGGCTTCATCTAAAGATGTTAGTCCAATAATATTTTGATCATGACATTTAAAATTTGCTTTTTCCTTATCTTATAACAGAAGTCTTTATTGTGCACACATAAAAATAGGGATATATCTTACTTTAGAATAAAAAAATCCCTTTTATTTAATGTGAATTGTTGTTGAACAGAGATAGGAAGTCATATATGAGATGAATTAAGTATGTAGATACCAATAGAAAACCTTATCAAAAAAATTGAGCTATTCATTAAAAGTCAGAAAAAAGTTAACGTAATCATTGTTTTCCCTTATTACAGAAATACATGTATTTATGTAGTTCACCACAGGAATTAAATAAGGTGTCCTTTTTTGGGGATTTCACACTAATTTCCACAGACATAATCAGTTGAAACTTGGTATTATGCAGTTCCTAAAATAGGTTCAGGTTTTTATAAATCCTTCTAGCAATATTATCTAAAAGCTAAAAATTAAGACTCTTAATAAGTGCACTTTTTTTTAATCTACTGCAAACAAGGGAAATAATTTTTTTAACTGGATAGGGGAAAATAGTGTAATTAATAATGCATAACATGTCAAAACCCTAAATATTACAGGAACTACTCTTTTAGTAAACTTGGCTTTCAGTACTTGTAGGTGTTATTGGCAATAGTAAGTACTTTTTTCACGTGGATGTAAGAGTTGACATTATTATTTTAAGCACACCTTAAAACTGCTTCCTTATTGCATTTTATTTTTAGTGTAGTCAAATAACATTAAGAGACAATAATCTACCAGCAGGTCCTGCAGCCCCAGGATATCAGGAGTTTCTTCAAATAATTCAAGATCTCCTGCACCACTTGTGACCACTTTTGAGTCTACACATGTCTGGAATGATTATCACATCTCAGGTGTGGCCTTTCTCTGTCCCTGGGGAATCTTTTACTGAATTCTCTTACTATGCTGTGCTTTAAGACTGCAGTGTTACTCTGCCCATGTGTCCTTTTCTTCTGTTGTCTTTCATATGACCTATTTTTCCTAATTCTGGTACCTCCTTATGTTTATCTCATTTACTGCCTGTTTTCTTTTTCACACTCATGATAAACTGAGCATTCTGCAGTGCTGCTGTGTCTGCTGAGATTTGGGTTCTATGCATGGGCTTCCCATTGCCCTAGATGCTTGACTTGTCTTTTCAAGAAGTGAAATTCCAGGCATGGACAGATTGTTGGACTTATTCCTCCTGATTTTAAAGGGACTAAGGGTTCCTCCATAGGCTGTGGGAACAAAGCATCATCAACCTACAACAACCATGAACCACAAAAGTAATGGAAACATTTAATTTTCTTTCTTCGACCTTTTCGTCATGTGCCAGTGGCACAGTCAGTTGGAAATACAGTATTCACAGTGGTGAACAAAAGCTGTGTATTATTATGAAGGGATAGGTGTTCTGCCTTGAAGCACAGTCCTGCCTGAAGAGAAGCCTGTGTCCAGCACATGTCTGGCAAGGATTGCCAGATCAGTTCATACTACTGTCCTTCCTCCTAGCATGTGATCTGCACATACAGGGAAGCAAATTTCTTTCAACAACCAAGAACTAATTTGACACTTAGCAAAGATAGAGGTCTCATTTAAGATCTATTTAGAGATGGTGAGCAAGACTTAAATGTTTTGCAGACTATTTACTGGCCTTTCACAGGGCCATGAATGTCACAGGGCCACAAACATCACCTTGAAGTGATGGTTTGGAGATATGTTAAATCTGACTTTAGAACGCCTTGCACCAGATGAAAAGATCTGAGTTGAAATATTGATCTGTCATCTCACTGTGACAGTCCAAATGCAATAAAAAATGCTAATGTTCTGTTAGGCTTCCTGTGAGATCAGGCACATCTGTCCCTGACACCCTAACTTGAGCATTTTTTTCTGCAAAGAATTTCTTTAAAACTTGAAAACCAAGATAATTTAATGTGCCACCACTCTGCAGAACCTTTGTCTTTACTTATTTTAATTGATCTGTTGAAGTTTTCCTGAAGATAATGAAAAAGTCAGATTTAAACCCAAACTGCCATGATTCATTCACAGTTGAGTTCAACACTAAAAGCTTCCTCTTGTCTCTAAGAATTTGTACAGGTTTGTTTCATTATACTATTTGTAAAATAATGCAGAATAAAGCATTCTGTAATGGATCAGGTTATTTTATTGACGTAAGTGGAATAGCAAAATCCTCTAAAAGTGAAAAAGAAGAATTTGTGAAAATGTCAAACCTTGATAGCAGTCTGCCTTTTACACTTCACATTATCAACTTAATGAATATGACTTATGCAGGTAAGTTTTCCCAAGGAAATAATTAGCAACTTTTGCTCAAACGTTTGCTTTTTTAAAGGTGGTCACCACATTTGTCCTCAAACATTACAGAGGTTTCTAATTATCTACTCTCTTATTTTTCTTGTTTTCTGAAACCTCAATGCATGCATATATTGTGTAGAAATTTGGGTTTTTTTGTAGGAAAGAGGAAACATTTTTGTACTAGTATTTTCTTCAACAGAGTGTTGCCTTTCAAATTTCAGCATATAGTTAATGCAAAAAGACAGAAGTTAAAAGGTATATCAGATTCTTGATCAGCATCCCATCAGAATCAAGCAAAAGCTTCCTTGAAGCTCTGATCTGCTTTCATATCAACTCCTGCTAGTATTAAAAATTAAACCAAATAGCTATTCTGAGGATTACTCAGGAGCATATCATGCTTTATTGTATTAGAAATCAAGCCCAGTAAGTAGAGGAGAACTCAGATAGACAATTATTTTACTGCCTTATTTGTATTCTGTAAGTGCTGGTGTTTGATATCTATGTTTGCAGAAGTACCTTTTCTACACTCAGGACAGGTCATAGAGGTGTTTCACTTGTTAGAATGTCATGTCAATGTTAGATTAAAATGAAGTTGATCACCTTATTCCAGAGCATACAGCACATTTGTTTTCATTTGATGACTGTCCACTATGCCATTTGGTATGACTGACTGGCATTTCATCAGGAAAGATTAAAGACTTCACTGGATTTATTAGACACAGGCTTGCATTTCATTGCCAAAACCATGGATAGTTGCACAAACACTAACATGATTCTTGGTTGCTGAAAAGTAATTTATACAGATCTTTCATTTACTCTTACTCAGCAGCACCACTCATGTTCAAGAAACTGTCATCACATGAATGTTGAGGAGTGAAGGTTTTCCAAAACTGCTGCTCAAGCATCCAACTCATGATCAAAGAGCAAAGCTAAGGAGAAAATATCATGGTAAAAGAGGAAAAAAAATCCTCAAATCAAAAATGTAAGCCATGAATTTCAGGTCAAAGTAAAATAACTGCTTTAGTAATTTTAAAACATTGTGTTTTGATTCAAACTTTTAACTCTCAGCACAAATTGTTATATTTCTTTAAAATGTTATTTCTTATGAAAAAAATGAACTCTCAGTTGAGAGATCAAGATATGCTACTCTGAACTTTCTTCAAATATTTTTTTTTTTTAGTATTTAGAACTGAAAAAAAAGCGGTCCTTTTCTTAAAAATCTTTTGGTTGTTTTATGAAGAAGGCTCTGTCTTTCCTGTGGGCAAAAGCTGAGATTCTTTACCTGTAGGAACACCAGGTCCTGGGGTAAAAACCAGCCCATGCATTGTGAACCTAAATGATAAGCAAGTGAATTTCAAGCACCTTCTGATTAAAACCTCAGGTCTTTCAGGACAGAGCAACAGAAGAGTAGTGATGGAGAAGGGAGCTATCTAGAAAACTGTTGGCATAGTTCTGTTACACAAATACACCTGGAACAAAGCTCTTCCCTCCCACACACACATTTTACCCTCTTCTGTAGAGTTTCTTCATCACTGTAATATAAAAGATGACACTTTAAATGTCTTGTCATTCTTGACTGAGAGACCCTTTGGTGTTATGCCTCTGCTATCTTCCTGCAGTCATTCTGAGGCTGGAATGATGGATAGCCATTGGTGATGGATGACTTGATGATTCACAGTTTTCACTGTTGACATTAAAGAGGATCACTCAAGCTGGATTCACCATTGATCAGCTTTTACACATAGGCTTGGACCTCAAGCAATATGGAATCTATAACTGGCATTGCAGGAGAGCTGTTAATTGCATTTCACACAGATTCCTGACCTGCAGACGTTCCAGCACTTATTTTATTGGCTTGCCCCATGAGGGTACATGAAAATACAGGTGATCTGCCATCTCAGGATTTGTTCATTGGAAGTCAAAATGGTGTGATCTATAAGTTCACAGTTTATAACATGAATGTCTACTGAACTCTAAACCAGTCACATGAGAAAATGCCTAGGAATTTTTTTTCTTCCCCAATAATGATGCATCGTGTTAAATTTAGTTGTCATGATTATGAAAGACTTGCAGTATTGCACTAAATCAATATGCTCTTTTTGTCACCAAATCTCAAAATACAGACAAGGGATGTTTGACACTGATTAATTCTTATTTTAATAATCATTAAATGACTTGTTGATAGGAAAGAAAAATATCATGTCTGCCAGTAAAAACAAAAGGAGAGGGACATTTCTAATTTTCCAGGGTTGAACTTTGAACCAAGAAATTATCCATCTCTCTGAAACAGTTTACTGTACACATGACAGAAGTAATGCATCTCCCATTCTAACTGGAGTCTCAAAAACTTGGGAGTATTAGTATATTTATAGAATTAATTGACAGGAGATGAATTGCTACCATTACCAACATGACTGACTAAGGCTGACTGTCTAACAAAAATCATTCTCATTCTTCCTTTTCAATCTAAAACTTATTATTTTCTCTTGAGTGGAGCTGAATTCACCCTGTTTGACCGAATATTAAATAAGTGACAGAAATTAAACTGCATATAATCTTTAACCATTAATCACTAATCTTATATTAATCCAAAGTGAATAATGAAAGTGTTTATCCTTCACAGTGAAGACAGAAGAATTCCGTCAGTTTTAGGCTTTCACAGAAAAAAGCCCTAAATAACAGAAGAAGACATCTAAAAATATTAGGGTGTTCGGAGTATGACATTTACCAGTTTTAGTGTACTTGCAATTACATGCTTTATGCATGCATTTATATAGGAAATATATAAAACACCTTCAATGCATACTTGTAGAGGAAGTACCCAACACAACTAAATTATAGATGAGAATTTACCTTTTACAAGTATTTTTTTTTCTTTTAGAAGGCAAAAGTAACTTATTTAATACGCTTCTAGTGAGAAGTAACATTAAAAGATTATTATGAACAGTGATGCACCTTGATTAAAAAAAGAATATGCAACATTCTGCAGTCAATTACTATCAAAAAATTAACATTTGAATGTCCAAAAAACAACACATAAGTTGCCTACACCAGGTCTTTACACTTTCCTCAATACATGTTGGATGTCACAAAACTAATGAAAATGTTAACACAATTTAGAGCTGCAGTACTTTCTGACTGCTTTCATTGGTTATTAATGATCTTGCTGCACTTTTGCAGTTAATGAAATGCTTGGTTTTGAGTCAGACTTTATGTTGTCAGCTCCATTTCATTCATCTTATTTTCCAATGTGTGTAAACTGCCTATGATATTTTCTAGATTTTTGTTTGGGGATTTTTTCCCCCTTTAATCACATTGGATATAGTCTAAGCAGTCTAAGGTATGCCTTTTTTATTCCAGAAGCAGAGACTTATAGGTAATGGATAAGGCTGTAACCTCAGTACTTGTTTAATGCATACCACAGCCCTGCAGGTTCCTCCTTGGAACTGGAAATACAGCTGTTTAAAACAGCCAAATCTGCTTTTGCAGTGCCTTTAATCTACTTTACTCTAGTTCCTTCCAAAATGGACAATATAAATAAATTGAGGAAGACGCAGCAGACTTTGAGGGTAGTACAAGAGCCTAAAGTTCAGAATGAGAACTGAAGTATCCCTGGGTGGACTTGCAGCTCCTTCAGGTGCATTTCATACCTCAAAACACCTGCAGGTCTAGACACATTGTAGAACTTGCAAGTTTGAAGCATGGTTATACAAAGTTTTCAGACTTTCCAGATCCCATTCTCATGGAAATACCCAAAATACAGGCAATGTAAGCTCTCCTTCTGCACAGTACAGCTCAGCAGAGACAGCAGATTTTGGTACAGTATTCTTGGTGATCAGAGATTACTCTGGCTGTTTTTCATAGACCCTGCTCTGCAGAAGTCCTTTCCATTGGCCAGAGGCAACTTAGAGCAGATTTGATCCCTTATTCTCCTTTTAACTTCTGTCAGAGTAGATATCATCATTTTACCCTAGACTTACTGCAGCTCACCCCTCACTTTTCTACCCAAGTGGCACATCTCTAATAGCAAAATAATGTTCCCTAACCCTGAAACTGAATGATGGAACGTAGCTTAATTCAGGCTGGTTAGACCTCCTTCTTCCAGCAAATAGATTGTCTTCACACTCTGTGGTGGCCCCCACACTGTCTCTCTGATCGTGCCTCTAAAATGGGAATACGGTATTTGACTCAAGCCAGGTAACCTGTAAATATTTAAAAGTTAAAGTTCATCATAAAGTAATGCTTGTGCCTGAGCTCAGTGAGCTTCTCTAGGAAGATACAGCCAGTAATTGCACAAGCACCAAATTCAATGTACTAGTAAAAAGAGAAATCAGAACAATTGAATCCCTCTTGCAAAAACCCATGAAGCCTTATTCATAAGAAAAAATTAGCTGCTGCAGTGATTGCTTTTTGAGAATCATTATTTTAAAAATTAGGAGGAACTGCAGGGTTTCAATTACTGATACATTAAATAAAGCAGAAACACACAAAAAACAAATAATCCCTCATTCTAATGGTACACAGATATCTAACCATAAAAAAACTGCACATGAAATAATTCCAGTTACCATATTAAAGTGAGAGACAGCAAAGACCTGGAAATATTTACTCATTTGATAATCAAAATATCCTCAACACTGGTAAAATTGGTTGATTTAAAGGACCGCTCTCAATGAAGAAAATTACTTTCTAAATTTTGTGTTGCGTCTGTTTCTAATATAATAAACCTGATTTGTTTTATAAAGAAAATGTTCTAAGTGTATAGGTCTCCGATGAATAAGGTCCATACTACTGGGGCTTCTAATATAACATTATTTTGGTGGTGCCAAATACATCAACAATTCCATTAGAACACAATAAACTTTCACCATCAGTACTAATGTTTGTAAATATATGCCATTTGGAATTGGTCATGAGTTGCTGATTAATGGATAGGAAAGCCAAGGTGTTTGTTTTGACTAAGACTATAACGAATCATAATTTTTTTTTCTGTGTGAATATATAATAATAAAATTACCTCTTGTTTGCTTAACCACTGTTTCATGCTGCAGCATGGTGAATATTTTGGTTCTGAACCAATAGCTCTAAACACATAACTAAGGTTAGTTATGATGGTTCAGATTTATATTACAAAGAGAAGACAATGAATTTTCAAGGCACCTGCTCGGCCAGCCTTCATGCAATAAGAGCTTACATGAAGTCTTTCAGGATTCCTTTCACTAAAATAGAATTATGGATAATGCATAAAAATGTATTAGACTTTCCAGAGAATTAGAGATCTTTATGGCTGCATAATTTCTACTCTAGATCACAATAAAATTACCTTGACATTTACTTTCAGCTTGTGAGAAGAATAAAAGTACTTGTCTGTCATTCTCCTGCCCATCTGAATATCACAGCTTTCAAGACCTTTGTGAAGACAACTCAATTTTCCATATTAGCTAAATTTACTTGCAATATGACATTATGGATCCTGAATTAAAACCCTTGATGAAAACTTACTTGAAGCCTCTGGTTATGTGTTTCTGGATATGTATATGTATATGTATAGGATACAAATATCTCCATAAACAACATAGGTTTTCTTCTATCATTCTCAGTATTTTAAGGTAAAAGATACAGGCAGAGAAAAGAATTTCGAAAGGAAAAAGAAAACTTCACAAAATCTTTCCAAGAGTTTATAACATAGCGTGTCACTTCATATCTCCTTACAAAAACAAGGAGACAGGATAAGTTTTGGGAAATAAATGGAGACATTGGTCTTATATTGTATTATGATTTCATCCAGATAAACTTAGCGACCTCACTTTCTCATTCTATAATTTGGGTTCATCTCCTGTCTTGTCTGTGCAGATTGCCCTGTCAGTCAAATGGAATTCCCCAGCTACCAGTCTTTTTCTAGGTAGAATAAAGCAAGACACTTTGCAGTTCATTCTAGCATATTAAGAATGTTTACACCTCCTGAACTAGCTCACACTCTCTATTGTTCCTTGCTCTTCAAAAGGCATGCATAACTGGATTTTGTCCCCTGTCTCCTGCCTCCTGCAGTCCTGAGCATAGGTTGGCACTCCTCCAAAATGAGTAATCTGTGAGAAACAAAGATCCTCCAAATGCCATGTATTCAATTATTTCAGTATTATGCAGTATTATCTAGCAGATGCAGTATGATCTTCAGCAATCCTGGAAACTGATTTTATCTAAATTTTCCACTGCATTATTTATTTAAAGAGACTTCTATGGTGTTCATTGTTCAAGTACTAAACATTCCTAAGTTGTATTAGAAATGTCTGATTAGGTCTAGATCTTATTTTCTCTTCAACTAGAGGATACGTTGCTTGTATTTTATGCAAGGTTAATGCAACTTCTCTGAATTGCAGATCTTTTTCAAATCTCTTGGTGAGTAGAATATTCTCTATAGTACACAAGAAACTCTCTTGAGAAGCACATATTGAGGTTAAATATACTTGATCTCATACTTCCAAGTGCATTATTGTCTCTCATGTGGCTTCAGTCAAACTGAATATTTATTAACTTCATGGAAATTAAATTAATAATTTGGACAAAAAAGTGTTAAGATAAATATTTCTATAAAATACAAAGACTGGTTCAAAGGTTTTCTGGTTCATCTTAGTCATTAAACATATAATTAATCAAGATTTGCATACAGCAAATTTCACCTTATCAACATGAAAGAAGTTTATCACAAACACAAACATTATTTGTGGGCTTGTAAGCTTGAATTTATTTCAGTGCTTATGAATGATGTCTGATTTATCATGCCAAAGAAACAAAAGTGTAAAAATAAAAGCAAAATAATTGCTCTCAATACAGCACAAGATATTTCCTATAGTAGATTTACGTTAGTATAGAACTGGGAAGCAGATATTTTCTTTAATGATTGTAGGGGGTTGGCTTAGGCTGCATGCCAGATGCCCATCAAGCTGCTCTATCACTCCCTTCCTTGTCAGGATGGGGAGAGGGAGAAGATGGAAAAAAACCCCTTGGAGGTCAAGGAAAAGGGCAGTTTAATAAAACAAAAGCAAAGGCCAGACAGAGAAGCAAAGGAAAACAAAATATTTATTATCTATTTTCCATCAACAGGCGATGTCAAGACACTTCCTGTGAAGCAGAGCTTCGGCATGTGTAGCAGTCACTCCAGAAAACAAATGACCTAATAACTATACCCCATGCAACTCCCTCTCCCATTTCCCTTAGCTTTTATTGCTGAACAGATGTCATAAAGTGTGGAAATCCCTTTCTTCAGCTGGGATCAGCTGTCCTGGCTGCATCCCCTCCCAAGAACTGGCCCACCCTCAGCCTGCTGGTGAGGGGAGAATATTGGAGACGCAGCCTTGGTGCTGTGCCAGCACCACTCAGCATCAGCCAAAACACCTGTGTGTTATCAACACCTTTCCAACACCAACAGGCCAAAACCACTAATGAAAATGAAATTGAGTAAAAGTTGAAGATTGGGCATATGTTAACTGATTTACAGAATTGAAACTCCAGATTTCTAAGCAAAAAATTGAGCCTGACTGCCATTGGAAAATTAACCACATCCATCGTCACACTGAATAATATCTGTACTTACTGATTTCATAATTCAGTTGAACATTTAGGTGGCTAGTCTAGTATAAATGTAGCCTTAATTAATGTAATTACATAAAATAAAGGGTACATTAATACTTCATGGATTAGCAAACTAAATAAAATTTTTAACCTCACTGGTGAAGTTTCCTGACAAGTGCAGGAAAAGTACAGTAATCAAGGTACAGTAGTGCCCTAGACCCAGTCAAGTGCTCTTACCACTGGGCTACAGAGCCAGACCTCACCTAGTTGAATTTTTTTTCCCCAAAATACTGAATTTTGCTGGGTTAATAAGAAGAAATGAATGTTTCAGTAAAAGTATTGAAGGATGTCCCATACCACGCTGTCCCCTTTGAACTGACACTCCCTGATCCTGTTTGATCCTGTTTGATCCTGTGCCTGTGTAGCTAGCATGCACTTCCCAAATGGGTGAGTTCTAGACTTACATTTCTACATTTAGTGAAGTGTATGGATTCAGGTTTAGCACTTTGATATTAAAATACTATAGTGTTAATATATGCTACTATCCACCTCCTCATTGAAGCCAGGTCTTCGAATGAGAAAGACTGAGATGATTGTCCAGTTCTGTGCAGAAATGGGGTGGGTGAGACATATTTTAAACCACCTACTAAATCAGGGCTGCTGCTAATATAAGAATTGTTTTGTTGCAAATCTGCATATAATTGATCTGCAATAGAATTTAGGTGGGAAATGGGTGAACAACCTCTCAAAATTGATTATTTAGATTTAGACTTCTGTATTTTTGCATGTAGAAATCATGATATTTTTATCATGATCCAAAATGTTGATGTCAGCAGTGCACAAAGGTCTCAAGTATCTGGTAGCCTTATAAAAGGCCTTTTAGGATCACAGTGGATTCTTTCATTGCACAAAATATTTTTAGTATTTACTGCAGATTCTTTGAATCTATGCTTTCTCTGTGTTACATTGAATTAAAGTTTCCCACCTTCGGAGAGCTGATCTGAGATTGAGTGAGCTGCTATGACGCTTCACAGAAAATATTTTCTTCTGCCTGTTAAGTAAGACCAATGACAAAATAGGTTTATATCCAAGAGTTTGAATACAAGTATCTTTTTACATTGGCCAAAAAATTGGTAACATTATTGTTTACAAAGAAGAAATTAAGTACTACATAAAAAAGTAGACTTAAAAATTATTTCTAAATTAAAAAAAAAAAATCATCAGACTAAGGTAATTCATCTGGATTATTACAGCTACAAATACTAATGAGAATGTGGGCAAACCATAATCTTATCACGTGCAATAGAGATGAATTCTGCTAAGAAATTTTTGTAACATATTTAAATCAAATAAGTGATGGTGTATGTTTCAAGTATTTGTGATTAAGCAAAAGCTTAAGGCTTTAGTAATGCTGAAACTAAATTATTTAAATTGACCTTATTTTTCATGGGCATGATTTCCCTGTTACTGCATTGGTAAACAATACAATGGAGATGAGTTGAATATACTTAGTAGAGCCAAAACTTAAAGTATTAATAAATGAAGTGCAGTGGTCAAAGGCAGTCAAACCATGCATTCTAAACAGGTAATTTATGAAAGTGTGAGCAAGGTATGCCCCGTGTATTATTAAAAGTAAGCTACTGTGTATGTCCTGTATACTTGAAGGCTATCATTAAAATTAAGAGATGATGTTTTCCTGTTAACAATATAATATTCACAAGACATGAATCATGTAGGTATCTTTAGTAGCATTTTTATTTGTTATTATTATTAATTCATTAGAAATTTCTAAGATCTTGATATCATTATTGTATACTGAAATTAAAAAATAATTTTCTAGTGATTTATTTTTTGCATATGGTAGGATTTATTAATTTTTTATAATTAATTTAATGAAATTTTATAAATTTTCCTTGTATTTTGTTCAGTATCTACTTATTCTATCTGGCAAAACATGCCTAGTCTTCAAAAAGTGTCCTTTGACTAGTTAAATAGCTCAGCCTTAACCCACAGCTAGTAATTGCTTTCATTGATTTTTATCCAGTGGACAGGATTGATGATAATTAATTGAAGCAGAAATATTGTAGAATATATGGGTGGTACTGGAGGCCAGATTTGGCTCTAGGCACTGCTGTTAAAGACAGAAAAATGTAATTATCTGAAAGAAAATTTCAGAATTTTCTCAGTATTTTCTGAAAGAAAATTTCAGAAAATGAAATTTTCTGAAAGAAAAATGGTCCTACACTCACTTCTTAGCTTCCCCATGTTGATATTGCACAAATGAAGAATAAACACTATTGGTAAACAGGACCAATTTAAAGAGTGAAATAAACTCCTGGTGAGAGACAACTTTTCTTTTGATTGCAACAAAATCAGAAATGTGAGTATCTAGGATCGTGTGTCCCCCATATTTTTGTTTGTTTGTCTGTTTGTTTGGGTTTTCTTTCAGGTTGGTTTTTGTTGTTAGTGTTGTTGTTTTGTTTGGGTTTTTTTGTGGTTTTATCTGTGTGGTTTTCGTTTTGGTCTTTTTTTTATTTTTTTTTTTTTTTAGCTTCATAACTTTAGTTTTCTTCTTTCCATCCCATTTTTGAAGTGTGTGAAGGGCCCATTTAAAGAACAATAAAATCCATCTCAGGCTACTCTGCTGGAAAGATTTGGGCTCACTCAGCTACGGGGTGTGGCACTGTGGAGGACTTAGGAGGGAAAGGATCTAAATGTACTGAAAGTATTAGGAGACATGAATAGTACCTCAAGAATTATATATATTCAGGGTACTGGGGATGTGCTAATCTTTACACCCCAACAGAATTCTTCAGGAATAAATTAGAGACACAACTTGTAATAGTTACAGGAGAATAGCAGGAGAAGACATTAATATTGCTCTTGTCTTAATGACTGCCATGAAAACTTGATAGCCTCCATTCCCAGATGACAAGGGACCATTATTTTCAATATTCTGTGCAGGATGAAAACTTTAAAACCTTAGCCCACTAAAGCTGTATTAAGATTTATTATCAGAAGTCATTTAAGTAATTTCAAAATGTTCCAGGGGTTCAGATTAACAACCATTTCATTACTTACTACCTTTTTAAACTAGGATTTAACATATTGGTCCATTTCAGCCCCAAGTGAGGTTGAGACTTTGCCATCATTCATTTTTGAATGTTCTTGTTGAGGCTTACTTAAGTATGAATGGTTTTCTTGGTTTTATACCATGAGATTTTATCTCCTAAACCTATTTGTGGCCTTCCAATTAGCATTTAGTCAATGCTCAGTTGACTGATCTTTTGTTCCATAATTAGAAAAGACTCTGCTTAAAAGACTTTGCTTAAAAATTATCATCCTATCACATTTTACTGATAACAGTATGGTAATGTAGATAAACTGAGTAAATGAGTAACAACATAAAATTCAAATTAATTCAGATGATTTTTCCCAATGCAGATGATACAATTTAGTGTCTTTTCAGTAACCATAGGGATTTGATTTCTGGAAAGGTTTAATTTGTAGAGGACATAATTCCAGAAGTGTCTGTGTAAAGACGCAGAGGTACTGCATAATGAGTCAAATTTATTAATAACACCATCAGTAAAGATATAGTGAGTTTGTCACTCTTTATTTTACTTTTTAGAGGCAAAAAGAAATCCTGCTTCTCACATCTCCTTTTTGAATTGCTAGTAAATTTTCTGTATTAGCAATTTAAAGTAAGGAAAATTCAGGATTTTTTTCAATAATAAAATGTCCATTAAGGTTTACTTTATGTAAATGACAATTTTGCATATTTTAATTTAATCCACTTTCTTCAGCTATAGCCAGTTCATCTACTTGATCTTTTAAATCAAATACCAGAATGCATGATTAACTGAAGTCAATCATTGACCTCCTATATGAATCTCCCAAAATGAAAATGTAAGCATTTAAACTTCTATGATGCCACCTAGCTTATTTCAGGGTTGAAATTACAGGGCTTAATGTATTCAAAGCTAATTATAAAGTCATTCTGAGACAGAACAGAGACAAGCAAACCAGATGGAATCCATTACCAATCCTACTCCTGAGACTGTCGGGTATTATTAAAATGTGTAATATTTCCATGCAGCAGTGTTTGCTGTCATCAGTTCCTGCCTAGGTACCAAAACTAGAGCCACTTCTATGAGCTCTTTGTAGAGGTTATATCTTCTCTTTGCAGATATAGGTCTTGTCATACTTGACTCTTTCATCTAATTTAAATGGATAGTCCAAAATTAATTTGAAGGTAGTAGGATGCTTAAAGAGCAACAAAACTGCAAAAAAGTAGTTCTTTTGAAATGAAATGAAAAGACATAGTGAGTAAGTAATAATATGTAATATATAATACAATATAATATATAATAATATAATATAATATATAATAATTTACGCATACTATACTATATTATACTATACCATACTATATTATAATATAATGCAATGCAATGCAAAGTAATGTAATGTAATGTAACATAATATATTATTATATTACATCATATAGTATGATATAGAATGATATAGTATGATGTATAACATAATATGATATGAGATAATATAATAGCATATGATATGATGGGATATAATATATGGTATAATATAATATGCTATACCATATTATAGTATGATATGATAGGATATAATATCATAGCGTATAAGATAATATCATATGATATAATATCATATAGTATGAGGTATCATATAGTATAAGATATATTATATGAAATAATATCATAGCATATGAGATAATATAATATGATTTGAGATAATATAATATGATGTGTTTTAATATAATATGATTTAATATCATATGATATAAGATAATAATATATAGTATGAGATAATATCAAGATATGAGATGATACCATATGATATAATATCACATTATATGAGATAAAATCATATGATATGGTATAATTTGATATGATATAATATAAAATAGTATGATATGATATGACGGTCATATGATATCATGCGATATGATCTGTGATAATATGATATGATATGATATAATATGATATAGTATATGAGATAAGTTTATATGATATGAGACAATATCATATCGTATGATAATATAATATGATGTCTTTTAATATAATATGACATGATACAATATGATATCATATGAGATAATATCACATTATATATATGATATGATATATGATATGATTTGTTATAATATAATATAATGTAATGTAATGTAATACAATATAATGTAATGTAATTTATGATATTTTTGATATTATATTTTTTGTAATAACACTAAGAAAAGAAAATAATAAGTATATTTCAGCTCATAGAAAAGACAATAGTACTTTAGATGAATTTAGAAAAAGTTATTTTCCTTTTGGTAGCCCCAAGGAAAAATTTGGAAAAAAAGCCCATTTCTCCTTTACATGCCTGCTTCCCCTTCCCCTGTTTCTTTCGTCTTATGGAAGAGAAACAGTAGAGATGGAGGGCAATAACTGCCACGTATATTTTGAACTTCTCGTAAGCATTCAAGATTCATTAGGGCAGACTGAAGTGTACGTCACCATTTCTTATTCAGACAGAAGAGTTCTTAAACCATCTGCACTCCAAACTAGTGCACAGACATTATCACGTTTAGAGCACAACCTAATATATCTCACCTCCCATCAAGGCTGCTTAGCTGAGTGTTACCCTAATCACTGCTAATTCACCTTCAGCACAGAGCTGGCTTGGGTCCACAAGTACTAGGACCCCTGTAAAACTCTGCATTAACATAATAGCATGAGAAACAGGACTAGATATCACTATGAAAGAGAAATTTCATCTGTATGAAATAACTTCTATTAGTTTAGTTTAGTTTATTAACTTGAAAAATTATCAACATCAGATGTTAAACTAAGCATGTTTGATTATCTTAGTAGGAAAATATCCAACATTTTTACAGGGATATTGATTTTCTCATTTATTGTTTTAAGTTTCACAGCTGAAGAACAGGCTCACAGGACTGAAAATATGGAAAGAGAGATTTGTAATTTATAAATTAAGAGAATGATGTCTTAAATTTCCTGTCTCAACATTAAGTTACTCCCCGTTGTGCATCATTCACACTTGAGCAATTGTCCTGGGTCCTACTGTCAGCTTATTGGAGAAAGTCAAAAGAGCTTCAAGTTGTTTATTTTTATCTATAGTCCATTTTGTCTAGAATTCATACTATGTATACTTTCCAAATTAGATTATTAGTTAAAGAAATTGAGAAGCAATTTATCAAATACTGTAAAATAACACAGTAAATTCCTTTTTAGCACCTGTTAAAAATATCCCTGTTAAAAGGACATAAATGACACTAGAAGCTGATCCCATTTAAACAGAGAGGTTGAGGTTAGTTCGTTTTCTTGAAGAATAGGTACAGTGCACTCAAGATTCCTGAGGCTCATATTGGGTTCATCTGTGAAATCTTTATTTCTAGGCAAGTCTCGCCATGTGGACCTAGTATAGAAAAATCTGCCTCCTGCTCCAGTGTGTCAGTACCTGCCCTCAGGAAAGGATTTAGAGTTCTGAACAAGTGGGTGGAAATTCTCACTGTGATTTCTGAGCTGAAGCTTTCTATTTAGATGCCATTTGATATTTCCTGGGAGCCAGCCTGAAGCAATACCGTGTCCAGCTGCTGAGTGGCAATTCAATATCTTCTAGCCTTTGTGTGGGAAGAAAACGTGCTTCATTAAGAAGTTGTAATCCAAGGTGCAATTTCAAACCTGGCTGACTTCATGTGGGATCACTTCAGCACAAAAACCTCTCACACCTGAAAGCAAGGGAAAAAAATCCCAACCCTAAGCTTTGTCTTCAAGGAGGAAATTTTCTAGTAGGGAACTTTTTTTTTTCAAATCGCCTCTAGGAATGTATGTTATAACTGCCCCAAAAAAGACTACCACAGCACCCAGGTTGAGTTGGTTTGTGTTATCACCTCTCCAAAGACTTAGCTCTTCATTCATCTAAGATGGGCATGTGTAATACTACCGAAGAACCACATACTCCTGGGTTTCAGGCTGCTTTAAAGTTCTGCAGTTGAGATGGACTCACCAGCTCAAGGTGCTTCTCCACCCGCTGACCGTAGCAGGGATCTAGATGAGCTAGTTCAATTTGAAGCCTCACTCTTATATAGTAGACTTAAGAAAGATGAATCCCAACTTGACTACATTGAGGTATATCTGGAAATTTCTCCTAGATCTAATGCTGAATGTGCTAACACAGAGAATGAACAGTAGGTATGAATCAAGCTGTGCTCCATAAATCCTACAATTATTCTTAAGAATAAGAAAGCTTTCTGTGTTTTAGGAATACAAAAATAATTATTCAGCTAAAATGGAATGAAAACCAGCTGGTTTCTCTAGTTGCATATTATTGGATTTCTCATTTATGAACTTTAAAATGAATGTATGCAATAAAGCAGACCAACTGAGCAGAGTGCTGTATGAGGCCTATGACAAACAGAACCCTTGCCCTTCTTATCAAGAAAATGGAAGACAGGTAGCACTAGAAAAACACTAATAGGGGAAACTAACAGATTAATGTGGTAAAAATTCCTGCACTTGCAGCACTAATGTGTTTATTGGCAGAGATGCAAAAATGCATGTAGCCTACTTTCAATTTCCCAGAGCACAACTGATTTAACACTCTCATGTTGCTCAGAGTAACAGACTCCCACCTAGGAGTCCTCCCACGTCACAAGATCAATGGGACCCTGGAAGTTGCAGCAGAAAGAAATTATAATGTGCAGCAAATTGTAGGTGCTGATAAAGAAAACACATTTGCCCTTCATGTATTTTTAACGAGGTTCTTTTTCATTATGACGGGTAAATGGTTCCTCTGTGAACTGCACAGATAAAATTAAAATAGGCTTTTTTCCCCCCAGTTTTTGGAAATCTGCATGTCTCTTGTCCCAAGGATGTTAATATTTCAGGGTTATAGATTAAACTAGTCCACTTCCCTGTTTTGAGTTAAGGTCAAGTATAACTGAGCAGCCCCTGACAGATGTTTTTCTCCTGTGTTAATTATAAAAACATTCAGCACAGAGATTCAACATCTTCCCAAAATAGCTTGATCCCATTTGACAATCCTTATAGTTAAAAATATTTTCTAATATTTTATCATATTAACTATTGAAACAAACTTAAACTGGTTTTGCTTTTATTTGTTTTCCCTAGTCCTGTGTTCTACAATTGTGGAATGTTTCCAATTACTGTTTTCTTGGTTAACATTTCACATATTTGAACTTTTTTATGGTCCTTGCTCTGATTTCCTTCCTCAGGCTTTTATCCTACCTTTCCTTCTGCACCTTAAAAATCTCATTCCTTGATTCAGATAATTTACAAGTTCCTTTCTTAATGATTTTCCCTGAGTTTGCATTAAGTCATTGAAAAATGTTTGTTCTTATATACAAGAAAGAACTTGGAATAGAATTACTGTCTTAGCAGTAACACAGTGACATCTGGCTTTAATGGAAAAAGCAACTAAGTTGGAAAGATATTTCTAGACTTTGTAGTTCTCCCCTTTAGGATTCTGTAACATTCTGTTCAGCTAGTTAGTTCTCAATTTGAGGTTATGGATTTGATTTTCTTCCTGGATGTGATACCTCCATTTGATACTAAGAAAAATCACCTTACTGGTATCACCATTTCTCCAGTTTACCCACGTCATTTGAATTCAAATCTGATCCTTCAGAGATTTTTAAGCCTTTTACAGACAATTATTATGCAGAGATTTTACAAATATGGGCCCTATTTTATCATCCCAACATCCCCCCAGATCTGTCCTTCTGATTTGATAACAAACCACTGATAACTACACTGAGAACACTGGTTTTCAACTATTTGTGCATGGAATAATTAGCAGTTTGTTCTTTTCTGTTTTTCCTGGCTTTCCCACTGCAACACAGGAGAGAACTATGTCCAGAAGGCTGTTTGGATCAAGATGCTGCAATCATCTCTCTGGAATTCACAGGCCAGTAATCTCATCAAAGGATTACACAGCTCTGACATTAGCTGCTCTTGACAAATTCATATTGGTGAGTTGTAATTACCTCTTAGGTGAATAACCATGCTTCTGCATAATTTCAGGAACTAAGATAAGCAAACTGTTCTGTAAATCCATCACTCTTGTTTTCTCCATCAGAGGAAGTTTTATCTAAGCTGAGCATATGTCTTATCTCTACATCAGAGATGTACAGATGTACCTGATATACTGATATTGACAATAAGAGCAGTGTCAGGCCAAACTGAACCCTTCTATCTGAAGTGTTAAAGCAGAAAAATACATTGATGAAATTCTTTGTTCCACTCGCTATATTTTCAGGCTTAGTCAAATAAATATTATTTCTTTTTAAAAATGATATATTTATGAATTCATTTAAAAATAACTTTCATGTTGCCAGCTGAAATGCTTCCCGCATGTTAGGCTTTAGGATTTTTTTAACACCTACCCTGCTTTCTGTATTAATTAACATTCTATGGCTCTCTTTTATTGATTTTCAGGTCATTAGGTAACTATAATATCTTAACATCCTACTGAAGAAATGTAGGAAATTGCTATATCAGACAGTTTCTTTGTTTAACCAATTTCAAAATGATTTCTTTTTATTTAAAAACAAAATCTCCAACTTACTGTGGAAGTCACCTTCCACTACAGCACTTAAATGCAGACAGAGGGAGGAGGACCAATTAATTTGAAACAACAACAGAAAAAAATGCAGCAATTTAATCATGTGAGTAATATATTCTGACTAAATATAAAAAAAAAATAAAATTGTTTTTTTATGTTCAAAATCAGTGGAATTAATCTCAAAATTATTGTAATTTCTGAATTAAAATCCTTAAGCCTACAACAACATGATGTTGGTATGACAAAGAATCCCAATATGGAAACTAATTATTTTTTCTTATTCTTTGAGCTTGGTTTGAAACCCTAACCACTGCCACACAAGCAAGGGACCATATAATAACAAATTGTGATAAAGAGCAAATTTCTGTTAACTGTTTACAGAAACAGCGCTCTAAGGCATCTACTGTGAAGTAGTTAAAATTAGTGTCACTTTCTTTAACTTGCTAATGTTTGTTCTTGTAAACTTAATAATTAAGCATGATCTTATCTATACATACATATGTAACTGTATGCACTGACAGTGCATGTAAAACTAGGCTCTTGCTAACAGTTAAAATGTGATGCCTCACAGCATACAATTCTATTTCTAGTTACTTAAAAAAAATAATATACATTCATATATCTTAATTATTAGTAATTTATATATTTTATATGAAACATAATTATTTCCCAACAAATTTTAAAGTTTAATTTTCCAGGCTGAAATTTTCCAAGATGGCAACTAGGAACAAGCTCAATTTTGTTATAAATGTTCCTCTAAAACAGAAAACATTAGAAACAAAACAGGAAACAGGAAACTATTATCAGATAATATGTACCCTCTAACAAAAAAATGTCATTATATACTAAGGTACCTACATGCTTTGAAAGATAGAAATGATGCACCCTTAGAGTTCCAGATACACTTAGTAAATGGTATGAAAATGTATTCAAATATATGATTTACTCAAAACACAAAAAATCTCAGTTCATAGTCAGCCATGTGGCATCCTCATTTACCAGCTTCTTATTCACTGTGTTGAATTGTTACTGATGCAGGTCTTTAATGAATGGAAAGAGTAAATTTGACGTTTTCTTCAGTCACTTCCTTCAGCTGTCCTTAGACCTCTACTTGTGAATACAAAAGCTTATACGAGCTTTGCTTTGAATGGCTCTCATTTCCAGGACAGTGTCTTGCCTGTGTTTTGCTAACCTTTCTATGACCATTACTTCATTAACCATTTCTACCTGCTCTCTCTTGGAAGACTAACCTCAATAAAACCAATCACAAGGCCAGCTGACCTTGCATGTGGCTCATGGTAAATTCACATATCAGAATAAGGTAGCTATTCTGTGCTTTACATTTCTGCAAGTTTAAAAAAATAAATTATTAATTTTTAAAATAATATTATTTTCCCAAATTGAAAGGAGCAATATCATAATCTCTCAGTACATGGCGTAATTCTATATATACATGGTTCTTTCTATATATTAGTCATGAATACTCCAATTTGATTTTTTGCAGCAAAATATTTAAAGGACACATCAGGTTTTCTTCTCCTTATTTCTTAATTATGGTTTTTATTTATTTTGTCCTTAATCTGGATGTTCTATTTAAGAATCCAGGCAACTAGAGTAAGGAAATAAAATAGGCTTCTTTAGGCTGCTTTATTTGTGAGAGACCCTTGGCTGGTAACTGGGTGCCTGGAGGTTCTACTTCAAGGAAGTTCATAAAAGTTAAGATAGTTGTCATCTCTCTCACACACACATATGGACATGCAAAATTTCCTATTTTTCTATAGTCAGGCTGACCTGAGTTGTCCTGATACATATATAGATTAGACAATATTTCCAGACTTTTGAGTCCTAGTAATGGAAGTCTATGATGTCCTCTGTGCCTCTCTGTCAGGTTCATAATAATGAAAACATATCTTTCCTTCAATAAACACCAATTATATTTTCTCACATCACAGGCTTTCTCTTTGAAACTATATATGACAATCCCCATATCTTTTAATTATAATTAAAATAATTAATTGTATGATAAACTTTGAATTTAATACTAGGGTATAAGACTTATTCTGTATTGGCAAGATATCACCTGCTGCTTTAATTCTGTAATTTTTTGCTGGTTTAGGTGACATTTTTGTTTGTGTTTTTGTTTTTGTCTTAATAAACACCTCTTTAGAAGGACACTTTATTGCTATAAGGTTAGGTCTAGTTTATATTTTGTGACCTACGGATGTATATAAAAGTAAAGCGTGTAACATTAAATTCCCCAAGATGGATGGACAGATGATGAATGATTCATAGTGTGAGATAGAACACATCACACAACCAGCCTGCCAAACTTACTCCTTTGTGCTCAACTTTATTTTTTTAAAGAGGAGGAGATGGAATTTGGGTATGGGAATTTTGCCCTGTGATAACCACAGACAAATATCACATGTTTGCTGTTCATGAATGTACAAATATCCCATGATGACACAATGGGATGAATAATACAGGACAAGCAAAGTGATTGAGCAAGTTCCTCAAGAACTTAGAGAATTACAGGTGAGCCACTATTAGGAAATTGTACAGTCTCATAAGGGGAATACTTTAGCGCTTTTAATTTATCCTGATCTGTGCCAGAATTTTTTGTTGTGTTCATTTGGCTAACAGCTTCTTAGACAACATGACAAGCAAGCAAATTTTGTTTACTTAACCCTTGCATTCTGGCACAGAAGGGGATCATCAACAAGCTTTGCTCCATTTAGTAATAAGAGAAGTATAGTGTGTAGTAAAGAATACCAGAGTTCGCAACAACTGTATGTATTTGAGTACAACTGTAGTTTTAGATTTTTTTACTAACATGAGTTGCAGTAGCCTAAAGAGAAACAGACATGTAATGTACAATTAAACTGGTGCATTCATATGTAAAAGGAAGCCTTACCAGAGTGAATGTCCCAAAGAAGAGTACCATGTTGGTCTCTAAAGATTAACATTAATTATGTTCTAGTCATAAATGTTTGCTTTCTTTCAAATTTTGCATTTTTATGTGAGATTTACATTACATAACTGTAATGTACATTTTCTTCTGCATTAAGTAAATTGAAAAGTAACTTCAAAGTGATTACTTTCAAAGGGATTACTTTAATTCCTCACCTCCATGTACATACACATATCTACCCCATGTGTACAAAAACACATTCCCCTGTACATGTGCACATATATATATATACATTTCTGAGTTGAGAGCACATGTGTTTAAAATATTATTTATATTTTTTAGAAGCCTAAAGAGTGAATTTGAATATGTAACTTCAGTTCTTATCTCAACTATTTTGTTTACTACCATGGAGTGTTTCAAAGTGCCTCCACCTACAAGAGATCCTAAACAAGTCTGTATTCAGACATAATGGCAACATTTCATGAGTTCCTGTGGCCATTTCTGTATTGGTTACAGAAATTCAGCTCTTCTGAATAATGGAAGGAGTAACACAGATTGGCACTCAGCAACAGCCAAGGGAGGAAAGGTTTGGAAAAAAAATTCTTGCTAGAGATTTGAGGAGATTTCATATAAAAACAAGCCTGGCAGGAGAAAGAGAAAATGGAAAACTGCTTCTGCAGAAATAACCTGACCACAAGGGAAAACAGAGGTTCAGTTTCCTGTTTTTGCTATAACCAAAGAGAATTGCAAATTGGTTGAGCTTTCAGACATGCTCAGGAAAAAGCCATTGTTAATTCTGTGATAATTTCTACTCAGTTTTTATGGTCTACTGTGACATGCAGTGCTAATTATTTCTTGAAGTGTGGAGTTTTCCTGAGAATAAGGTTTATGCAGACCAGAAAAATAGGCACCTGCTGCTCCCATCAAATCCTGCAGTTATTTCTCAACTGTTTCTGCAAATCCATTATATATGCAACAGAAAGCACAACTGACAGAACAAAATAGCAGTCTAAAAAGAGAAACAAAGGTACCATTTTGGCAGTCAAACAGCATTCATTTATTTCCCATTTATCATCATGTAGCTTGACTCCAAGCGTTTGGCTAAGGAAGCAAATCCAAAGTGAGTCATAATATAAAATCTTATTCCTATACACATTTTGGAGTACATACAGAATTCCTGTCTTTCTCCTCCATCACCATCATCAGCAAGCAGCTTTTGCTCTTTATGAAGGAATAATGACATCACGTAACTTGCATTAAAGGTATTTTTATAAACCCTCTCACCATTGTCAAAAGTTTACTTTATTTCCAAGCTGCTTTGACAATGCAGTGAATGGCCATGTAAAATCTGTGGTGGTTTTATCCTTTTGCCTAGTTCAGAAAAATGAGATTATCAACATTAGGAAGCAAATGTGACTAAATGGGTTTGTGTATTTCCCTAGAGTACTTATTTCAGCAGGACTGGCCTAGAGTTATGTAGTCATGATACTTCAAACAAGAGATTAAATTCTGGAATATCTGCTGGAGATTTTACAACGTTATGTTGTGTGTGCACTTAGTTCATTGAATTCACTCTGTACATTTTGTGAATTTATAACTATGTTACATAGGAAGGGATTTAATTTAAAATATTTTGGAGTCTTAGTTAAGGTTTACCATGTTTGCATCTTACGGTACCATCTTTTTTTGTCCTTCCTTTTTGGCATGTGCAGTCTGGAGATCTCTGCCACTCGACATTATACCTTTGTGTGTCATGTCTCTTGTTTGCTACCAACACAGCAAGTTTTCTGAACTCTGGTCTTGCCTTTTCTTTCAGTTTTTCTCCTTTTTATTTTAGGGGATTTTTTAAAGATCTTCTTTACTTCTGTTGTATTTTCTGCACTTGTTTCACTGGCCTCTGTCGTTGAACCAATTCTTGTCTGACATAATTTCATGTTAATATCTCCAAATGAGAACTACCTATGAGATAAACTAGTAGCTGAATTGTGTCCAAAACCATCTTGTCTGCCTTCTGGAAGTATTTAGTATAAATTTGCTGTCAGCTGAAGCTCTACTTGGCTAAAATCTTTCTAAATATCTCCCACACAAATGTTTCCTTCCTAACTTTCTCAACTGTTATGTCATCCTTTTGCTGGCATTTAAAACTCTTTCTGTCTCAGAGAGCTTTCTGGATTTTCATGACTGGGATATATTTCATTTCACCTCCTGTAAAACCTCTCACTCCTCTCTAGCCACATTCCTTTTGTTCTGAGTCTCTGATTGTACATCTGTCCTTTCTCAGAAATGCCCAGAAATGCCTTATTAACCTCCTCACCTCATGTTCAGAATCATGCCTTCATGTTTACCTACTCAAACCTGGAATAAATATTTTAGTAGAACTAGGATAGATCTTCTAGTTAATAATTTATATGTTTCCTTTGAGAATCAGGAGTGAAATAAAATAGTGTTAGAATGGATTTTATGAAACAGTTTTGTATGTTTTCTATCATATTTCAGTCAACCTCATCTGTGACTCACATTGCTCATGTGATTCTGCCAGTCTTCCTCACCAACACACACCAGTCTTCTTCTTTTGCAATTTCACCTGGACTCAAAGAAATTGGCCAAGGTCTGCTTTTCCTTAGAGGTATTAAACTGTCTTTAATTAATATCTGCCAAGATCATTAATAATTTTTCAAGACACAGTGACTTATGTTAAAAAACAAACTAAAAAAAGACCAAAATAGGCAAAGGTAAAACAAACTTAGTAAGCAAACACCCTGAAGTGCATGAGAGATGTTGAAAGCTTCCTGTCACAGATAAACATCTCAGAAATTTTAACCCAAGTAATCTAATAAACTAGCAATAAAAACACTTTTGAAGGTAGTGCTCCTGTTCTAGCTAACAGATAATACCAGAAACAATAATGAAAACCTTCCCTGTTTCAGTCATGATCTTCCTGGTCCATTCCAGCCAAAATCAGGAACTGACAAGAGAATTTGTGTTTTCTGATGTAATGCTATGAGCCAGAAAAGAACATTTAAGTAAGTGACTAACATCTTTTAGTCCAATTATTTGTCACATTACTGAAAGGATGACTGACTCAGTCATTCCATCAATACTTTCTGGATGAACACCAATCGATGTAATTGTTGAATGAACTTTACTTAGAGCATAAAGTTCACCTTGCAAAAACCTTATTCTTTCCGCAAAACAAATTGCAAGGTTCCCTTGTAGCATGATGGAAACAAAAGCTAAGAGTTATAGCTTTCTGTTTGATATTCTCTTTGCTGAAATGGGATATCCCCTCAGGCCTCTTTATAACCCAAATGGGCAAGTGATATCCCCAAGGCAAAAAGAACTAAATTTCAATTGTAGCTACATACAGCTTAAATATTATTAGATATGACTTCTGGTTTTCCCACTAGAGTTCAGTGATTCATTTTGCTTAGAAAGGCTTCAAAATATGTTTTAAAGCAGCTTATGCTGAGAAGCCAGGGATAGCCATAGCTTCTAGAATTTATCATCCAGGTTCCACAGCCCACTATGGAAATACACTTACAGGGCTTCACTGAATGCACTTCTAGCTTCTCATCAGATTTCAGAGCCCTACGAGACACTGAAACAAACTTTGAAGTCTGAACAAGGAATGGATTCCTGAATTCTGATTTGAGGAAGGAGTCATCAAGAGACTATTTTATATATGAAGATTGGCAATGTAACCTGCTAAGAGAGGCTTTCTTGGGATGTCCTTCACCATAACCTGACTTGACCAGAAAATCCTGCAGCACTTCTTGCATCCTGGTGTCTGAGAATAAATCACTTGCTCCATCATTTTTTCCAGTAGGATTTGGAAAAGCTTCAAAACTTACATTTGATAAACTTCCTTTTGAAATTAAATATATCTTTATGTGTTTCATATTTATGTGTTAAGCATTATATAAAATTTCATATTTAATTTCAATATTTTCCTAAATCTATACCTATTTAGAATCTCTCCTTCCAAAGAGAAGACAGCATAGCAAAAGTAAAAGAAGGTTTTGTTTTTGAAGAAAACAAAATAAACAGTTTGTTTTTGAAAGAAACAATGTTTTCGTTAACACTTTTTCACTTCAGGGAAAAGGTGCAGAAGTAAACTCTTCTATGGCAATTTAAATAATCTGTCATTCTCAGTGAGATATTGACATGTCTTAACGATTTTGATAGAAGCCTTTGTTATTTCACTGTCCTGTCATTAACTCACAGACAAATCAGAGAGCACAAGCAGCATTTTCTTTGTTTTGATTTATGCTTTTTCTGCAGTATGGAAGCTTAATCTGGCTGGATTTAATACATTATCTGAGAAAAGGATTTCAAAGCAATCGTTGTCCTGTGAAATGTGATCAGATATTTACAGACTGGCACTGACAATTATGACAATTATCAGTTTATGACAAAGCTGACAAACAAATTATTGTACAAAGTCATAAGAAAAGCCTCCATGATCTGACTTGAAGCCACATGATTAGAGAGATCTGCCTCAAAGCCTTATTTTAGAATGACCAGTAGAAAGAAACTTAAAAATGCAGCTCAACAGTCTGGAGCATTTTGGAAGTAGGGTCAAAAAGGAAACATTTTATTCAAGGTTATTAAAAATAAATACATGTTGCAGATGGTCATTAGGATTTTATTTAAAATTAGCAGAGAATTTAATGAGACACACCAGAAAAGTATTAAATAAATAAACTTATTTTTAGCATCTTAACATTCAGAAACACTTAAAATGATTCTCTGTGACTTTTCTCAGGTATGTAATTTCAGACAACTTGAGCCCCTCAGGAAACCCTTCACATTTTCATTTATTGTGTAAATAAATACATAATATTTTTTTCCCTTTCTATCTGTGCCTAGAAGACTGTATCACTCAGTAGTTTATTTTAGCCACTTATGACATATAATCATCTGGAAGCCTAAAACTTTGAAACTGAATTGTGAAGATAAAGCATAAAAATGGCCTTTTCAACCTGAATGAGGGTGCAATGTCTAGACCATAGGGCCTCTCTCACCACAGATGTCTTACAGAGCAATTATCTGAATATTCCACATTACTAATCTGTGCTTCCTAGCTAACAGTGCCATTACTGGATGCACAGTAAGGCAAATTATTGCCTTTCAGGTAAAGAAACAGAACAGGTGTCAGAGATGATATTTAAAGGTGATTTTAAACCAGATGTCACTATAGGAAAAAACAATATTTTCTTTTCTTATAATCTGTTTACTTTTTCCGTAATGTTAAGTGAGAAAGATTTAAAATGCTCTATATGTTTTTTTCCCCACATGGAAAGCATATTTTTTTTCTGTTTCTTCATGTTTTGCTTTTTCTTTTGTTTTTGGTTTTTTTTTTCTCTGATGTTTTGTTGTTCACTTTTGGTGGGTTTTAGGTTTTTTTTTGTTTTGGTTTGGTTTTTTTGTTTGTTTTTTTTGTTTGTTTGTTTGTTTGTGTTTTTTTGTTTTGGTTTTTTTTTGTTTGTTTTTTGTTTTTTGGGTTTTTTTGCAATGGAATATATAAAAGAATGCAATAATGTAGGTACAGATTTTTGCCAGTACACCAAGCCAAACAAGTTGTGGGAAAAGAGCTGCTGTCCTGACCACCAGCACTCAAAGGACTTGAGATCAAATTGTACATCTTTTCAGTTGCAGATTTTATGGAATAGTGGCATAAATACACCTAAATTCAATGCTTTATTTTTAAATGCAGTTCACTTCAGCCACAATAAGATTTGACGATTTATCTGTCTATTTATCTGCAGCTTTCTTGTGGACTTCAAGTTTTTAGATACATGTCTAGAAAAATTGCAGTGTTGGTTTTGCTCTGTTTTCATTTTCCCAAAGGTTTGGCAGATTAGTGCTTGTGTAAAATTGTATGTGCCGGTAGGAGCACATGACTAGTGGAATCTCTCCCATTTAGACAGGTAAAAGTTGGGTCTGGCTGTCTGAAAAACAGAACTCTGCTTCAAAACTATGGAAGAAAATACAGTAGGGATGATACCACTGCAGATCTTACTTCAGAAATTTCAGGGAAACATTGGGACTTAGGTCCTGTGCCGATACCAGAGAAAGTAAAATTGTAAAATTTAAATATCAACATTTAAATTGTAGGAGATACTTTAAGGTTGAGAAGAGGAAAAAAAAATGCCCTTTATTTGTGGAGGTCCTTCCATACAGCAAGTTCTCACACCAGCAGAAATTTTTCTAGTCTTCAACAGGAGACAACATTAAATAAGATTAAAAAACCCTGGGTTCTTCAAAGAAAGAATGAAACAACACCCCTTCCTCCCTGGCATCCTGAAGCCAATTGAATGAAAATTAAGTTATTAAAAATTAATAGCTCTTGGGTTGTTTTGGTTTTTTTTGCTATTTTTCCTATTCATAAACTGTCTTTCCTGACTAAATTAAATTCAGGTTGCCTGGAGCACAATCCTGGGTCACAGCTACATCTTCAGCCTGTTCTGTGTGTAAATGAGATGAAAGATTTTTAAAATGGCTTTATGTTTATTTCTATTCTTTTTTTCTGCCTGTTGCAGCTTTGTCATTCTGTCAGCCCCTTTTTTGTGTTTAAAGTGCCAGTGAAGTGGATATTTGAGTCTGTGAAATTCAAAGCTCATTCAATCTTCCTTGCTATAAGCATGGCCTTAGGCTGTGCACCTCAGAGGTTGAATGTTGGCACTTCATGTGTAAAAAAAATTTTTTTTTTTTTTTTTTTTTTCATTTTCATGTGTTAAAAAAAAAAAAAAAAAAAAGTAAATTTCATGTTTTCCATATTTCTGACTGGCGCACAAGACGTTTGTGTGCAATGAATGAAACCAACACATACGCCACCACTTTGGACTAGTGAGTCCAACGTGTATGGCGTCTGCCACGTCTGAATCTCTGCCCTAGTGCTCGTGGTGTTGAACTGGTCTGGTCTCTGACTAAATGAGACGTGGCACCCGACTACATCCAGCCCAGTTTGCAAAACGAGCATGTCCACCGCTCCATCCTCCACACAGTGGAGTTGGTATGGTCTGTGATTCCCAGGTATCATAGACCACACCAGCTCCCTGATGGGCCTATTAGGACCAGTGCCACTTTACACACTAAGCTGCCTGGACTCTCTAAATCCTGTACTGATGGTCAAAGAAGTTTAACAGTGGTAAATAATACCTTAGAAAATGTGCAGGTAGGGAGACTGCCTTGGAAACATGTTCGTGGCAACCTTTCCATCTGGCTGGTGAGCATTTTCAGCTATGAATTTACCATGCATTTTTGATCTACAGCCAATTTTCTTCAGCTCTTTATTCATCTCCTGTGGAGTACACGGCTGAATATATATTTTTTTCAAGCTATGTCTTGACTAGAGTTACTGCCATTACA
Organism: Onychostruthus taczanowskii; assembly: GCF_017590055.1. NCBI lineage: Eukaryota > Metazoa > Chordata > Aves > Passeriformes > Passeridae > Onychostruthus > Onychostruthus taczanowskii. The sequence goes on from NW_024500461.1 coordinate 4,948,859, forward strand.
CAGTGGAACTCCTTCCAAATCCCAGACAAAACTACAAACAGCCCTGAGGAACAGGTAGTTGTGTCTCAAGGGAAATTAAAAAATCCCCCTTTCTTTTACTACCTATATTTAACCAATTTTATATGGGGATTTTATAGCATTAAGCACAGGGGAAATAGTGCTGCCAATATTTCAGATCCTTAGGCTTCCATCAGAAATGGGCTGCTGCAAAAAGTGACTTTAAACAGCATTTAAATCATAATATCAGTATCCCAAAACTGGCTCTCAGTGGAAGGCTGAGATTTTTCTCCTGAAGAGGGAACCCCTCCCTAATTCATTAGCTTATTTTCAGTATCACAGATGAAAAAACCGCTATTAAATAATTTTAAGTGTCATGAAATGGGTTGCATAATATTAGCCTTCTGGTACACAAAAGCTGTAAAATATACACAAAATGTAAAACATATATTTAATAGGCATAGAAAAGAAATTGTAATTATTTTGCTCAGCAAGAAGAAAGTCTTATATTTCAGAAAAGTTTTTCACCTGTGGACAGTGTAGTTTATTAAGTGAGAAAAAAGACACTTACAAGAATTACCCACATTTTTTTAATCCCATGTTGGCAAAAAACTTTATACTGGAGCCTGTGTACTTATTGAACCAAAAGGCACAGCCACCATAGCTGATACCAGCAGAAAGCAGCTGGCAATTTGAAATTCATCCTGTTCTCTTCTGCCACCCTTGAAAACTTACTCTCTGCAAAAGGCATCATGCTGGGAGGTGTGCAGAGGAGTTTTTCCATGGCTGATTATCTACCTGCAAAGCCTTATCTGTTTGTTTATGAACTCACAAAGGAATAGGGACACAGCAAAAATCTACATGTCCAGTGCCTTGTGCTTGCTATTGCTGCCCCCTTAGTGAGGCAAGGAGAGATGTATGCAACATCACAGAGATTATAAATCGTGTGCTGACTTCACTTTTGTAGCACTTCCTAAAACATGGAGCTGTTTCCTGCTAGCAATGATAATTTGGGGCCAAGTTTGGTAATTAGATAATTTTAAAATGCCTTAATAAAAACATTCAAGTGCATATTAAGCTCCCACATGGACAATGTCATTAATACTTTGACTTTTTCCTCCTGAGGAAGCAATAGGATGGGTAGGAAAATTAAGAATTAATCATGTTGCTAGGAAGTAAGAGTTTTATACGTGCAGCATAATCTGTTCTGAATATTGCTGCAGTATTCAACTGCAAGGTTTGCAAAAAGAAAAGTCCTGAATGAAGAGTAAAAAGAATTTAAAAGAAAAAATATATTCTAGACTTTGTTTTAAATGTCTAGATTATTTAACTGAAAAAGAAAAGCTATCTATTTGCCAAACTTAATATAAAGTTCTTGACATTAAAAACTAATTTTACATAAAATTACATTATATTGCATGCCACTAATTTTTCTTACAGCCACGAACTTTATTTCTCTCTTAATCATCATTTTCACAAGAAAATTGTAAGAAAATAATAAGATACTATCATTTAGATTAATAGCAATCAGTTGACTAAAGAACTATCAACTGAATGCCACTGTAGATACATTATTTTATATATCCCCAATAAGTAGGCCTGAATATAAACCTTAGATCTGAACTTTGAATTCAAAACCTACCCATCCTCTTCTTTTAAGTAGGTGGAACACAAATATTCTGTTCTAAACTTGTATACATATAGGTTTGGAGATGGAATTCATTGCAGTGTACATCCTAGAAAAGTTTTTAAATCAGCTGAGCTTGCAGGCTGGGACCCTGGGCAGGGCTGCTTTTTCTTGGTCATCTTTTCAGACTGTTTGTGCCATTTGCTGTGCATGGCTGTAAATGGAGCAATCTGGGTTGAGCTGGGAGATCAGACTCCCTGGCCATTTCTGCCCTGCTGAAAGGAACACTGCGTAGCAAAGGAGGAAAAGGTTTGCTTTGAGCAGCAGTCTCATACCGCAGGTCATTGGTCTTCATCCAGAAGAGAGCTCAAGCACAAAGCAATTCGAAAAAAGAGTCTTCATTAAATCCTTATTGATTATAGAATACAGTTGCACATACAGTCCAAATTAATCTGAATCTCCTAAAATCCCATGGCACGTATTTTCTAGATGATCCTTCTTCTGGGCCCCTAGCTTCCAGTAATTTTTTGGCCAATTTATTCCTTTGAATATCCTATTAAGTTCTATCTGAGTTGTTCCACAGGTACAAAATCTTCCTATGCCTGCTGTAAAGTGTGTGATAGTTTGTAAACATTCACTCCTAGTTGTATCTGTACCTCCATAGTCTATACACCAATTTACAGTTTTCAGTTTAAAGAATCACATCCTTGTTTTAATGCATAATTGATGTTTGAGAGCACTGTAAGCTTCAAGGTGTCTAGATATAAAATGATTTAATATGCACAAGAAGCAAGCTGACTTTTCTCTTTTTTTGTTTTTTATCACTTGCACTCATATCAAATAGACAGGGATGTAAAGGCAGCCTCTAATTTGTCTCTGTGTACTAAACATAAAAAGAAGAAAAAGGATTTTAAAATTCAGAGCAGTTCTGTCAAAAGTTTGCTGTATGCAGGTACTTCTTCCACTTCACTTCTCATTTACATATGAAATCTTGTCTGACAGGTCTCTGAGTCCAGAGTAAATTGGAAAAGTTAACCACTCTTCATCCATTATTTATGTACTGCATAGTCTAAAATTACTAAGTTTTCTTCACATACGCTGTGCTAAGATATAAAATTAAATATAGAATTGGTTGGGTTTTTTTTTTAAATTAAATTTCCTAGAAACAATAGCATAAAAGCATTTACAATGGTTTTCTTTATAATTAACAACTGGCATTTTAAAGTGTCAAAATATAAGCTGCAAAGGAGAGCTTTATAACCTACCCTGAAGAGGAAAGAGAAATTATTATCTAAGGTAATGAACTGAGTTCTGTAATACACTCGCTAGAGGTAATTGATATGAAGTAATAAGAAAATCTGGCAAAAAACTGAAAAGGGAAAATCTTCAAGGTGATGTGAAATGACCACAGAGAACTGATGACAGAGAAGTAAGCAGCAGGATCTGTAAAACTGCTCCTAGATTTCCTGCTGAACAAAGTTGCACTGAAGAATTGTTGTATGAATTCTACAGTATAAAGGAGGAGTATTAGGCAATATCTCATCTTAGTCCATAGAAAAATCAAAGAAGAAAGAGGGAATATTTCAGTTTCAGACATTGTGTTTCTAATTGGACATTTGTTATTTTGACTTAGAAAAGAAGATTCAGTAGACAATATTTTTGGCTTGTTTTCAACAGCATGTTCTCTCTCCAACACCTGCTTTGGCTGAAGTAGGTAGAATTTTTACATAGTCAGAAGTGTCATCAGCAGGATAATCATAGATATCATTGTGTATGTACTTTTGTTGAAGAATCTGCATTACCTTTTCAGGTGCATTTCTACTTCCAAATCCTTTACCTGAAGAGAAGTTTTAAAGAAACTTCTGCTCCCTCCTGCCCAGAACCATTTATTAATTACATCCTTTCATTCATTATTCAGAGATTCATAGAATCATAGGATGGTTTGGGCTGTAAGGGAACTTTAAAGGTCATCTATGATGACCCTGCAAGGAGGAATAACATCTTCAACTACGTCAGGTTCCTCAGAGCCTGATCTAGCCTGATCTTGAATGTTTCCAGGGATGGGGTATCAACCACGTCTCATGGCAATCTGTGCCGGTGTTTCATCATCCGCACTGTAAAACATTTCTTCCTTATATCTAGTCTAAACTTACGCTATTTTAGCTTAAACCTTACCACTTGTTTTATCAGGCCCCCCTAAAAAGCCTGTCCCCATCTTTCTTTTAAGTTTATTTTAAGTATTGAAAAGCCACAATAAGGCCCCCCTTGGGCCTTTTTTCCTACAGGCTGAACAGCTCCAACTCTTTCAGCCTTTCCTCATAGGACTGGTGCTGCATCCTTGTGACAATTTTTGTGGCCCTCCTTTGGATCCCGTCCAACAAGTTCCTGTCTTTCTTGTGCTGGGTGCCCAGAATTGGGTGCAAAATTTCAGTGGGCCTCACCAAAGTGGAGTGGAGGGGTGGAATCACCCCCCAGAATCTGCTGGCCACATTTTCATTTGATGCAGCCCAGGATCCTCAGCTGTGCCAATGACAATCTTTGCATGATCATACACTGGAATGGACCAGGGAAATTGTCTATTTTAGAACAAAGCTAATCCTCAAAATCTGATTCTTATATGTAAAATGGACCATTAAAGAGAACTTTCAGATTAACAACTGAACTAGCAGACTAAGGAGGAGAGGAAGATGCAGAAAAAAGATCAGGAGCAGGATAGAATGGCAATTTTTTGGTATGGTGCCCTGAAGATGGGTTCAGCAGCTCTACAAGTGCTCTCTCAGAAAGTCAGAAGCATTAATTAGCCTGAAAAGATTTAAATCCCAGCTCCCAATTTCTGTACTATCATCCTAATTACTTTATAAAGATGTATTGGGGGGGACCTGAGTGTGTAATTCACTGCTTTTTTTGACGAAGACAGTTCAGAAGTTTGCGGGGCTATTGAGCAAGCAAGGAGTCAAAACTCTGTAGCCCTGTGACTCAAGCACTTGTCTGTAGGAAGGGCATCCACATTTCAAGGATTTGAAATGCATTTCACACTAAAGTATTCTGGACAGAAGAAATTAGTGGTCTTGGCGAGCTAAAAGGTGTTTGATCTGTGAAATTCAATTGCATATTTGTCTTACTGCCATCTAAAGTATTTAGGCATCCAGTAATGGTAGGATTTAAAAGTCACCCTTATGTTCAGCACCTCCTCTTGGCCAAGTTTGGTAGCTGTCAATCTGATAGACTGACTGCTGTGATCCTCTGACAAATCCCATGTGCTTCCCCAGCTTAGGAGGAGAGTTGAGATTTACCACTGACTGCAGATTCCAGTCTCAGTGGGTATGTTTCTAAATTAGGCATTATAATGCTAAGCAACACAGCACAGAAACCACCTTGTGAAAGTACCTAAATGAGTGCAAAAATAAGAGACTGGATAATCAGATTTCTACTCTCTATTGCTTCTAATATGTTTCCTGAATTTTCTCTTGAGATACAAATTACTGATAAAACAAAATTGTTATATATTCTGTTTTAAGTGAAATGCCTAAAAGACTTCTTTTTTCTAATAAATAAATATAAAGGACAACTGCTTGATGTGAGGATAAATGCTTGACTTTCTGAGGTTGGAAAAATCCTCTACGTCTGAGTCATGTTTCTAGTAGAAGCTTGCCACAACCTGGCAAATTTGCAAGAAACAAACAGTGTGGAATTTTCCATAAATTGGTGCCACCATAGTATGCACTATGCAAAGTTCAGTTTATAAATATTTAGGGAAAAACCCCACAAAACAGGAAGTCTGTAACTTTTGGCAAAGTAGAAAACTAGATTTTCGGTCACGGGATATCTTCTAAGATTGTTCTTTTAACTCTGTGTGAGCTAATTCACATAGGTTTAAAAGAAAGTAGAACTTTATTATTATCATCTGTGACAAGGGAAAAGTATCAGAAAAATAATGGAAATCTGAAACATACAGTGCATGTCCCAGCATGTACAGATATCACAGTGATGACAACAGGGTAGCAAATTCTTTTTCCTTAATTGTTTGGGTCTCTGAAATTCATGTATGTGTTTCCAGAATGGTGATAAACCTGAAATGGGTCATTTATCTTAGGCACACTTGTACATTGTCACATTTCAGTAGTAGGGAAAAGGGTTGCAAAGAGCCTTCTCCTTCCCTGGCCTGCTCCTGCAAGGCAGTGACAGCTGTCCCAGCAGCAGTGGTGCCTGTGGGTGCTTGAACTTTAGAAGGAAAGAAAGCTTCATCCCTCTGATGAACAACCTCCAGGAGCCACGTGGTGCTGCGTGTTGAGAGCTAAACATGAGACTGGTGTTTTGAGAGCAGCAGCTGAATAACAAAACACAAATTGTAAGCTCAGGCTTGGGCCCAGAGCACTAGAGCAGTACTGTTACTGCATTTACTCCATGTTACTGCATTTAATGCAGCCTTAGGTCTTGAGTTATCCAGAACAGTGTCAGAGAGTCAGGAGTTTAAACAAAGTTTGGTAGATGAACATAACCCACTGATGAGGACAAGAGCACTAAAAACTTTCCAGTATCTATTCCTTACAATTTTAATTGTTAAAACAAAACTACATTTAATTTGTAGTGGAGTGGGACATGGTACTAGTCAGAGAGAACCATATTTAAGTTAGTAGCAGTTTAAAAACCCTGAATAAGCTGTCCCAAACTTAGTGCGTGTTTAAGACACTGTCTTAATTGTGCTGTTTCCCTTATTTTTACTGGTAAATAAATTGATAAACAAAACAGCTAAATAAGGTCACTCTACTAGGATGAGAGCATCTGTTATTTGAGGACAAAACTGCTGTTGTTAAATTAGAATCAACAGGAGCTTAAAGTCACGCATATGTATGAGCAATATGCTCATCTGAAATAATAATGAGAATTCCATCATTTAAGCCCTGCATGTTTTTAAATATAACTTCAGATGTAACTTCAAGTAGCAAATTACTTCTCAATGTTCAGTGACACACAGAAGAGCAACCAAAAATAGAATAAATGTACTTGCAATTTGCATAAAATTCATACTAAGAAAGAATGTGCTATGGTTGGAAAGATAAAACAACAATCCAGTGAGAGAAGTGGGAAATAATGTCATTCTTGTGTGAATTACTTCCAGTTGGAGACACTGGATAGCTTAAAGAAATGCTAAATGTACTACTGAATAATTTTATATCCGCAGAGTTCAAAAAACTGGTGAAATATTGCTGTTTGAGGTCTGAACCTACAAACATCAGGAAGGCTTTGCCAAAGTAAGTATTGACAAAGAGCAGCCAAGGGATTACTTAAAAAAAAAGGGAACAGAAACAAATTAGTCATTCCAAACAATCTGTGTCTTAAGGGAAATGGAAAATAAACTCATACAAACGCCTGGCAGTGTAGTTTTAAAAAATTATGACAATCAAGGTGACATGGGAATATGTCAGTGAGAAAAAAGTAGTATTGACCCTGTTCCCAAGATTTTAAGCAAAAACTTCTGTCTATTGATCTCCTAGTTTAATTCTTAGTTCTTCCATTAATATCTACAGTATTCTCAGCTGCAACATTATATATCATATAACAAAGCATCATCTACCTATAACCAACTGGTCAATCCTAGCATGGCATATTTTATATTTAGGATTAATTTGATGAGCCAATATATAATTTTTTCATACAATTTTAATATTAACCTTTTGTGTGGAGTGATAAACTCTGTGTCTTTTTTCTTTGACAGTTTAACTGCTCACCATACACACAGCATGTATTGCTCGTTAGTAGGTGGGGTTCATTCAGTAACATAACAATTAGTGGCACAGGAGAAGCTCAAAGATGGAGGTACCAGGGCTCAGTTCTGAAAGATACTGAGCAGCCTGGCTCTCGCCCAGTAAAGGACTGAAGTATGTATTTACAGTTTGGGTAATTGATTTTTTGTCAAGAGATGCATAAAAATAAAGCACATGACTAAGGTTTTTGCTGAAGGAACTTCAGAGTACTCAGGACCACTTATTTCTGATGATGCCATATATTTGCTGGCAAAGTTGATTGCAGGAACAGACCTGCTTATAACACCAGTTTTTGCTTTAATTTTATTCTATCGTAAGTGTGAAAGCTTTTTCATAGTTGTTTTGAAGGATGCTGTCTGTGGCATAGCACCAATGTACCCTTTCCTTACTCTCAGGATGTTGACATTGATGTGAACCCACACATAGCTATGCCTTCTATCACCATTCCTTCTCTTTTTCCATTCTCTCCTCCCCTTTTCCTCCAAAGCATTACTGATGTCAAAAAAACCCTCTGTTCCAGTGAAGCTACTATTCACTGGGCAAAGCAAAAGATTTACTGCTTTAATTTTAAATGTTGTGTCTGAATGCTTTCACAGATGAGAAACAGAAATGATGTAGCATGTACCTAATAAAGTCTCTTTAAAATGAGAATCACAAAGAGGTTTAAAGAAAACAAACCCTGTGGCCACAGCTCTAATAGGATACTTGCACTTTTACAACTTAATGAACTTTTTCATGAAGACAGTTTTCTATTTGTGACAGGGAAAGGGAAAAAATATGTATCCCATGCAGGCTGGACATATTTGTAGAACAACTCATCTGAAAAAAGCATGTTCACCTCTTCTTATGTGACTAAAAGAAAAGAAGAAAAATACCACTTCAATTAAGAAATATCAACTCCATTATCTTCTCTTCCGATAGAGATGTGCTCCATGGTGTCCCTAGCCTGTTGTGGTCTGGATCACATCAACAGAAGCTGTTAGATATCCAAAATATCTTGATAAAAACTTTTTGCCTTCCCTTGTGTGCTTGAAATGTCTGCTTTTCATTTGTTCAGAAAGAACAAAATGGAATGGATTAATACCTGTGAGGTGTAATGGTGAAGAAGCACAAAGGCACTTATCAAAATATTTTGCTGTCCATCTTGGGCCTCACTCAACTCAGTGATTTTGAAGAGAATGCTGCAACTGGGCACAGAGGAAACCTTCTGAGAAGGGGCTTGTGCTTGTCGTGCTGCTGTCAGGTGTAGGAAGGCCAATAGGAAGGACAGCCACCATATTTTCATGGGGACTTCCCAATATTAAAGATCCTGGATAGCTCAGAGATGTTATTTTGTACAAGCACATTCCTTTATGCACCATTTGGCTATTTTCCTTGTGTCTCACTCCAAAATTTCCACCTCTGTGAAGGATAATGGTAATGATTGTCACTAGGCAGAATGAGGAATAAATGGGTGGGCTGCTCTGGTAAGAATGGCAGAGAAAGGCTGTGCATAATTTTCTAGGGAGATTGAAACAGTTTCCAGTCATCCTGAAGCATGTGCCAAAGGACCTTAGAGAGGACCCAAACTTTCTCCTCTGGACTCAAAATACAATCTGGGAGCATCTTGTCCAAATTTGCTGGTCCTCTTTCGCACAAAGAATCAATCCATGATGGTGTCATGTGAGTGTTGCATATAAAGGCTTGTCAAATTGTTATATTTGGGATCTGGACTCCTTTCTTTTTACAACTTATAATTAGAGTGCCCAAAATCAGATATCGCCAACTACCACAAAAACTATGCATTTTAAATTTTTTTTCTTCTTTTCTTACTTTTTTTCTTTCTTTCTGGCTCTCTTACCTCTTCCTTGAAAGGAGTACCACATTGGCAGCAGCCGAGGAGTAATTCAGTCTGTGTTTGGGACTGCCTTCAGTGGCACTGCACATTGCTCAATCAAACATTAGAGCTGGAGCATCCCAGATTCATTCTAGAACTCATCATCTTTGACTCTCACCTGTAAAAAAATTTAAACATATGCATGATCTTTAGCTTTTACTTCCCCTGTTCTGTGTGAGAGTCTAAGGTAGGTACAAATGTGGTAAAAAGCATTAATGATTAAGCATGCACATCACTGTTTTGCTGGGTGAAGGAACAAATGTCTTCTCTTAAACTATTTATATAATAGGCCCCAATTCTGTAGGTTTGCAGCCCATGCTCTGGCTTCCAGTTGCATTTGTTTCCATATCCAAATGCCTTTCAAATTCAGTTCTGCTTTCTGGGCTAAAATGAACACTTGTAAGAACACAGTAATTAAACACAATTACAAAGATGTGTACATTCCATGCTGAACAGCCACAGGCCACTTTCCAAGAACCCCATTTTATTTTTGCCATCATCTGTAATTTTCCTGGCTTCTTATTTACACTCCTCAGCTAACAAACCAGTTTTGTGTGACCCCAGGAAATTCTTCATAATTTTGTTGCTGTTGCAGGCTCCCACTACACTTCTTTGGCAAGTAAAAAAATACAAACCCAGCAAGGTGAAAAGATTCAGTAATCTATGGAACCCAGCTTCCACTGGCTTTGCCAGCTTTTAGTTATGGCAGAATTTATAAAATAGCCTAAGAAGCCAAAAAAAATAAGGTTTAATGGAATTGCTCCCCGTCCATACTGAAGTGCCTCATGCATTTGTGGGGGTTAATGTTATGAAGTAAAGGCCACATTTGACCTGTCAACACTGGGAGATGCTGGCCTCTAGATCACTTGTGCTTCAAACAAACCATTGACCTTAATATTTTCTAAAGCATTTTTTGTAATAGTTCTGTGTTCTTTATACAGAAATTCATTGCCAAACCTTAAATTCAGTTGAACAGATATGGGGAGGGTTTTTACAACCTTCATGGTATTTTCTTGTAGAATCTTTAAATGTTATCTGGTAGAACAGTTTTCAAAATGCACATATTTTGGGATCTTTTGTTATGTCCTACTGTATGTAGCTTTTTTACCCATTGTAAAGTGAGTACTAGATGGAGTACTGGATTTCTTAGTAGCCATCCAAAGAGAAGACAGATGTTAGTAACACTACAAGGTATATGTATCAAATGTAAGCATAGAATGGTCTAAAGCTTGTCAATCACTTCAGAACCCTGAAACATTTATTGAAAAAAAGCAGCCATGTGAAAAACATCCACTGCTATTTGTTGAATGAAGAGGTTAGTCTGTGGCTAGAAAGAAGCAGTCTTTATAGCAGTACTGGACTTCAGCTCTTCAAATGTTATGGAGTTTGGTTTACTTATCCCAGGTGAGAATGAGGCTCTGAGACATTTGTTCTAAGTCCTCAAATGGGGGATCTCATGATCTGGGGAATGATTTTATTATAGAATGATTAAAATATACAATAATATATATTTTAATATCTATTCTGTAAATAGACTATATTATTCATACCACATATTTAAGACAAGGCAGTATGAGAAGTAATGTAGATTTCTTGTTCTCCAAAAATAGCCAGTGGATAGACAGACTTCTCCAAAGAGAAATTCAGGGCATTCTGCTGGGTTTCTGCACTGAAGTATTCTCTCAAGGAGCTCTTTTCCCCACACCAGTTATACAGGCAGCTCAGAGACAGAGATCAAACAGCAAAATAAGATCCATGAAATTATGTGAAAAAACATCCCCTGCCAGTCCTAATTCTAAATGCACCAAGGCTCAGAAGAGTATTGGACATCACAGTGGTTTAAGGGAGAAAATAGGAATAAATATTCACAGGCATCTATGAACTGCTCATCAAAAAAAAAAAAAAAAAAAAAAAAAAAAAAAAAAAGGAAAAACAAAAAGAAAGAGGGAGAGGAAAGGGAAGAAGAGCACCAATTGTTTCTTCCTTCTATTAATGGGAGCTTTGAAATGTTTCATTTGGCAGAGATTCAAAAATATTATTTTTTTGGGTTGCTTCTCATGGGCTCATTGTCAGCTGTGGCAGGGTTTTGTGCTCTTTTTTTGGTTTTGTTTTTGTTTTGGCTTTTTTTGTTTGTTTTGTTTTTAATTACAATGTCATCCTAATTCAACTCCATAAATCCCACTACTATGTAGATCTCAGGACCTCACACTCAGAAGTGCTCAAGTGAGGCCCAAAATGGGAGAAGTAAGTAATAACAGATCATGGCTGTAAAGCATACCATGGTTTGGGACAGGCTGTCACCCGCTGATACTGACTGGTGTCCAAGTCTAGAGGCACAGATGTGCATACCAAACATGGTGAGAGAAATCAGAACCAGAAGAGAAAGGAAAAATTAATCAAAAATAAAACACATCAGCTATAAAAAGAAGGAAAACATACTACGTATCCTCATGGGGAATCAGAAATCCCTGTGCTTCTAAGATTACATTAGATTATTACTTTTTCTGTTTTCTAGATGTTTTAATAGTTGCCCATCTCATTTCATACTGTGTAGGAGAGCGCATGGCTGCATAATTTGAATACTTGTGCCTGACTTTATACTGGAGTGCTTTGTGACTACTTAAGCCAAGCATCCTCTGCAATGGCAACAGATTCTAAAAACAAAATTTAAGATAATAAAAATTGCCTCTTGCCATCTACAAATATGTTGATAGAGATTGTATGCTAACAGGTAATGCTAAGACTGTGAAAGCATTTTTGGAGAATGAAAATTGATCTGGAGCTGCAGGAAAAAAAACCAAAATCTATTTACTTATAGGTCTCACTTGGTTATGAAAAAATACTTAAATCATAATTCTAAAGGGAAACTTCCAAAAAAGCTTCTCAGCAGAAGTAATCACTGAGGTGTTGCCTCTGGCTTTGAATCACTAAGAACTTTGTCCCCTCTGCTCACATCATGTGCATCCAGCAAAAGCTTTACTGGAACCATCAAGATTTTCTTGGTAGGAGTAAGAGTAGCTCTTTACTTCAGCTGTCCTTGTAGATACCCAGATGGACCATTATTTCCTTAGTCTTCAGCTATCATTGATTACCAAAACTTCTGCCTGTGAATGACATCAGTGGAAGTCATCTCTAATAAATGGTCTTATACATACTTTCATTTAATCTAAATACATAAGTAGTCCTACTGACTTCAGTGAAATTACCCACACAAGGTTGTGAGCATATGTAGGTCCCTATAATGTGGGACTATGTGGAGAAAATTAAAAAAAAAAATTAAAAAATGTGGTGTGAATTAAATAATATATGAACTTCTATCTGGTCAGAACTACTATAACAAAAAGAAGGAAAGAGATTCTTTTTTGCAGAGATTCTTAGCATAAACATTATAACCCTATAGAAATGCAGCAATAGGTAGTGTCAGACTTCCAAAAATATGTCACAAATAATTCACTTGCTGTATTTTCTACACCACATCTTTTCAAGAAGAGACCCTTCTCTATAAGGCACGCTCTCACAAAAGGTATTAAGAAGCAGTAACACCTTAAATCATTATAGACAGCCATTATATTGATAAATACACCTGACTCCCAAAATGTTTATATTTAGCTTTAAATAACTTTGCTTTGCTAAAAGATATTACATATACTAGTTAGAGTCATATGTAGTCATGTTTTTTCCAGGTTTTTTTTGGTTGTTTTTTTGTTGTTGTTGTTGTTGTTGTTGGGGTTGTTGCTCCCTCTTCAGTTAAAAAAATTCAAAAGCACTGATTTCTTGGAACACTCAGCACTGAAAATTACCTTAACATTTACTATTAAATGCATGGAGAACAGTTCATTTACTTAAACAGACACTGAAGTAGACAATGCCATAAAATTGCAAAAGCAAATAGATATTTATACACCATCTAGGGTCAGCTCACCCTTATAATGTTTCCCAAATGTATAAAGTTGCTCTCAGGCAATAAACCAGAGTACAAAAAAGGGAAATTTAGTGTTAGGTTGTACTAAGCAAAATATTTTTTTGTATCTTCTCAACAGACTCAAATACAACAATTTGGAAATAAAAGTATTTTTTGTTAAGAATACCAATGCAAATGCTGTCATGATTTTTCAACAGCTTCTAAAAAAATTACTCTTTTGGTATTTTTTTCAAACTCTGAATAAATCAAAAAGATTTAATTCATGGCAGGAATAATAAATTTTGCTAAAAACAACTAAAAATTGTAACAGACTCTGATGCGATGACAGTACATGATAACATATCTAAACAAATAAAAGGTAGCACAGCTCAATGATAATGCTCTTTTGGAATATGAAATCAAAGTATTGAATAAGAATCCTACCTCCTTTGTTCAGCCTTCAGTGACCTATTCTCAAACGGTGTGTTTTTTAAAAGCAGAGCATCATTGAGAACTAAGGATACTTCACCACTGCAATTATTACAACTTATTTATTTATTTTGAAAAATAAAAATTAGAGTTTTGGATGTTAAAGTGGTAATTAATAAACAAATAATATCATAAACAAATAATATCATATTGAAACTTAGTATCTGAAGTCAAATGACTTAACTGTTATTTATGCCCAATAAATTAGTTAGGAAGAAAAGATAAAATAGGCCTAGTTTAAGGTTTGTAGGGTTTTTTTTGCTGGTTTGTTTGCTTTGTATCTTTCATTTTTAAAGCTTAAAATAAGGGTAACATTTTCTTTCCTCTGTTTTGTTTCTCCTGTTCTATTTCATTCCATGGGTGCTTGTGTGTGCATTGACACCCATTTTAAGGCCTTGCAACCCTTTAAAAGTGGGGTATCACACTGTAATTGTCTCTTTCAAATAAGAATTAATATGCACTTGTGTTTACAAGGGAATCACAGGCGCTGCCGCTTGCTGCCCTTCTGCTGCTCTGCGGTGCCGTCCCCCTGTGCGAGGCTGAAGCCCCTCCAGGTTACAATTCTCTGCTAAACCTGCTGCACGTCTGTCTGCCTGTACCAATCTTGCTCAAAGTATCCATTCTTTATGCAGTAACTCAGGAAAGACCTGTCTCATGCACAAAAATTCTCGCTTCAGGGCATAAGCCTTCTCTCTCAATGCACATGCATAATCTTACAGCATTATAAAATGAAAAAGGAATGAGTAGATTTCAGTCTTTCTTACTTGAAATATGATATAATGCATAATAGAGTAAATAAACCTTTTGATTATGCTCTATTTTCTGCCAAATTTAATATTTTATAACACTTTATAAATTATTACTCCGATGTAATGGAGCCTTGAATCCATTATTCTCACATTTCTCTATGCTTTCTGGGCCAATAACCAGAATAAACTTTGTGCTGAATCATTAAAGTGCTGTATAGGTATTGTCAGGAGTTTTCATGATGGGACTTCATTCCAGCCAAAGTTTAGAGCTGAAACTTCAAATTTTGTTTTTGAAGTGAGTGTTCTAAAGAACTGAAACTAATACCATTTTCACCAGTCCCACTTTCCTCCAGCCTTGCTGTCCAAGCCATTGACTTTTCAGCAGTTTTCATCCAAATCAAATTGTACACAGTTCATTTTGGATCCTTTACAATATTTCCTTCTTTCGTCTCAAGATTTAAGTCTCTGCTCTTTTTGTCTTTCTCTTCCTGCCAGGCTTGTTTCATGTCTTCTTCCTCATTTAAACAAGGCAAATAGACTGACTTCTGCTCTGCTGTCAGCCTCTGTACTTTAAATAGTTGTATACTCTATTCAGGATATAGGTTATTAGGTAACAAATAAAACAGTTATATCATCCATCACAGTCTGTACTGAAGTAAATCTTACCTTTTGTCTATGTAAATCTGATACAGACAAATTTTCACAGAGAAAATTCAGCCTTCTACTCATAGTCCAATCTCATAAATCTGGTCTACACTTCTATAATCCTAGGCCAAGTTTTCAAAGTCACATCCAGTCTAGACTCTTAGGAAGAGAGCTAACTAATCTGAGAAGACAATAAAGCAGGAACAAAACAGAAAATTTGAAAATCACTCATTTGTGCAATAATAGGGCTTTCAATACCCAGTGAAATTTATTTGGAAAAGATTATTCTAATAAAAAAAAACATTACTACTATTAGCTTGTTTCTTGAGAAGATAACTCTACCACTTTATCCACCTTATAATGCTTTTCAGATCACTATGACTTTGTCTCATTGCAGTTACAGCAACTGCATGTTGGTTTTGTACAATTTTTTTCACAGTAAGTTTTTTATAGCATAAAATAAGATAAAGCAGAAAATTTTAACTAGTTACATTTGAGGAAAAAAAAATTGTTGGCTACACCAGCAGTAAGAGCAAAGGTGGCAGGAATGTATTTTATTGTTAACCAACCTATTTAAACTAGTGAGTTCCAGGACATGCCAGAGGAAATTCCTCTTAAACTTAACACTTACTTTATGTACAAAATTGAAGTTAAGGACTTGCATCAGTAGTTATATTTTAATCAACTTTTTAATGAAAATATACATGAATAATATATTAAATTTACAGCAACTCTGTATCTCAGTGGCATACTTTCTTCCTCATTGTTGATGAGAAAACAGAGGTGCATTCTATGCAAGGCAGAAAGAATGAAAGCACTCTATGACTTAAAATGGCATCAAGCAATACTTGGCAGAGCTAGTGATTCTGAGAACAAAAACACAACAGCCTTTCTTCTATTAAATTCAAACTGTGCTCTTCATTGTAAATCAAGAAAGATGCAGGTTCAAGCATTAAAGGTTTACTGCCATGAAAAGTTACATAGTGTACTGTTTTCTCTGCGATAGAAAAAAGCAGCACTATGTCAGACCACAGTATATCAGAGCACAATGCATGACTAGGTGGAGACACTGGTGAGTCACAGCACAAAGGATGTGTCAGAACAGAAACTGCACAACAAAACTGTTCAAATAGTCAAGATGCACACAGAAATCTGCATATTTTTCATAAGAATAAACATTATTGAATCTTCAATCAAGATAGGCAAATAGTGAAAATATTTCTGGCAGTATTCAGATGACATTTTAAATGAATGCTCTAGTTATGTTACACTGGGGTGTTTTTTTCTGTCACCAAGATTTCTGTCACAAACAGACAATGAAAGTGAAGTTCAAATCACAATGGTTTTCCCTAAGTGAGCCAAAGTATTTAGCACATATTGATATTGAGCTAAGACATTGCACAGTTTTTCAAGTGTTGCAAGAAAACTATGTGTATTCTCTAAGTGTCCAAGAGACTCTCAGCTGTAAATAAGCACAATAAATGAGCAGTGTAAGAGATGTATAAGTTTATTTATAAATAGTCTAGATACTACTAAACTGAAAGCATTATCTATAAGCAAATCAAGGAGCTGAAGTAATTAAGCAGAATCCCTTTGTAAAGTTGTTACTGTTTAGTACGAAGAAGGAAGCAACTGGGTGTGTCATTGTTGCCATTTTTCCTGATTCCAGAATCTTACAGAAAAATATCAAACTAACTGAGCTATTTTAGAAGTTCTTTTATACTAGGTTTGCAATAGACTTTCAAAAAGTCAAAAGTTTATTTGAACAAATTTGGATTTCTTCACATTCCATGTTCCAGAAATGAATACCTAGCCAATCTACAATGAAGACTTTACAGAGATATTTAGCTTAGAACTTAGTGGTGATCTTTTTAAATAACAGCTATATTAATAGTTGCAGCTGAACAAAACTTTCATAATGGCATTCTCAACTTTATTATGGAAGTGGCTCTCTAGAGGAGATAAAACTGTTGTGATTCACCCCAGACTGATAAGGGATCATCAGCTGCCCCATATCACCTCATTTTTGAATGAAGATTCTCCAGCAAGACCTCATTCCTTAGCATATACATCACTGACCTCTTTGTATATTCCCAAATCCAAGGTTTTGAGTCTTTAGAGTACCATAGCAACAAAGCTTTCCTACCTCCTCCTTCTTGCACATCTACTGAGATTTAACCTCTCTTCCTATCTTTTTAACCAGTTACTACAAAACAAAAATATAAAAGCTTTTTTCTACATCCATTCTAACAAATGGATACATAAAAACACCTGCAATATTTTTCCTGGCTTATTGAAGAGATACTTGCTTCTAAAGAAAATTTTGGACATCTGGAAGTATTTTTTGTTATTAGAGAACAGTGGAGTGATATTAAACGACATGAAGCAGAAAGGATGAACAGAATATCTCCATGGTAATGTTCATAGTTATCTGAGCAGCAAAATAACTCGGTCTTTACATTTTTATTTGTTGGCATGTAGGCCTGTACTAAAAGAATGAATAAGGGAAATCAGAATTAAATTGACATGCAGCCTTCACCATTCTGAATCTTTACCTGTCCATTCCTTTCTCTATTTAAGCTGTATTAGATTTAAAGAATTTGAGGAGAGTATTTTTGTCTTTCTATGCGTTTGCAGGAAACAGGAAGCAGAAACAGAAATCTTTGTATGGCTCTGTGGATACTATCTCAAAAGAATCAATAATGCAGATATTTTATTTGAAGATTTCTACAAGTAAAGTCTGTTTTTCAGCAATACTGTCCTACATTGATTATTATATAGACTACTTTCTTCCACAAATCTGTTTCCTATTACATTAATGGAACACCATACATTATTTGAAAAACTAAAAAGTTAAAACTGTTAAAACCTAATAGAAATCTCTTTTCTCAGTCAAAAAGTCTTCCAGTGCATGTCACAATTCAAAAAGGGACAAATATAAATCTGGATACTTTGAAACCTCATGAACAAGAGACTAAACAACCTCAGTGTCAAGTCTAACCTGTATTTATCTTGCTTTTAAAAATATATAGACAGTGAGATAAATGGACCATAAATAATGTTTGCTTTGGACTTTTATTTTCTTGAAAATTGCAGTGAAAAATATTTTATTTTCTAGTCCTTCTAATATTGGCCAAATAAACAAGAGGCTGAATTAACAGAACAGGAACAGAGTCCTTTATGATATTTATCAGTTCTTTATAATATTGACAGCTGTGAAATGTTAACCCCACATGTGGATACCAGAGCCCAAGTCCAGTATTTTTTAATCAACAAATGAATAAATTTCTAGGTGGGTCTTGCTCAGTCTTGCTTAACATTTAAAGAGATATTAGAGACTGGAACACACATTTCTTTACCTGCCTTAAAATGGTTCTGAAAATTAAGGTAGGGAAATATTCTCAGTGCATCCATGCAAAGAGGAAGAGCTCTGGCAGAAGAGAGTGAGGCCAAGTAAACTTGTTTTGAAAGGTGGAAAGCTGAGCTGGGTCACCTCGGTGGTGAAGGAGGTCCCTTGGATTGGACCAACTATTTATACAAAGACCACCTCCCCTGTGGGAATTTGGAGAGGTAAAAAGTAGCACACCATAGTTTCACAATTCTAATGACAGCCACATTCTGGGGCATATATCTTGTGCTTATGTTATCCTATGCAATACCTATTACCTACCACCTCTCATTTTCATCTCTATATTTTAATGCTTTGTTAAATGTGGCACAGTGTCTCTTGAGATAAGCTTTTAACCAATAAAAATGGTGCCTTTAGGTAAAGAATAATGCAGGTGACTATATATGCCAATACCGGTTTTAGAAACAAATGTGAATCATATTTGATTTTAAATTAAAAAATAATTTTTAAACAAGCAAGAATGCAATTATGACAAGCTGCAATTTGCTGCGATTAGCAATGGTCCTGCTAATCTGAAAAAGGGTGAGGACTTCTTAATGACTGCAAGTTACCAGGGCTATGGCTTTATACTCCAGCTGAGAATATTTCCAGAAGGGAATGTTGTCTTCTGCCATGCTGGAATCGTCTTTTCTCGGCAGTTTCATAGAGATAAGAGTGACACCTAGTGAATCATTGACACTTCCAACATTTTTTCTGGGGATGAAAATGGTGGGGAAGGAACCTTTATTAATCTCTCAACCAATAGTTAGATAATCCTGTTACAGGTCTAATGAAATTTCAGCTTTAGATAGTTTAACAGTATTACATGACAAGATTAAATATTAAAGAATTCTTTTAAGTGTGCGTGGTGTGTCTAATTTTTTAATTTTGATAATGCATCTCATAAAAGTGTCTAATAAATTACAAGGTTTTTCTGAGAAAATAGAAACTCTTAATTCCTTTTCAATAACATTATGACATAAAGAAAGTACAAGACCAAAATTATTTTCTTTTTCACATAATTTTCCACTTATTCAACAATTAAAAAACAAATCCTTTGGGTCTTACTAAACATTTAGGTTATCTTTATTTTCATGAAACTATAATCAACATATTCTTACCATGAAAGACAATGAAAGGGATATTTCAGTCCATCCTAATTCATGTAATTTAGAAATTATTCTTTGGTAAGGCTGACTGAAAAGTGACTGCAGTTCTTCCTCCATTTTAACAGACTTTATACAGTGTTTCATGAGTCTAGAAGTCATTTAAGGTTTAAATGAACACAAAGTACCTTTGCTATTAGTCCAACATCATAAAAAAGTATTGGCACTGAAATACTTTTAATGTAATTCAGTTTCTTTTACCTCTTTGATGTTCAAAGAAAACAAGGAAGAAAAAAACTACATGCAGGCCAGTTTCCAATCTACTGATTTTTAGCACTCAGAGATGGATGGATTTTATCGCAAAATATCTTTTTCCAAGGCAATAAAGTCATCTAACAAGTCAACAGAATAACTTTACAACAGACAACAGCATAACTTTATTAATTAATAATTAATTAATTAATTAATGTTATACAGAAGGTAAATTTTCCAGCTTTTAAAAGCAAAGGTATGCTTTAGTTGTAGTTCTGTGAATACTGTTACTTAAAAAATAGTACAGTTATCAGAATGAAATACTACAGTCTTCCTGAAGTCTATGTGTTCAGCTTATGATGATGTTGTAACTGCCTGTCAAATTCAGCAAAAGCAGTAGATTTCCACAGTGTGCCAGATACCAGCAAGTCAGGACATACACCTACAGGAACTTGCAATCAGGACACAGTTTTGTGACACAATTTAAAAATTATCTATCAGTACAGACTGATGTTTGTTATTTATATCAGTTAAAACCCGTGATTCAGTTTTATGATAATTCATTATCTGCTGATTTGGACAACCTCTCAGTGGAATTTTCAAGATCCATTGGGGTAAAAATGCTGGCTAGATTTACATGAACTTTAGCAAAAAAAAGCAGGAAACTTTTCCAGGAAACATTTTTTAGGATGCTGCATGTCCAGCCTAGTTGCATGCCCAGGCAATCTTAGATATCAGTGATAGCTCTCCTTTTGCCACTTTTTGAAGTGTGTAAGTGCAGGGCAGGGGTTGCAGCATACCACTGCCTTTTTTCCACCACAAATACTGATAATACTCCATCTTCAGAGTTACAAAATGAGAGGTTACAAAACCTCTTACTCCCAAAACAGAGAAAGTTTTTCATTCTGTCCAACATTAGTGAGGACATCCTAATGACAGGACTTTAAAATTGTGGTTTCCAATTTCCAAAAGACTCTGTATTGTATACCTAGGTTTCCCCAGATCTGGAGCTGGTCTTGAGTCTTTCCATGTTTATGCTGATTTACACAAATGTTAAATCATAACATAGCCTCCAGCATGTTACAATACTCACTGCTTACAAAAGAACCCCAGTCTCACCAAAGGAGAAAAAGGAGGTTGACAGTAAACTTATTTATAAGTGTGTTGCTCAAAGGTATCACACTGAAAACACCAGTTCAACTCATTCAGAAATTGAAAAAAAACCACCCAGAAGAATTTTCTGAAGAAGTCCTTAATGTTGAAACCTTCAGAAACTTCTAAGTGTTATCACACAACTGATATATATTCGTTTCAAAAGAACAGATCCCCAAAAAATACCAAATGCAATTTTGTTTCAATAGGTAATCACTGACTTTTTAACACTGGTATGCAGCTAATTCTTCACTTTTTGTTTTCATGATGATACATCTATTTAAGCATCCATGGACTAGGTCTCATGAAAATTTTGGCATGCATGTTTTAGACTCCACTGTCCCTCACTTTCAAGAATGTGGCCCACAGCAGATCCAGCACCCCCATAGTAATTGTTTGTAGACACACCTGCCCTCAGCCAAGCTCTGAGCGCTGTAACCATTGACACAGCATTGTGCAAACCCGGCTAACCTGCTTCTTCAACAGTCCTGCTTCCTGCCTCCCCAGCAGAACTGGGGCGTTTCCACTTGCCCGTGAGGTCTCTCTCATGTTGCAGGTCTGGGAAGTGTGTGGCCCCTCTTGCTGGAATAGTCCCACTCATGGTAGTTAAGATACAATAGAAGCTATGCCTGAAATCCTGCACCATTCCAGTACTTGGGTAAGACAGAGGTAACACTTCCATGCTCTGCAATTTCAGAACCCAAGATCTGTTCTTGAAGGTTGAGGCGACTGTTATGTGAAATACCAAGTGGTATTCATAGTTTTATTTTTTAAAATTTAGTTCTATATTCACAAATTCCATTTCATCTCTTATTCTTTGGGCTTCTAGGTATTCTTTATATGCAATAATCTGAGAGAAGTGGTTCTTCTCTTTGTGATTCTTGTCACCTGAAGTATCTATTTCTTCTACCAGTTTTGCAAATAGAAATTTGCCTTTTCAAGTATGCCTAAATACACATGAGGAAAGGCAAACACAAAATTTAAATTTTAATTTTGTATGGGCTTACTATACCTCTCATTAAAGTAGTTTCAACATTTATTTATTTATATTCCCAGAATACTTATAAGCTAAGTATATAAATGTTTATAAATGAAAAGCTTTGCTGCTGTCAAACAAGATAACTACTCACCCAAAAAGTTTTACAGACTTGTGAATATAATCTGAACATCTTGCCTTGCAGCCAGGGTTTTCCTAGTGTCAAAAGAAAAAAAATAGAGAAATCTAGAAAGAATATATATGAATGCCTGGCAATATTTCCTCAGCTGTATTGCATATTGCTGAACGACAAAGTAAATCAGAGGATAAAAGTCTTTATATGAAATTACAGGGAGGTCCAGATGATCTCTCATTGTTTCTGCCTTCATTAGAAGAATTAGGAACATATCTGCAGAAATCACCACATTTTGTTGGGGACCTTATGTCCATGCTGTATTTCTTTCAGGATGCTTTGCTTTGACTGTATCCAGCCTGGTCCCATGCACTGAGTGTTCTCAGCATCTGGTGTGCTTTAGAAGTAATTTGGGAATGCACCTTCTGGCTTGTCTTGCCCAAATGAAATTCTGCTCTGAGTCATCCATGCAATATGAACCAAAGCCCAGCAAATGGGAACAGCCAGGATATTTGCTTTAGTGTGCTCCAAATTCGAGAAAAATGCTGAAGAGGACAAATCCTTTTTATTTTTGTGCCAGTTAGACACTACATCCAGTGTGCTTTATAGCAGCCTGACCTTGGAATGGCAAGAGACTTTGGGAATTCCCTGTCTTCTCTCCACTAGCTACAAGAAAGACAGCTGCTGGATTTTGAGCACCAAATTGTGTGGCTCTGCACAGTTATTTCTGAGCTCTACAGGACCTGCATTTTAATGTCTCCCTTCCACTGCAAAAGACGCATCAACTTGGCCTTCAGACTGTATCCAGAGGGAGTTATATAGGCAGTCATCAAATGTTGGTTAAAACAACTGTTACAAAAAAATGCAACCAAGTCAAGCCAAATATTTAATTAACATCTCCTATATTTGATAAATGTATTGGATTAAAAGAGTTTGCTACCTTAACAAAAAATGCCCAAAAAATGTAACACCATCAAAAATACAAAACACCCCAACCAAATCAAACCTAAACACACCAAAATGAATGAAACAAAAACCCAAACATACCCTCTGCCCCAAACCAACATTTTGACCTCTAGAGATTTTTAGGGGTTGTAAAAAATTAAGAAATTATTGTCATAATTAAAAAAAATAAATCAAGACAACTTCATTTTGAGACTTATTTCTGTTTTTTATTTTAAATGCATTAAAAATATTTTTATTGCTTTTATTTATTTATCTTTCATTCCTAAAAGATTTTTTTAATCTTTCATTCCATTTTATCTTTATCTTCCTGAAAAGAAATACTTGAAATACATATGTATGTATGAATACATATTACTGGAAAATCGCAACTTTAGTTTTAAATACCATAACATTATAGATATAGAATACTGCAGTATTATAAATATTACTACAATACCATAGGAAATTTAACAGAATCGAACCAATTTCTGCAAAATTTAGGTGACATTCCTAATTTGTATCGATCTTCTTATTTCTCTTAATAGCACACCATATTCATGCCTGGATGTTCTATATTTCTACCATACCTTCAATATGAAAGGTACTTTAAAAACTTCTAGAAATGTAGATTGGGAAAATATTTGCTGATTCTCTGGACTCCATCTGATCAGTTTGAGTCACATTGGGCAATGTGAAATTACTTTTATTATCACAACCTCTGTTGTCCCAGACATCACAGAGATGCAAGAATGCAAGAATTCAGGATTCAGAATGCCTCACAGCAAACCACACACACACAAAAATAATTAATCAATAGAAGGAAAATTAAGAAAAGAAAACAAACCAACAAACATTAAAAATTAGAATTAAATCAAAAAGAAACCCAGAGTGTTAACACAAGTTATATACAGAAAATGAAATATTTCTGTTAGGAAGGAGCAAATGAGAAGTTTATGAAGACATTGAATCAGCAAAGCACTGTTCTGAGTGGAATATGCACAGTAACATCTGGTAGGTCTATGCACGCACTTAGAAGACAAACAAAATACTTCTTCTTTGGTCCAATGACTAAGGGACTAAGGGATCTGTGGATTTTAATGCTCCACATGGACAGCCTGCTAGGAATGCACATGGGCATGCAATATGTAGGGAGAATAAGGAGCATGGGGTTTCCTCCAGCTATATTTGCTCCTCCAATCACTCTC
The DNA here is from genome assembly GCF_017590055.1 of Onychostruthus taczanowskii. Taxonomy (NCBI): domain Eukaryota; kingdom Metazoa; phylum Chordata; class Aves; order Passeriformes; family Passeridae; genus Onychostruthus; species Onychostruthus taczanowskii. Next base: position 4,973,065 of record NW_024500461.1, read on the forward strand.
ATACCCTGATGAGATGCATGATGGAGGGAGAAATGGATATTTTTTTGTGATCATGCAAGAGAGAATTAGACAGTGACATATTTATTTGGTACTTTCATTTCTCGCAGAACAAATGAGAGATAAACAACCCAGACATTTTCTGCAGCAAAAAAAAAAAAAAGAGATCTCCCACATTTTGTATTCTTTTTGAATAGACTAATAGTGCTGCTTCATCCCTGATTAAGAAAGCTAAGAAACTATAAACTAAGTAAGAACCTAGAATTCAACTCTTGGTACTTTTTCTTTTGGTCATCTGGTATAAAATTGCTTAAGGAACAGGATGCTATTCTTATCTAGATCTTGGGTAGTTCTTCACTCTATCACCTAATGGTAATGGGCTACATTCTTTAATTTTGTGTTGGATAGTGGAATCCTTCTGAAGCCCTTTAGAAAAAGTAAAGATGTAAAGTGATCCAGTACAATAGTGATCTAACCAAGCTGGATAGAGAAAATAACAGCAAAGTATGTAGTATAACAACATAATCTCAGCGTTGGTCCTACAGTATTAACTCTTGTCTATAGAGTCTAAGTTAGGTGCCAACTCTGAGAAAGCCTGTTCTATTAGTTTTGACAGGAACTTGTCCAACTCAGACTCCAGGAGTCTTACCTAACTCATGTAGAAAATGCTCTGCTCTTTGGAGGTAGGCTTGAAAAGTGGTAAAAGAAAATGGATCTATTTTATCACTATTTATACAGCTCTTTAAATTTAGTTGGGACTGTACAGTATGCTGCTATGACAGCCTCTGGCCAGGAAATCTTACAGTTAAACAGCATGAGCCCGAAACAATATGTTCAATTATGCAAATAAACACAGAGGGGCTCAAAGGGCCAGATGGTGTGAATCAGTCAAGTCCACACTGAAGTGGTGGTACTCAGGCAATTCACGGGAGTTAAGAATCTTCCCCAAGATTGTTTCAGATGGCAGGCTGTGCAGAACATCTGCATTTACAGCTGTTTTGTGAGAAAGAGGTGAGAAGTCACTCGGACAATGCTGTCCAGGCACTCAAGGAAGAACAAAACAAATCATTAAAGGCAGAGGAAACAGAGTTTGCACAGTGCAGAGGAGAAGCTCATGTAGTGTGATTAGGCATGCAGTTACAGTGACACTTACTAACTTTAGATGAGCTAATACATCACGGATTTCTCGACAAGTGGTAGCATATTTCAGAATGTTGTAGAAGAAAAACAATTTAAAATTGTCATATTTCCTACAGTAGATTTTATTTGGTTTTGTTTGCCTGGAATGTAAACAAACTTTTATCTTCAAATGTTTGACAGCTGACATAATGCAAGGCAAATTAATAATAAAAGGGGCAAGCAACCAGACCTTTTTAAAAATTAAAACCAACACTTCTTCTTGGACATGTGGATGCTTTTTTTTTCTTTGTGGAGATGCTCCCCACTATGCACTAATGACAGCTACTACTTACTATGCACTACAGAACCCCAGTAGTTCATTTGGGCACCCCCTGGGTGTGGGCCACTCATTTTATCACCTGCACTGTTGGTCAGCTGGCTGGAATGGTGTTCTGGAGTCTGGCAGGGAGGAAGCCATAGACAGCTTGAAATGGTGGTGGGCCCACTTCTGGCAGCACCAAGGTCTGACCATTGCTGTGGCCACTGCAAGGGATCTCTCCATTGTTAAAAAAACCCTAGCCTTCCTTCATAGCTCCTTTTCAAGCTGACTTTTTTGTTTCCAAAACCTCTTGGTAATTCCTTAGTTACTTTTTATTCTGTTTTGTGATTATCTTGCTCTACAGTGTAACGGGTTTGGGGCAAAAGCCCCATCACACAGTTTCGTATATTTCATTCACACACACTGATATTCCCTTGTTAGCACTGATATTCCCTCTGTCAACATAATTTTTTCCAAGCATAGGTTACACAAGGACCCTCCCAGACTCTGACCAGGAAAACTTCTTGGGACAGTTCACAGTCACCTGAATATAAGCTCCTAATGCAAGGCAGGAGGAAAAGGACTCAGTTAAATCTTGAATTTATAGGTAGTTACTATGGAAATATGAAGAAGCTATTTTGCTTTTGGAGTAGTCCAGAAACCTCTGTTCAGCTCTACAATGCGTTCCAAATTCAAGAAAAGTGGTGGAAAAACCACTGGGTGTTCAAATCTTAATGACAAGAATGACAATTGCATTGAAATGCATTACCTGAGAGTAGAGACATCTACTCTCATTGGTTAGAGAAGACTGATCTCAAAGTTTGCAGATGTGTACAGAGGAAAGAGAAAATCCTGGAAATAAAGACTTCAGCAGCAGGAAGCTGAAGCTAGACAAGTTCAGACTGCAGAAAAGGTAAATATTTCAGGTGAGTTTCACCTTCCTCTTTAATCACTTTAAGTCTAAGTAACTGACTTTTTCTTTTATAATCCAATTTAAGCACCAAAGTAAAACAATACCCTGAGAACTAAAAAAAAAAAACCCACACAAGCTCCAGAATACTGCATTCCATGTCTTTTTAAATCTTGAGCATAAAATTTGGTAGTGTATATTTATATACATATCTAGCTATATATATATACATATATATATATATATGTATATGTATATAAAAATTTTCCCATGGTACAAATATATGCCCATAGTAGCTTAAATCACGGAAATAAAATTATTACCTTGTGATATGCAAGTTCAGATGTTACAGTTACAGGAAATGGATGGAAAATGTAAATAAATTCAGCTGTGATAACATAATATATGAAAAAATACCACTTAAAAATGTTATACTTCAGTACCTCCTTTTTCTTATTAAATGTGAAAGCTGTTGTACTCAGCAACATGTCATCCACAGACCTTAGAAAAGGAATTGTTGTTAATTAGGAATATAGCTGGTGAATAGAAGTGTAATTACTTCAAGCCTCCTACAAAAAATCCTTGTAACTGAAAAAAAATTAAAAGTTGAAGCTCAGAAGAAAATATAAAGAATTGATAAATAATTGGCATATGGGCAGATTAAATTAAAAGATATTAATATTAAAGACCTGGAATGCCTAGATTAATGTCACTCAATAGACAGCAAATGGAGGCGGCACTAAATACCTGTAGGTAGCAAAAAAGTAGTGGGAGGAAGAGAAATGCTTGCTTTTTGTTCTGAAATCAGCTTTTTGTTCTGAAGAACCTGGCTACAGGCCTGGCTGCTATCAAACCTTCATACCTCTTCAAGATCAAGAAAAATTACCTACCTTTCCTTCTGAAAGATTAAAGTTTCAGAGGTGGAGATGTAGGGTTTTTTAAATTTTAAATATTACTTTGAAATTTTCCACTTATTCTTCTCAATTAACTCATGAAATAATCTTCATACATTATTTTCATTTGTGTAAAATTGAGTTCTTTCTAACAGGTGATTGATGTGAACAAGGAATGCTGAGGCTCCTTAAGAGAAGAGCTGCTATGGGAAGCAGGCTGTGAAAGGGTGTTCAAAGCCATCTTTTTACTCTGCTGATTAAAGGACATGATTCTACTGAATACAGCCCTGGGAATTCCACTTGTTCAAATCAGTATCATCAGTGTATGTTTGCTCAGACTCTTCACCCTTTGGACACTTTCTTACTTTCACAACACAGCAGTTTAATCTTCTACTCTTCCATTCAGCAAAAGGAAGACAAACTGTCAAATGTTTGCTATGATGAAATCAATCATTTCTCAGCCCACTTTGTACTAGTGATAACTGAAACTTTACCTTTGTCCCTAGCAAGAGCAGGGAAAAAGATTAAAAATAATTTTAAAAAACCAAGCATGCAAATAAATGAATTGAAGTTTAAAATGTGGAGTTAAAAAGAGCACTATAATTTAATAATGGTTGTATTCCTTTTTTTTAGTCAATATTTAGGTCACAATAAAGGTTGATGACAGATAATCAGTAAGTACTCATAGAACAGAAACTGCTTGGCTATGGAGTGGAAGAAGAGGAATAAAAAGACATTGTGACTGAAGCAAAGCTTAAGTCCTCTGTGCCAGCCACACTATTAGTCAGCATATCTCAGAAGTCATAACACCTAGAGGAGGACCTCTATGCTAGTGTTTTATTTTATTTTAATTTTCTCAGGAGCCTCTTTAGAATTCCAATCTTTAATGAATATGTTCCCCAATAACTCTGATTTTCAGCTCATGAGAAGTCCTTTCTGATGCATGTAATATACTCACAGAACTTTCAGTCTGTGCAACAAAAATTTCAACAGGGTCATGAAATGATTTTAAAATCATATGGAACTGGGAACTGTAATAAACATTATCAACTCTGATTTCTTACTTTTAAGACTCCATTTTCGTATGTAAACACAGAACTTGTTTCAGAACATCACAGTGTGTGGTTTGGTTCTTCAAGGAGAAATTACTTCCTTTGTTGTGGGCACAGGCCCAAATTTGTACACAAGTGGGTGTAAAAATAAGCCAGGAATCAATCTGAAAATTTATTCTGAAATAAAGTTAAAAACTGGGAGGGGGATGTGCAGGAAGGTGTAGAAGAAGTACCTTTTGTCATGTGATTAGAGGTAAAAACCAGAGGTCTTCTGTTCACTCTCCAAGCTTGGCAGCCTATCCCTCTGTGTGTCTGTCTGTCTGACTGTCTCTCCCTCTGTAGTGGATGGTGTCTAACAGAGTGCCCAAGATGGGACAGCCTGCTGTGAGTAAGTCCTGGTAGTGTAGACAAAGTGCCACCTGAGTGCCTGCTTGATTAGCCATCAAAAGGAAGAGACTCACAGCTACCTGCCTGGAAAGTGCTTGCTTACTTTGACAAAAATACTGCAGCAAGTTAAACATACAGGAGAGAAAATGAGCATGCCTCAAGAGCAATACTGGCATTACAAATACCAATAAGCAGATTTGGAATGAAGCTGAAGATGAGACAAGCTTCCCAATAACCTTGAGAGAAGTATCCCTGCTCCAGAGTATCTACATTTCTCAAGGTGATGCTTGCCACATTTATGTGTGGGATTACATGAAGCCCCTGACATGGCAAACCAGACAAGATTCTGCCCAGTAGACACTGTGAGTCCCACACAGAACACTTTTAGCAAAGGACTTCAATAATGAATATAATAGGGGACTTCATAGAATCAATTTTTGTTAGACTGTGTATTAATACCAAGTTTAAGTTGGGGAAATGTATTTACTTATTACATCAAAAGTACAGCTGGATAAAGAGGTTGTGAGGGTTATCCACTGGGTATATCAGAGTATACAAATGTATTGGATACATTGGAGTAATCCAGTTTTCAGGATGGATTTCTAATAAAATAAAATTTCTTCAGTCGGAAATGGTTGCTCCTTTGAATTTCATATCTATCTCTATTTTTAATGTGTGGTTTTTTCCACCTTGTCTGTCCTTCATGTCTTGGTTACAGCACACTTCTCTAGACTTTGCCAAAATGAATGGTTAATCAGTTTCTTTCTCTCTTCTTTCTCTCTTTTTTTTTTTTTTGTGTTTTTTTGTTTGTTTGGTTGGTTGGTTTTTTTTTGTTTTTGTTTGTTTGTTTGTTTGTTTTTTTTGTTTTTTGGCGTGCATCTTGTCAGGTCAAAGATTAAACTTACTGAAATCTTATTGAGGTATGAGTTGTTGGAAGAATTAGGAATTAGTTTTTCCATGCAGGAAGTACCTTAAAATCTGACACAGTTATGAGTCAGTATAATTGCAAACTTGTAAACTGTATGCCATTTTATTTTAGTTGTTGAAAAAATATGACTGTAAAAAGATTAGATTTAATATAATGTTTTGGTGACTATGACACAAATTATCATAAGCAAGGATGGCGGATTCTGTTATGGAAATGAAGTGGTAACATCATAGAAGAGTGATATCACTTTAGGTGCTGCCTGTTAAAAAGAAAATAATTATGTGTTAAATAGGATTTCTGAAAATCAGATTATGAGGCTTCGAGTTAGGCAGTTTTCCAGAGGTGCAAAAAATAATGTCCCTCTTTATATCAAAGTAATCAGCTTTTGCGCTTACAGAGAGTCCATTTACTGGCTCTTGTAGGAAAGAGTTGTTTTGCCTCTCCACTCAGCTAATTACTTTAAAGTTAAAGGAATAGATTAGCATAAAATAATCATTCTAGTTTGCCTACTAGTTTGCTTGATCTTTGGAAGACATGCAAACTATCCATTATTAGCGAGTAAAATATATCATCATAGCACTAAAAGCTCTTTGACATCTCTGAAATAATAAAACAGTGGTAGCAATGTAAAACTGTTTGCAGTTCTGATGAAACTTAGATATAATTTCAAATAGATAGCTAAGAATTGAAGATGATAATCTTTCATAGCCAAGGGTTAGATATAATAAGGTATCAGCATCTCTGCACACTGGAATGGCAATGCCTCTGAGCAGAACCTCGATTAAGTGTCCAGAACACTTTACATTCAGGAGAGGTTGATTCTGGAAAATGGTGGCTCACAAATCTCATACACTGAGAGGGAAGCCTCTGAAAGTAAAGCACTGGGAAATGCCAGCTCTGGCTGAAATCTCACCTTTCACAATGGAGGCTAAACTAAAGCAAAATGCTAATTCCTGATGGGGATCCTAAGCTTTGCTTTCCCACCTCACATTTTCCTTCTTTACTCTCCATGGCTGTCTCAACCAGAAATAGGGGTAGAAAGCAGCTGATTTAAATGGATTTTTTTTTCTTGTTTCCTTTCAGCTATTTGCAAGTTAGCATACAGACTGAGTGTCTAAACCCAAGGCAGAAAAATAACGCTTTCCTTCTACCTGGCTTAGACACCATCTTGATAATCAACATTTTGCTGGAGAAGGCCTACAGCAACTAGACCTAATTTGAATGCCAATGCTGTTTTGAGCTGGAGATCCAGCTAGATGACTTCTGCAGGTCCTTTTCAACCTAAATTACCATTTGATTCTCTGACCCTGGGAAAGAACAGCCCATAGAATATCCCTCATAGTAGGGATCCATGTAGAAGCTTTGGAATAGCTTATTTCAGTTCTACTCAAAGTGAGTCAAGTTAATGTTCTAAATCAACCATTTTAATAGCAAAAAAAAAAAAAAAAAAAAAAGGATTTCAGAAGTAGTCTGAGGCTTCTCAAAAGGGTAGGTGATGCCATCTGAGGAATGGCAAGCTCTCTGTACCCAGGAAAGATCTTAGCAATTGGAGTCTGCAGATTTGGGGGTGAAGTTAATGACTTTGCTCTTGGAAGGGGAGCTCTCCCTTCTCCCAGAGCTGCTGCGAGGGTACACATGCCAACTGCTCCTTCAGTTGTGGTAACAGCTTGGTTTTTGAGGACCCCAAATATCAACTATTTGCCATGCATGATTTGCCATAACCTCCACCTTTGCTCAGAGCTGGTCACATCAAAATTAAGTCCACCACTAAAATCAGCTTTAAGATCTCTTTCCCTTTATTCACCCTAGGTCAAGATAAAGAAAGTGTGTAAAAGCGCTCACCAAAACACAGAGGATGCCTATAAGACCAGAATCTGAGTTGTCCTACAAAGGAAATTGAATACAGGAAAGTAGAGAAGTATACGCTCATTCTACTCTGTTCTAATACAATTCAATCCAAACTCTGTGAGAATAAGACAAAGCAAGGCTTCTCCAGTGTGGATTGTGTTAACACCTTCCCTCTGGGTAGCCTAACCTTGCTCTGAGACTCCTGTCTGAGAATAAATTCTGTGAGGGCTGCAGCATTACTTTTTGTAAGTCTCAGTCCAATACATTTCACTGCAGTCTCAGTCCTAAGCTCTCTCACCTTAAGCTTCTAGAGCAGGGGATCAAATCCATTTTTTCAGTTCAAGCAAAAAAAAACTTTTAAGTGCTGAGAGCAAGCAATAGGATGGCTACTGTGTCCATGAGCTCTACTCCTAATGCAGAGCCTGCGCTGAGTGCACTTGCTGTACACTGTTCTGTCTGTTTTTGTCTCATGTGGATACAAATACCTATGCAGAATTTGCAAAACCCTGAATATACACCTCCAGCATAAAATACTGTGATCTCTAAAGTGCAGTCTTTGGTCCCTCAAATCATCCTTTTGAAGGGGATGCTGAAAACCACCTCCGAAGTCTTAAAATAGGCATGGTCAAGTCACAAAAGGGTTCTGTGGTTAAGAGCCCTTTTACAGCTTTTCCAAAACCCAGACTGCAAATGTCAAGGGGAATGTAACATATAATTATTCCAGAAGGAAAATAACAGTGATGGCATAAAAGCTCTAAATACTTACAGTGTCATTCTTATTTATATATCTGCCGTGGTCACCTACTCTTTCAAGATGAGCACAACTCTGAAGTGCAGCTTTTAGTGCCTTAGTGAAAATGGAGATTTTGGTGGTCTGGGTCACAGGTGCTCTATTAATAACTTAGAGTTAGAACTAGCACTTTTTTCAATTAGTCCAATGACATTTTAAATTTTTGTTCTTCTTTGCAATAGTTTAATGATACTTTCCTGAGTGCTTCTGAAAGATTAAGGTCTAATAAAAGTACATTCAAAGGATTTTTAGCTTTAAATAGCTTTTGTAGATTCTCTCTCATTAGTCCCTCCAGATTTGTAATGGTTTGTGACATTAACTTTGCATCCTTTGGGTTTGTTTCTTCTTATGCATTCTAATATTTGCTTAGCTTGTGCAAATAACTCTGTTATTTGCCTTGAAAATTCCTCAAGCTAAATGAAATTGGCCTGCTGGTTCTTTATTTCACATTAAATGTTTTTGAAGGAATTATCACCTGGGCTAGCAAAAGTGACAAAGTTAACATAAAAGTAATCCCAAACCTTTCCAGAAGTCAGGGAAACTTGTTCATGTTTTGAGGGGTTTTTTTATTTGTCATTTGTGTACCTTGCAGAGCTTTATTTTAGGAAAGTGTCACAAGCAGACATACAAAGGAAATTGTTCTATCACTGAATTTGATGAGCTTATTAATTCAGGAAAAATAGAAACAGGAAAAATCTTCTTGTAAGACATGCAGAAAAATCTGCTTGACAAAGTTATTTTTTGTTTACTTTTTTAAGCACAAAAATTCAGAAAATTAGGTACTTCATAGACTCTCAATCTTGTGAAATTTAGCATGTCTTTATGATAGCTTTGCTTACTCTATTTATTTTATTCAGGACACAAAAGCCTGTTTCTTGCAGACTCTAAGTGCTCAGAAATCTGTTTCAACTATGTATTTGCTTGCTGAATGTATAAGTATATTCTGTAGCAGCAGGAGCTATTCAGAAGACAAATTTTGAAGTTGTATAAACAAAAAGAAAAAGATTATGAGAACATAATCAGTACTTTAGAAGTATTGCTCTTTTTTTTTTTTTTTTTTTTTTTTTTTTTTTTTTTTTTTTTTGACTATTTTTTTTCTTTCTGTGGTCAATTTCAATTTTAGCTTAATCTGTATTCTGTCGTGGCTTACCTCCCAAGCCCTGAGGCCATGACCAGACCTGATTGTTCCTACCCAGGCCTTGCCATCCCTGCACATTACCATGGACTGAGAGACAGCCAGACTGGCACAAAGGAGAAATGTAACCAGTTACAAAGGTCACAAAACCAGTGCCTCATTGTAAACACTCTTTTTATCCTTTACACTTATTGATGATCTTTCAGCATGACTGCTCTCCATCACTTTATATTATCACCAAAACTGACACTCATAAATGACAGCTATATACAAGAAAAAAGTGTAGTATCATAAAAGATACTACTGGATAATGAAAATATAAGTTTTTACTAACTGATGGCCAGAAATATAAGTATGGTTTTTTTGTTTCTTTATTTTACATTTGAATTGATCAAAGTGTTTTCTATGGTTCTGAGGACAGAGAAAGAGGGCAGCAAAAACAGATGCTAGGAAGAGATTTATGTCATGCGATTATTTCTAAAATAGCTGTGGCTGAAATGGAGTAACAACAGGCTGGTTTTACTGTAAAGAAATTGAAGACAACCCAAAAATGAAACAAGGGTCTTTGGTGTCTGCCCAAAGCTTCAGGGCTTTGTTATTTTTTCTTGGGCTTTGCTTCTGCTTTTCATTCTAAAATAATGTTTCTTTTATTGTGTTTTTTTGGGTTTCTTTTAAGATATCCGGCTGCACTTTTTTATCCATCCCTCATTGATCAGCCTTTACTGATCATTCAGGAGGCTGTTTGGCCCCCTCTCCCACTGGATATGTGAATTTTTTCAGTCTCAATAGAGTCCAATTACTGAGCCTGTATTTGGACTTTAAAATGTGATGTCTTGAAGGAGCTCTGTTTAACATCAGTCTTGAGGACTGGGAATGTCTAATCTGACTGCCAAGGTCCTAGGACTAATGCCTCTCTTCCAGACATACATCCTGAGGACACTCATTTTCCAGAAGTACAGGCATGTAATTACTATGATTTACAATAAACTCTCCAAGGATACAGAGTAATTGAAGCCCATGGAAGCCAAGGGTCTCAATGATTCTACTACTGTTTTTACAATTAAAGACAGAACAAAAATACAGAGGCGAAAAACTACATACCTTCCCCTTTTTTATATTCCTCACTATCAGAATTGTATGAGACTTTGTCAAGAGATCTTCCAAGATGTATGGAATCAGTCTCCTTAGTTTTGTCTTGTCTTCCCCTTATTTGCCCTTCTTGTTATCAGTGACTTCTAGTCTCTCTGAAATAGCTCATGAAAACACTTTTCTTTCATGTCAGTTTTTCAGATGAATTTGATCATTCTAAACAGCTGATCAAAATGTGTAATTGCTTAATCTTTACTCCTTTTCCACATTGACTGTATAGCCTTTGCAGACCTACTGAAAAATGCATGAATGAATCTCAGCAGTTCACCCATCTGATTCTGATTTATCCACATGAAATAAATATGCTGTCCTGCAACACAGTCTCAGGTGGAGCATCCTGGGAAAGTAGTTAAACCTTTGAGGACAGATAGAAAACAGATCAAGGTCAGCAAGATAAATGTCAATTTTATGCTGAAAGGATAATTCAAGTGTAAATTATCACACATTGCATTACAAAAATACAAAACCTCCCTTTCTCTCTATGCACTGCAGGAGTGAGCAAAAAAAAAAACTTCTGCAGTGGTCAAGATTGCTGCTTGTTGGCAATCTTTAATGAAACATGTGCTGAAGCTTATTACAATGACAAATATTTAATATACCATAAGGAAAGTTAACAAACATGAGAAAAAATAGTTTGGAAGGGACAAAGAGAGAAGCTTTCTAATTCAGGCTGCTATCACTCTTGAATTTACTACTGATCTTGACTGAAATCTTCCAGTGCAGTTACATTAAAGCCCAAGTCTTTTAGTGAATAAATATCAGTTGAGAAAAGCTGATTTCTTCCTAGTGAATGAACCATTGATTTTCTAGATATGTTTTGGGACTACGGATTTTGGGTTTTGGTTTGGTTTGGTTTTTTTTTTTTAATATCCTGGTTCCACAGAAGATGGATTTTGGGTTTTGGTTTGGTTTGTTTTTTTTTTTTTTTAATATCCTGGTTCCAAAGAAGAAAATAAAAATTTTACTAATATCTCTACTGCACAGTGGGCTTCTCATCAAAATTTCCAAAATTTAGTGGGATAAGAACTGATATTTAAGAAAATGGAGAAAGTAACATTACACAGGGCACCCAGTCCATCTCAGATGGCTCTCAGCTTGCAAGCAAGATAAAAAGTATTCCTCTTTCTTTGTCATGTAAGCAAGAGCAGTTACACAGAGTAATTTTCCAGGCTTGGAAGCTGCTATGAAGGAGAACTGGGATACACAGTTCCCTAAGGGTGGCAAGCACTCCTTCCTCTGAACCCCCTAGGAATGTACATGAGGGGCTATGGACTGATGTTGTGATCACAATATGGGTGAAGTTCAGTCTATGACGAGCTGCTGCAAGAGAAAGAGAAGAGGTGGGCTAGAGAAGGCAGCTGCTTATGTGCAGTTTCGGCACAGCTTGTCAAAATAAAGCAGTGTCTCTTTTAAAAATTTTTGAGGGGCTCTCCATAGATTCTGATCTTTACAGTACTCTAGATCTGAACAGTAGTTCAGTAAAATATATGAGATACTTGGTATGCTCATCTCAGATTTTAACAGCAAAATTTTTATTCACCACATATAAACACAGAAAAAAAAAGCTCTTTGAAATCAAGATTGGCCACTACTTTGCATGAAAAGTTATAGATATTTGGGTGAATTTCCAAATGAATTTCTAAAGATTCTGGGGTTTTTGTTAATTTTTTTCCTTAATCAGTAGTGTCTAAAAGCATACATTGAAAGATCCTGGGGGAAAAAGGGAGCAATTAACTTTCACTTGCTGCTTTGGTTCAATTTTATTGTCATATTCAGCCATCACATAGGACTAACTGAGCTATGCCAGTCATAAAAACAATGTAAGATACAAGTGAAATTATAAGGACCCACCTGGAAAAGGTCTTGTTCCTTTAAGGAAAAACAGACCTTAAGTGTGATTTTAGTTGAGGCTAATTAGAGTTGGCACTCATCATCTTGAAATACTAGAGAAGAACAGAGAGAAATCTAGAAGCTGGATTTTAACTTTGAAAACTTTTGCTTTTAGCAGTAGAATAACCTCATGCTTTTTAATAGGAAATTTCTGACATCTTACCATGACTATGGCATGCTACATTGCATGGTGTATTGTATGGCTTTGATTTCAGGTACAGGAAAATATAAAAGAATAGCAGAGAGCACTAATTTATTGGTGTATTTTTTTCAGGAAACCATATTTTGATGCAAAATAGTAATGGAATTAACAGGCCTATAAATAATATTTTATGACAGAGGCCAATGTCTGGCAACTCAGTAATTTTTTTTTAACTTTCCTTATCAAGCAGAGACTCAGGAAAGGATTGCTACTCACAAATTTTCTGGTTGCCTTTGATGCTCATGCTGTTAGCTCTCTAGTCTTGTAAAATATGACCAAAAATATACGAAGAATTATTTTCCATTGACTTTCATAAAACAGTAACCATTAAAGTTGTACAGTATGTATTACAGGTTGTCCTGTATTTATTAAAAGTTAAAGATGACATAATACTTCTTACCTAAAATGTCTAAGGAGGAATGTAAGAATGTGGGTAAAATTTAGAAGGACCATTCATAAGTGACTGGGTGAGGACACTGAGAAGAAAGGCTCATGTAGAAAAACATGAAGAGAAAAAAATAAAAGGGAACAGAGATTGTATTTCTTTAGCATAATTTTTTATGATATTGTCCTGAAGAACTGTAGAAAACATACAACTGAATACCAGAAGAAAACACAGCAAATCCTTGAAGAAGATTACTATCAGTGTGGCAGATTTTCAATCTAGAAACTTATCCTCTGGAAGTTGAGTTTAGGAGGGTTTCTCATTAGAAGAGCAAAACATTCCACAGGTTTACAAATGTGGATTTTTTAATTATTTTTTTTTTAAAAATAAGAATTTGGTTTCAACCTATTAATCCCTAATAAGCCTTTAGAAAATGTTCATGAGTGTAATAAGAAATTATCTTCTTCCCTAAAACAAACCCAATACATGTTTGTATTTTGAGTCTCTAAATCTTAAACAGTTACTTTGCATAGAATCTATATGCTGCCCAGGTATCCTTATAACTGCTCTCTTCAAGAGAGGGAAGCCCATCAACCTTTATAATAAGCTAGTGCTGCCACCTATAGCAAAAGGGACTTTGTCTTTTGGTCTACTTCAACCACAGTGCATATTGAATTATATATCTATAGAAAGAAAAGAACTTACAGAATTACAACTGGGATATAGAAAATGGATGACAGTTCACTGATAATTGTGAATGAAATCTATGTGCAACAAGAGCAATTCTTTTTATACACTTCTATTTTTTGATTAATTTCCTAGCTGTGTCACAAAAGTAATAGTTGGCAAATTCATATAGATTGCATTCCTTAAAACAGTTTTTTTTTCATCCTATATATCCCAACCTGATAATGACGACAATGTCAAAAATATCCTTAAAATTGAGGCGCATCTTAATTTTTTATCAACAAATTTTAGATGTTCTCTTGTAAGCTATCTGGAACTGAGTTCAGGAAACTAAATATTTTCCATGTTTCACATATTCTTATTTACACACAAGTGGCTTCTGTCATGCCAGTTCTTCAAATTGGCTGGCACCTAGCAGTAGTAGATTTAAAGTGTTTTTAGAAAACTATCCTTGCATTTACATTCATTCTGTAGAATGTCACCTATACCTGAAGATCCCAAATGTCTGAGCTACAGAACAGTCCTGTTGATAATTGTTTGAAAAACAAAATAAGCTAACAGGTAGCCAGATGTCAAAAGCAATTTGCAACTAGTAAAACACACTGACATTGAATTCAGTCCTGTTTCTGGGAACTTCAGAGATTTTAGTGATTCTTTAAAACATAAATTTCTAGACAAAATGCAACAGTAACAACATAAGGTAGATGTTTTCTTGGCATAAGTCAAACTACCATTCTTAGGAATGAGTCATAGCATAGTTTCTCACCTGATTTTGGTTGGACATTTCTTCCAGAGATGCAGCTTCTCTTCACAAAAAGAAGTAGAAAAAGTAGGATTACAGCTCATATTGATGCCCCAGCAGCTATGCCAGTGAGAAGCATAAGAAATAGCACTTACTACTGCAGAATTGTCATAGGGACCACAGGCTAGAGTTGGAAGGAATCAGTCTCCAATGCAATAAGAATATATACATATATATATATATTTTCTTGATAGGTGAGATGCAAATGGCAAGTCCTGAGTTACATGCCATTATTTCACACTCCACAATACTTTTAATAGAGCTTTAGATTAATTATATAATTTCTGAATTTTATAACAAATAAAAGAAAAATATGTAGAAAATATACAGGTTGGTAATGAAGACTTACTAATTACAATACATGTATTTTGTAGGGTAAACATTGTATGTATTAATACAGTGGAAATGGATCACTATATTTTATAGATAACTAATTGTGTATCAAAATTAACATTGTTTCCTGTTCCAGTGCTCATGTTTATTTTAAAAATAAAGGCCTCTTGCAGTCAAAGTAAGGGGAATGATGATTGCTATTAGAAGTAGTAATAATAGCAGTACTAGCATATGATGGACATTAATTTTTCTTTATATTTACATGAAGAGAAAAAGTATTGCAAAAATATGTTGCTTGGGTTCCTTAGAATCTCTACCATTTTAATTCCTTTAAAATAAGCTAGAAAAACATGATTGTGTTTTGAAGAAAGGAAAAGACTCAGTAACATTTCAGGTTCACCGTAGCCTTAGTCTGTGATTCACAAAATTACCAGCAGCAATATTACCTTGATGCCTTTCTGTTCTGCTTCTTTGCTTTTACCCTTCCTTTCTTGTTCCCATTCCTTAGACCCGTCACAGCCTGCACAAGTGTTTGTGTGATCATACTCATGAACAAAGACAAAAACACTTGAAACAAAAAAAAGTCTTAAAAATTAATTAATTTTTAAATGTAGGTGCACTTTAGACTGCAACTGTTATTGAATACTTTGTCTTTCAGAATCCTAGCCTTATTTTTCTGTGATTTTCTATAATAATTTTGTCAGAGTATAGACATTCTGAATTTCTACAATGCATTCTGAGCCATCATGTTGTCCTAGCACAAGGTTCACTCTAAAAACAGCATAGTTAGTAACAAAATCCAGCCTGTATCCAGCCCATAAACTCAAAACTAGTTTGCAAACTGTTCATACAAAAACCATTTATTATACAGTTCTTCTCACAAACTGAAAGATAAGTAAAATGAGACAACAGATCTTGTTCAACAAGATCTTTCAGCAGATGTCCAATTCAAAGCTTATGAACAATTCCAAAGTCAAAGCACCTGCATGTATGCTTAAGGATATTTTGTTGAATCTTGTGCAGTACTGAGAATGAAGTAAGTGAAGGGTGCCATAGCAACAGTAACTCAGCTCAAATTCACAGCACTTTTACATGTTTAATGCAGATCTCTGTGTTGATTTTGCAAATAAATTTGTAAGAAATTGACTGAGTCTTTAAATTAACATATTCATGAACAATGTTCCCCAACAGTCCTGAGTCCATAGTGTGGAAACAGCGTTCGTAGGCATTCCACTGACTTCATGCATTCATTATAAAGCAAGATAATAAAGAGGGGGTTTACTCTAACTAAGCAAGGTACATCAGCTGCCATATTAATAGATTTTTAAGTTTGTCACTAGTTATAAGAAGAAATACCACAGAATATTCCTTGGAAATTTTCAAATTCTGGGAAGGCAAAATGTTCAGTGTATCTTTTAATATGACTGAAAGAAAACTGTGCCTGTATATCATTACTAAAATTTTGTCTATATTTGTGTGGAAATAGACAGACTTTTAGCTTGTACACTTGTTCACTACAAGATTCTTGTAACTCTGGAAGTCAGTAAAAGATATTTCTACTTTACTTTTAGTAAAAGAACAGAAAAAAGAAGTTTATCTTTGATGTGTATTGCTGGTGGTCTACTGAACCTAAATTATCCCTCTATGAATGGAAACAGATGGAAAACTTCAGTCCACCCATACATCAGTGTCTCAGATGGGATGACATCTTCCATGTGTTCCTCTGCAATTACTGTTGAAGAAAAATAGATGACCACCTAAAAATAGATTACTAAATTTTAAGCCTAGGCAAAACACACAGACATCAAGTTTGGCATTACTTTTGTTGTTATTTAGCCTTTACAGTGGTATCATCATCTTGTGCAGAGAAATCTTTTGGCCTCTCAAAGATCTGTGCACATGGTAATGTCAACATAAATCACATTCTTATTTGTGGTATTTTCTTAAATACACTGGAAACAGTATTTTTGTAGGTATTTCATGCCTATGGAGGTAGACTTTTGCTTAGACAGGCTATTGAATAGCAGAAACTCATCTAAACTAACAAGAATATCTTGATAAATAAGCAGTGAGGATAATGAGGTATATAGCTTAGTCCTCATGAACAAAAAAAAAACCTAACTATGCATCTGTGTGAAATAAGATGGTATTTATCTCTGAACAACTGAATGTTTTGAAGGCATAACAACAACACTACAACTTTTGAGTATATAAATGGAAGAAAGTTATCATAATGCCATTATTTTTGTTTCCTTTCCCACTTCAACCAATGTGTTATTTTCAAGATCTTTCTGTTTCCTCTTAAAGCAGTTACTCACACAATTGCATAGGAAATAGAGGTGAAAAGGTGTTAATTAACTAACAATGAATTGCAAAGTTCAAATAAGAATGGCATTCTACTGGAAGGAAAAGGGAGGGGGGGAAAGGCAGCTACATTTAGCTGAATGTAGCTAAACCCAGACCTGCAGAGATCTGTGTGCCTGCTTACCTATTGAGACGTGGGAGTGCTTTGACTGTCCCTGTGAGCTGAGTAAGCATACAAGTAGCTATTCATTGCTTCAGAGCCTTGAGGTGTGCCTTTGTTCAATATTTACAAGTGCTGATCACTCCTCAGGGGGCCTGGCACCACTCAAGTCTTCCAAATCGATCTCAAATGCCAAGTAGAGGTAGGAAGGATTGTATTTGAGAAGAGCTGGAATTCACTTTTTTTCTTCTGCATTAGTATCAGACAATTATTTACTCCACATTTCATGAAACACACAATGCCATGCCATTTCCATTTCTGCTGGAGCAGTATTTTCTTCTGAAGTCCTCCCCTTATTCCTTGTAGCTGATTTCACTGCAGTTTTGAAAATGCACTAGTTAACATCTTGTTAAAACGAAGCAGAAACTCAAAATCAATCAATCTGAACATTAATTTAGCAAGTGTTGCCCTTCACCATGAAACAGATAAGTGACTTGGAAAAATGCCTGCTTGTATGTATTACCATGTGTCTTGACTTGCAAAACCTGGGAGTTTTTGTTTAGGACTGTACCAGTGGTCAGCATTAATCCTTTCACGAAGTATTTTCACTGAGTACCAAGATGTGGGATTTCTGCCTCTGCTAGACTCTTTTGTTCTTGCCAGGGGTTTGACAGTGTTTATGTGAGGGTGTAACATGGAATGACATAAATTAGTCTGCACTCTAAGACTGGAGACATGAATTGTGATTAATCTGTGTCAGAGATTAAGTTTACAAAAATAGGTAAATAGATTAAACACACTACTAGTAGCTTTGTCCCTGTGTGGACTGATTAAAAATATGCTTTCTTTTCTGGTTAGACCTTCCAAAAAAAAAAAAAAAAAAGGTCTGACCTGAGGCATCATCTACCTAAATGAGGTACCTAAACCTAAAACTTAATAGTCCGTGATGGAGAAGGAAGACTTGCACACCAGATGATGAACAACAAGTCTCAAAAGTTTATTGGATAGGCACACACATTTATAGCAGTGTTAATAAGGCTAATGCATATTGCAAAAATTGAGCTCATCATTGGTTAGTCATTTATTAGTCAACTATGTCTATGTTTACATTCTTGTGTTCACCTTGTTATGGTTTCTGCTATCGTTTCTTCATTCTTGCTAGCTAAAGAGCTTCTCCCACAACCTCAAGTTTCGGCAAGGGCACAGTGACCTTGCCACTTTTATCCTTGTCTCCTTCTTGCTTCCAGCATGATCTTTGTTAGCTAGCTAACTATCTACAAAATCCTCTACATTTCCCCTGTTTGTATCTTGGGCAGATTAATCTGGCTGTGGCCCTTATCCAGGAGCCAGCTTGTTACAAAGCTCTCAACAAGTCCGTCAGTCCTTGTCTACTCTAAGAAGATACACATTCAATTTTATATGAGCTGATATTCCGTCTCCATTCACTTCATAATGGAAATGCCAGCATCTTAGGCACAGTAATTAGATGTGTAAAATTAGATAGGATGAAAAAGATTGTATGTAAATAATTTGATGTAAAGCACTATTAGATATTTTCTCTTCATCTTTGATACTTCCTGCTCAACTATGTATTTCAAAATGCCAGAAATATGCTTTAATGATAGATAAGTTAAGCCTTAAGAATGACAGTAGAATTATCACACTAACAAAAACCAACACTCAGGTTTCATGAAATTTATTCCATGTGGTTGAGTAAACATGTTTGAATCTTCTCTATGTATCAAGCCTAAGAGCAATATTTTTCTTCTGAAAAAGGAAATATAGGAGACTTCCACGGTTTAGTGTCTTAAAAACTCTTTTCCTCGGCTTTACACTTTTGTATCAAAATAGTGTCAAAACAAAATATTAATCCCATTACTTTTAGCAGACCTATCTTAATATCATAAAATCACCATGTAAATAATTTGTCAGGACAGATCTGAGAAAGCATGAGATCAGAAATACACAAAGGATTTTGCAACATGCAGCATAACCTACCTAACATGTTAGTGAGAATTTCCTGTGTAACAAGATTTACTACTTCTCTTCTTATTAAGGACTATAAATTCACCATAAAATAAAAATTTTTAGATTGTGGAAGAAAACACCACCATTTTTTTCTTGCATATAAGTGGGGAGAACGCTCTTCAAAATGCTCTGTTTGCCATGTTGAGATTTTTAAGATTCTGTGCATTTGTTATGTATGCAATATCTTCTTTTTGTGTACATCCTACTTCTTCAATGAAATTCCACCTATTATCTTGTGAATGCAGGTATCAGCTTCAAATGTGTTGCCTTGTTCAAGTGTGGATTAGCACTCATTCTTTTAGTCAAGTTTATATGAGTAAATATACGGCAACACATGAGAACTGCATATCATTTATATGCTGCATTTATGAAGTATAGCATGCATCTTAAGGATACATTATTTAGGTTGATTCATCTCCACAAAATGGCAAAATAAAATTATTAAAACATACAACTATTATCCAGATCCATCCATACTCAGTCTTGCAAAAAATTGTTTTTGTGGCACTTAACATGTCACATGTAATTAGCAAAGATGAGAACTCAGAAGTAGCTGCCAACTTAAGAATGGCCATATGCAAGCCTGAAAACTGAAACAAAAACATACAGACTTTACAGTCAGAGCATTATTGAAAGCAAGAAAAAATATCCATAATAGCTGATATATGATAGCTAACAAGCTCCATTCTAAAAGCACAAATGAAAGAATATAAAAATAAAAAGCAATCAATCTTCCACTCTACTTCACCAGCCTTCTCTGCTCTGCTCTTGTGAGGTCCCACTTGGAATGGTGCATGAAGCTCTGGGGTCCTGACAGCAGGAAAGACATGGGCCTGTTGGAGCTGAGCCACAGGAGGAGAGCCTCAAAAACTGATCAGAGAGATGGGACACTTCTAAGAAGAAAGGCTGAGAGAGTTGGGGTCGCACATCCTGCAGAAGAGAAGGTTCTGGGGGAGGCATTTTGCAGTTTTTCAATGCTTAAGAGGCTTGAAAGAAAATTTGGGACAGACTTTTTTAGCAACAGGACAAAGGGTAATGGCTTTGAACTAAAAGAGGGTCAATTCAAATTTGATATAAGGAAGAAAGTTTTTACAATGAGGATCATGAAACACTGGAGTAAGATAACCAGACAGGTGGTAGATGTCCCATCCCTGGAAAGCTTTTGAGCCACCTGGCCTAATTGAAGATGTCCCAGCTCATTGCAGGGGGATTGGGCTAATGATCTTAAAAATTTTTTTCCCACCCAAACTATACTGTGATTCTATAATTCTATGATCCAACACCCAGAAAATGCTGTTCAGTACAACAACACATTCTTATTTAAGTCTCACGGGTACTCTTGTGTGAGTTTAAATCAAACTAGAATGTTACTTTCCAAAATACATGACATAAACCATGGTTCATTGTCAGGGTAAAAAGATATATTCCCTAAAGCATATATTAAAGACTTCTGGGAATACATAGTACTGGACCTGTTGTTTAGTACCTCAGCTTCAAAATACAGCTCAAGCATTCATACAGTCATTTGTACTTATTCTACTTATTCTCCTATTTTTACACATATTTTAAGCTAGGTTAACATATTTCAATGCATCAGCTTTACAAAAGAATGAGTTTTAGAGCTGATGCATTGTCAAGCAGATGTCAATTCCATAAGCCTATCCTAATCCTCTAGTCTGACAAGGAATTCATTTTTCTTTTTTAAAGCAGCCTTAGATGTTGTAGCTTAAGGGTAAAAGTCTCAGAGTTATGTTATCTTCAGGTTTCTGAAGTATTTCAGAACAGGTATGAAATATGTTACAATTTGCTGTGGGGATTCAGGTCAACCTTGCACGAAAAGAAGATACCTAACTAACTGTAAGAGAGTAGATTGGTCAATGTGAAGGTTTGAAATATGAGGATTGGTCCGAAAAAAACTCATTCCATTTCAGAAATGCAACCAGAAGCACTGGGGGTTAAAATTATGGTCAGGAGTTATCCAAATGAGATCTTGCCAAAGACCTGTATATTCTTCTGTAGGTCAATGGATCTATGTATCAGCTATGAAATAATTCTTTCAGAAATAATAAAAGAAGAGTTAATCCAGTAGCAGCAAGCATTACTGAAAATAGCACATACGGAGTTGTTCTAGGTCTATGCTCAGAAGCCACATTCTTAGGAAACAGGAAATTCACATGAAGTTATTTGCTTTATTACTTGGCTTAGCCCCTGAAGTGCTGCTAACTAGCAAGTAGTATTTAAAGCAATTCGGTCTAAAGCTGTATTTTTCTCCTGCAGATGTTTTTAGAACATTTCAGTGAAGCTGAGGAAGTCGACAGTGGTCACAGTTTTTAGCTTGAGAACAGGGAGAGCAAAAAACCCTCAATTTGTTTGACCAGAAAGGGAATGTAATTATACTAATACACATTTCTTGAACAAAACCTCATCTCAGTGGTCATCTCGCTAGAAAGCAAACCACTTTTCTGTCATTTAGACTTCTTTACTCCAGCCTCACTCTGCTGTGAAGTATATTTGCCTTTTAGTATAGCACTCTTCTCACCCCATCTGTGCCCCTCAGCTCTTGCAGAGTGCAGTGCCTTCTCCATCTTCTGGCAGCAAGGTGAAGAAATGAGGGATGAAGGTGCCCTCTACTTCCTCTCAGTTTGTTAAGGTTTAAATGACTACACAAATCAAGATATATGAATTCAAAATAAAATATAAGTTTATGCATGCTGGGGAATCTCACAGTTTGCACTAGATGCAGGCAGAAGAGATCATCACTTAAAAGCAAAAAGATGTTTCAGATACCGAGAGGAGAATGGAGGAAAGTGCTTAACAATGAATGAAGGCACAAAATTGCAAAAAATAACTACAAAAATGTACCGTGTTAACCGGAAGCAGAGATTTAGATAAGGATAGCGCCATGAATTCACTTATGAGCTAATGATGAGCTATTTGAACTGCATATGGAATGAAGGAAAAAAGAGATGAAAAAGAACATAGGAGAGTGGAATGGAATTGTAATGGCAAGCGTAAAAAGAGAGAGTAGATTCTGAGATAACTGAAGAAGGAAAAGTAAAAATATATGCAGAGAGCCTAAATGTGATGAAAATAGGCAGAGGATATAAGCAGGATTTTTTTTTTTTGCTATTGTACATCGTGACTGACACTGTCTGATAAACACATATTTCATGAGGAGCAATTATTTTAGAAGACAAAGCTGAATTAAAAAAAAAAAATAACTTGCAGAGGTTTCTTATTGCCTTGTTGTTGTGGTTTAAACACAGATGGAAAGTAAGCATCATGCAGATGCTCACTCAACCCTCCCCTCTCATCCCCCTGACCCCAGAGGGGTGGGGAGACAGATCAAAGTAAAATCTGTGTGTTGAGATAAGAACAGGTTAATAATTTAAAATCAAGCAAAACACAGTAATAATGGTAAAAAACCAATAATTACAATAAAAGGGAAACAAATAAGTGAAGCACCAATGCCAGGCCCCCATTCCTGAACCCAGATCATCCATGCTTCCAGCTAATTCCTCCCAGTTTATGATGTACTAAAAGTCCTTGGCTTAGGACAAACAAGTCTTAGCAAAAAAAAAAAAAAAAAAAAAAAAAAAAAAAAAAAAAAAAAAAAAAAAAAAAAAAAAAAAAAAATCAGGGTATTATCAACACCATTCTCATTCTGAATACAAAACACAGCACTGTAACAGCTACTGAGAAGAAATTAACTCTATCCTAGCTATAACCATGACACTTGTTTTTAAGCAGAAAAAAGTTAAAATAACTTTGATGAAGAAGACTGATTTTATTTTAGGAAGCCCAGAAATAACTACTTGATGAGTGGTTATGACTAGGTCTTCTGCCACAACATGTGCCATAGTGCATTCTGTGAAACAATTCCAAAACAATCAACTAACCAAAATACCACAGACTGTTTAGAACATCCTGCAGAACTCACTGGAAATATGTTTCAGTCAAATTATGAAACGCATCTTTTATGGATTAGAACATTTGAGACACTGGGCCAAGGTCCATTGAGTATCTTGTCCCTCCTAAGACAAAATATTTTATACTACAAGAAACATTGAATTTTAGTGATTTCCTGTGGGAAAGCTAACCATTGCTAAAAAAGGGAAGGGATGGAGCTGGGAAATTTCTTTGTTAACCTAGCTCTTTGCTGTGCATTGTGCAACCTTGTGCTCAGATAACCTTTCCACCCAGGTCCACCTTTCTATCCAGACCATGAGAACCAGTGTCTTTGGAGTATATATGCACAGCCCTCTGCACCCTTTGCAAGGGGATGTGGCATCCAGAGCAGCACTCGTGTGTCAGACACTGCCTCCTCCTTCCCTGATGAAGGCTGTGAACAAGGTGACCATCCAGGGATGTACACAGTGGAATGGGGGTGTGATAACATGGAAAGTCTTTTTGAACTGTAGAAAATCTAGTTACTAATATATAATTTTACTATATTACTCTATTACTATATATACTAATACATCTTGGTATCATCTATTTAATTCTCTCCTCCCAAAGGATCTGCGGTGTCTTCATACCTTCCAGAATCCTCTAATGCTTTCCTGTTTCACCCACTCAGTCCCTAGTGACATGCAATCCAAGCCTACTGCTGCTCAAATTACACCTTCCCTGACACTGTATCCTTGTAGGTTTCAGTTACACCAGATTGCTTGTTTTCTGCTTTGCTAGGAGATGACAGGAGTCAAGGGGAAGGGAAGGAGGCAGGGCAGAAAACAGCTTTAGAAGTAGCTGCCTTGGCTCAGGGCAGTGAAATGGTAAGGGCAGGAGAGACAGGGACCGAAGATGCCTGATCAGGGCCTGCATGAAGGATACCACCACTATGGAAATCTCCTTCTCATTCCTGTACTGAGCCAGGACCTGCTGTTCTGTACTCTCTCCATCCACTCCTCAGGGGCCTTCTCCATGGTTAGGCTTTTGGAAAAAACGCTTTATGCAGTGTGTGAATATGCCTTTTCTGTTTTCTGATGGACTTTCAACATCCCAAGACCTACAGTTCCCACCCCATTGGGAATCTCTTTTCTTTCCAAGTAACACCAGCTCTGCTCATTCAAAGCACACCAACCCTACTCCTCGTTTCTCCTTGTGTCCTTATCCCCTGTGCATTCCTTCCAACTTACTACCAGTCAGTGCTTTAACCTGGTACTTCCATTTCTGCAATGTTGTCCTGTAATAGGGCATCAAATCTATTTTTCTTCTCATGTTGTCCAAAAAAGATTTTCACTAATTTGTAACACTGATCTCTCAGAATTATTGACTTTATAGCAAACCTGAACACTGAAAACACACTCACTGAATTATATTTTGATGATGCTGGTGAAGACTTTGTTCCATTTTTAAACCACTGATGGAATATGCCTGTTAGTTAGATGTCTCTTTAATTCTTCACACTTAAACCACTCATGATAGATCATCAGTTAGTATTTTTATTTCTCAGATCTTCTTGCTTGTGCAGTAGATGTTGGTCATACTTTCGTCATTGTTGTTCTTATTACTATTAAAGCAAGCTTCTGCTACAGGAATTCTGTGATCGAAAAGTCTCTACAAGTACATCTAATGAATTCAGCTGATGACTGAGAGTGTGTGAGCTTATAGATGTGTCAAAGGAAGGCAACAGTTCTTGACTCTCCTGATTCATTCTGTGACAGATGTTACATTCAAGAAGTAAGGGAAAGCTAGAAATAAACATTTATTTATTCATTCCACAGTCTCCTGCAGCAAAAAACTACAGTAGTGATAGTGCTCACCCACACTGAACAGCTTAGAAATGCCAATTTATGATTAAAAAGAAAGCTGATTGTTCTGTTAACATGGAAACCTTTCAGAGCACAACAAAGGAAAAAATAATCTGCCTTCAGGGCCTTACTGGCTACACAGTATGACATGTACCAGAGCATATTACTGCAAGTTTTATTTATTCCAACATGCGGGTTGGGATGGCAGACATTTTTCATGCAACCCTAGAACTCACGCTGGCCCTTTTCAGGGAGTTGATTGGAGCCCAGTATATGAGATTTCTCTATAAATAACTCTAGCATTTCTTGGCAAAGAGGTGAATTTCATTCTGAATGTAGATGTTACTTCTAGATGAATGACACTCCCATCTCTCCAGTCTCCTCCTGGAATATATGCTGCCACAGGTAAGTGCCACTAACAAAATTACATCAGCGCAAGGTCAACTATAATTCTCTCATCTCCTCAGTATCTAAAGAGCCAGCAAAGGACAGTCATGTGGCTTTAGCATTCAGTAGCTTTGTATATTTTGGGATATCAAAGTTCCAGTTCTACTGTCATTCTGTAAAATTTGTGATCTTTGCAGGGAGGCAATGGCAGGAAGTGAGTGATGGAGAAGGGTGCATTTGAAATAAAACCTTACCACTATGTTCATTCCTTTTTATTTTCCTAACTTTTTTAAAGAGATGAACAAATGTTTGGCAGAGAGAAAGATCTTAAAATCTTACCACTCAGAACATGCAGGAACTTTACCCTTTGCTATCTCCTCTTGCTTTCAGCCTCAAATGAAGCTCTGGAAACTGCTGGTGATGTCATGGCACATGAGCTGTGAGTGCCCACATGGCCACCACTTTAACTCTGAGCCATGGACAGTCAGTGTTATCCAATCTGCTTCTTCCAACAGCTGTGGGAAATCTGTCATTATTGATCTGTTTAGACCATTATATTATCTAGAAGTTGTGTTAACTGTTGATAGTGACAGCTCACTGCAATCTTCTCTTTTACTCTTCATTTCCATTTCTTCTCTGACTTCCTTCACCAGCCATGAATGTGGAGAGGTACCCTTTTGTGTGTATTCCCACAGGATAATCTGGTAGGGAAATTTAAATATTTTCCCAAGGCAACAGCTTACTGCTATTATGTAAAAAAAAATTGTAAAGCCTTATTTCTCCTGGGCTTTTCAAAATTAGGTTATTGATGCCTCTCTACAGGAAAGTACCACCTTTAAATATGTCATTATTACTGTGATTTTGTCATGGTTTAGGAATAGTACTTCCCAATGTACTGTTTCCACTGAAACCCCAAACCACACGCTGTTCACTCTCTGTCCCCCCTTTCCCCTTCCCATCCCCAGTGTAGCAGATTGGAGAGGAGAACCAGAGGCACAAAATGCAAAGATCACAGACTTAGATAAGAACAATTTATTGGAAACAACAATGATACAAAAACCAACAGTGACAGCAATAATATTAATAACAAAAGCCTAGAAGATAGAGTGAAGAGCTCAGCCCAACTGCAGCCACTCATCCCACCTGCTTCCTCCACCTCAGGACAAGTGTCACCCCACTGCTCTGCCCACCGTGCTTGCTTGACCCAAAGGAACCCCTTCTCCCTGGAACAGAGTTCCTTTATCTGGCCCTCAGCAATGACATGAGGTGGTATGGAGTGCTCTAGTAGCTATGTTCCCTCCTGGATAATGCAAAAAATTAACACTGTCCTTGCTGGAACCAGGACAGATGTCTTACAGAAAATCACTATTTTTAAATCTAGGCAGCATCCCTTTGTGTACTTGCTTATTCCTTTCATTATTTTTGAAAGGCATATACAATAGCTGTCTCCTGCCAGCTATGTAGCTTTATTCTTCAATGAAATTCTGTTATTTGCTTTGTTGCTCTATGTATTCATTAGTCCAGCATTCGCTCTTGTAGCTTTATATATTCATCAAAGGTCTATGAAACACGCTACCAAAATGTCAAGCACCTTGCTGCTCTGGTTCACATCTGCTCAGTATTCAGGTATTAGTTCCAGCAAACCTTCTGTGAACTTTTAATTGCAGCTGGTACAAACTTTGTACTCTCCCTTCCTGTCTGCAAGAATATTTTGATGCTTGTTCTGTGATGCGTTTGAAAGCTGAATCTTGTCTTTCTGTAGAAAATCAACACTCTTCTTTCTATTTCTCTGACTGGATGAAAGTGCTGTCAGTGCCTCAGAGGATCAATTAGAAACTATTTTACTTGTGTGACTATACAAAGACAATCTGAGCTCTTTCTCCAATGGGGAAAAAAATCCAAAATATTAATTTATGTCAGTCCTTCTTTCTGAATTAACCAGAGATATGAATTAGTGGAGTTCTATTTTCACTCTCTCAGAAACCCCACAAACAGGCAGTGCAGTATGACAGCAAGGCCACCAATGGTCCATCCTTAGATCATCACTCCTAACAATGCCCCACAACTGGTTTGCAACAGTAGCTCTAAACAGTCTGACAGCAGTACACGAGCAGCAGAACATCACTGACTAGGTGTGACTCTGTGACATACCAGCACTGGTGCACCAGTGCAAAATTCCATGTGCTTTGTGCCTTAGCATGGCTTTGATTTATCCTTTCAACCTTGGTGCATCCAACCATCGACATCCAAAAAGACAGTAAGGTCCTGTTCACCAAATG
Organism: Onychostruthus taczanowskii; assembly: GCF_017590055.1. Classification (NCBI taxonomy): domain Eukaryota; kingdom Metazoa; phylum Chordata; class Aves; order Passeriformes; family Passeridae; genus Onychostruthus; species Onychostruthus taczanowskii. Next base: position 5,000,802 of record NW_024500461.1, read on the forward strand.
TTAGCTTTTCTGACTGAAGTACAGTGATTTTTTAACAACACAATGTCCTAAGGAATGAACATCTGTGGGAATGTCTATTAACTGGAAATTAGGAAACCACAGAGACTCACGAGGCACACATGGAACTTGTGATAGAGTATAAACATCCCTGAGTTATGCAGCCACCCAGAAAGTATAAATGAAGGATTTAATTAACCTCTGCTGTGAGCAAGCAGATTATTAGAAATAGCTGTTCCAAAACTCTATTTCAGGTAAAAAAAAAGCAACCACTGGTTCCTCAGAAGTGATTTCAGTGGTACACATTAAGGAAAGCTTTAGAAACAGTGACTGTCAGTCATGGAAAGTAGAAAACAAACCAAGGAAAGGAAAGCTTTTTCATATTTAATACAAGATTTACGCAGTAGAGGACATTACAGACTTTTAGAAAAGATGTGGTCTCCTTGTATATAGGAATCACAGAGGTATATTATTGCTTGCCATGTATGTTGGTACTATAAATTCCTCAGTGACAATTAATTAGCAGAGATTAGAGCAGGCAGGTTGCCTGCTGTGTCAGAAGTGTCTTGTGTGGATATTAGGTGTGGCTGGTGGTCAAGCCTCTCATGTCACAACAAGCTCTCCTGCTATGGAGTTACTGTCCTTCAGCACAGCAGCACTCCTTTCCCCCTGCACCTCCATGATTTCTAGAATAGTTCAAAATACTGAGAACCTTAAGTATTTATATGTTGGTTGAAAAGAAATTAAGACTGTGAGAAAGGAAGGAACTCCTCTAATGCAGGAGCAATAATGAAACTGCATATGGCTCTCCAAGCTGGAACAGAAATAGAGCACCTTGAGTCCTTAAAATCAGGAGGAGAAAAGAGAAAACAGACCAAAAAATGTGCTTATGAATCTATTGTCCACTTCCACTTTGAGTAGCTATGAAGAGTGATCTCTAAAATAAAAAAATTACTGTAAAATAACATACAGAACTGCTCCTGTACCAAAAAATATTGTTTGAAAAGTTCAGTAATTTCCCACTTCATAACAATGCGGAGTCAGCCTCTTGTACATTCTCAAATGCAGTAGGAATACAGAAACTGAAAATCTAATTCCATAGCTTTTCTTCCTATGTTCAGTTAGTATGCAAACAAAAATTTAAATCTAAGTCTAAGGATCATCAGACCTAGTAGCCAAGTCTGCTATTTTGAAAAGGTCACCTTCTTACATGCAAAGCATTTAGAGCGAAATCCAAGCCTTGGCAAGTCTCCTATTGATCTTATTTATTTCACATGCATACACTGATCAGGAAAAACACTTTTCAATGAGGAAGGAATTGAAGTAGAAATGTAACTTTATGAATGAAAGTCTTAAATATTATTGCTACAAGATCTTACTTTGGTATTTCAGTCTTTAGACTGAAAACTGTTTTTTCTAATACTCCGAAAAGTTGTATTTAATTCACCTATGCCACTTTATGGCACTTGCTTCAAAGCTAGCTTCTACATTGGAAAAAAAATCCTCTGCAGACATTTTAAATTTTAGCCTGATTAACTCAGTTATTTTGATTTATTTTTTGATTGCCTGACCTATTCCAATTAATTATCTTATTAGAGAGAAGCCACAGCTACCACGGTGCCCTCATTTAGTATGCTACGAGAAAGTCATGCAGAAATGAAAAGCTTTAGAGAGGGTTTAAACATACACAAATTATTGGAAATATGAGATAAACTCCCAGATATACAAAATCTCTTTTATAGCTGAATTTATAGTGTCTGACAACCAGGATCTCCAAGAGAGTAGATCAGGATTTGGACAGGAGATGTGCCACTGTACTTCATAGTTATCAACAAAGAAGTCTAAAACAAAAAACCCCTACAGCTGAAAGTAGAAAGTCAGACAAGTTAGAGTATTTCTGAAAAACAATGTGCCCCCTAAGTGTGCTGAAATGTCCCCGTTTGACTTCGTCTATTACTAGAAAAAATTAAAAGGCTAAGAACTCATTTCTTTGTGATGCTTCTACAAAACATATTTTTAAAATCCACAGTAAATTTGAAAGACACTGAAGTTTAATTCTTTACATATTTCCCTTAATTTTGGGGAATGGTTTGGAAAAGGAGATAGTTATATCCTCTCTATCAGACAGGGTGAAAACTATAAGGTCTATGTCAGGCAGAATGTTGCCTTCTCAGATGGTGAACATCCCTCTATTTCAGGATCAGCTAAAAAAAAGAATTGGAGGATGGAAAAATTTGGAAATGTTATAACCTTTTTGTTGTTGTTTTTGCCATCTTTGGAATATGTCAGTTCTGAAGGTTTTTCATTTACAATTGAAAATGTGAGAGAAAGGGTGAAAAAAGGTTTTGAAAGTGTCAAACACTTTGGATACTAAAAGAAATCTTTTCAGTTTGGCAACACCATCATTTTACACAACCACTTTACACAACCACAACCAATTTAAAAAAATCATCTTCACCAACTAGGAGTATCAAAGGAGTATCAACTATTCTCAAAGCCTTTTGTGCAGCAAAAAAAAAGTACGGGTTAGAATCTCAGAGTGATGCCCCTGAATTGGGAGTCTGAGTTGGAATTTGAGTCTGTCAAAGAGGTCTCTCAGTGCTGCTGGAGAATTGCTGCCTATTTAATGGAAGTACATGCTTGTTTAAAAATATGGGGGATCATAAAAGAGATGTTTTTCAAAGTTCTTAGGCTATTCAGTTTCTCTCTATATATCTAAGCTGAAAGTGTCTCCTCTTGTTTGGTTTATGGGAAGTATAAGTCTATGTATTAAGCAAACTATCAGCTCTGCATTAACTTAATTTCCTTTCTCTAATCATGATACATATCAAGATGACAACAAGCCTTCCTCAAAATAGCAGGGGCCAAATCCATTATCCTCTGCAGAAAACTGCTTGACATTTGTGACATTTAAACACCATTCTTATATTCTTTTATGTAGTCAGGGAATATGGTGAGGCATGATTGCTCTCAGACAAGAAACATAGGATATCACAGTCTGTAAAGCAGGGGGCAGAGATGCTCTATAGGTCACAAAATGTTTCTTAAATTGCAGACAGTCACATTCTGTGCTGGTGAAAAATTATGAAATCTTCTGGTTTTCTTTCTTTCTAATCATTAACAGGACAGAATAGTCACCTAAGTGTGTTTCTCTTTTGCATGGACTAAGGATAATGTTTTTGACTTTTTTCCAGACCTTCTGGAGAAATCTGTAATGAAATAAATCAGAATTTAGATTCTGTATCTGTAGGCTTGGGGCTGCAGTTGCTACATTTTTATTCACCCTAACAATGCAATATTAAAAATTATTTCATTTTTAGCAGTTTTCTGGAAAGTGTAATCTAACTAAAATAGGAGTATGTGGTGGATGTGCTACAGCAGTGAATTCCAACTTGTGTGCAAAGAAAGGGAAGGAGGCAGCTCTGTGACTGAGGACTGGGAGAGATTACACTGGTGATGCAGTTTTGAAAACAGTACACGGAAATTTTCAATGCTCTTGACTAAGAGCACATTCTGTGATTCCTGGGCCTCCATAGAAAATACCTCTCTTTCTTGACAGGCTCCGAACTCTAAAAAGAAACATCAGACCCTCATGTAAATGCTTTTACTATTTACAATCATAGATTTAATTGCATTACATTTAATTACAGTGAAGTACTGTTGATGCCTGTCTTCTCTTCATCTGTCTCCTGTCAGTCTTAAAAGCATTTCATTGACATGCCTGGAAAATAAACTTGATTTTAGAAAACCCTTCATATCAAAGCTGAATTAATTTGATTCTAAAGAAAAAGGAATGACATTAAAATAGTCAATTGTACTTCTAGGTTTTATAGCATACATAATTATCAAATTAAACCTTGTCAATAGTAATTATTTTGTTTTGGTAATAAAGCAGCATGCTGCCTTTTCTTGTGTTAACATTAATTCTTCAATCTCAGGACTGTAAAACCATCAAATCTATATATGTGATACACCTTTTCTGTAGTACTTATTTTTTTTATGACAGCTTTATAGTATTTCTCTTTTAAAACCCCTATGAATTTTATTGCAGAAGAAGAGCTATTGAGATGGATGCTTTTACAGCCATTTCACTGCTCATTTTCCTTTCTTAGCATACACATTCTTTATCTGGTATTTTGCAAGAATTTGAAAGCATCTTGTCAAAGAAAAAGTAGTTATTTTTCTATAATTACATGTGTATAGTCTAGTTCACTGTCCTTGGTACTGTTTGTCAAGCCGCATTGGGTTAAGTTCCGGTGGTAGTTAATAAATCTTTGAATTCTTTCATGTAGGGAGATGCAGTAAGAAAAATCTATGGCACAATATCATGTGAATTATCTGTCTAGACACTTCCAATCGCTCTGAAGATATAGTGGAACTAATGAATTACTAATATTCACTGTTTCTAAGGTATGTGCTTAAAGTCCTATCTATGTCACAGGTCAAAACTTTAGAGTAACAAGAAAAAGGAGGAAAGTATTTCAATTATGAGACCAAAAATCAATTGTTTTCTGTCAGACTTGATCTATATCAGCAAGACCAATTGAGATGCTCCAAAATGTTGACAGATGTTGACGTCTTTGAACAGAAACCAAAACCAAAATAAAACATTAAAGTAACTAGAATTTTAAATGGGAAGGTGACAAAGTCTTCACTGATTGCCATATTAAAGTCAAGACCTTTATTTTCAGCTTCCTTTAGTTTGAGACTTCATTGGTAAATACACTTTTTAGTGGTTGCTCAGATGCAATTTAGCTATTTTAGTCAATAAACAAAAATGGTTATATCTCCATTGTATCAAAAGGAAAAGAAAAAAACAACAAACCAACCCTAAACAGTTTTAGAATTTAGTTTGGATTTGTAGTGATAGGGGAATAAATTAGATTCAGTTTGTAGATTACAGCACCTAATGCAGGGATATCTAAGTAGAATTTCAGACCTACACTGAGCAAGGTGTGTATACTGTCATTACACTGGGGAAATCTACATTCTATTGTGATCTTAGATATGAGTGTGAGCATAAAATTTAGGTGTCTTAATCTTTAAACTATATTTTAGCTATGTTGTTTTACATAGTTATTCATCTTGAAGGTGAATGCTGATTGTTTGAGACAGTCATGCAAAAAGTCTCTATTTCTTTAAGGAGGGGTAAATAAAAGGCTGCATGAGATCCTTGTGATGATCTCTCTGAGCCTGAATTTGGTAATTTTTGGCTGTCATGTGATTTGCCTAATTCAGTTTTTTCTGTGACCAAGAGAAGAGGAAAATAATTGACAAAGGGCTTGGCTTTCAGGCTATGTCTCAGGCTTTCAGACTACTGCCTCTAAAAGACTGTAGACATTAGTAACCATCTAGACTAACAAGCTGCATGTATTGGAGACCTTAATCTGTGGTATTAAACTCTTATCTTCTAACCAGAACAGCCTTGCAGCTGCCTAATGAGAGTAATACTCAACCCATGCTGAGCCCTGAACAGGGCTCAGGAGGTGTTTGGAGCAGGGATAGCTGACTTGGGCCAAATCAACATGGCACCTACTCTAACAATTTAGAGTTCTATGCTAATTGCTTCAGGGCCTGGAAATACATCTTTAGACTCTTCAGTTTATTACTAGAGATACAAGTTATGTGTTTCTCTAGCAACGTATTTATAGAAATGTATAAAATCCTGAGTGTTTCTATGCTGTGGCTGAAGATGTATATTTGGATGCACTAAGACAAGCACACCAATAAATGTTTCAGATATCTCCTTAAAGAAAATGAGTAAGATTGCCACCCTATCCAGATGTGCAAGATTAAATATTGTAGAATAATGCTGCAGGTGAGTATCAAAACGATAGAGAGAACTGAGTTTTGAAGGAAAGGTCTTGGAAAATATCCAATTTTCAGTTACTTCAACAAAGTCAGGATAGCACTGCTATGATCCACTTCTCTCCATAGACCTAAACTGAAAAGAAACAGAACATGCTGAATATGTGCATAACTTTGAACTGAATCTTCCTTTTAAAATATTCATTAATTTCAGGAATTTAATCTGTAAAATTTTTCACATGGATTACTTTTTTCATCTTCATATGCCTCCTCATTTGATTGGTTTGGATTATTTTTTAAAAAGTCTTTTAATACTTTATTTTTCAAGTTAGTTGGAAGGATAGCATACTTAGCAATGTCTATTTCTGTTCTCCTGAAGTAAAGTAATTAAAACCTCCTGCACTTTCAGTTTGTTTGTTCAGTAGATATCTGTCAACATTCCCTATCTGGATTTTCTTTTTTATCTCCTGTGTATTTTAAGGGTATATTTGCACTTCTGCAGGAATTTGAGCAAGAGCTGAATGTTAAGCAGAGAGAATGTCTGTCACAAAATCAGGGTAACAGAATGGGTGAAGCTGGAAGGGATCTCTGGAGGTCATCTTGTGCCCAACCCCTTCTTAAGAAGCCTAAAGCCATTTGCCCATATCTAGAGGGCTTTTAAAGATCTCCAAGGTAAAAGTCCCCACTATCTCCTTCGGCAACTGGTGCTAGTGCTCTGTCAACCTCACAGTAAAAAAGTGTTTCCTGATGTTCAGGAAATCTCCTGAGTTTCAGTTTGTGACTATTGCCTCTGGTGCTATCACAGCAATGAGTGAGCTTACATCCTCTTCCAGTCACCTGTCCTTCATTTTTTACATAAGTTAATAAGATCTTTCCAAAACCTTCCCTTCTCCAGGCTGAAAAGTCCCAGCACTCTTAGCCTCCCCTCATATGTCGGATGCTCTAGTCCCCTAATCATTCTTGTGGGTCTTCATTGAACTCTCTCCAGGATGTCCATGTCTGTCCTGTACCTAGAAGCCCAGAAAAGAACTCAATACTTTTGAGACAGCCTCACGGAACTGATTAAAGGGGAAGGATGGCTGGTTCACATTCCACGTGGTGCCCACCAGGATGCCCAGGTCATTTTCTGCCAAGCTGCTGTGTGGCTCAGAGCACTTTTGGGCACCTGGGCTGGTTCTTCCCTAGGTGCAGGCCTTCACAGTTCCCTTTGCTGAGTTTAACGAAGCTCTTGGCAGCCCATTTCACCAGTCTGTCACAGTTACTCCAGATGGCAGAACAACCGTCTGGCCTATCAGCCTTTTCTCTCAATTTGGCATTTGAAAAGTTGCACTCTGCCCCATCATCCAGATCATTAATGAATAATATTAAACAGGAATGGCTCCAATGCTGATGCTTGGGGTACATCACTAGTCACTGGCCTCCAGCTAGACTTTATGCCACTGTCCATCACCTCTGGGGTCAGCCATTAATTTGGTTTTCAATCTGCTTCACTTTGTGCTCATCCATCCATGACCTCACTTTGGTGAAGCCACACTGACTACTTTTGATGACCTTCTCATTCTGGAAAATATTTTATTCTTGTTCATGACAAAAAAAAATTCCAAAAAATAACCAACCAAACCCAAATAAACAAAAAAAAAAAAAAGTTATGGTAGTTATGGTGAATGCTCTGTGTTGGTTTTTTTGTGTTTCAGTAAACTTGATCTGATAATTAGAGAAATAGCAGTCTTTGTTTAAACTCTAATAACTAATCAGTGTATTCACTGTGACACTGGTTACTAATAACCCAGGTGAAATAGGAAATAATGGCAACACTGAGTTGATTGGAATGATTGCATTAGCAAAGAATATCCCTGATACACAGGGATATCCCTTGGTAATATATATGCCAATATCCCTTGGTAATGTATATGCCACACTTGCAAAAATCATTTGCTAGAGTAGGTGTTATTTGTCACACAATGTATAACACAGTTTTCTTTTAAGGTAATGAAAAAGTAAATTAAACTCCTTGGAGTGGAATGGAATAAGGCTTTAATAGCTTTGTTAACTCAGACAGTGTCTTCAGTTCACAAAATAGCACTTAAAGTGAAAAAGATTTGCATGTGACTTATTATTTATTTTTGTCTTTATGAAAAAAAATTTAAAAATCTAACCATCTATTCCAATTGTTCCAAATAACATCCTTTATTAGGTGAAGACTTCTTGATTCATTAAGACAGGGACACTGTAGACACTTTCAGTGAGTCTTACCTGTATTTCCTTTAAAATAAGTTAATCAATGATGTGATCTAAAAATTCAAAGTTTTAATTTTCTCACAATTTTTATTGAAGTGCAAGTAACGTAAAAAATGAAAGACAGACTTACATTTTTCCCTAAGAATACCTTCCAGGGAAAGTAGAAAAACTGGTCAGGGATTTTCTTTATTGATTGGGTCTTGCCATTTGGCTCCAGAGATTGATTTCAGAAGAAAAAAATATTGCAAGGTTCAACTACCACCTCCAGAGGAAAAATGATATTGATTTTTCATGAAATCCAAGGTTTTAGTGCTGAAAATTGATAAAAAAAAAAAAAAAAGAAAAAAAAGAAGAAAAATTAGCTTGGTTTTAGGAGTATTGTGTACTGAGACATTCATTAGAGTGGAAGGATGTATTTCAGGAATTTTGTATTAAGAAATTATTTAATATTCCAACACCAAAATCTCCTGTGTTTAGTTCCTTAAAACTGTAGAATTTATATCCGTCCTCCTTCTGAACTAGTGAAAAAATATAGCAAAAAGAGCTGGATGGGTTGTTGAAACATGTTACATTATCAGTTTCTCAAGACTGAACCTCAAGTTAATTCTATTTGTGACTTTAAAGAGTTTTATGAATAGATTTTAATAATTAAGTATATCAGTATTGAAATTAACTGCTGAATTGTAGGTCATGCTAACTGAATTTTGTGAAAACCATGAAATTTCTTTTCCTTAAAAGCAATGTGTATAATCTGATAACAAAAATGTCTAAAATTTACAATTGTCCCTACATGATGAATAGTTTCTCCTTATTGCTGTGATGCAGTCCTCAGACTTTCTGGTATAACGCCCAAAATGTACATTTTGTGATCATATCCTGTTCTAATGCAATATTATCACAGTGGAAAAAAGGACAAAAAAAAAAACCAAACTGATTTTGTGAAAAAGTATCTGTGACAACCAGGTAGAAATTCCACTAACTTGAAGTCTGAGCGATTATTCAAAATGTGGCTGCACTTTTATTTTTTAATAGTAGTTGTTTAAATGTTACACACAAAATAAAGATTTCATTAAGACTTCAAAAAAAAAAAAAGAACAAAAAAAAACCCCCAAACCCCCCCCCCAAAAAAAACCACCAAAAAAACCAAACCAACCCAAACCAACCCAAACCAACCCAAACCAACCCAAACCAACCCAAACCAACCCAAACCAACCCAAACCAACCCAAACCAACCCAAACCAACCCAAACCAACCCAAACCAAACCAAACCAAAACAAAAAAATGACACCAATATTGGCCATTGGGATCTCAGATTTATCTGACATTTCTGGGATAGTACCTTAGAGTTCTTTCCAGAAAATCCATAAAGACCTCAGTTTCTACATTGATTATATCTTACCAGTTTTCCGAACAAAGAATAGAATATGTGCTAAGTTTTATCCAGTGTTACATAGAAATTTATGCAATAAGGAAACATTAAAGGGGTTTTGGTTGCTTATTTGATGACAAACTTGCTATATGTAGATTTTGTGTTTACTTCACAAAAATACTGGTCTGCAAATAATGCTGTACATGTACAGAGTAAATTTTCTTAGACTTGCAACAAATATTTTGATTTTTATTCAAAAAGCCCATGTGAATCATAGCCTGCTATCATGATTAATATGATTGCATATTAAGAACAAGATTTTTGTGGCATAGCATCCACTAAAGTTTCTCTAAAATATAATATGCTCATTTTTACATTTTCCACCAAAAAAAACCCCTCAAAATAGAAATTTCAGCCATGTTCCAGAAAGTCATCGTTCAACCAAGAGCAAGCACATATGAGCACCTGCTTTTCCACACTGGATAAGTCTCGGAGGCAAGACAGGGTGTTGTGTGAATCAAAGGATTACTCAGCAATGCCTGCTGGTGTCTTGAGCAAACACATTAGTCTCTTGCTTAAAACAGATGCAGGTCACGTTCTCTGGGCCAACATGTGCAGACAAGACTGTTGAATTGCCATCTGTGCTTAATCTGTCACTGAAGAGCAAACAAGGCTGTTCCAGCCTTTCAAAGGAAATGCTGACTGGTAGGAACATGTGCAGCATTAAAAAGCCCTCCAGTCACAGGACTCTGTTCACTTATGCCTTCTGTTTGATTGCTTTCTTAATTAATTATTTGGCCAAGATAGCTATCTTAATCAGTATAGGCATTTATTTAAAAGATTAATTGCTATAAAAACAGGGAAAAATATCTGCCTTGGAGTTTTTTTTTCAGTACACTACTGCAGTTATGTAATTTCTGGATATGTCTGTTCTAATTAGCCATCTTCTTCTTAAAATAGTCCTAGGTTTTTAAAACATGATTCTCTGAAATTATGTGCTTAGAGCTGTAAAAATGTACAAGAAGTACTTTCAAGTTACTTTAATATATTATCTAAGAGGTTTTTTTAGAGACAAATCACACCAAAGCATGGTTCCAGGAGAAATGTTCTGCCAAAACCATTAGTTTGCCAGTGTGTTTTTTAGTCCTCTTTTCTACTGTAGAGATACTTCTGTGGATTAAAGATTAAAAGTAGACTTACCTTGCCAAAATCTTTCTCTTCTCTGAAACTCTCCTACGTATATACTAATTCATGCAGCTCCCTCTATCTTATTGCCATCACCAAAGAAAGGATGTAATTTCACAAACCATGTATTATGACTCAGCTACTGCAGCAACTAGAAAAATATATCAAATTACTTTCTCTCTAGGGGCAAGACATCACTTTGATAATTAGGCAAGATGGCAGAAAAAGCTGGTGGAAAGATCAAGATAAATCTGCATGCATTTTAAATAATATGGATGACGTATAGCTGTAAAAAGTGACAGAGTTCCACTGATATAAATGCCACTCTTAGTAATATAGCCTGAAAATTAAGCTTGATGTGTTTTGGATGTTTGTAATTTATCTAGCAAACTACTCAGCTGCCTGCTGTCATGGGCTGGGTGCTAAGGGCAGGGAGAGAAGATAAAATATAGCCAGGCAGTTTAGCTCCCCAGACAGTTAGAGGGTCCTCCTTCCCATAAAGTCATAGGAATAGTAGAATAATTTTGTTGCACCTTCCATTATGCCACAAACAAGCAGCAAACAGGACAATTTGCTAGCCTTTAAAAAGTCTTTGTAAGCTTGGTTCTTTCTGAGAAAATATTATGAAGACAAAGACTTCTGAGAAGAGTTTATTATTTTTCTCTTTCAGTTCATGAAGCTCTCATGACTATTCCATGATCTCAGACATTTTCTGGCCAAGCACCCCCTCTTTCTGAAAGTTACTGTTATATTTTGATTTGCTCTGTCTCCTCAAATAATCTATTTTAAGTAGGTTTTCTTTTACATTTAAGCACAAGGTATCTCTAACCTTTATTTTACTGAGGCTAAAAAGGAGAAAATGCAGTACTAGAATGGTAAAACTGTTTTTTAAAAAATCAAACTGCCAAATTCAGTGGCATATTGGCATCTTTCTAAACAAATCTATCTCTTTTTTTGGGGGGGTGTGGGCATAAAATAATCACTGTACTTAATAAATTCAGGATGGTTTCATCCTCTCAAGCACTATTCCATAGAGATAATGACATTAAAAAATCAATGTGTGGATTTTTTTTTTAAGTCTCAAAAATATTTCTAAAGTAGCTCTTATGTACCCTTTGTGGCACATCCAGATGATATGGCAGTGGAATATAATGGTCATTTTTAGCAATATTTTGGAGTGTATGACGTAACTTGATCTTGGTCTTATAATATATAGATAATTCAGTTTCCCAAAACTCATGCTAATAGAAATGAAAAATTACTGGAAACAAAACCATAACATGTTCTATTTTGCTTTTAGAGGAATCTCCCCTCCATCACCATTGTTCTTTTCTAAACAGTGACAATTTTTCATTGTGAACCTGAACTATGCTTTAATTTTGGCAAACTGTGTTTTGAAGCAGGAAAACGCTCTGTTGGGCTCTCTGACTAGCTCTGCACACCAGAGATGAGCAGATGGAAAGCCTGTACTACTCCCACCAGCAGTGAGATTCAGGGGGTTGATGCTTTTCACTTCCCAGGAAATTTTAATGGCTTCAAATTTTTCTCCTCCCACTCTCAACCCTCAATCCTCTTTGGGGCTGAAACCAGCCTTTTCTCTTGTTTTTTAGCTCTTGCTTCTCAGTAACAGTTAAAATCACTCCCCACCTGAAACAATAGCTGAGATGGCTCCTGGATACACAGATATTTTTATTTCTTTTGCAGTACGCATCCAGAGTTCTCTAAACAGTTTATGAGCGGATTAAACATGCTGGCATATCCAGCAACCTCAGGTAAAAGACTGCTGTTTTGTCTGTAGAAAAATCAAAGTTTAAATTTGTTTGGCAACTCACTTATCACCATTCAAAATGCCAGGACTGGAGTGGAGATTGAAATTCAGGATTTACACGGCTGAGGGCAGATTATTCATGCTTTCTTGAACTATTTTTTTTTTTTTCTTAACCATTAAGGCTATTAAACTATTTAAGATTTGTCCAAAAATGACTGTCCCTTCCCTGCTCAAATAATGTAATGCCTGAGTGCCCAGGTGCCATTTGTTAGGGAAATCGAAAGGATATTTTGAGTTTAATCTGTTCCTTTCAGGCTGCAGTGGCTTGGTGTTAAAAGCTTTGCTGAACAGAGACGGGTTTCAGTGCCAGGAATGAAAGCTCGGATCTGACAAAAAGCGACAATCACAAATAAAACCTTTTCTGCTGCAAAGGGCCTGCCACTCTCGTGGTGACAAATACGCGTTCGAGTGACAGTGAGGACAAACGCCGCTGCTGCCCTGTTTGGCAGCTCCCTGGAGCAGCGGAGCGCAGCCGCTGCCGGGCAGCCCCGGGGCTGGCGGTGCGGCGGAGGCAGCGAGCGGGGCGCTGCTCCGGAGCTCCAGGAGCAGCGGGAATCATCCCCTGCCCCTTCCTTCCCCGCCTGCCCCTTCCTTCATTCCCTGCCTCCCGCCTCCCTCCCCGCCATCCCGGGCGCGCAGCGCCGCCGGCCGGGAGCAGCGCCGCCTCGACAGTCTCTGCGCTGCAATGGGGAGCAACGCGTTCTGAAATGCAAGAGCAAAATGTAGGGGCAGGAAATCGCTCATATACAGAAATAATGAAAGAAAAACACCAAAAGCTAATAACACAGCACCACAATAACTCTCCCCCCAAGCCCACCACATTCACTTTGGTTAATGCAACCTGTCTGGTCATGTCGTCATGCTGGCTCTGTGATTACTCTAGGATTTTCATCCAAATGTTTCCCATTCAAAAGGATTAAAAAATATAATAGTAGATAATTTAAGACACTGTTCTGAAGAAACTGTACAGTACTGGGACCTCAAATTTGTCGTAGCTGAGTATCACAACCTGTCCAGTCCTCTGACTGAAAACATCATAACGCATGGCTCTGTACAGCTTGTTCCTACCTAGATTACAAAACTTTTCTGTGGGCATCTGAAGTGGATAGGCAAATACTGTATCCTGCTAATATTTCCATAATGCATGTGCTAGTTGCCAAAATGTTGCAGTAATTTGAACTCCATAATATCTCAGAAACCACCTTTTACTCTTTTTACTACTAAAGGCAGCCATGCTGTGGATGAGGCATGGACTTCTGCTCAGTGTGACCTAAAGAACCTATCTTACATTTTCAGGGCTGAAGAGCATTTTTGTTTTCATTTGTGTCTGGACCATGTTCTTAAAGTTCTGGAGGGGAAAACAGATTTTTTTTAGATATTTAAAAAGGTGGGATGATTCCCATCACAGGTTTAAGTATGGAGAGTTTGGCGCAGACCAAAGTTGTTTATTCCATCCAGTATTCTCTTGTGTTCTCAAAACATGTTTTTATTCAGGTGTAATTTAATGGGGGAACAATTATTTCGTATATGTGCAGTTTTTATTGGTAGTTCACTAGTTTTTAATTTTAATCATTGCCCATTATCAGTTGTAATTGTCACTATAGTATCTTGTCTTCAGGTGTTTGTAACTGAGCTTGGACTGAAATTTTCCATCTTAGATATATTCATCAGTTTTAACCTTTGGGAAACTTATAATCAAATTTATTTTAGGTGTTTCTGAGAATATGAAAAAGTGTCATGTCCCTGTTAAAAATCCTTGTGCTCTTTCTTTTTTAAGCTCCTGCACTACCTCTAGAGGGCAGTAACTTGATATTGAACTGAAGTATGCTTTTATTTTAGGGCATACATCTTCTGTTGAGAATGAAAAATACATCAGTATTTTTTTTACATTTATGAACCTTTAAAAAAAAAAGTACAGTTTAGTTATGACTGTAGGAGGTTTGCAAAGGTTTACAGTTTGGCTAAAAATTCCACTTGCTCTGAGTACATGAGTGCTATCCACACAGACACATGTGCCAGTTCATATTCCAGGGCAGGGTTGAAAAGAATACAAAAGGATTTGGGCAGCTCTGATCCCTTGCAGGCTGACTTGAGAGTTTGGACTGAATTCAGAATAAGAAGCTCACTGCTGCGCTGCTACCAACAAGAAAGTTCGAACCAGGAGGAGAGAAATGTTGGCTCAAACAAGGAAAGGAGAGACATACAGACAGGAACAAAGTGTCTAAAGCTGTATTTGGACAAGAGGCCTAATGACACAGCATAACTTACTTCTATATAACTGTCCCTTCCTACCCAAATATAACCTCATCCCGACTGCTGGCTTTGAGTGGTACTCAGCCCTTGCTGACTGCAGGTATTGTGTAGAAAAGCATTAGTTCATTCAGGTTAAAAAGATGCCAAGTCCATATTGGAGGTATGCACATCTGCCCTACAGTGCCTTGTGCATTTTACTCTTCTCATGTAGACAAAGGCTTCTGGTGGTAGCGAAGGGGGAACAGAGAAAACAGTGAACAGCTCAGTCTGGGAATATTAGAGAGAATGAGTGACTAAGAAGTCTAAATAGAAAACATAAGTTTGAGAGAAAGATGGCTTTAGAGAAAGTGCTTACCATGGATGAGAAGCTCTTGGATGGGGAAGGCTGGGATCTGAAAGTAATTTAATTGCAATCTTTGTAAACAACTATATCATTTTCAAATACTGGATACTTATCTCCTAAACATTTATCAAGGCAAGGTGCCCAAATCTCTATTCTGACATAGCAATAACAGCAGTCAAACAGTATGATAATCAGTCTGGGGCTTTGCAGTCCCAGATTAGATTTCATGGATTTTGAAAGATGTTTCATTCTTGTGTTTTTGTAATGATATCAATACATAATAAAGCATAAATCATGTGGATATCTCATTTACAAAAAAACCTTAAACAAAACCAAATTTGCATTGTTTGGACTTCTTCTAAGCTTATCCTTAATGTTGCAATTTCTTTATTCTATGTGGCATAATTTGTTTAATGTTTACATTTCAGATGTATATTCTAAGACAGGCCTCCCACTTAAACTGTAATTTCTGCTGGAATTTTATTGCTTTTTGATAAGTTAATTCATGATCACTAGGAAGGTAAATGCAAGGGAGAATTACTATGTGCTCAATTAATGGTGTGGAACTGGTTTTTTAGTGGAATCACAGATTTGCTGAAGTAGTGCTTAGCAACTAATCTGTGTTGCTAAAGGACAAAAAATACAGCCAAGGTAAAGTGCTTAGAGAATCACACAATGGCTGAGCCTGACATCCATTTCGAGATTGTGGAGCCAAACCCCAATGCTCAGAGCAAGGTCTGCTAGAACAGGTTGCCCAGGACAGGTCTTAAAGATCCAGAGACGGAGATGCCACAGCCTCTCTGGGCAATCTGAGTCAGTGTTTGACCACCCCCACTGAGGTGGTAAGTATTTCTCATATTTACATGAAATTGCTTATATTTCATTTTGTGCCCCTTGCTTCTGGTCACTACTTGGGCACCACTAAGAAGAATCTCCAGCTCTGTCTTTTGTACTGTCCTCCTTGGATATTCACACACATTCATAAGATCTGCCTCAGCCTTTTCTGCTCTTTACCAAAATGCTAAACTAGTGGCTGCAAGGTTCCTCTAAGCTTTTATTTGGCCACTCTTTGCATGCAGTACCTAAAATGAAACTGATCAGGCTGATCTCTGGCCTCTGGCACATAAGACCATGGAAAGGAAGAGACACCACCTTGCTGTGCTGCTTGTATGATCTGCTCCCAAGAAGAAGGAGCAGAAAGGTGTCACTTGTTCTGTCAATATCCCATTCAGTAAATGAAAAATGGGTCTCTCTCGACAGGCACCACTGCTAGGATATAAGGAGTAGTAAAAATGGTCTTGCTTCTTCATTAGTGTGCAATAGAGAGATATTGCCAGGTCTGTGGACTGCCATTAATGGCATTCCATAGCAATATTCTGTCAGACTCATTTACTAAATTGAGTATATATTTAATTGTGTACAGTAAAAATATTAGTGATTTAGATTTTTGTGTAATGAGCTTTTTTTAGTGTGAGCACCAAGCTGATCTTTACGTGCCATCAGATGTCATCAGAAATATCTATTAAGACACAGTTCACAATAAATTCCTGTTTTAGGAGGTGTGTATTTTGGGACATATTAAGTTTTATTTGGGAGGCTGTCTGGTGATGTCCCACAAATTTGAAAGTATTTAGACAACTTGAAATTATTAGCTACTGGTTGTCTGGAGAACTTAAACTTAAATTGTAGCTTGATAAATCAAATAAATTCAAAATGTTCCCTAAAGTTAGGGTTGATTCATCCTCTTAGCTGTGAGAGCACTTTAGAACAAATTATTTCTCCATATTAGCCTGCATTTAAAAAAAAAAAAAAAAGAAAAAGAAAAAGAAAAAAGAAAAAAGAAAAAAAAAAAAACACAGGGGAATGGGAGGAAGACGCTGTTGTTTTCTCTCAGCTATTGTTTCTTATTAGAAATTCATATGTGTAATTCATACCCTCTTGGGGTACCATTATAATCAATCAGTCCCTTTAACAGAGTTTGCCCAGACTCTTTACTATTAAAAGAACATTTTCTACTTTATATTTTTTTTATTTCTCCAATTCCCAGCAGTAAATTAAAAACCCACAAATTTTTCCTTATGCTCCTGGTATAAATTAGTATTCCTGAACAGCTTTCCTCTAACAACTGTACCCTCTTGTGTCAGAAGATGAAGATTTTAAAAGTGCAATAAACTGGTTTTCCTTAGAAGCATTTTAGACAGAAATTCAATATTTAAACCATATTTTGAGCAGTACCCAGAGCTGTTTTTCCCAATCTATCACAAAAGCAGATGAAATAGATGAAAAATTCAGATATTCAGATCTTGGGATTTAAACAGTTTTATTGCCAAATTTTGAAGAAAAGCATTTCAACCTTATAACTTTAAAAGTTATAGAGTTTAAGAGTCTTACAAAGTTTTAGAGTCTTTTAAAACAATCTCCTGTGACCTGTACAGTGTCAGTGGTCCACCATTGAACTCAAAAAGATAACATACAACTTGTACAATGTGAATGGAGAAAATATTCTATAATAATTTGAGCTCATTTGACTGTGGACCAAAGTGATAAATATTTTGTACTAACTGTTGTGCAGTCATCTTTTCTAGTGTCATAACAAAACAGAGAAAGGGGATAAGCAATTCCTTATATTCCTATATTCCTTATAGGGCCTTGGTATTGCATTGACCAAACAACTCTCGAGTTAAGAAGCCAGTTTGGTTTTTTTCCTGAGTTTTGAATGCTAATTTATGTTGCTTGAAATGTACATTCATGCACTAAAAAAAAAAAAATAAAAATAAAAAAAAAAAAAAAAAAATTGGACAAATCTTTCATATCCTTAAAAGAAAATAAAGATGTATGTTTGTCTTAATCTTTCAATGAAAAAAAACAGTAAGAAAATTTGAAGAGAAACAGTCTGAATTAGAATGCAAAATACTTGAGAGCTACATTTAAAATGCTTTCGGGGAAGCTCTGGTTTTTTTTTTCTTGTGATGCTGCAGTTCTTCTTAATCTTCCAACCATAGAATAGAATAGAATAGAATAGAATAGAATAGAATAGAATAGAATATTTTCAGTTGGAAGGGACCTGCATTGATCATCTAGTCCACCAGCTTGACCATTCCAGGGCTGACCAAAAGTTAAGGCACGTGGTTAAGGCCATTGTCCAAATGCCTCTTAAACACTGACAGATCCGGTGCCTCTACCATCTCTCTAGGAAGCCTCTTTCAGTGTTTGACTGCCCTCTCAGAAAAGAAATGCTTCTCAACGTCCAGGCTAAACCCTCCTGGCACAGATTCGAACTGTTCCCATGCATCCTGTCACTGGATACCTGGGAAAAGAGACCAGCAACTTCCCCTCCTTGGGAAGCTGTAGATAGCAAAGAGCCTCTCAGCCTCCTCTTCTCTGAATTAAACAAGCCCAAAATCCTCAGCCTTCCAGCCCTTTCCTCAACTTTGTTGCCCTCCTCTGGATGTATTCAAGGATCTCCACAACCTTCTCAAATTGTGGGGCCTGGGATTGCACACAGTGCTCCAGGTAAGCCCACACTAAGTACAGTGGGACAATCCCCTCTTTTTCCCAGCTGGTCATGCAGTGTTTGATGCACGCCATGCATTTTGCCCTCTCACTGCTGACTTCACTCCCTGCTGACCTGTGTCAAGCCTGCTGTCCACCAGCACCCACAAATCCTTTCTTGCAGGGCTGCTACTCCAGCCACTCTTCTCCCAGTTTATACTTGTGCCCAGCATTACTCTTCCTAGGTGCAGAATATGGCATTTGCACTTATTAAATTTCATCCCATTAATGATTGCCCAGTGCTACAATTGATCAAGATCCTTTTTGATAAGCCAAAGTTTTATGAGGGTTTTTACTGTCTTTCAAAGACAAAAATATTCCAAAAGGAGATACCATAAGACAACTATAAACATTACATTTATTCAAGTTGTTTTCTTCATGATTAGTGAATTTGAAGTTATTTTTACAGACAGTAAAAATATAGAAAATTACACTGATTGAGGAATAAATTTAACAACATGGTTTTCAATTAAACAAGGGTTTGATAAGTCTAGCATAAGCTTCTCCTTGTTAGTTTATGGCATATCAAGGCTTTTCTTGCTTTATTGCCTCTCTCTTACTCCCTTTCTCTCTCAACACCACCCTATCTTATTACAGTCCATGATATCATCTTGAGGACTATGTCAGGATATGGGAGCTAAAAACAAGGCTTTCTACCAAATAAGAGATTTGCATGGTGCTAAATGTTCAAGTTCTAATGGTTTAAGATGGTTTCTATTAACTAGCAGGGAATAAGAGTGTGAAGGAGGAAGACCAAAAAGTATTAAAGCATTATGAGATTTAAAGGTGAACTTCAGGAGGAGAATTTAGGACTTTTAAAAATTATTTGGAGAAAAAAGTCCAAAGAAGAAAAGTAGATTCACAGATCTAAGTAGACTCTTACTTTTATGAAGGATTCAAGAAATTGAAATATGTCTATTTACATATACAAGTATATATAGTTGCTTTGCACAGAAAGCCTGTCAACACCTATAGCAACATTGTATTTAATATTGATTTTATTTATATTTTTAAATTATTTGTTTCACTATAAACATGAAAAATTTAATACTTGTATAATAAACCGAGTTTTAAATCTTCTTTCAACTTAGACCAAGTTAAAAAAGGCTTATGACACCTCATTTTATCTTTGGCTACAAATATAAGGATCAGATCCACAGCCTTTCCTTTAACATTTTTCCTTCTCCCCATTTAAAATCCCTAGTTCACGTCAGCATCATTCTCTCTCAAGCAGCTTCTTAAGCCAAGAGATTTGACTGTTGGGAATACTAGTATATTTGTGATGGTTTCCATGGCTATAATTTCAGCCACCTTAAAAAGCAAAGCTATGGCATATGACGAACCCTCTGCCTCTTCTTGACATCTTCTAAAAGGAAAGCTATATGAGCAGTCATGGCAGGTCAAGGTGCATGGTCTGTGATCTAAATTTTTTTTTCTTTTTGTTCTCTTTCTGTTATTTTTGTGTTGCATTTAATTTGCTTGTATATAGGCAAATGCACACTTTAGTGATAGATAAACAGGTTGTAGTATCTGTTTAGAGCAAAAAGTAGATTTGTCTATCAAGTACCCTCTTTTTTTTTATTTTCTAATGCTCAAGAAATTCTCCACTCTGATGTTTGCTGAAATACATGTTGGGATTTTTTAAAATTTCATCATCTAGTTAGGCTTTCTCTTTTCAGTATAACATAAAAATATTAAATTAAATTAAATTAAATATTATGTTAATAAGAATACATATATGATATAATAATAAAATATTTAATTCCTCAGTATAACTTAAAAAACCTTCCTGAATGGGATATATGTATCTGAGGGGAACAAAAGTCTCTAAAAATAAATCTCTAAGGTAACAGTTTTGACCTCTTTGGCATATGCAATGCTAACCTTCTGCTTCTTATTCTGCCAGGCCTCTCTTAGTGTATGTGAATCATTAGACTGAAAGCAGCAGGGTTAGAAGTGTGCAGATATATATATTTATTTAGGGAGCTGAATGTCAAGCAGTTCCCTCCTCTTAATAGCTGATGATTTTACAAGTCAGACATTTTCCCTAAGCTGTCACTCCGGTTTGGGTTTCACATGAGATCATCTTGGCACTTGCAGTGTTGGCAGGCAGGCTGTGTGCTCTCCTCTTCCTCTTCTGCTGATGTGCCTTCAGCCTACTGATCTGTGGAAGGGAAAGCAGCCATCAAAGGGAAATCCTCATCTTCAGTGCTGCAGTCACTAACTTCTCCAGACACCTCCGCTGCTGCATCTCTTTTGTCTATGTACTCGTGGTAGCCCATTAAGTACTGGCTGGTGTTGTGGGGCGTGCACATCCCTGGCAGGCGGTATCCTGCCAGGTTCATGGGCCGGGGACACGCTCTCGCCTCTCGCCGTAGTGCTGCTGGCAAACGTGAGGTTGTGATCCAGCAGCGCTTCTTTGCATTCCAGAGCAGTTTGCTCTTTTCATCACTGCCACTCTGCTCCCTTGCCTGGTCTTGATGGAGGGGCTCAGTGCATTGTAGTGGTTGTCGCTTCCAATTCCTGCTGCACTTGTGATCCTGCCGCTGTGCCTTCCCAGTCTTCTTCTGCTGTGGTCCATGCACAGGACTACTGTGCTGGCCACCCTGTCTCTCACAGCCATTTGAGGAAGATGCACTGGGGTCCTGCTCCATGAGGTCCTTCTCTCTCTTCTGTTGCCCTCGCTGACCGTCTCCGTTAACGTGCTTTCTGCCCCTGTGCTTCCATTCCTGCTGTTGTCTCCTGCCCCTGCCAGCCCTGTTGCTATACAGGAACACAATGAGCATGTCTTTTGCCTGTACTTGGTGGCCCTGCCTTGGTCTCTTGTCCCTGTCCTCACCTTGCTGTGCCTTCTTGCGCTGCCCAGCAGTGATGGCAGCCAGCAGCATGGCACAGCTGGGGGAGCAGTACGGGGATTGGTTTTCCCTCCAGCCGCGGCCTGGCCCTGCAGCCATGGCCCCATGGCAGGTGCTTACCTGGCAGGCCAGTGAGGGAACCTTGTACCTTGCCCTCTCCATGCTGACACCCTGCTGTCCTGCAGAGGCTCTTCGTGTGGGCACTCTGTGACAGACTGCCGTGCCACCCTGCCTGGAGGAGCCAGCAGTGCGTGTCAGTGACATGGAGCTGGTGACCAGGGCACAGTCCATCGGTCAGTAGGGGGCCCCTCCCATGTGGGCCCTGCAGGCCCAGGCCAGGCCTTGCTGGAACAAATCCGACCTCTGGCTCTGTACCATCACCAGCCCTGACATCATCACCGGCCCTGGGCTGTGCTTCCTTCCAAACACCTCGTGGAACTGAGGGAAAGTTGTCCTGGGCACCTGGTGAAGAAGAGTGTGGAGGGACTAAGTAGCTGTCAGGAGCTGACACAGAAAGTCAGCACCTTCAAAAAGCCTTTCTCACCTCCTGACTCAAAATCCTGTATCCAGCCCTTTGTGTCAGCTGTTGAATGAAATCCTACTTTTTCACCGTGGAAGGTGGAAATATAGATGCTAGTCTTATCTCAAGATTAATTTTCTATACACAGCATATTGGAATAACACCAGGTACAATTTGTATCATCCTTCTTGTCAGCTTTTTGTATTATAGAATAAGAACAAATAAATTACAGAATTACAGAGTGGTTTGGCCTGAAAGGAATCTTAAAGATCATCTAGTTCCAACCTCCCTGCCGTGGGCACATCTTCCACTACACCAGGCTTCTCAAAAACCCCAGCCAGGCCTTGAACACTGCCAGGGATGGGACTAAATAAAATAAAAACTAATATTTTTTTTGAGTGTGTTTGTTATGGTGAGAGAAAAAGCTTTATAGATGACAGCTATGTTGAAGAAGAGTGTCCTCATTTTCATCACACAAAGATAAGGATGGGGTTTTTGGGGCTTTGTTTGTCTTTGGAAGTTCGCACATTTTGTATTGCTGGGAATAGCTGGGTATTTATTGTTTTAGGTTCCCCATCCATCCACTGATACTGTCAGACCAGGCTTATGGTAAGTGATGCATTTAGACCATTTAGACCAGGAACTGTGTTTGTCTTTTGCTGAGAGATATCATCAAGGACTCTGAATTTTTGTACTTAATGATTAGAGCATCTGTATAGTATCACGCCCTACAATAAATTGTTCTGATGGCATTTATAGTCTACTTATTTAAATACAAAAAACCCCCCAACTTTATAAAATAATCGTTTGAAATATGCTACACAAAAAGATTTTCCTCTTTTTTAATTTCCTTTTTTTATTTTTGTTTTCTAGGTTGGTTAAAAAACCCCAAACAAAATACCAAAGCCAACCAAACATCCCCCTCAACAAAAACAAAAGCAAAAATATTTCACATAATCTTCCTTTGTTTTTATCATCAAAGAATTTTCCATTCCTTCAGCTTTCATTAGAGATGAAAGAGAAAAAAATTGGGCACAGGGTTGAGTTTACCAAACAAGTAAAGACAAGCCGTAGTGTCAGGCTTTGGTATGATTTCAAGTGTCACTATTTAACAACACACGATGGCAGTAGCAGTCCATGAAATGATTAGTTGACTCTGTACATGAGTGAAACAAAATCTGCCTAAGGCCTTTTTTTTATAGAGATAGCTATAGTCTTTGCTTATGAATATTGACAGTTCTGAGCCCAGCTCCACAGAGAAATTAATTAAATTAAATTAAAAAAAAAAAAAAAAAGAGGAAGGTTCACAGTCTTTTCTTGATCAGGGTGACCATAGCTGTTATCCCAGGTAGTTTGTGATCCCAAAATCCATGTGAGAAGTGGCAGATTGGTGCTTTCATTAACCACAGTGACTTTTTGGAAAGCTTTCTGGCTTATAATGTTAATTATAGCAAGTTCTGCAGTCATGCCAGTCATTCTTTATCTCCTGGTCATTTTGGGGATCTCCTCAAATCATAGATTTCTCTAGCAGCCCATTTAGCTTATAACACTCCCTTATCTGTGATCAATTTTGAATGAGGTATCAAAGGTGCTTACTGGATAGCCATATTGACTAAGCATATACAACTTTTTTCAAACTGCATTACCACTTCAGTTTCATTGCATCAAGGGAAAGTCTTTTAGACATGTGGCTTAATCCTCACAATTATGAGTTTGATTTAATGTCATTACTTGTCTCCCTGTTGAACCCTGATAGCTTCAGCCTTTCTGCAGAACATATCTTCATGTATTTACTTTTAGGTGAGATATTTACTAGAAAATAGACATTTAACATCAACTCCCTGTAACTTAAAGTAATTACATGGTTGAGATTCTCGTGGTTCTCCCAAGTTGAGTCTGTGGCTGAAGAAGTATTTGTACTGGTCAGTGGATTGTGCTGCTGAGGTAACCCTGTATGCTTCCCAGCTCCAGAACCCAGCAGCAGAAATAGCTAAGTTAACAGGATTTACCAAGAATTTCATCAGCACTACAAAGATAAATTATTGCCACAAAAATATAGATAGATTATGGGAGGGTAATCTGAAGGAAAGATTCTGAAGAAAACATGTTTTTTGGAAGATTGCTAGTACTTTTTCAAAATGAAGGGCTCTTCAAGGAAAGAAGTAGAAAAATAGATATATCTCTGAGAGAATCATATTTAATTAAAATAAAACCCAATAAATAATCAATTGTGTACACAATTTTATTTTTATTTCATTATTTACCATATGATAGTTAGACTTTAATATGTAAAATTATTTAAATTTAGAATTCATACATTAGATTTGAACAATTCAGCAAAAAATTTTGCATTTGCATTGTTTTTGTAGTAAAGTATTTTTCTTGATTTTGCTAAATAACTTGCAGTTGGGTAGATAAGGGATTTGTCTTTCAGCATTTCATAATCTTCTCAGTATCTCAGTAATAAATTCCAATATTAACAGAAATATTTCCCGAATAAATGATGTTTGTAAAAATTCATCTAGGTTAATGTAGCTTAGATGAGGTTACCAACTGGCAAGCGGGGTAGACACATGTAAGCATAAGGTGTTTTGCTCAGGTTGATGGGATTACCATCCAGTCTGATGTCTTCAAGTGCTCTACGCACATAAGTAAAATCTCTCATTTTGCAGAAAGTATCTTCATGCATCTCTTGAATGTTGTTGTTCTAAAAGAAAACAAGCAAACAAGAAAGAAACTATCAAAATAGTTACCTGAAAATGATTTTTTTTACTCTGTAACACCATTTATGGATGTATTTTCAGTGTCTAGAGAGAGACTTGCTTGAACTCAAGAGCCCAGATTGTGGCAGCAAGTCATCAACAGAGAAATCTTCCAATCAGGGGAAAATTTCTTGGGCAATGCAAAACTTCAAAACTAAGTGACTCAAACCGTGTAGTAAAGACAAGTGTTGAAGGAAGAGCCTGGTAGAAGTATAGAACATTCTCATTTCCAGATTACAGTGAAGAGCCATACTAAGACAAATTTGATCCACGATAGGCCAGTCCAAAAATCACAGAAACATAATTATCATCCTGACACCTTAATACGCCTCAGCCTGCAAAGGTACAACTCTGTAATTTGATCTGTGGCAATTTCTTTCCCCCCGGCCCTCTCACATTAGTTTAACTCACACCTGTATATATACTAGCAAAATTGAATGCTTTTGGTTTTATTCGTTTGATTTAAATTGTTCTTACATGCCTTACATTCACTGAGCTTCCATTCTTGAAGCTAACCATTCTTAACAATGAATTGCTGGAATAAAGCATTCCAGGAATGCTTTGTCCATTGTCAGGAAACTGGGGACTAAAAAGCTCATTACCTAAAATGAGGGCTGAAAATTTTTTCCTTCTCTATTCCTTTGCTAGTGAAAAATTGGTGTAGACAAAGTCTTGCTCACTAACTTTTTTCTGTAGGACATAGCACTGAATATTTAATTTACAGGCACAAACAGGTGAAAAGGAAGTCAGCTAGCAGGCAGAGAGTTTCAGTAAATTTACTTACTAAAAGTTCTAAGTTAAATGATGTGAGGTACATGACATTGCTTACTGAAATGGGGTTTTTTGTATGATGAAGCAAGTAAAAACATCTGATAAACAAAACTGTAAACTGGTACACGAGAAAATAGAGGGAAAGAAGCAGAGCTGGAAAAGGTTAAAAGGAAGGATTCAGAATGAAACTATTAGATCATAGCAATTCTAGAATTTGATTTTTGAAAAATATTTGGTTTTTTTGTAAAAAAAATTGTATTACAAATTCCGAAAATTAATGCTTAGCTGAACTCAATTTTACTTCTCTAAAAAACTGCAATCACTAGTTAATTTTATGTTTCCCATAGCTTGTTTAGTCAAGTGAGAACACTTTTGGATAAAAAGAAGAAGCACTACAAGACAAATATTTGCCCTTCTGAGTTGTGCATATGCTTTCAGCGTGATATAAAGAGCCATTTCTTTTGTAGCCTACCTGAAGATGAAGAGCTTGTAGGCTTTCAGGGAGTGGCAATGGAATGTGATCCAAGTTATTGTCAGTGATATAAAGATGCTGCAGTTCATCCAGATTCTAGAGGAAAATGGAAGAAAACAGAGGGAAATGAGAGACATATTTGAAAATCTCTGGCAAGTAAGTTTGAAATCTATCACTGCAATGAGCATCACTGGATAGCAAAACATTTTGTTTCAGCATGATATGGTGAAAAGACAGAAATTCATGAATGAACTCTGATTTGCATAGGTTGAGAATGTTGCTGATAAGGGTTAGGTGTTCAGATTAAAATGAAGGGGAAAAATGTTTTTCAGATATCTACAGAATTATTAAAGATGTCATTTTAATGATGATGTTGTTTCCTTTCTTTTGTGACAAGGCTAGTCAATTTTGCAGAAGCATATTGTGTTGAAGCAAATTATAACTGTATAAGAAATGCCTGAGTTAAAAATACATTTCTCATTTCATTTCAAAAGGTAAATAATTTTCTCCCTTGACTTGTTGAAGGAATGAGTGCTGGCAAATCTGGCAGACATTATAGCTAGGCTGCTCACAGTGGTCTTTGAAAGGTCACAGGGATCAGGAGAAGTGCCTGAGGACTGGAGGTAAGCCAGTGTCACCCCTATCTACAAAAAAGGCAAGGTGGATTTATGGAACTACTATTCAGTCAGCTTCACTTCCATCCCTAGAAAGGAGATGGAGCACCTCATTCCAGAGGCCATCTTCATCCCCAGGGATAATAAGAAGGTGATCAGGAGCAGCTAGCATGGATTCACTAAAGGTAAATAATGCTTGACCAACCTGATTGCCTTCTAAAATGAAACAACTACCAGAATGGATGAGGAGAAAACACTGAATATTTTCTACCCTGACTTCAGCAAGGCTTTCAATGCTTTCTGTCATAGTATACTCAGCAAACTCAGGAAGTGTGGAGTGGAAGAGTGGAGAGTGGATTGAGAACTGACTGAACAGCAGATCCCAGAACGATATAATAATCAATGGCACAGTCTAGTGGGAGGTCTGCCAATAATGCTGTCCCTCAAGGCTCAGTGCTGGGCCCAGTATAGTTTAACATGTTCATCAATGACTTGGATGGAGGAACAGATGCCTCCTCAGCAAATTCACTGATGACACAAAGCTGGGAGCAGTAGCTGATACCCCAGAAGGATGTGCAGTGCTCCAGAAGGACCCCAACAGGCCGGAGAGATAGGATGAGAAGAACTGTCTGAAATTCAACAAGGGCAAATGTGCTTTCTGTCATAGTATACTCAGCAAACTCAGGAAGTGTGGAGTGGAAGAGTGGAGAGTGGATTGAGAACTGACTGAACAGCAGATCCCAGAACGATATAATAATCAATGGCACAGTCTAGTGGGAGGTCTGCCAATAATGCTGTCCCTCAAGGCTCAGTGCTGGGCCCAGTATAGTTTAACATGTTCATCAATGACTTGGATGGAGGAACAGATGCCTCCTCAGCAAATTCACTGATGACACAAAGCTGGGAGCAGTAGCTGATACCCCAGAAGGATGTGCAGTGCTCCAGAAGGACCCCAACAGGCCGGAGAGATAGGATGAGAAGAACTGTCTGAAATTCAACAAGGGCAAATGCAGGGTCCTGCACCTGGTAAATAATAACCAGCAGTACAGACTGGGGGGCGGTCTGCTGGAAAGCATCTCTGCAAAGAAGAATCTGGGGGTCGTGGTGGGCAACAAGCTGTCCATAAGCCACCAGTGCCCTTGTGGCCAAGAAAGCCAATGGAGTCCTGGGGTACATTAGGAAGAGCATTGCCAGAAGGTCAAGGGAGGTGATCCTGCCCCTCTGCTCAGCCCTGGTGGAGCACATCGGGGGTGCTGTGCCCACTTCTGGGCTCCTCAGGACAAGAGAGAGGCATGGAGCTCCTTGAGCAGGTCCATTTGAGGCCTACAAAGATGACTGGAGGACTGAAGCATCTCTCTTGTGAGAATAGGCTGCACTTCTAACCACATCCTCTGGAGAGAGGAAGAAAATATTTTCCCATCACACCCAAACTTACTTTAAATGCCTCATTTGGTATCCCTCTGTGACCAAGCCTGTTCTTACTAACATCAATGAATGTTAAGGTAGTTGGTAACTCAGGGAGTTGTCTTATCCTATTGTCACGGAGCACCAACTCCTGAAGTTGGGGCAATCTTCGGAAGGCATCCTTGTGGATATCTGATATGAAGTTTGCAGTCAAATCAATCCTCTTTAAATGGTCTGACAGAGAAATAGGATACAACAGACTTATAAGAATGTATTTCCTGAAATTTAAAAAAAACCCGCCTGTGTCATTCTTTATACATCTTTCAGTGAAAGACTTCAAAGTTGAGTTTTAAGATTTCTGTGTCTTTTGGGAATCTTATAAATTATTACCTTTTGGAAAAATTGCACTAAAAGGAAATAAACTTATGTTTTACTACCTTGTTCCATATTTCCTATATGTAAGAAATTTGATATATTGACTTCTTTATAAAATATACTCAAGCCCTTTTTCCAATTAGAAACCCCCCAAAATTAAATTGAATATTTGGGGAGTTTTATTACTTTTCTAAAGATCAAGTAAAGATCAAGTAAATAGCAAGTAAAAAGATCAATTGTTATTTATAATAATTCAAAAGTTTGACAGAGAATCTGCATCTAATCTATGGAACTTTATGCTCCAAAGTAACAAAATGCATGTGTATTTATGTGTAAAATTTACCATAATCAAACATTACATAAAATATATCACTATATTTTTGGTTGATATGAGCCAGAAATAATCAAAATTAAAGCTTATTTCAATAATACTGCTATCCATACTTAAGTTAGCAAAGTCATTTCTGCTGATCTTCTTGATTCTGTTATAGCGTGAATAGAAATATGTGGTTTTCTTAGGCAATGGCGGAACAGCATGAAGCTCACGATCATCACAGTAGACTGTGGTCCCTAGGCATGTACACAAAAGGCAAGTGGGAAGACCTATCAAGGAATTTAAAAGAAAACACTTTGTTAGAAAGGACATGAATAAAACTCATGCATTAATTACTACAATGAAATGCTCACATAAGCACTTAATGATCAGTCTTTGTCCATGGTAGAGTACACTTCCCATTCTGCTTTGATCACCAAATCATATAATTGCAACACTAAAGTGATTAAATTCTTTTTTTAAATGAACTTGTTTTTCTTCCTGTGCCTAGAACAATTAACTTGTTCTAATAAATTGTTTCTCAGACTATAATAGACTACTTGGTGACAGCAACCAGCCAGAAGTTGATTTCCCCTTAATCTAGCAGGTGTATGCTTCCATCTAGATGGAGGAATAATAGCTGATGAATGATTTTTCTACCTCATCTGTCTCTCTGACACCCTCTTTTTCTTCTCCCCTTTTTATATTTCTTTCTACCCCTCTCTCTCTCTTCCCCTCATATTTACTAATAAATAAAATCCATCCTATTGACTTTGGCATATGGTGTCATTTACATCTTTATTCAGGCAGAGGCATCCCTCTAACAATTTTAATAACTGATTGTAACACTTGTGACACTGACTTTTTGATACATCTTTTATGAGTATATTATGAGTATACATTATGATTATAAATCAGCATATCTGTTTTTCAGTTTTTAATCCCACAGAAATATTTTTCTGTTTCATGTTTTCCTCCTCCTTGTAGCAGATGGGCTGGCTTGCTCTTGTTATTTAGAGAATAGTAGGATAATTCAGGAATGTTAAATTTTTTTCTTGAAGATTAGTTTTTTCTCCAGGTCAGATGTGGTTACATGAGAGATGTACCTTCTTAATCTGCCCCAATTACCTGTAGATTATTGAGGTGCTTTTTGAGGCAAGATTAAAGAATCAGTAACCATAGTACTCTTTCATTTTTATGTGATAATTGCTACTTGGACATCCAGGAATACAATTTCCCAAGAGATAAGGATCTTTTTACGCTTTCCCTAACTTTCTCCACAGGACAGATTAAACTGGATGCAGAGAGTAGGTCTGATACAGGGAAAAAATTGTTCACACTTTGAACTATTCTGACAAATCTAGGCCTGAATGAATATTGAGTTAAGGATGGCTGACATTATTTCATAATATTGCGACATAGTACTATAGTATGGGGAAAGGGTTTCACCCTGTCCTATTTTTGATCTTGGAGGAGTGGTATTTTCCACCTATGTCTGGTGGACACTGAAAAAAAAAACCAGAGGTAGGGGAAGAATTCAAAAATACATCAACAAGAAAAATGCGTTTGGCTTAATGTTACTGAGCCTTGTAGTCTTTTATTCAGTACCAGAAACATAGCTGGTACTGAATATAGCAGCAACATCTTACAGGAAAATAAGTTGCTGAAATAAATGAAGACAAAAGCGAAATCTGATTTGTTACATTACTGTCTTGAGCATTTCTTTAGTTGATGTACTACTTGATTTGCATTCAGTACTCAAAAATATTGACAAATACAGAATTCACCTTATAGAATATTTACAGGATATCATGTAATATCTTCTAATTTTAATTTTTTTTTTCTGGAATATCCTTGGAAGTTCTCATTCCATTTTTATTTGTTTTGACAGTGTATATTTTTGCATGGTCAAGCTCACTTGTAGTACGTACCAAAATAAGACTATGAATTATTAACTTCACTGAATACACAATTTTGGAAGCAGGAACTCTGGGTTTTATGTTTGGGGTTGTTTTGTTTTTGTTTTTGTTTTTTTTTCCACTTAATTTTTCTTCTATGTAACTCAGCTGTAGTATTGGGCATAGTAGAAAGTAGGATTTTCCTGTTACTGTATGTTGATCACCATACAACACAAAGATCCCTCACTGAAACTGATAACTTTAGTGACCTACTATAATTTAGAGGCGCTTCTGACAAATGCCAAAAATTAGCAGTGCAAAATTTGTGTGGGAGAGGAACAGATTATGTTTTGCAAATTTTAATTCCCCAGCAAGATTTAAGCTATTATTTCACTATAGATAGTCAGAAGAACTGGAAATTGTCTCCACTAAAATGTTCTAAGTAACTCCCTTTCCTTAAGTTTTTCTGTTTATAGCTTTCATGGTCAAAAATTCTTCAACATTTTAATTTTAATTTGTATTAACACATTTATGAAAAACATGTAGTAAATCATTATAAGTAAAGACAGTTGATAATGATATTGAAATCTAAGACAGAAATACAAGTACTGGTAGCATTTCCAACCATCAGCAAATTTTCAAGTGGCAAATCTTCTGGAACAACTGGCACAGTTGTTTTCATAGTGAAATAGTATGGAAACCTTTTGACTAGGCACCTATCTGACTTTGGAGGAGAATTCAAGATAGGCATATTGCATCTTTCTTCAGTAAGAGACATACAGAAACTTGTACTTCATTTTCAGTAAAAAAGAAAATAAAATGGACTTGCTCAAAATCAACACTACACACAAAAACATTTCTCTTTCCTACTAACCATCTTGAGTCTGGGGTCCAAGAACCCCTGACCCCTGTGCTGAAGACCCATCAATTAATTTTGGTGTTGATGCTTCATCCTCAGTTTCTTCTGTCAATGGTGCAGAAGAATAACTCTCTTGAATTACAGAATGTAGTTTTGTCCCAATATCTGTCTAGGAAAAATTAAAAGGAATTGTTACTGTTTACTTCCCTTGGAAGCTGTTTCTCTTCCAGTTACTCTTATTCTTCCACTAGAGGTCACACTAAATCACTGAGATTTAGTGCTGGAGCTGTATTTTATCCAGGAGCTATAATGAATTCTGATGATATATAAACAATTCATGAAAACCCAACACACATGTTCACTTTTTGTCTCTGTTTTGTGTTTTTAATGTATGCACACATGCATATAATTCATTACTGAGAATATATTAGCAAAATTATTTTTCCATATTTATTTAAAGATAAATTAGATTTGTGATAAAAATTGACAAACTGTATGTAAAAAAATTAAAATTTGCTGTGAAATAAGAAAAAGGGGGCAAGTTATTTACCATAAAATTGTAAATAGTACCATCATAAATCCAAATCCAATGTAGGTGTGCAGGTTCTACTTAGAACACTAATATGATTTTAAAATATTACTAAATAATTCTGATCTCCAACTTCACATACAACTTTCAAATATGTTAAAGACTATGGTTAACTTCATTCATTAGTAGCTGTATTATGTAGTATGAAAAAATTGATATAGATAAAATATTGGATAAAAACTTGGTTTTAAAACACTTATAAAATTTGGAAGATCCTTGAATGGAACTAGAAAACTTTTTTTTTTTTTTTTTTTTTTTGTCCTTC
This sequence comes from Onychostruthus taczanowskii, assembly GCF_017590055.1. Lineage (NCBI taxonomy): Eukaryota > Metazoa > Chordata > Aves > Passeriformes > Passeridae > Onychostruthus > Onychostruthus taczanowskii. The sequence goes on from NW_024500461.1 coordinate 5,033,072, forward strand.
ATTCAACATAACTAATCAAAACAGTAAATTTTGTCAGGTTATCCCTAATTCTAAAAATGCATTCTGTTGATTTTCCTATGTGATGATTCAGGATAAAAATTATGATGTAGCAATTTTCTTGTTTCACATCACTGCACATAAAAAGAGTATTGCAGACTTGCCAGGCTTGTTGCAGAGGGGTCTATGTTAGCAAAGAGGCAGAGTTGTTTTCTGTAATTACCCAGACATAGTTGTGTGATCTTTGCAAGTTACTTTCCCACTGTATCTTCATTTCCCCATGTGCAATAACATTGTTCTGCTGAGCCAGAGCCCCTTTTGAAAGTGCACTCTTTATTCTTTAAATCTAACACAATTAATTAGTATCATTACAGGGTTTTGCATATCTGAGGTGGTGTTAAAAATGTAGGTAATTGTGGAGACCCTGGGGGGCATCCCCTCGGTTAGGGGGACAAGAATCTTCCCCAAAAAGCTGTTAAGACCCCGTTGGCCCCTGTTCCTATGTTTGTTCCTATGTCCCTGAGCCACTCCCTCCCTATTCCCTTATTGGTTCTCATCTTTGTACTGCCCCGAGACCAGGTTCACCTCGAATAGAGAGAAACCTGGACCCGCCATGTGTGTTCCTGGGACCTGAACATCTTACGGGCAGCTGAATAAAACATCTGTGGTTACCATGCAAAGGTCCTTTTTGATTCCTTACCCTGGACTTTACTAGCAGCAATTCAGGCTGCAACAGGTAATGCATTAAACCCTGTGAGTGCTGCGCCCCTGTGCTGCAGTTAGCACTCCTTATCTTTTTCTAAGACACAACCAAATACAGGAATTTTGTCACAGTATCATTCCAAGTGCAAAGGCACCAAAGCCCAAAATTCTGCTTCAGTTTTCATCCACTGCAGTTTTCTAGCACAACACCACCACAAAACTACTGAATCACAAGTCTTTCACCTGACCAAGCACCTCCTTTTTTGACACCATCCCACAGCTACTGCTTTCTTTGCTGTCTTCATGAAGAACCAGTCATTGAAATCAATCACAGTAGTGTTCATAAATTCTAATTGTAAAAGACAGGTAAAAAGTAATTGACTGACCAAACAGTTAGAATTTTTAAAATTTGATTTTGTATGTAGACTATAGAAGTTAAAGGAACTAAAACACCTAACATCTGGATTGCAAGCATAGGCAAGTCTTAGCTTTATTTGCATCTCTCTGTATGTGTATATATTTAATATGTAACCAGCAGCTAAAGGGATGTGATTCTACCCTTCTACTATGTTCTTGTGAGACCCCACCTGCAGTACTACATCCAGCACTGGAGTCTCCAGCACAAGGAGGACATGGGCCTGTGTGGAGCAAGTCCTGAGGAGAGCCAAGAAGCTGAAGACAGACTGAGAGAGTTGGGGTTGTCCAGCCCAGAGAAAAGTAGCTTTTCAGTGCCTTAAAGGGGACCTACAAGAAAGCTGGAGACTTTTTAGAAGGATATGTAGTGATAGGACAAGGGAGAATGGCTTGAAGCTGAAACTTTTATATATTATTAAATTCTTTACTGTGAGGGGGCTGAGGCATTGGAAATGGTTGCACAGAGAAATTATGGATTCCCTTGTTCAAGGCAAGGTTGCATAGGTGGATGGGGCTTTGAGCAATGTGTGGTAGTTCAGTGTCCCTGTCCATGGCATTGGGGTTGGAAGTAGAATATCTTGGTCCCTTCCAACACAAACAATTCTATAATTCTATGACCTTTGAAAATTTTGGAAAAAAAACACTTTACTTCTCATAATAGACTGTCTTGCAGCATAGCTGTATATAATTACTTCAGTATTAAGCATTATGATCCTGGATTGCCTCAGAACATCTAAGTAAATACCTAACATCTAAATTTTTTGTACATAAATAATTTGGTTTAGGTTATATAATGGCAATAGGCTCAAATATTTTATATCAATTAGTTTTGCTGAAGATAGAGAACATGAAAGCAATAAAAAACCAGTAAGCACTCTGAACCACACAGGCTCAGATTTTGACTAAGAACATTTTAGGTTTTCTGTATATTCTTTAGTTGTATTCTACTAAGCCACAGATGCTATTACTAATTAAAGTTTATGGATAAAAATGCCCCAATACAGTTACCAAGGTCATAACCTCACAAAATGCAAGGTAATCAAATGAGCAGGATGACCTTCAGCTGAACTGAGTAGCTTGAGTTGATGTGAGTAAGGATGCACCTTGTCCTTCTGTGCAGACAAATACACAATGTTACCATCTGCAGCATTGACAGTAGACAACTTAACCAGGAATGGACTTGGGGACAAATCAAAAGAAGGCTTTGGGAACAAAGGAAATGGGACAGCTGTTCTCCGAATGGAGGAAGCCTAGAGGGAGAGATACATTCCAGACTTTTATTGACCCAGGTTAGTGCTGCTCTAAAGTTTTTGCACATGCTGTCTACTTCTTCACCAGATTTGTGGAAATCAGATAAGAATCCCTCTTCTGAACTTCAGAATTAAATCCAGAGATTTAAGATCTGTTAATGCCTTTATAGGCAACTTTTGTTCTACTGAAAGTAATATTCTATAGAAGAGTATTTTCAAGATAGGCTTTGTAAATAGGCTTCACACAAAAGATAATTTTCCTTTCACTTGTTATGGGGTTTGGGTCATCTACACTGACTGCCACCTCTCTGCATATTTGGGGCATGTTTTATGGAACTTACTACTACTGATATTTATTTTATGCTTTCTGAGGCTTCTTAGTTGATTAATCACTGCAGCTGTTGGGTAGCAAAGCAGAGGTGTTAACCTCTAGTACTTCCATTTCTACACTGTTATCTCTTTCTTAGGATGTTACCTAGATTTGCAGATACACAGTTGAAAGTCTCCAAGCAGTTTCCCTGCAAATGCACTATGTCTGGGGTTTAGGGAAATTGTTCCAAATAGTTAGCTTTAGCTATTCAGTGTTCTGCAGTTGTGAGTGTCATAAGAAAATAAAAATGATTGATGTTAACTTAATGATGTTGCAATTTTTATGCTTGCAACAGAGTAGGAGTTTATTGATATATATGTTTTACATACCAGACCCAGAGCATGAACAGTATTTTCTTGCTGTACATAACTTGGACTTGAACCAGTGACCTAAAGGTAAAAGTCTGTTTCCCATTATTGGTCATCTGATCCATGCAGCTTTGTATCTTTTACAAGTTTGATAAATCATGCGAGATTGTAACAAGACAAAGATGTTTGTTGGACTATATGCTGTACAGAATAATCTCTCATTTTCCAGATGTTTGTTTATTTTTGGCAAGTGGACTTTAATTAAAAAAAAAAAAAGTTGAAACATAAATGATTGTATAACACTTAATGGCATTATTTTCCATAAGGTTTTTTGGAGGGAGGGGTAGCCTGGAATTAGGCAGGGAGTAGACTTGTATTTCATCTGGAAGAACATTGTAGAGAAATACAATAAAGTGTGTTTCTCCTAGCCAATATCTACAAGTCTTCAAATAATAATCTGCCTTCCAAGACAGTTTTAATACACTGTATAAGAAAAAACTGAAGGGGTATCACATCACCTATCTTTAGCCCTCTGTGTAGTTAATGGTTACCCTACTCTGTCTTTGGAATCAATCAAGAGATTTAGAGAATACCAGTGCAGATTAGTCCCAGAGCATACCAAAGGACAGTGATATCTTTCCTAAGATTGCATGGAGTACCTACTTTTTTCCCCATCCTATATTTATCCAATGTGACCCCATTTTCTAATGAAAGTTCTTAGTGTGGCTAGCCAATTCAGAGGCACTTTCAGACCAAGAAATTACAAAAGTCAAGAATGCAGAAATCAGAACACATAAATGATCAAATGCAATTGGTAAAATCCAACTTGCGACTTGCCATCCATAGGCTGGGAATTTAGTTTATATTAGGATTGCTTCACAGTCAGTACAGAATGAGACAAAACTTCTGAAAAGTAACTCCAGACGTTGGCTACAGAAATTCCTTTTAGGGTGGGCTCTTTAGTTATCTATATCTCACCACTGACAGTAAAAGAGGTGAGACAAACAAAAGACTAGGAGAGGCTCAGGAGATTTTTATGTCTTTTTTATGTGTCTATTTTATGTCTACATCTTTTAGATCAAAGCTCATGTATTACATGTGATAAGTTTAAATCCACAGGAGAATCTGATGTGTGTTCTGTTTCAGTGTTTCTTTTACTGCAAAAAAATACATTTAATTTACAAATAAAAATTCAAAACTTAAAAAGAGGCATTTTAACCTTGAAGGAACAGTCGTTCCACACACTGACCCATCAAAAGGAGCTGGTTTCTCCCACAGCTGTTTTGAAACTACCAAAGGCTTACAAGAAAATGTCTAATTATGGTAGAAGTTATTCATATAATCACAGAATGGTTTGGGTTGGATGGGACCATAAAAATCATCTATTTCCAACCCCCTTGCCACAGGCAGGGAGGTTTGCTTTCCTATCCAAAAGTGGCCTAAACTTGTTCTTGAAATTTGCATTTGAAGACTTCTCCTATTGTTCTATCTTGAAATAGAATTGTTAGTCACTGCAGACAAGTGAATAACAAGCTGTAGTCAAAACCTTTCTGAAAAACTAGAAAAATTCCTATTAGAGGATAAAGCTTCAAAAGACATTTGATTCTCTGATCAGCTATGTGGCCATCTGACTTGTACATTACTTGTACCAATTAATAGGGTTTTTTCAAAGTTGATATGATATTCTGAAAAGTCATTGTATATCCATTTTGAAGGCTCTTATTTAATCAGATACCAACCACAAAGACAGAAGCAGCAGTGTAAGCCTCTCTCAACCCTGCAGAATGGCAAGAGTGAGTTCTTGCTCAAGGATGACTCATCTTGGTGTGTGTTATGCCAACAGGAGAGACAGTTTGTGTGTGTGCACACAGACATGAGCAAATGTTTCTGTGGAACTCAAGTTCTGAGCTTTGTGCAGGCACCAAAATGACCTATTGCTAGTTTGATTCAAATTCAACAAGCTATCAACTAATGCTAATCAAAATGCATCAAATATTAACCTTTCACTGTGTTTCTTTCTGAATATTTTGAGGATATTTTACAGCTCGCCTCTTTTGTGTATCAGACCCAGACCAACCTGCATTTACCTCCCTTGCTTTTCTGCTTATTCAGTGCTAGGCAAACCATTCTTAATTAATTGCTCCTTAAATTTTCAGCCTCACTGATAGCTTATCTTAGCAATGAAAATATTTTTCTGATGTTCCTATATTTTTGCTTATTTTCCTAACTTAGTTTTTCCTACCTAAAGAAAAAGTGACTGATTATATTTAGCAGACACTGTGATAAAATTGCAGTGCCATTTTATTAGGCATTAGTAGCTGATGTACATAAGAATCTCTCTCCACCATTTGTTTTTCTCACATATTTTCCAAACAAAGTTGTAGTTTCAAAGAGGGAAAAAGTGAGAAGCTCACACAATAATTCCTTTGAGAGTCTGGCTTGATTCTATTTATTTTAAAGAAGGAAATCTCTCTTTGTGTATGCTTTCTGAGCAGTTGGGAGACCCAGTCTTGACTGTGGCCTCTGGACCCTATCATGATATAAATATTAATTCAAAACACTAATGAACTGTAAAGAAAAGGGGAGATACATCAGCTCATGTTTATACTGTTACTGTCTGTTTCAGAAGATAAATCCAACACAAAGCTTGTACACTTACAGTGACATTTCTTTGCTGTATCTTTCCCCTTGAGGACCTTGGAATTCTTTCCTTCATAAAAGGCTTTTCTTTTACACTGCCTTTTTTTAGCCATTATCTGTGAAAGACTTGATACTGCTATCTTAATGTCACTATGCACATTTTATTTCTGAGTAGTATATTACTTAAAATTTTTCCTGTAATAATTTTCATTTGGATGCAAAGGATTAGCCAGGTCTTCTGTCTCACTAACCTGGGATCTTGGACACCATTGATTTTATAATCCATAATGTCACCTAATATGTGACAATACATAGCTTTGATTGAGGATTCAATGCAATTCTCACAAGTAATTCACATCTAAAATTACTTTCCTCATGGAAATATTTGCATGAAATAAAAGTATTCCACGTATACATTACACAATCTTTCCCAACTTAAGATTATTCCAGAATCTATGACAAAAATAGACTTCAAGTGAAGAATATCAAGAGCCATTATCTATAAATATTTTCAGAAAAATGTTTTCAATCAATCAATCCAATGAAATGTGTGTGTATATACACACATACATTCTACACAAGAAACAATACTTCCAGAGTATGAGAATTAGCAAAGTCATGAACTTGGACTCAGTCACTCTTACTTAACTGTATTAAGATGAAATTCTCATGCTAAGCTGAAACAGATGTCTAGGGTTCATCAAAAGTTATTTGAGGAAGATAGGTGTATGGGGTGCGCTGGGATGGAATAAACTTTCCCCATGGTATTCCTCAGTGCTGTGCTTTGTCTTTTCAGCTGAAAAAGTGTTGATAATACACCAGTGCTCAGCTGAGCAGTGCTGGCACAGCACCAAGGCTATCTCTCCAACATTCCCCTCTCACCAGTAGGGCAGGGGTGGTCAGGATCTCAGGAGGGGATAGAACCAGGACAGTTGACCCAAGCTGAGCAAAGGGATATTCGATATGGCATCTGGTCAGCAAAAAGAGCTGAGAGAAAGGAGGCAGTGAGGGTTGGGAGTGGCCCTTATTATTAAGGTGTTTGTTGTCAGGAGCACCTGCTACACGTACTCAAGTCCTACTTCCCTGGAAGTGTTTGGCCCTCACCTGCTGACGGGAAGTAGAGAATAAATCTGTTGTTTCCCTTTGCTTCTGCACACAACCTTTGTTTTTCTTCATTAAACTGCCTATATATCAACTCACAAGTTTTTAACCTTAATTTCTTTCCCTGTCTCTCTGAGAAGGGGGAGTGAGAAAGCATTTGGATGATCACCTTGGTAGCCAGCTAAGATCAACCCACCTCAACAGATATCCCAAGAGAATGATTCATACTTGTCTTGGAGCATGGTATTGGGATGCCAAGCCTAATTTTAACCAGATAGAATGAGTGGAAAGAATCCCTTTCTAATTATTTTCAGGTCTTTCCACACTTTGATGATTACACATCAACTGGGTGATTACAGTACCTAATAGTCTAGAAAAGGACACGCTGACACAGGTGCTTTAATTCAACTCCTTGAAGTGCACAGGATAATTTCTTCTTCAATCCACGTTGAAATTAACAGCAGTAGCATCTGGATGCATCTGAAGTACTAGAACTTGCCAGTTTCCTGCACCTTCTGCTAATCAGTTGGATACACAACCTTGCTAAAGTTTGCGTTTTTGCCAATGAGTCTAAAAATGGATTAAACAGAATGGCTTCTATTTGCACATAACTGAATTTTCAAATCTTAAATTCAAGAAACAACAACAGAAAATGCTTAAGTTTTTCTCCACTGTTTCAAAAGCCTGAATACATGATTCAGAGCTCTCTAAATGGAAATTCAAGTCTTAAAGAGTTACTTCACACAGGCTAGATCTGTTGAAGGCCTGCTGTTTGTCTGGGTCTCTGTGGTATTGCTCATCATGCAAACTATGCATAATAAAAACTAACCTGCGACCTTGAATAAATATTGAATTTTACACATAGATCCACTTGTGTTGTTCATATAATTATGATAACAAGATTTTAAGCAGTAAATTCATAACCACAATCAAGAAATCAAACGTATTCTGCTTAAAACTTGGGTGACATCAGTAATATCAGTAATTAAAACATAATTTGCAAAACTGACATGCCCTATCAAATAGTACACTGACATGTCTATAAAATTTGCTTGATTTCTACAGCACTGACCACTCATATCTCCTGGGATATGGGGAACTATGAATGCTTAGGATTCTCTTGGGTGGTACGCAGTATTAGGAATGCAAGCAAAAAAAATAAGATTTTGGCTAAATATCTGCGAAAAAAAGGCTCTCACAGGGAGGTCCATCCATATGCAAAACAAAACTCTGTTCAACTGCTCTGTTGGACAAACTTAACCTGATGAATTTTAAAAAGGCTCTCTGAAGAGCTCAGTAATAGAAGATAATCCTGCTCTGGAAAAGAAGCTTACCAGTTTACCCTGACTCTGCCTATTCTATGCCTTCTAAAAAAAAACCAATCCGTGTTGGGATCTCATATCTTTCCTTGTTGGATGCAACATCAGTCACCCTGAATTTCCTTTTGGCTGGAAAAGAACATCGAAGGCTTGCTTTATCCTTCACTCAGAAACTTGGAAAGGGCCACCCCATGTTTTGGTGTTATAGGACCTCACAGAGAGCACAGCACAGGAGAATCCCACCTACCATTAAATGCATTACTAAGAAATCTGTTGTTTGAATGAGAAAAACTCAGTGATGAGCCACATTCAAAATAATTTCTCCCATTTCTGGGAAGGAAGTAGTTTCTGTAAGAATGATAAAGGCTTCATTTCTAAGAGCAAAGAGACAGAAACTGTGGTTTATTAATCAATGTGAAATAGAGCACAGCATCTAAAATTGCTAATGACTTTATCAGGAAAGTGAGCTCAAATAGAATCAAGCAGAGCACAAGAGTGGCACAAGGGAAACAGGCCAAAGGCAAGGTAAGTTCTTTACAGCAAAATTCTTCTCAATCCTTCTTAGACTGAAAATTGATTTCTACAAATTATAAGGTTCTGATCTTAGTGCTAACTTTAGATCATTTTTATTTCTTCAGTTCTTATGTTTTGAAATACAGAAGAATAAGTTTTGAATAAGACATTCTTAAATTGTCTCTGTCCTTTGATTTCAAAGCTGCTATCCAATTTCTCTCTCACATTGATGAAAGAGTAGCTCCTGTCCCTCCTGCTGTAATCATGAATCTTTCAAAGGATTGTATTTTCATGAATTATGCATTGTTATGTGAAAAAGCACTAAAATATTGTGTATAAAAATGAAAATACCATATTATTAAAATGTTATATTTTTCACTCAACCTCTATCACACACAATCCTGAATTAGAGAGTGCTTATATTACCTTCAGGGAAGTTGTGCTAATGTCTAATCAGCAGGGTGAGAAAAAAATTAACATAGCCTTTTAGTAACTGTAAAGAAATACAGGATTGTAGAAGAGGAAGGAAGCATTTAAGCCGGCAAGTGGAGTCCCTTGCTTCTACAGGTGACATATCTTACCCGCTCTTACTGTATCAGAATTTCAACAGGTTTTTCTCAATAATTTTTCTTACTTTCCTGTTTTTAAATTCAAACGCTTTCCCTTTCTTTTTTCTTCCTTCTGCCACTTTCCTAACAGCAAGAGAAAACGTTAGCATTTATAGCCTGACACACTTGTAGTGAACATAAACCAAAGGAAACACCATTTTACAATCTCATTTAATGGGAAATGCTGGAAATTCTGTCTCAACTGCCTCTGTGCATCACCCAGACGGGTAAATTACAATGACGATCTCCAACAGAATTTGTGTAATTAAATGGAGACCTGAGGAAAGCATGGTACCTTTCACCTACTCTTACAGATGACCACAAATAAAACCCAAAACAATTACAATATATTTTGGCTGTGTTTGTAGGTTGGGAAAAAGTGAATGAATTGCAAAGGCAACAGAAATCACATGAGTAGATTTGTCACATAAGTATTTTCATGGTGAAGAAAAACGGATCAGTAACTACTGCATTTATGCATTTTGGAAAGACAGAATAAATTAAGTTCTAATTACCTCTACTTGGTCAGACTGCTTGTTTTCATCATAGGCAAATGGGTGAGGCAGCTCTCCAAGTGGTATGTCATAGAACTCAGAATCATAAATTATGGTATCACTGATAGGGGCAGCTCCAACAGACTCAAAGATAAAAAATCCCAGAAAAACATTTACAAAGGTCTGCATTTTGTTTTCTTTTCTGAAAGAGAAGAAAATGGACAGATGGTAGGAACTCTGGTGTTGACAAGGAATCTATGACAATTTAATGTCACAAATACAGTACTTATATATAAAACCCACAATATTTCTGATGAATAATTCATATTTATTTGTCGTGGCTCAGTGGTTTAATCTGGTTTTCTTCATGAAGAGTCCCTGGAGCTGAGAATACTTCATACTGCTTTGGCCATATACTCATATATAATTTAGAAAAGACCTATGCAATTTTATTGGTGTTAAAAAAATTGGGAATAATATTTTTACCCTTTCATCTAACTTCACCTATTTTGATTGCAATTAGATATGAACTTTTGAGAAAGTAGAGAAAAGCTAAATCATTATATTACTTATCTCTATCACAATAAATAATCTTTTGGAATGTAATATTATATCTCTCCTCCATCATAAAAAACACTAAACAGAAACAAAAAAACCAACAAAGCCACCAACCTGTTAGAAAACATTAGAAACTCTGTCATCTCTGGATAAGTGTAATCAAAACACTTTTCACCCATTGGTTTTTTTGTCAGGACATAATTGTACTTGGTGTGGCACATCTGGACCATACTTTCACAAAGGTCTTGGGAGCAAAATAAAAATTAATATGTGTTCTCCATTGCCCTGTGGACAGCAGTGCCAGTACTCTGAATTCCTTCATTATTCATTCAAAATCATTTTTAAAGTAGTGAGAAATCGTGGTGTGGTGTATTCACCTGTTCTCCTTAGAAAATAGAATTGTAAAACTGAATTATCACCCATTTAAAGTCCTGTAAAATTGAATTATCACCTATTTAAACTTCCAGAATTTTGTAAAATGGTAGAAAATTCATGCTAGGCTTGAGAAGTAGTGTGTATACATTCCCTTTTCCTTGTAAATTATGCATTCACTATTATCATATAAGGTGCCTGACACAAGGCTCTATTCAGCCTTCTTTACTTATATCTTTATTTATCTACAGCTCACATTAATTTCACCAAAAGCCCAGTGATAATGAGTAATGCATAAGTCTAATAAACTGTATTCCTTATGTGATACATACTCTTAAATATTTAATTTCAAAATTGTAGCGACTTATAATAAAGTACAAGTAATTCATGAGACTTTTTTTTTAATGTATGTACTGGGCAACAAGCTGAATTTTAGCTTCATGAAAAGAGGTCTTTATAAAGTTGGTTTAGGCATGAGGATATGAAATTCCTCTGGGGATGGTCAGTAACACAAGGCGTTCATTTTTCTCTCATTTTCTTTATTCAGAAAGACTTCAGCTGCTGCTGGAAGAAGCTAGAGTCACTGGCTCTTCTCTTTGAGAAAGCTTAGATGAATTTCACCTTTCACTATTAGCTTCCAATATTACTAAAAGTATTCCGCTTTATTAAAAAAATAAATAAAGTAAAATAAAATAGAAATTCAATCAATCTCTGAAATAAGCAAGTATGCTAGAATTAGCGGGTTTTTGTTGGTCTTTATGTTTTCTGCTGCCTATTTTTGACAGAATTGGTTTTGGTCTTGCTTTTCCTTTCCATGTCATTTATCTCAGATGATTCAGTTATAGAGGGTGTTATCTATCAACCCAAAATGCAGTACTAACATATATGGTGTAATTTTTCCTCTGAATAAAGAATTTTTAAATAAAAAAATTGTTCAATATGCATAATTGTTTGCATGTCACATCGCCTAGAAATAAAAGATTTTTTAAAGGGTATAAGGCTTGATAAGCATGAATTTTTGCATATATAGAGAAAAAAACAGCAAATATCTATGGAAAAAAAATGTTTACCTATGGCTACAGTATCTGCACTAATTTGCAGGGTTTGCATGTCTTTATTTCCCTTTCATGTAATATATTGGAATGCACTGTAGAAATATTGGCATCTGCAGTAGCTGTAAGATCAAATATTTTTATGAAGATTATGTACACCTCTCACAGGAAGGAACTAAGACATAACCAGGGAAAAATGGTCTCCACAATCTGTGAGCTTTGAATCGGTATTAAGCATGATAAAATAAAACACATACTAGTATTCCAGCGATAAAAATTCAGCTAAGAGAGAAGTGCCAAAACTTACCTTTAGCTTCCACTGTCTCAGATGGGATGGAGCTACTCAGAATGCGGAGCCAGTGCTGTTAGACCCTGACCAATGGCAGTGGCATTCTGCGGCTGTGGGAGGTAGTACAGCTTCTACCGTCAGCTGAAGACCTGAGCCCAGGAAGTTTCTCACACTTCAAACACCTTTAAGATATGATTTTGCTGAATTGAATTTTTGGAAGGTCAAACAAAGATATGTTGTAAGGAAATGGCATTTATTTCACATAACATTTTTTTACCCCTTCCCCTCAAATTTCTTGTTGCTCCTACCAATATAGCAACAAGACTCTTAGTTGTACTCTGGAAACAACTTTTTTGTATTACCTGATAACCTACAAATACAAATTTGCCAGTGTCAAAAATCAAGGCTTAAGAAAATTGGGTTATATATTAATATTTTCCCTATATGTAACATCTCTATTTTGTGACTTACTATATTTGGTAATAAGGAGGTACTTTCCCCCCACCTTTACGTATCTGTAAGTACTTATGAAGCAATGTTTATAGAATACACTATTTCCAGTGTTTTTCTTCTAAGAGGAAGTGCCGCTTTCTTGATAGATATGAACCTCTATCACAGGCTGCAAATGGTGGGCACAAATGATGCACTCTAGCATGGGCATATACTTCTATTACACCAGAAAAAAAGTTTCACTATATTAACATGTCTAGCTATCTCTTTTCCTAATTGATTGTGTTTTCTTTATTATCAGTTCCTACTTAATTCTGTACTTTTATATTATCAATATTTGTACAACATGCACCTATTCCTCTGAATATTTTCATCATTTTTCCAACTCTTCAATGAAATATGCCTTCTAATACTGTCAACATCCAATATTAACAACAGAACCACTCCTGTATCTCTGGAAGGATGTAAGGTTCATGTATAAGTCTCCAATGTGCTAAGGAAAATTTATTACCTTTGCTTTATGTAACTTCCACAGCAATTTTTTTTTTTTCAATAAGGCCATTCTAGTGGACAAAATTTGCATGAGGCACTAAAAGCACATCAAGAATTTTAAGCCACGTGCCTTGTGGCAAGAATCCAAGATGTTTGGCCAATAGGTCAAAGGGTAGAAGAGTAATAGCTCTGTTAATAGATAGTAGAGGTTAGGGTGTTGTGGGACATACCAGATAGCTCAAGGTATCATGTGCTGTTTTGGCAATGGAGTGAAGTCTGCAGTGGCTTTTAGGAATATGACCACTCTTGGGTGACAGACTTCTTTCTTAGGAAGGTTTAGCATGAATTAATTCTATGAAAATAGAGGTCTTGAATCATTAAGTCAGGTATTTTTAATTTCTTTTTTCACTGTCTTTCCTGTTGCAAAAGCATCTTCTTCCATGAAGAATCAGGGCAGTAAGTAGAGTGAAAACACCACACTGTTGTGTCCTGTTGCTCTTCTCTTTCTTCAGATCAGTAGCCTCAGTTTACTCCTTAATTTAGTGATCTAGTTGCTTGCAATGCCTCTGTATGCTCCTTCCTCATAACAAAGCAAACATCAGTACCTGCTGCAGCAAAAATTCGTCATTCACCTTCTTAGTGCTACTAATAATTGTTATGCTGCTCCGTTTGCAAGTAGTTAACATTATTTCTCTTTTCAGTATAGTATTTTCTGCTGGCTTGGTAATTTAAGATTTATTCTGCTAAATCCTCACTTCCAATGTGTCTCCTTCGTTTACAAAACATATTCTCTCTAGGCAGGTCCAGTATTCATTCCTTTCGCTTGTGCAAAAGACCCCTATATTTTATATTTTATTGAAGGAAAAATTCTTATCGGTAACAAGTTATTAATATAATTATTAATGCTTATCTTCATTCTTACACAACTAAGTAGACTTAGGCATGCTGAGACCTAGGGCCTGAAACCTTTGTATGTTTTGGTCTGTAGGTTTGCTTTTTTTGTTTTATAAGACTGATGAAGTTCAAACAACTTTGTGTCTGGATCTTAACTTTGATTTAGTGGTATACTGTATTCCCGTCAGAATACAATATGCTTTGCTGGCCTTGTTTTCCAGAAATGCTAAGCAAGTAAAATTAATTGAAGGCAAATGTTAACTTGCAAATATTGTATTTCTATTTTTTGTTGGAGCTAGGAAAACTTATCTGAAAAAATACATTTTATATAAAGAATTTTACAAGCTTATGAGAATGATAGTTTGCTAAGCACACAAATAAGTGACGGTTTTGTTTGTTTTGGTTTATGCTTTAAAGAACAAGAATGTGGAGATTGAGTGGTGTATCTGTAGGGGACATGCCTTAGTTGATGCCAAAATTAATGTTTGGCAATTTGTTTGAGATGGGATGACAAAAGTCCTAACGCTAGCAATCTTAGACCAGCTAGAAACCCAAGAGACCCAAAAAAAAAAAAAAAAAAAAAAAAAGATAACAGAAAAAAAAGACTATTTAGATGTCTTGTGGCTTTGCTGAGCAAAACCCCAAGCTTTTTATAAAGCTCACAGAAAATTTGCACTTGAGTTAGAAACAGATTCAGATCACTGCTTGCATTTTCTGAGTCCTGTTATCACAGAAGATAATGAAGTTCCTGAGACTTGGGAGTGATCTTTTCATGTCCTCTAATTAGTCCCTTCACTGACACTTGGGTTTTTTCCAGATCCTCTGGCCTTGTGCAGTCTAAGTTACTGTCTTGTGAACTTCCTCAGCTGTCTTTAAATCTTGCTGTTTGGCTTAGTTGGGCTTGATTAAAAGCTCACTGAAGTTAATAGAGAGTTCCATCCCATTCAGTGGTTTTTGGGGCACTGCTTAAACTGGAAGCATACCCAGCTGTGACCATTGCCTAGCACATTCCTAGGAAGAATGTATTCCCACTGCATAACTTCTGGCAGCAGTAAATGAATTAATTTATTCCCCTGGTTTTTTGAGAGGGCTTTGTTTCTGTTTCAGTTCTCCCAGATCTTGGAGGTGCAATGACTCCTAAGTGTGTTCTTGAACTCAGTGCCAAAGCCTCAGGGTCGTCCTATTCTTGTTTTTCCAAAGCTTTGATTGTAAAGCACTGAGCCTTTGATTCAGACTGTCAACATTCACTTGTTACAATTTTTTCTTTGCTTTCTTTTCTTTCAGTCCTCACAGATTCATTCCCAGGAACTTATGATAAGAAAAAAACGTGTGGAAAAAATGCTACCTTTGCCATAAAATGAAAAATCCTGTCTGAATCTCAGAAAGAGCTTTGGTAATGTACCAACTTTCCCTCTTGTCAGCTTCTTGGCCTGCCAGTCTGAACAGAAGCAGAGGTCTTCAGTCTACTGTGTCAGCTCTGGAAAATTCTAGTACTGATTTTTAACAAGAAAATCAAGATATATCCAGCATTGAACGGAATGGCAGGAGAATCCCAAAATAACTTGTTCATTTTGTTATTTCACCTTGGCACCTGGCTAAAAGAGTCTCCTGGTCTGAAGCTATAGTGTAAGAGTAATAAAGCAAACTAAGTTAACATGCTGATGTATTCTCATCTAGAACAATAGTAACAAAATAAAAGATCGCATTCTCCTGGGCCAGGGACCAGTCCTACATAAGGGGGGAGGTAATACATGAGTGCTCCTGTGATGGTGACAGTAAGTTCAACTGTTGGGTTATGCAGTCTCTTAAAACGTCACATTCAGTTTCCTCCAAATATTTCATATTCTGTGACCAGAAAAGCATCTGTCAGATGAACAAAACTGGGTCACTCATATTGTGTTACAGAGACAATTGTGTTTTGGTCAGAAGTAGGAAGTCCATGAATATTCATTTCTCAAAATATGCTATGACTCATGAGCTTGTTAATGTTAGTATGAGGAAGCAAATGAATGTTTGCTTTCTTTGAGTTTACTGTAGACAAGTAACTGCAAAGTAGATGTAACTCCTTCTACAGACACTTTAAATTCTTTGGAAAGACATATATTATTGTGAATTTAAAAAAAAAAAAATTTAGGATTTAAAATGACTTTTCAAACAATATCCTTTTACCTACACGTATGTACCTTTACCTAATTCAAATTGATTGGTTTTGGTTTTCTAAATAAAAGTAGCATTTAGTATTCCAGATTAGGCCCATTGAATGAAGAATTTTACTACAGTGCATATCAAGGAGCAGTGGATCAAACATCTTTGACATCTTACTTCTCCCAGTCATTTAATATTAAAATCCTCCAACATTTTCACAGATGTTACCTGATGTACCAGTGTGTCTGCTTCATGTCCAAATAAAAGCTTTTCTCACCTTGTTTTTGATGACTTTATTATTTCCTGCATCATTACATAGCATTCATTTTCCAATCTTAAATATGTGGTCAGAATTATACTGAACAAATGAAAAGCACGATGTGAAATTCTGGAATCGTTGAAGATACTACGATCAGTTTCAGGGCTAAAATTCAGGCCAGTATTTTAGACTGATTTCTTCTGCAGTACTGAACACTCTTGACTCTTTTGTTTGTTTGTTTGTTTGTTCTGTAGGCATAGGAAGAGGATGGAGAGAGAGGAATCTGCTTTGATAGATCCCTTGCCTGTCTCACTATCACTTGCATTTCATGAAATGCTGGATTGTGGAATTTTGTTCACCCTAGGGCCCTGGGAAAAGGAGAGCATCGTGTGAAGCTTGCTGGGACTAGGGAACAAAGGCTGGATAACAGAAAAACAAATATCTCAGGGAGCAGGAGAAAGGAAGGAAATCATGTGTCTGCAGAAGGGATTAGCATATCCATTTTGCTCATCAAAGTTAAAAGAAGTACAAAAGAAGGATTTAGAGTGCTCCAACTGTTCCATCCCCTGTGCAAATTAGCATAAACAGCAGGGAAAAGAGAGTTAAACAGAAAATGTGAGATAGCTACAACTGGTTTTGCTAGCAAAGTCTTGTTTAGATTCAATTATTCCTGCATAAACAGTGAATGCAAGCAATAAAAAGAAGCTTTTTAATGAGTCACAGAAATAACTACCCTTTACATACAGATCTATCCAAGTGTCTTATTTATCATGTTTGCCTGATTTTTTTATTCTTGATGGAAGATTCCTTTTCATTTAATCTACTCTTAAAGTCTGTTATTCTTTTCCTCTATGGTTACTTTAATTGTCACCTCTTACTTCCATGGTTGATGCAGGCAGATAGCATATGACTTTTTCCCTATCCTTCAAATATATATTGCTCCTTTTTTTGTACAGCCTGTCCAGCTGTTCGGTTTTGGATTTGGGGGGTTTTTGGTTGGCTTTTTTGGTTGGTCAGGGTTTTTTAAATCTTTCAGAAAAAAAAAAACCACGACAGTTTAAAATTTGTCAGATGTATGCTAGATCCATCTAATATTGCTTACTAGCAATAAAATCTCAGAATATTTTCATGCAGTCTGGTCTACCAGACTGATGAACTTCTAAATGAGCATTCAGAGTATTATTTCCTTGCATATGGAAAGGCCATATCTATATAGTCTCTGATACATCATTGCATTCAATATGCTTGGAAATTCTTAGTTGTTAAGAAAAAGCATTTGTTTCAACAAAGACCATGCACATTTACAGTAGAATCAAACAATCCATAGTTATGGCAACAGGAATGGATGGCTCTCACTTTGCTTTCAGAAAGGGTGATTTAGAATCTTCAATATCTGCTTCTGAAATTACTAAACTTTGTTGCAAAATGTGAGCAAGATCCAAAACTTATTACTTTCAATCACCTTAAGCCAGGCTTGATATAAAACTCAAAGATCCTATTTAAATACATGGCTACTTTTAAATCTCTAACATTTGTTTATATAATAAGCCCAGAAGTTAAATCCATCATAGCATGCGATTCATTCTTTCTGCATTATATGAATTTTAAAGCAGATAAAACATGTCAGATTGTCACTATATATTGTATACGAATAAACCATACTGTTAGCCTAGAAAAGCACTTTGGAAACCAGAGAAGTCCAATTATTCAAAGTCTGCTAAAACAGATCTGATATAATAAATTATGTTCCTTGCACTTTGTTTTATTGATAAAAAAGTATCAAGAGAATATATTTTTTTAAGGATATTTAGTAATTTTGGTTTTGAAACAACTGGTAGGTAACAGTGAAATATAATCTAAGTTGGTGCCTAAGATAAAAATTTTTCCTGTTCCATACAGATATGCTTATGAGAGAAGGAAAGATGATTTTTTTTTTCTGAGAATTTTGCTGGACAAATCTTAATGGGCCAATTTTTTCTACCTTGTTGCTGCTTCTTCCATACTTTTGAAGTGACTTGGGTTGCAACACACCTGGGCTGGTCTGTCGGGTACGTGCCTGCAC
This sequence comes from Onychostruthus taczanowskii, assembly GCF_017590055.1. Lineage (NCBI taxonomy): Eukaryota > Metazoa > Chordata > Aves > Passeriformes > Passeridae > Onychostruthus > Onychostruthus taczanowskii. The sequence goes on from NW_024500461.1 coordinate 5,051,361, forward strand.
GCAGATCTGTGCAGGTTATACCAGAGCTCCTCAATGAAGGAGGATTCAGGAATTCCCAGGGAGGCCAAAGGCAGGAGTCAGTTTCAGGCTCACATATTTGGATTCTATTCCACTCACATTAGACAGACTGTCATTCTTCTAAAACCAAATTTACAATTTGCTGTTTAAGAGGTATAATTTACATCAGTTTTGAGAAGGAGCAGGGAAAGAAATTACTGTTCTTTCTTTAATCATGGTTGAATATAAGATAGTACTGCTGAGTATGCAAGCATGTGGTGTTGCAAAATGGTTTTTATTAGCATACAGAGCTATTGTCTGCTGTTCCAGCCCAGCCTGTGGACTGGTGGTGTTAGACCCTTTCAGGAAAATGCAGTTCCTGGCCCCAGAGATGGAAAATTTCAGTGTGTTTTTGCTTAGCTAAACAAGTACAGTTCAGAGCTGGGTTATCATATTTATCTCTAGAAGATGAATGATATTTTGCTTGGGATTGAAAAATAAACCTGAAACAAAGTTCAATAAGACAAGGATTTGGAATTCAGTAGAGCACAAGCTTTGTCTTATATGTTGACATATCCCTTTATTCAAATGAAACTGTGAACACTATTATGCTACACTTATTTCATGGATAGAGAATAGAAAAGATTTTATGTAGCATAGTGTCCTCAATATCCTGAGAAAAATTGAAATTCATTAGCATAAATATTTCTCAGTTTCCTATGAAGTTTGATTATGAAATTTTATGTGTACTCTTAGGTTTGCATTTTATATTACATATATTGCAGTGGTTTATACCCTCTATATGTGTTTCCAAAATGTTAAAAAATGTTTATAAAGAAGTTGGCATGATCATTTGCATTTGACTGCCTTCAACATTTGCAATATAATGGAGTTCTCTGCTGTTACTGAATTTGTTACAATATGCATGGATAATAATAATTTGTAGCATTTTATGTCTTATAACAGAACAACTCACTAGCAAGTAGCAAGTAATTCTCACACACAGTGATCCCAAAATGTTATAATTCCTCCAGACTGTAGAATACAATCTGGGAATTACTAGTGCAGTGTTTAAACCAGTCATTTTAACACTTTGCTTAGTCACCAGTGTGTCAGACATGCTGTTAGTATCCAGGTTCTCAAAATATCAGTTGCGCCCTTCAATGCCATAAATGCATTGTCTCCTTTTGATTGTTTCTTCTAGCAGGAGCCAAGGTAGTGGCTCTGAGGGTTTGGATCTCAAGGGAAGCTCTACTGACACAGAGCTTTCCCTTTAATTCCCTTTAATTTACTTTGCTCTGATCTAGTATATTGGAAATGTATCTTATGGAATCAATGATTAAGTATGGGACCTGTTAGATGATCCAACCCTGAGTATAACACAGAATTTCAGGCTCTATCCAGCTTTTGGATGCTTCAACTTACACAGCTGAAGGTACAGAGGGAGTGGTGGCACGCAGTGGGTGCATGGGAGGTGGGTGCTGGGTCAGAAATCACGGGGCAGAAGTGAAGGAGCAAGTTGCACAGAGTGAGACAAGACAGAGCTGGTGTGGGCCAGGGCTAACCACAGCCCGACTGCAGGGCCTCTGGCACTGTAAATAAGAGACACGTCACCCTTCAGCCAATAGTTCTGTTTATTTGGTTTGAATTTCTGCTTTAAACTGTTTCTTTTCTGGGTAGATGTGGAAACATGTCCTTTGAGACACTAATGTACAAAGAATGTGAAAATCTTGGTTTTTCTCATAGGCTTTAAGGAAAACTATTAATTAGCTTTAGTTCTTGCAATGACAGTGGACTTATTTATTACCAATAAAATAATGTGGCTGTGAACGAGAATTAAAGATATTTTTAATCAAACCTTCATATTTGGAAAACATCTTTAAAATGTTTGGAGAAAATAGCAACACAGTTTTTTTGTTTTGTTTTTTTTTTTTTGCAGTTCAGCAAAAGTGCAGGTCGCTGTGAGCATGACAATGAAGAAAACTATAATTTGTTAATAAGCAGCATGTGAATTTCTCAGCCATTTTACAGGTCAGACATTCATATTTTTAAAATGCAGATATTCAAGAAAAATACTGAAGTTAATACTCTGTACTTATGTGTGTGGTTGAATTGAAGTATTAAAACATTGCTTTTCAGCTCTATTTGAAATATAGGTGGCGTTTCCCAAAAGTGTTTTTCTGGTTTATACACATACACACACATAGAGTCACATACACAGAGATCCTGGTAGCTTCAAAAGATCTCAAGATAGTGTGATCAAATGGCCTTTAAACTTTTATTAGTGGCATTGTCTTTTAGGAGGTTTCTTTGTTGTGTTTCATTGCCTGCACAATGTGTCATTAACCCTCATAGCTTAAAATCAGAATTTACTCAGGTCACCATCTGCATCAATTTACCACGTGGTCTCTGCTCTGCAAAATCCATCATCTCTCTGTCGCTGTTAACAGAACAGGACCAGAACAGGGTGATGAAAGGCCTTTTATCCAGCACGCTCAATACCTGTTTTCACACAAAGATGTGTGAAGGAATCATTCATGGGGAAGTTTCAGCTTGTGCAATTTTCCTGAACTCTATATACCCAGATTAATCCAGATTCATCCAGTTTTAGACTAAGGAAGTAACTCCAACTATGTGCAGAGAAAAATTCTACATCCAGGCACCTGGGAAACAGTGTTAAATTTCATTGTATAAATGGCACTTTATTTTTGTTTCTGTCCTTTGGTGAGCAGTGCAGTGATTATAGTGCTGTTTGCCCAGATGTCCGCAGTTATTTTGCTGATTCCTTTGGTTGTCAGTTGGTCCACTGTAAGTAACTGGGGAAAAAATTATCTGCTGGCACCATGGCAAAAGGCCTTCTGTCAGCCATATAAAAATTCAGGTGGAAATTTTAAAGTTTCCTGACTGTAAGAGCAGTAGAGGAATTGTCCTATGATGGCTAAAAGCCTTTGGTCATTTTAGTGTAAAATCACAAAAACGTGTTAATTAGATAACAAGTAATGGAGATTTTTTTCTCCAAATGGTAAAGTTGTACATGAAGATCAGAAAGGTTCTTTTAGCATTTGGGGAAAAGGACTAAGTGGGAATATTCAGCTATAGCCTGTTATAGTCAAAATGGCAGGCAAGAAGCAGTATTTGAAACTGGGTCTTTACAATGTATGAAGTGTATTCGAATGGCCATGTACAAGGAGAGAAGGAAGAAATAAAGAATTGCTGTACTGGAGATCAGAAGGAAGATATTTTAATAACTTTATAAAAACAGCTTTTAAAAGAGCTTTATAAAAACACTGACAAGAGCCATGCACAGGAATAACAGTTCAGGTATATGAAACAGCATAGCATGTAGTGCAAATATTTACACCATAGAATTGTGGTATCCAAAAGAAGAGTGGGTGAGATATTAGCATCAGTAAGGAAGGCACATAGATGACATTGTGGAGAATTGTGAAGAAAAAGAGTAAGCTCCATTTTCTCCATTTAAAATTCCAGTTTCTTTAATATAGTTGTCAGCAGGAGACTGGGGAATTCCTACCACAGAGGTTGAAGATCAAGTAGTGTGAATCAATAAAGTTGTCCAAGGAAAATGAGCAAAGGGAGATCTGCAAGGAGTGGAAGAGATTGAGGGAAGGACTAAGAGCTACTGAACAATGACCTGAGAAGTAAGAGGATATCCAGTTACTGATGTTGCTGTTTAACACATAACTAAGATGCAGAACAACCATCTTTTCACATAATCATTTCCTGGAAGAAAGGAAAGAAGATATTCTATGTATGCAAAGATGTAAGTCTTCATCTCTTTTGTAATTTCTAGTATTCATAGATTTTCATTGCCTTAGTAAATTCTGAGGGACACAGCTGCAGCTGGTGAAAAATATCAGATTTTCCTGTCAGAGTGCAGATTAATGAAAGTTGAGGCCTGAACATTTTATGGTGGTTTAATGATAGCTAATACATAAGCATGATAGGCCAAAACTAATTAAAAAATGGTGCAGTGTGGCTTGTAAAACTACATTGCTGAAATAAAGCCATCTCTGAGGTAAATCACTTGGAGCCTGTGGTGAGCTTAGTCTACTGGCAAAAGCCATTGCTTTCATTTACACCTCTGAAACCCCATTAACAAAGGCATATTTTGGCCACGTGCTACTTTAAATAGAATTCAAGGGGAGTTAATAAGTCAGACATTTCTATCATTAAAAAGAATCCTGCTGAGGGGACCAGTCAGTTTTGGTTGCTACTCTATAGTGCCAGTGACTGTCACTGTATCAGCTGCTACAGAGAAAAGTTTGTTCCTGAAGGACTTAATGCAAGAGAATTTGAAATGGTTTCATTTCATTATGTCTGGAATTTTATATCATTGAATAAAGACAATAAAGGGAGCAGAGGAGAACTCCATAACATATAGTCTGAGAAGAATAACCAAAGGCAACAAAAACTTTCCCTTTGGCAGTTAGTTTTTTCCCTTTTACTCCATGAAACATGAGAACTTTCATTATATAAAACTGTGCTTTCTTCTGAATTTTTCCTTTAGGTTTGCCAGTGAGAGATGATGATTTAATTCTTTCCAGATATTCAGTTGATTTAATATAATTTCTTTCATGTGGAACAAAAGGGGATAAATGGGCACAGATCCTAGAATATCTATTCTTTTTCACAAATCCTTAAGGGTACATTTCATGGAATCACAACATATTTTTGGCACTCAATTCTTGAAATAATTACACGGTGTTTGATTATAAGGCTGTTTATTGAAGATCATATGGTGTTTGTCCTGTGTCCTTACCCTGTTTTTTAATTTTGTTTTAATGGATGGAGATGTATGCTTGAATTAGAAATACTATTAAAACAGACATATTTGAATAAGAAGCCCTCTTGTCCAGGTTCTCTAGACACAGCTGTTACTTTTGCAAACCCAGAAGCTTTCATGTACCTCATTCTCATTTCATTTCTCTTGGATTGTTTCCAGAATGGCTTGAAGCATTGATTATGGTTAAGAGCTTCATTTTCCTCTAACTAAAAACAGTTTCATAAAAGTGTCCATTTCATAGTATCTCTTATTCACTCTTGTGCCTCTTCGTCTATCCTGTGTCTTTTACGTGCATGCAGTATGTTTCTTTTGTGTGCTGCACATATTTAGTTGGAAAAACTCATACTGAAACGAGCATATGTATCACTCAATTGGGAGCTATTGACACAAAGAACAACCGTGCCACTGTGGAATTCTGGCAAGAAGATGAGTCACTGTGGAGAGGGAATGAATGATCCAAACCAACATTTTATTCCCTAATTAGATTTTGTATTGAAATAAAAATATGTTGTGTTAAGGTTGAGCCAAAAAAGCAGCTCTGTGGGTACAGGGATTTGGTAGGAGAGCTGTTGAGTATTTTCTTCTCAGCTTTCCCTTTCCTTTGAATTGCACTTTCAAACTTAACATCTATTTTTTTAATGTTCTATATATGATTGAGGTAGAAAAGAGCTTAGTGAAAATTCGCAGTTTACCTTTTATCCCTTCCTTCTCCCTCCCTTAGGTTTTTTTTTTTTAATAGGAGCCTGTAGGATCACTCTCCCGGTCTGGGAACAGCTGCTTCACTGACTTAATTGTCTCAAATGAGGGAACAGCTGAATTTTGTTGCTATTGCTGTCATGGCCATTTGAAAACAGTGCTGCTGTTCTTACTGTCCAATTGTTGACCAGAATCCATTTGGGAACGATGTAACCCAATCTATCTGCATAGTAAGAAATTCACTTTGGCATTCCTGGAACCCCAGAGGATGTAAGAACAGACATTTATCTGCCTTTAAAAAAAAAAAAAAAAACAACAAAACAACTGAAAACTGTTTGTCTTGACAGGTAACCTGTTCTTCAGTGAAAAAAAAAAAAAAAAAAAAAAAACAAGTTCGATTTCTGACATTCTAAAATATTATTTTAAATTTAAATTTGGTCCATATCAATCAACATTAAGTATTCAGTTGTTTTCCCATCACGAATAAGATGACTTTACAAAGCCACCCCATTTAGATGGCCAAAGATTTTATATTAAGCAGTGTTTGGACAGTTCTTTGAATTTCTTTAAACATTTTTTCTATAACCATCAAATATTGACTTTTCTCCTTCAATATGGACAATTTTTTTCCAATGTTCCTAGGCAAAAATAGGACTTTTTCATTGCATGATGTGAAATGGAGGCTAGCTTAAGAAGCAAAACTTAGCTTTTGATGTTGTAGTACATCTGAGACATGATTCAGCGCCTGAAAGTATTTATGGGGCCTCAACACTTCTGTAAAGCCCAGCTAGTAAACATGCCTCTGAAAATTAGTAGCCCTTGGATCTTACATCAGCCAGTGTTTGATATGTCAGCTGATAAAACTAAGTATATAAGCTGATAAAGAATGGAGAAACATATGTTTTACAGGATGAAGACTAAGCCTGAGAAGCTGCCAGAGCTAACTTGCCTCTGACATTACTGACATTACCTCTTCATGTGGTTTCCAACTAATGAAATTGATGGTTGTGGCCTACTACCATATTCCTTTTGGAATTCATTCTAAAAAGTATGAAGAAAAGCATGAAACATACAGAATACAGCAATGTATGATCTGAAGAAAGCTCAGGGGTGTCATTCACACACCTGCACACTTCCTTTGTGTTTGGACTGTGTATTAATCAGTGCTTTAGTCAGCATTACAGATATTGAACACTCACTCTTCGTTGGTGCTGTCATGCCAGTTCCCAAACTCTAGACCAGGCTGAAGGATTATAAATCTCAGGCTATAAGCACCTTTGTAGACTGATATTTTCCAAGATTTCCAACTCCCAGTTTTTCTCCCTAAAAGCACAGGAGCATCTTGTGTCTGCTTCCCCATTCTTTTACTCTCATGAAAAGGGATGCACAGTAATGCTCTCAAGCTACCTTCTTTTCCAAATGTTTTTCCTTCTTCCTCTTTTATCCCCTCATCACAATTTTTTCCTCTTCCCTTCCTAGTCATCCTTTTCATGTCTTTTATTTTCTCTCTTCTAGTATTTGACTTCTTTTTTCTTCCTTATCAAGGTGTGGTTATATTGGTTACATGAAAAATGAAGGATAAAGTTGTTTTGTTACTTTTTCAGACATGGACCACAAGAACATTCCACAATATCTGGAAGTACTGAGTAAAAGTGGTAACAACTAAGGCTCCTGTGCATATTTTTGAGATCTCTAAGATTTCCCCCTAAAAAGGCTGGTTTTCTACAATTAAAATACTGTGAAAGGCCACTTTTTTAAAGGTGGAAAAAGGCCATCAATAGGGCTAAAGTTATATATAGTTAATATATCTTTCAAAGTAAAGGATGCCATCCACAGCTATTTTGACTGTGACCTGTTAACTGATTTCTGATTTGTTCATATCACATCACTTCCTCTTCATTACAGTTTCTATCTGCTCCTACAAGTGACAAAATAACTCCATGATTTTGTGATGCAGATGAGGAACTCCCACCTAATTCTGGCCCAAGGTTATACAAGCTGTCTAATTTTATTTCAGCTTTTTTTTTCAGCTGTAAAAAGGACAAGTCCTAACTCATATTTAGACAAGGTAAGAGGCATCAGTCTGAGGACTGTCTCTTGAAAGATATTCCCAGCAAGGAAGTTAACTGGCCAATAGCTTCAGTAATTCCCAGTACGTTACGCATTTTGTTAAATTTGAAAAGACTCTTAAAATTATTATATATGTCACTACACACACACAGAGCAGGACAGTTTAGAAATATTAAATGCTTGCACTTCAATGGGAGGTAAATATTCTATTAAAAATGTGTCTTCTAGCAGATCAATGCAAAAAAGTTTATCTAAAACATTTCAAATTGTCTATTAATGACAAGATATGCTTGTTGTAAGTTTATATTCTTTTAAATAAGGCACATGAATTCCTCTGAAAATAGTTTCTGAAATAATGAAGACTTAATGCAAACTGTAGAAGTACTTAGTATATTCTCCCTGTAAACAATAGCAGCTTTCAAAGGAGAGGCACTCTTTTTATTTTCCTGGGTTTTTTTAAACAAGTTAAATGTTTACATGAGCCTTTAGCAACACATATGACTGTTGGGCTCTGCCTAAAATGGTGTTTTAAACAGTTTCTGGAGATCTAGAAATATTGCCTGATGACTATTTAGACCCAATCTCAGTGATCAATATAGAAAAAAAAAGTTTCAAAACAACCCGGTTGACAGCCTACTGTTTATCTGTGAGAAGGTAAACAAGAGACAAATCCTTACACATTATTAGAAAACTCTGTGGGTGTTCATTCAGCCAGTGCAATCAAAAGATGCAGTTAGAGGGGATAAAAGTGTTTCCATTTTTGCATTCACAGCTTTCCATTGTTTCTTCTGTCTGAAGTCCCTCTGGGTTTATGCCATAGAAGCAAATTGTCCAAGCTTCATGATAGGTCTCCAAAGACCTGTACTAGTACTTGCAAAAAAGTTTGAGAGTTTGCCCCAATTGCATCTTCATCTCTGTCTGTCTTGTTCTGGATTATTTTCTGCTTTGTATGTTTGTGATGAAATAGACTTCACCGAGTTGTTGAACCCATTTTTGCATTGATTTTTACCACATAATTCAGTGCCTTCATAAGCTGAGCTGCTGGTGGTTTGCTTCAGCTCCTCAGTCACAAGAGACCCCGGCTGTCATTCCCTCACCAAGCCCAGATGACCCATGCCAGAAGCAGCCCACCAGCAATAGGATTTATCCCCCTCCATGCCTTACAGTACTAACACTGGGGAAAATCCCACTATGGAGCTAGTATTAAATTTTAAGTGTAACTCACTTCTATTCTGCTGCTAAGCAGAGTTGAGAAGACTTGCTATCAGTCTTCTTCATTAGAAGCAGTTCCAGTCATTGAAAGAAACAAATCTTAGGATTCACAAAAGAGCATGAACCTCTAGTCTGGTGCTGAAAACAGCCTCCTTAGAGAAAAAAAAAACAAAAACAAAAACAAAAACAAAAACAAAAACATCTACACTCCAATTCAGTCTGCTTCTGATTCAGACAGGGTTTTGAGCCTAGATCCTATAATACCATGAAGCCTATCCTCACTGCCAGGAGAGAGAATCAGTGATTATTTGAAGTCCTGTAACAAAGTAGAGGATTACAAAGAGATTACTGCCCTCAAAGTAGGCTTCCTAGCAGTGGGAGCATGATTTCAGACAAATTCAAGGATTTCAGTAACTGGTGAAGAGCATATCATGCTACATGGACATCCTAGCAACAAGAATATTAAGTAAGAAACATGAACATTATTTTTTTTTCTTTCCTTGCCTCTGGTTGAAAACATTTGCCTTTTTTTTTTTTTTTCTGAATCCACTAAGATTTCATAAAAATGGTGATAGACCATTTTAAATAATAAAAATTATTGAAAAGACCTAGCTTGACTGAAACCTGCTGTGCCCATATGTCACTTTCATTACCCCAGTCCCTAATTAAGAACAGCTTTTCTTTGTGGAAGATGTGATTCTAGTTTCTTCATAAATTTTCCTACAAAAACAACCGGGAGTGGGGAGACAAAGTCTCAGAGATAGATTTCCAGATGTACTCTACCTACAAGACAGCACCAGCCTGGGTAAGCACAGAGACGCTGCGGGAGGTGTGAGCACTGTGAGCAGTGGGCTGTTCTGCTGCCATGGCTGTGTGCAGTCAGGGCAACCCTTTCCCTGGGGAATTCCAGATGGAGCTGAACTACCAGGAAAGGGCAGGACACCAGGACAGACATTAACACCACATGCATAAAGATTCCTAAGCTAAAAAACACTGAAGAAACTAAATAAAGCTGATAGGCAGATAGTTTGGTTATGGATGTAGAATCATAGAGTGGGTTAGATCAGAACAAACCTTTAGGATCATCTAATTCCAAGAGCTCTGTCATGGGCATGGAACCTTCCACTACACCAGGTTGCTCAGAGCCTCATCCAGCCTGGCCTTGAACACTTTCAAGCATAGGGCACGCACAACTTCACTGAAGCCTTCTCTCCTCCAGGCTGAACAGCCACAGCCCTCTCTGTCTTCACAGGAGAGGTGTTCCAGCCTTCTGATAAACTTGGTGACCCTCCTCTAGACTCATCCCACTGCTACAGAGATCGAGGCAAAGCCAGCAAGAAGAATATACAGGCTGTTGGCAGCAGTGCAGGGAGTATAAGAAAAAACTGTCTTGGGAAAGGTATTGAATTCATTAAAGGGTAGATTTGCTGGAGCTGGCACTGCTAGAGGAAACACAGGGCCTAGAAACAATATCACTTCTACTAACGGGTGAGATAGTAAGTTAGCTAGGGCAGAACATGATGTGAATTATGGATATTGTTTCATACACTTGACCTGAAGTGGTTATTACCATTCCTGAGTATCACTATCACTACCACAGTGTGGTGCCCTGTAGTGCCTCTCATCATGTTTAAATGGGTAAGCAAGTCTGGGTAAAAAAATGCAATTATGGAGGAGATTTTCAGTCAAGAGAAAGACATTAACTTGCTGACTTTAACAGCACCAAAGATTCTCAGCCATGCTTGGCAGAAGTGGGATATTAGCTGTTTAACAATCAACACAGAAATGCAGATGTTACAGTAACCTGATTCCAGATAGATAATGAAAATAGCTGCAATTTGATATCAGCAAGTATTTTTTCTAGTCTGGAAAAGTGAACAGCAACTACTTGTAGCAAACATTGGAAACCATTTGGGTGCAGCAAGGGTCACTGAAAATCCCTCCAATGACACAGGATATGTGCTGGTGTTAGTAATTGCAAAAGAGCAAATTTGTTTTCTAGTTGTCTTCTGAATTTTTACCTCAGTGTTTGTGTTCAGGTGTGTTGCGGTGTGTTGTCATGGTGTGCCTCAGTTTCCCTGCTCCGTCCCCTGAAATTTCCTTCCCCAGGTGGGGTGTCAATCACCTCTCCTTTCCCCCACCCTTGACCCCTGCTGGGCACTGTCTATCAACCCAGAAATTCCAGAGGGCATTGAGCGATTGCCAGGTTCAAAGCCCGTTCTCCACCCCCTGGGGGGCCATTGGCCCACCCAGGTGTCCCTCTCACCTGAGACCCCTCCCCCTGCGCCTGGTTGGTGCTCCCTGTGTTCCCTCCCCTGCCCCTCTGCCAGGGTAAAGGGACAAGCACACCACATGGTCAGGGATTCTTGTGGAGTTGTTGCAGGGTTGAGAGGCCATGTGGCCTAGAATAAAAACTCTGGATTAAAAATTCTCTACCAGGACCCACTCCTTCCTTCACCATTGCCTTAAAGGTTTCTCCAGCTCAGGGAGGCCTGAGGAGTGACCCTGTTCTACCAACCAGCCCCAGTCCACTACCACTGGAGCTCGGGACATGCCTGGACTCGTCCCCACGTGCCCAGCTGTGACCACAGGTACTGAATAGCGTCTCTGGGGAGAAAACACCACAGGTGCCACCATTTGGTTCAGCAGCAGGAACCAGGCAAGCCAAGGCATGTCCCATGCAGTGATATTGGTAAAATCCAATACAGGTGCCATACAGGCTGTTGTGGTCACTGCCATCTATGCATGAATGTTATGGTGGTGTTTTTCCCCCAAAATGTTGAAGAACAGTGGTAGCACACTGGACTCTTGAGAAAGAAGCAGAAAATGCCAGAGAACCATATGGAGCAGGGAGAATCACACATGTGGCTACATTTTTAACTATGCTGGCAGCATCTGAGAAGGACTTTTCTTCCTGCAGAGCCAGCTGTGTTATAAAACCCCACAGCCTTTTGATAGATCCAGCATTCCAGCCTCCAGCCATGCTGGCAGACATGTCAGAAGCGTCTGGGTATTTTTCAGTTCTTGAGTCTGTCACTTTGCTTTAATACTTCTCTTTACAGAGCAGCTGTCTGTATCCTGGGCTGAGGTGATAGCACATCTGTGTTAACAACCCTAATTTCAAAATTACCCAATATGTAAGATGGATTTCTTACTGCAGAAAGCACTGGATGTTTCTGGTTTGATTAGTGAGGGACCACTGCTGCAGTATGCTTACAGTGACCTGTTCTCAGCTTCTCGTACTTGTAAATGTCTTTGTTTCTGGAATGGTATTCCATTCAAAACTGGTTGCAATGGTTCTGACAAGTAAGGGAAGCAAATGACTGTTCCTTGTTGCCAGCTGCACTTTCAGACAGGACAGATAAGAGGTGTGTTCCTCCCTTCTTTCAGAGGAAAAGAACACAATTTTTTTCTGAACCAGGAAATATCTGTGGGAAGTCATAGAGAAATCTTGGATTAGAAAGAATTAACATCAGACTTTCAAGCACAGTGATGTTTTTTACATTGTATTAGTGGGTCTCCACATTGGGAAAAGACAATGTGTTTTACATATTCTTTTACAGTCTTCTGGAACAATGAATGAACTGACTGTGTAGTGGCTAAAAGCCTACATTGTTTAGTACCACACAATAATGCAATTTAGGTCTGCTATTGTAGTCTGAAAGGAAATGTCACCAACTTTCTCAGAACATTTAAGAATATTAAAACTGTTGCAAATGGCCATGTACATGCAGTAAAGAAGTTTAACCCCCAATCAGTATTGATTTATTTTGTGAAGGTCACTGCAGCATAAATGGTTTTTATTCTACCTCACAGAGCTGGCTCTGGGAGAGAGCATCAAGATGGAACAAATTAGCCTACATGAGAATTCTTAAGATTTTCTCTTTATCAAGAAATTCCCAGATGTGGAGTCAGTGCATTGCACCAAAGGTGTAGAATATGGAGCACTTGGCAGCAGCAGCTCTTCAGCCCAACAGAAGTTTGTCCTAGGATGTATCAGGAATTTTCACTTCACTCAGATTAACTGGGATTTGACAGAAACAAATCTTGAGCATCTATCTGCATGTGTTCTAGAATTGCTGACTATTTGAAGGACTGATTTATAAGGATTTCCACATGACACTGCATTGGAAAAATAGTGGTACAGCTGGTGAAAATAACTGTTAAAAATTATTTCATCACATCTTGTGCTCTTGATTCCATCACATAATGCCCCTATCCAGCAAATGGAGTACCTTGATGCTCTAGTATCCCTTTATGATTTTGCATATCAACCTTTGCTATATGTAAGCTTAACTCTCTTTGGGAAGGTGTAGTCTTTTCTTCAATGTGCATATGGTACCTAAAAGGTTAGTAATTATTTACTGTATCTTCAAGATCCTTTCTGTATGATTAGAACTGTAAATAATGTTAATAAATGTACATATGCCTGTGAATATTCACTTTGGAGTATGTGTATTTGTTCTTTGTTTAAAGTAGAAATTAATTTCCAACTACAAGAACATAATTATTGTTATAATTTAATTAGTAGTATTGTCACATAATTCTTTTTCAAAAAATAAATTACTATGCTATTATTGAGTAAAGAACATAACTAAACATGCATACATATTGTAAAGACTTTTAAAATGTGTATTTTTTCATATAGGATGAACACAGAGGTACAGAAAATGTTTTGGTTAGAAGGACAGGAGTTTCTCAGCAATCACTTTAAAAGAACAGCAAAAATAAATGGTTTAGTGATCAGATTTCTGAATGGGTTATTCCTATGCTGGGTTTCTATACTAGGCTGTTTCCACAAGTTCTCTGGATCAGAATAAGGCCTGAATTTCGGATAAAAAGGATTGATTGTCAGAAATTACTGTTCTCAACACTTTCAAAAATCTACTTTTAAGAAGATACCTAATCTGCAAAGGAAAAATTATACCACACATAGTCTTTAAATGCTTGCTACTGAGGCCACTCTAAAAATGTTAGCAATAGATGCAACTAATTGCTTCTATCTAGAAATGCAAGAAGACTAAAATAATGACTGATGGATAGTCTCTTGTGCTGGCTAGCAGAAATAAGAAAGTCATATTCTGTCAGTGAATAGTTGACTCTAATATTCAAGTCATTTATTGAAAGCCAATATTATAAAATAGAAAAAAAAATCAACTAGATTTGATAAAATCAGCCATATTTCATTAAAAGTTACCTTCTGATATCTCCCTTGTTAGTGAGTTGTTAGTGTATTGTGTTCTAATAATTTGGACTTCTCTAAAATCCAGTATTGTGTGCATGTATGTGAGTTAGGAGATAGCTGAATACTGCTTGGAGTTGATTGTTTTTACTTAAATGATACAGTTCCTATGCAAGTGCTTTCCTAGTTCAGTAAATACCTGGGAGGGGATGTATCTCTTAATTTTCTCTTCATCACCATTGCATTAACTAACCATTCAAATTTTTATGAAGTACCTAGTCCATCAAATATGTAATCATTACTATTCTTGGTTGTATCTTCTGCAAACTAAAATTAACCAAATATTCAATGATGATCCCAAAGCTGCAGAAAGAAATTGTGTCAAAACTAGAAATGGAATAAATCAGCAGAAAACTGGGGCTTTGAGAGAACAAGATTACATCTCATTTTCTCTTATCCCTGGATTTAAGTTGGATCAATTTATTCCAGTTCTGAAATTCACTGAATGAATCCCCACAATGATATCTATTCAGTATGCTGCTTTGGATGCTAAGCCTCATGTACTTTTCACCTTAAAAGTATTAATCTTCAAAGGATGACAGCAATTTGTGGGTTATTTGCATGTTAAGTGGTTGTTCACCACGAGTCACTATCTGAAATGTCAGTGGCAGTTCTGATAACTAGTAATCATGCAGCTCATGATTTTATTAACATATGTATTCGGCCAAGTGCACTCAAGTTCATTGTGTTAGTTACTATATAACGAAATAAGGACACATAACTTGTCTATAGGAATTATGTTTGCAGGGTAGACATTGTCACATTTGACAAGAAAGATGAAGTAAGTAAGAATTTTCTTTGGAATATTTGGGATCTTACACCAATGATTTTCAATATATACACATTATGAATTTATAGGATAAGGTGTTAAGCACATGTTTCAGTTCCATACAAAATCCATGCTGAAAGAACAACCTTTTCAGTTGTAGAAAAGATACAAGCAAAGAAAAAAATAAAGTCAAATAAAGCTGTTACTTCTTGATTTGAGTTAGAACAAGTTTCATTCCAGCAAAACTTGTATTTTAGCACTCTCATGGTACAAGAGTGGCACTGCAATATCTTTATATGACAACAGCTTGAAGTAGTCGGAAACAAATCATGATGTCCAGTGGGATTGGAGGCTGAATTTCATTTCCATCCAGACGAAGGTATCGGAGGCGAGGGATATTGCCATAATAACCGTAATCTTCTTCTAGGGCAATGGAAACTGGGCATATCTGAGTACCATTGACACCTGAAAATGCAGATCAACAGGTTAGGTTATTTCCATGGGAAAAGTTCATGAAGATATAATTCACTTAGGACACAAATAAAGTAAACTTCCACTGATGTTAACATGGGAGACTGTTGCTTTTGTTTCCATTTAAGTACTTTGTTGATTGAAAACAAGTATCTTCATATAATGTGATCTTGATCAGTGAACACATATTTACTATGGGGCAGTGATGAAAAAGGTCATTAGATGCATAATTTATCCTTGGACAAAGGGGATATTAAGTTATACAACTACATCGTAAGCATTGAGAAATAGCTCTTTACACTCTTGAGTGAGCAAGACAAGATTACTTCTGAGGGGTTTTGAACATCTTCTTTCAATGACAGTACATTAATTTTAGGCTGATGCAAGATCTAATGAAGATCTTGCATTCAAAACAATAGCAGTATTGAATCAGAGGAAATTTTTGTACAGTGTATTTAATTTTTAACATCTGTACTTTTCTGTTCTCTGACATTTTTAAGTGGATTTGGTTAATTGCAAGACTATAACTTGTGCAATGGGATATTTTTCTTCCTAATCTGAAAGTTAACAAATCCTCAAAATTCTACATACATCACGTGTAATTTTTTTCTGTACAGATAAAATTTGAAACTATGGCTTCAATCATTACCCATATTCAGAAGCATTGAATTGCTTGGCCTTTTTGTCTCCTCTAGGTTGCATTGTCACTTGGCTAAAATGCTTTTTATATTTTTTCTTCAGTTGTTAAATAGTCAGGCAGCTGCTGCCCTATTTCAGCCTCAAACCGGCCTCTAGAAAACACTGAAGTGGTGTTTGTTTATCAAAGATGTCAAATTCCTTTGACCAAATTATGATATTTTTTGATTGATGTAACTGCTTGAGGATCTTTTCCCCAGACTAACTGAAAAAAAAAAGTGACTGGAGAACATGTAACAGATTTTTTAAACACATTTCTTTACTAACAAATAGGAAAAAAATTCTCCCTTTATATTTAGTAATGATACCATGCATAATCTTCTGACTACAATCCCCAAAATCAGAGAAATGTTATGAAGTAAAAATAACAACATAACTTACTATTTTTTTCCCATAACTTACTTTTTTTCCCCCCCTTCACTCTATTTGGAAAAACTGCCCAGATGTTTGCAACATCTTGAAAGTGGACCCTATCTTTGTCATGGAAACTAGATAAGTACATCCAGTTGGCCAAGGCCCGAAGCTTTTGTTATATCTGTGATAGCAAAATGTGTTTATCTTGTGAAATTTTATTAATATTGGCAAAGATTTTGGTATTTTTGGAAGAAACAAGTTACAGCTTATCTTTATGTGTGAATTTACAACACAGAAAACTTAAGAATTTTCATTAAGAAGGCAGCTATTTAAAGTTTTGGGTGAATCAACACTATCTAGCAGAAAATATCTGCTTTGTTTGATCAGCACTACTGTTCATAGAGACAAGATGGCTTCAAGTGTATCTTAAATCTCTGTCTTCTCTGACCAAAAACTATCTCACTGCACTTGTTTTCACTGGGTTAATTACTCCAGCCTTGAAGTGAGGCAGCAGTTATCTAACCACAGGCCACCTAGGAAGAAGTTATTTCCTGATGATGTGTGGTATGAATTGTTTCGGGTTTTATTGTTCTCTTTCCAAAAACAGCAAATCCTACCCAAACTATCAGGGCAGTAAAAACCTCTCTCTTTTTTTCTCTCTTTCAATACTCTTCATGGATATATTACTGAATTTTGTTTAAGTAGGAGGAACAGGTCATTCCTTCCAGAGGTACAATTCTCCTAGCCATGATCCATGTAGAAGATGTGTCAGCCTAAGTAAACACCATTTAGACTCTCTGTATAAATTCAGACAGAGATGAATACTTCCAAAAGGGGACTGATAGCTCCCTAAAATGGGATAAATTTCCCTATACAATTGTGTATCCTTTTCCTTTGAGTAGGAGACCTTTACAACTACCGTAAATTAGATAAAAAAATCTAGAATAGTTTATCCAAAGATGAGTTCCACCACTTGATAACAGAATTGCTATGTCCTTTAACATTTAAACACAAAACCTAGAGCCGCTGAAAGGGAAAACTGCCCAAGAGGTTCTCATTAATGGCTAAGACTGTATGTCTGCTGAAGAGCAGAAGACCTTTTTCCAGCAAAATTTAGAAACAAAATTAAGATACATGGCCCAGGGATTTCTCCCTTTCTCTAAATGTGGAATAATATTAGCTCACAGTATGTATCTCAGCCTTCTGGTGTTCTTCCAGGGGAACTTACTGTTTATTCCCTTTCATTTGTCCTTTGATAGCACTGTAATAATACCACCTGCTTAACCTTGCTCACTTGTTACTTTCATACCTTCTCTTTGCTTACTTTAACATTCTCTTTTCCATTATTTAACAATTTACCAGAGCCTCAGTAGTGTATCCCCCAGGTAAATATGTAGGCATGTGTATTTTAAAATGCCATAGATCAAATGTGTTGCAAATCTGTTCGAGCCATAATTAGTTTTGGATTTAAGTTGATTTTACTTCCAAAATTAGAATAGTTTTTTCCTTTGTATATTGAGATCCTTAGGGAAGGGATTAAAGGGGAAATTCTTGTTCCACTGAGACAAATGATGAGGCTACCATTGGCTTTCCTGGGCTTCAGAAGAAGACCTTGTATCTTCATAAATTGTCTCTGGAGAAATAAGGCTATGGACTTATATAAAGAATTGATATTACAAAATAGCATACAATAAAACATAGACAAACGTTATTTACATAGAAATGCTGATGTCTGAACTCTTGCAATGACAACAGTGTAACTGTGATTCACCAATAGTAAATAAAGCAGTGATTTGCAGTTGTGATGAGAATTCATGTTATAAAAAAGGGTTGTACTGCTCACCTAAAAGTAAACCTTCAGCAGGACTCTTTTGTGAAGAAACCAGATCAGGACTTTGCAGATATTTTCTTTCAGACCTTTTACATTGATTATCTTAAAACAATGACTGCTCTGGGTTTAAGAAGACAAAACCAATCTGCAGAATTAGTGTGTGCTCTTATTACTCTGGCCTGATGGAATTACATTCCTTGTTTGCAATTCTAAAGGCCCTTTAAGATATTATTTATTAGAGCAATGTCTCAGGGACTATGCCATTATCCCTTCTTGAACAATTATTTTATGTGGTAAAATACCCTTACATGATACCCAAGTTTCATTTAAGGTATCAGGTTGCAACTATTTTATATTCAGTTACTAAGAATTCCCTTTTTGTTTTTATTTTTGTTTTGACTAAAGTCAGTTAGCCACAAGCCAACTTCTGCCTAAGTTGACAATGATTTTTGAAAAGTGGTAAAGGCATTAAGGAATACAAGATTTGTGGAAAAGCATCAAGATTCAGTTTCACAGGTCATGTGTCATGGGAACGTGAGACTTGATTTTGTACATACCACAAAAGTTAATTTTCATGGTCTTAAGCTTCATCAAACTTATACAGGGAAGGAAAAGGACTGAACAGCTCTTTAAGACTACCTAGACACAAAACTGTTCTTAAACTGGACAGACTACATTCCATTGATTTCAATTTTATATCCACTTGAAGTGCCAGAATAAGGTCTGCACCTGAGGCCTTGCAGTGAAGCAATTAAAATAAATCTCTTAGTAACCAGGGGGCAATTAAATGTGTTCAGAAACAGCATCTGTCATAAGCTCTAACTCTAATTAACAGATAGAATTCTTGCAGGCCACCTAAATATGCACCAGGTATACAGTTTTTAATTTATTTATATGAGTTCACATTTTTATTTGTCAAATTTAGTGAATAAATATAAATTATTAAGAAGTATGTTCATTTCATAGGTCCTTGTTTTGTGCAGAAGCCAAACCATTCTTTTTAGTATATTTTTGGACTACAGTGGCACAAAAAGTGGTAAAGGATCATGTATTCAATTAAGTCACCAAGATGAGAAGATAAATATAGAAACTTGATTTTCTTCTGTGCAGTGGTGAATAAAAAGTCTTCATTTTTATTTTGGCTTTTGGCATGAAATGAAGTACTTACTGATTAGATACTTTCATTATATAGAGTATGTAAAATCCCTAACCACCACACCCCCTCTATACCTGGATGAATTTGGAAACAGTCCTGGAAATGAAACTATTAAAACCAACAGGCTTCTGTCACCTTGGGAACAAAACTTCATCTCATTTACATGAAATTGAAAACTTTTGAGGACATAAATCTTAAAGAACAAATATGATGTAAAATCAGTAAAACACAAAAACATTTTTCTCATAGAGGTGGTGGATGCCCCATCCCTGGGAAATTTCAAGCTCGGGCTGGACAGGGCTCTGAGAAACCTCATCAAATATCCCTGCTTATTGCAGAAAAGTTGGAATAAATGACCTCTAGATGTCCCTTCCTTTCTAAATTATTTAGTCATTCCATGATTTTAATCACTTTGTCTCAAAGAGCATTTTTATCGTTAAGGAGACATCTAAAATGAGTATGGTTTTGAAGGGTCCCACTCTGGTAATGAACACTTACTTTTGATTTTGTTGTGATCAAGATGAAGGTGCTCAAGGTGAGCATTGATTGGTGGAATTTTAGTGAGCTGATTGTGAGACAGTTGCAGGTCTAGAATAGATGAAACATTAAACCCATTTGGAGGGATACCATCATCAGATAATTTATTGTAGTTCAGCCTAAGGAAAGTCACTTTGGGTATTGCACTGAAGTAGTTTTCTGGTATAACTTCGATGGAGTTGTTGTCCAAAAACAGCTGCAGTGTATTAGCTGGAATGCTTAAAGGCATTTTCTTGAGAGAATTTTTTGCTATGTTGAGCTGCATAAGGTTGTTGAGTCCTTGGAAGGTGTCACTTTGAAGAGCGCTGTCCAACAAACTGTTCTGGTGCAGGTCTAACATAGTAAGGTTTTCCAAGTGGCTGAAGACTCCTTCTGGGATTTTGGAGATTTTGTTTCTAGCTAGTCTTAGCTGTTCCAGACCTACTGGTAATGGAGCAGGCACCTCTTCCAATTCGTTATCTTCAAGGAATAAGTAAAGCAGTCTTTTCAGCTTGCTCAGCACACCACTCTCAATCCCACTGTTTGTGATCTTATTCTTGTTCAGATTTATCCATCTCAGATGAGTGGCATTGGCAAAAGGCTTCTCTGAAATTGTTTCAATTTGATTGTTTTGAAGATAGAGGTACCAAATTCTGGCTGGGATTGGAGGTATTTCTTTAAGTCCTTTGTTATCACAATATAATGCATTGGGGAAACTAGGAGGACAAAAGCACTCCTGTGGACACTCAGAGGTATAGTGAGACCAATGGCCAGGATCCAGATCATCATAAACTTGTCTCACAGTTCGAGTCCACACAGAATTAACCAAAAATAAGAGCAAAAGGCTTGTATAGACTTTTAGAATCATGGTGTTTCCCTTAGAAGGGGAAAAAAAAACAATTAGCTGTTTCTCAATAAAACTCCTTAGTAGCATACTAGATTACCAATACAATTTTGCATATAAAATAATATTTCCTTTATAAACAACCAAATTCTTTCCTCTAGGATGGTATCCATGGGCTGTTAAGGAAAAACTGATATAAAATGTATAAACAATTCTGTGCTATATGTTGATAAATGTTTCCCTGATTCAGCTTAGACTCTACATTGGCTACCAGTTTAACTGATGTTCATGCAAGTATCATTTCAAAAAATATGAAAATATGGATCATTTTTAGACAATAAATCAGTACCTCTTTTAAATTTGTGTAAGTTTTCCTGTACAGACCTATTATCTACATTATATAATGGTTAATCTTCAGAAAAGATATCATTGCCATGATGTCATAAATACTATTGTACTCAGTGTTCCTCTGTTTAAAATTAATCATACCCTCATTTCTGTTTTTGCTCTCTCTTAAATTATAATGGCATCTGGATCAGATTTTCCAGGGTCTTTTATCTTCATTGAAAAGTGAAAGATCAAATAGTGTTTTAACAGCTGTTTGTTGGGCATGTTCTTAAAAGCTTGGAGGGAATATGTTTGACTAATCCATTCCCTTCCTCACTCACTCTCTCATATCCAAAGTTACAAATTTCCTTCCCTAAAGCAAACAGACAAAATAAATGCCTGCTCTAAATGACACAAAAAATATGCCCTAACTAAATTATATCCACGAGAAGCAAATCCTGACCAAACTATTAATATACATTTATGCATCTTTTAATTATTTTTCTTCTTAATTATTTGCTTTTTTTAGCCTCTTCCACAATTATAATTATGAAAAAAAATTACCACTGATAATTTACTCAGAAAGGAAATATTTGTATAGCACAAAAACAGTGCCTTACAACTCTGTTATCTTTCTTACTGGCTCATGAAGATTAACAAGCATTTTGCAATGTGGAGGCAAAAGACAGCTGAAATTTCTGGTCAAAATTAGGCAGTTGGTTTTGACAAAAATAGTATTTAAATAAAAAGTAAATTCTCTCGTAGGATTAATGCATCAGTAAGGTTAAGAGTTCAGTTCAGTTGCTGCATATGATATGTAGTAATTTAATAGTTTTCAACATTGTTATCAGCAGTAACAAGTGCAGAATCCTATAGCTTTTCCAGCCCCAGAAACTGCTATCTGGAACCATTCCAAAGAAAGTGACAAATAAAGTATTTCTAAAGAATAACATTTCTATTTCACACAGTGAATTTGCGACCTTCTTACTCTGTAAGTATTCATAACCTTAATAACGCTTAAAAAAAAGAAATATAAAGCAATTTACCTTGTTAGTCAAGTTTCTGGAGCTATCTGAAGGCAGTTAGAAATCACTGTAAACTCACCGCTTTTGGCTGCTAACCCTTGTGTTTGTTTCCTGTCCTCCTAAGAATTAGCAGCATATAAAACTGGAAGTACATACTAGTATTCCCAGATGTATTTCCATGCACACCTTATTAGCTATTGCTTCTAGTTTGACATTGTTTCAGAGTTTGGGCTTACCTCAGCTTTCTTGGATCTTCTTCTCTTTCTATTGGTCCCTGTTGTTAGACTGTAATAGCTTGAGTCAGGCTACAAGCCGTGTTCTAGGAATACAGCCTCATATATACGCATCAGTGCTTACAGCTTTTAACCCCTGAAACAGCTAAGGCACCTCAGCACCTAGGCAGGGAAAGAAGGAAAGCCTGGCCTTAATATCAACCAGCCACTGAGCTGAAGACATTTGATTTTTTTATGTTCTATCAGATGGGGGGAGCTGGTCTAGATGAAACAGGTAGCCCAAAATGTACATTTATTCAAGATTTTTGTTAGAAGATATTTTACACGCAAAGCTGACTTACATCATAACTCATTCTCATAATACCTGACTTGGCCACAAAGGATTAAAACTAGTGCCATCTGTTTCTACGGAAATATTTTATTTGATTTTTATTAAATGCAGATGCTGTCATGCCATTTAAAGACAAAGTTCTTGATTAGGAGAAGAAGAGAGCAAATGTATTTGCTAAGATTTTTTTAATAGCATATTTTCAGTTTTTTAAAGATTATATCTTACCTTTTCCTTTTTGTTCAGAGAGATATTTACATGTATTTCTACAAAGTTATAATATTCCCCATTCTCTCCTGCAATTTTCTTTCCTCATTGATCTAAAGCAAACTCTTTGCAGCCAACTTGCTCTCCAAAGATAGACACATATTTCTCACATTAAGTATTTTGGAAGATTTTTGTTTTCCTTTTTAGTCCAAGCTTAAAGTAACAACTTCATATCAGAAAAACTATTCATGTTCAAAACCAGAACAATGACAAAAATATTTTAAGGGAAAAGTTAATGAAAAATATTGAAAATATTGAAAACATAAAATATATATCCTGTTATTTTAAATTAGTTATATTAGTTTTAAAACTTAATTGCATAATTATTTTAATTCAGTTTCATCTGTTTGTTTTTAACCATTAAACCTGTAATAACCTATTTAGTAATTTTTAATCCCTTGCTTCTTAGACTCAGAATGTCTCAAAAGAAATTTAGAAGCAGAAAAGATCAAAAGTAGTCAAAAGAAAGGAAAGCAAACCTTAAATGCATAGGAAGTTTTCACTGACTTCAGTAAGGCTAATGTTAAACACATCATAAATTTTTTTCATTAGTTATGTTTGTACCACCATGTTTCTTGTTTATGAAAAAATGCATCCTTACCACCACTAATTTTTGCATTATGTGCTTAAAAATAAAAAGTGCTTAAGTGTTTCACTCTGCTAGCACTCCAGGCCCTTCAACACTTCAGGGATTTCTTACAAAGCAGGTGTAAAACTGATTCCTTCATGCATACTGAATATTTTCATAATTTAAATTAGATTAAATTAATTAACAGCTATGCCTGAAAATAAAGGTTCTTGTTTTTAGCAGATGTACTAACTATAGGACAAAAGCCATAAAACCCCCCAATTTTCATTATGAATGTAATTTTAAACACCTGGAACTTAAAATGTTTAAGACTTGGACCTCCTGGAGCTGAACTGGTACCCCACATTAATGACAAGGATGCTTGTCAGCTGTAGCCCATCCAAGGGAGATGGAGAGAGGCAGAGGCACCACTGTGTGAAATTTAAAATAGTTGTATGTCCAATTGTGAGCCATTTAAGGAGGCTTCACTGTGAAAAGTGCACATATAAGTCTTATAAACAAGCAGTTGTGCAGTATAAATCTGGTTTGCTTTTGTCCTAAGTCCTCACAAAGTGTGTAGAAAGACTATGGAGGCACTGAGGTCTCTTTGCCACTAAAGAATGAGCCAAGTCCATCCCAAATGTTGTACTGAAATTGCAAGTCCTGATGGCAGATATCTGCTGTGTCACACCTAAGTGCATGTTGCCAGATGTTTACATGTAGAAAGAAAAAGGATTGATTTATCTTATGCTTCACGGTGGTCTGAATTTACCTGCTAATTATGTCCAGATATTAATTATGTTATCACAGAAGTCCCTGGCAAAGGAACTTGCTGTTTACCTTGTGGCAGGCAGTGGTAGTATTTGTATGAAATACTGTTCAGCAAGTGGTCACAATCTGCCCTTTGTGGATTTAGAAGCAGGTATTTGATCCTTATCAAACACATGTTTCCATCCATTCAAAGGAGGAGTCCTTCACTAGGAGAAGAATATAGCAAAATACATTTTCTCAGACTTTCTCAATAATGTGAATTTCCATTTCTTCTGATGCAAACAAAGCAGAGAAAAAGACAAGAAATATCTTCAAAATCAAGAAGCAAGAGTGTTTACAAGTGTCATATGTATTCATACATGCTCTCAAAAATTTTTGAAATATCTTTGCAGAGACAAGTGATTGCCTGGGCATCTAAGCAGACTTTACAGAAAGCCTTCTTCCCATTAAGTCTTAAAGCTTATGCATATATCATGCATTTGTTGTGTTGAGTCCTTCATCATCTGATGTAAAATATTTCTTATTTAAATGTTGCACTTTATGGTGATAAAGTTTTATAGACTAATAAAAGACCGTGGCCAAGATTTTCAAAAATGACTAATGGTTTGGGAGATTCTTTGTGTTGCGAATCCAACCTGAGGCTGTTTCCAGAACCTCATTTTCAGTAAGAGACAGCTAAGAATTTTGTGTTAATGAGGTAATTTTTAACTTGAGAAGCTGAGTTTCACTGATATTTGCTCAAAGGCAATTATCAGTGAAACGCAAAGTGCTCCTGAGACCATGAGCAGTTTCGCAAAAAGTAACAGTATGAAAGGTATTTGCACAATAAAAGGAAGTGGAAAAAAAAATATTGCATTAAAAATACTGTGGATACACACCCTCATTTTTTGAGATAATTTCTAAGAGATACTGTTGGGTTTCTTCTAGTTTGAGAAAGATGTCTGAAGCTATTACAGGATTTTTACTGCACATGTGTCCTTTCAAGCCACACTGTTAATCAAGAGAATTTGTATTAAAAAAGCAAAGAGTATCAACAGCTGCAGGGGGTATAACATCTCCTTGAGAGAACTAATGTACATGCTTCAAACTAAAACATCTCACATCCTTGAGAAAGACTAGAAGAGTGAAAAAGACAGGCTAGAAAGACCCATTGGGAGGAGAAATAGACAACTGGGAGTGCTGTTTGTAGCTGTTCTGTTTTAGCATCAGAGCTGCTGACAGTGAAAAAACGCATTGCTTTCTCTCAGTAATGGCTGCCATATGTCTCAGATGGAATTCGAAGCAAGGTCTGTTAAGCATCAAGCATGTGTATAGTTCATCACCAGCAAACCCAGGAGTGTACTGCAGGCAGAGTTTACTCATTAGCCCTGTGGATTGCTCCGTTTAGCAAAGGCTGCAATCCAGGGTGCCTGAATTTGGGCAGTACTTTACTAAAAACTGTGTGCCTTGCTCCACAGGACAGTCAGTTCATCTGAAACAGGCTCTTGAATTATCTTCATGGTTACTAGAGAAAAGGTAAAAAAGAAAAGCTTCAACAGCTGAAGACAGTAATTCCACTTTGCGTATCCTTCATCCTATACACCTAATGGTAGCTCCAGACATCTTCATGGGGGTGTTGACTTTTACTGAGGGTTCAGTCTGCCTCTTTCACTTCTGATAACAGGCATGTAATGATCTCTCTCTTTCTGCATTGCTGCTCAGAGTTTTACCCAGAGTCAAAAAGACAAAACTTCTATTTCCAAACAATTCCCTGACCACCAGACAGTGATATATCTCAATTAATAATATCTGCTGCTCCTTTTAAAAAACAGCCAAAGGTCAGCAAGATCAAAGAGTCTAAAAGAAAGCAGATGACTGAGCCCTT
This sequence comes from Onychostruthus taczanowskii, assembly GCF_017590055.1. Classification (NCBI taxonomy): domain Eukaryota; kingdom Metazoa; phylum Chordata; class Aves; order Passeriformes; family Passeridae; genus Onychostruthus; species Onychostruthus taczanowskii. Next base: position 5,077,402 of record NW_024500461.1, read on the forward strand.
CAGAGTAGCCCAAGGGACACTGCAGACAGATCAAAGGACCAGCCCAGATGTTCCAGACCCTGCTCCTATGGATGTATTTTACTCTACGTCATTCCTAGTGAACAAAAAAAATTAAAACAAAACAGGCTTAGGAGCAGGAATGGTGCACCTCTGCTAGAAGTCTAGAATTAGACCTCACAGTGGAAGAAATTGCATTTCTTATTTAAATAGGCATTTTTGTGCATATGCAGGCAGCTGAAGTATAGGAAGTTTACATGGGGAGCTTTCAGTTTTGATCAAAATACATTGGTTAAAGAAATCACTTGGGGAACAGTTTGGCTGGCTTAATTTGTTAAAAGGATATGTCATCTGACCTCTTGTTTATATAGGATTTAGGAAGATAAGATCCCATTCTAAAAGTCCAGAAACAAAACTTTAGCAGTTTACTTTCTGCACAACTTCACTCCCTTATCAAAACTACAGTGGGAACTGAGTAGCTTAGCTGAAAGAGGTCATTGCAGAGCAACACATTTCAGAAAAGAACAACTATGGAAAAGCGCTCAGCTTTTATGGGAAATATATTGGTCTCCTGAATATGCTTCATTAAATAATTTTTTGGCTCTGTGTTCGCTTTCTCTCTGGTTTGAACTCTTTACCACAGTGACACCAAAAAGTTCCATGACATAGTGCCAAAATCTGGTATTTGTCTTGGCTTGCTAGGTTTATTTAACTACTATGGAAATGTTACTGTCAATCTCTTACTTTACTTTGTTTTCAGGATTTCAACAATTTCAACACTGAAACAAATCTATCCCACCCTGTGACTCTATTTTTAAAATGCTAAATGTATCTCAGATTAAAATATCTAACATGCAATTATCAATTGCACACATATATTGAGTTGCTGCGGCAACATGTAGTAATTTAGATGATTTATATTTTCCAGACAACTAATGGTAAATGAAAATATGCATTAGTGATCTGATGCCCGTTCTGTAAACATGCAGAAGTTTTGAACCATAGGCCATCAAGGATTAAATATTCTGAGATAACATAAGGATAGTGAAAACAAACTGGTTTTACTATCCTTTAATTATATCCTTATCCTTAATTTATGTTAACTTCTGTTTTCTTGTTTTCTTCTGTTATTAAAGAAGTCCAAAAATATTTTAATTCATCTTCATTTTAGATCCCCACAGTAAGACAATAGATTTCAAGAAGTTTAAAGTTATGCAAAGTTCTGTCCTCCAAAATGAACAAGAGTTGCATAAAAGAGAACTCCCACAACTTAGTGAAAAAAAAAAAAATATTCCCTTTACAGTAATGATCTGCTACAGTGATTTTGTCACATGAGAAATTCAAGGTTCATGGGCTTTTTTAATATTTTGAAAGAAAAGCCAAATGGCATAAGCTATATGAAAACTCAGCTCTTATTTTCCATTAATTGTAGTAATTTTTGCTCTAATTTTTAATGCAGATACTCTTGGGAAATACTGAAATTAAACATTAGACTGTGATTTTTATTTTCTTAAATTGCGATATCAGGCATCGCTTTCAAGAGCTGGCATTTCCCAAAGCACTTGAGTTTTCTTCCAGAGTCCCAACTTCAAGCTCAAATCTCACTCACCATGACTACTCCAGGCACTGATTATCCTTTCAGATGGAACATGTTGAAACTGTGTCTTCAATGTGTAGATGAAATTCCTCAACACCCAGCGCTTTGATGCAAACTGACACCACCGTTTTCTTTGAAGACAGCTCTGGAACCCAGCTCCACGGAGAATTCATCACCCATCCCCGTCCAAGCACCATGCAGTGGTCCTTGAGTCCAGAGCCCTAAATAATGACCCAAATAACCCTAAATAATCAAAGGGGTGCTCTTCAACACTACCTGCGCTTTTCTTAGATGATGCCATGCTCTTCGTGGTGGCAGCTGGGAATCCCAGCAGTAAATGCCTAAGTCCCTTCTGCTTTTCTGTGTAATACATACCTCAGCTCAAGGCTGTGGTTTCCATTAGGAGCAATACACCTTTCCTTCTTCTGAATTGAGGGTGGGAATAATTATGTTGCAGGGGATGGTTCTTCTTATTCAAACTTAGGAACCTGTACAAAAAAAACCCCAAAAACACAACTCATTTTTTATACACAGGTAATCAGAAATTCTTCAAATCAATGCAGCATTGCACAGAATTTTGAGAACATACTGGTCTTACTGTTTATTTTTTTGACAGCAAAATGGCTGTAATGATGAAATCTAAAAGTGAAGTTCAGGAAACTTCTGTTCATGTAGTTTAGAAACCAGTGTGTGTAGTAAGAAGGGTGGCAAAATCACATGATGTGCTACTGGAAAGATGATGGAAATAGGAACTTTGATAGACTTGTTTATCTTCGAGATAGCTTATTATTAAATTGGTTTATAACATATGAAATTTATAGAGACTTTCAGTACTTCTGTCTGAAATATTTTGCATGTTTCAATGAAAGTGCTGTTATGATCAACAGAAATATTTTTTACCAGTATTATTTAATAGGTTCCAAAGTGTCTTCATAGTTATTTGAATATGTGCTCTGGTCAGGTTGACCAAATACCTTGACAGACTTGTATGCATTGCCCCACACTGGGATTCACACAGTAAAGACAAAACTGCTTTTTCTTTTTTTTTTTTTTTTTTTTTTTTTTTTTTTTTTTTTTTCACAGAGAAGCAGCTTTCCTCTTAATTTTCTGCATTTCTTTAACAATTTCAGAATAAAAATGTAGCTGTACCACATAGGTACCACATAAGAGGGATTATACTTAAAAAAATACTATTCTAGTAAGCAAAACTTGTTAAAAATATGTTATTTGATTTGTAGATTAAGAATTCAAATTATGAAAATGAAGATAATTCACCTCTTAAAACAGGTAGAAGGGTTTACACTCACAAAGCATCATGTTTATAGCACTAAAAAATAGCAACACATTTTAGCCAACAATTACAATCTTATCTCAGAACAGTGTGATAAAAAGTGTTCCAGCCTCTAAAGCTGCTTTTCTTTTCATAACGAAGGGATAATTTGCCCTGGTACTTGAACCTGACCTTTCTATATTCAAGGTGAGTGTCCTAAAGTGCAGCTAGCACTCCTTTCTCATTTCAACTGATGTTAAACTTTTCAGACTAATTAGAAAAGAGAATTATTTCTGTGTGAAAGCCTTAAAGCCTACCAATTAAGTAATTTTTCTTATGGATGGAAAGCCTTTTAACCAATATCAGAATCTGAAAAAAAAAATCATAACCAAAATGTCCTCCATGAGCACTCTGTCCATTAGCACGGTGACATGTTTGCTAGTGCAGACCCACATGGGAGAGTTGGAAGGGATGGATCTCTGATTTCACTGCCACTATTCAGTAAATCACATGTTAAAATGGGAGCAGATTTGCACAAGCCAGCAAAGGTATAGAAAGAAAGATTCCACAGTTCCTGCCTGTGTAATCTATAACCAAATGTTAGCAAAGTTAAGATTTTGTGAGTATCACAGGAGTGGGAATTATGGACTGGAACCTGAAACAAGAAATCTTCCACATGAATTTTCAGGCTAAACTCTTCAGCTCTAGAGCTGGTTAGTAAAATTGGTATTTTTCCCCATTTGTTACTAGTATTCTTAGAATCACAGGTTCAGAGAAGTTATAAATAAGTTTGAAGAAACAACTGAATGTTTTTTCGTTCAACCTCCTTCTAAAACTAAGGCTGGCTTCGAAGACAAATCTGTCTCTTAGGGCACTGCCCATGCACATTATGAAAATTTCTGAGGATGGAGGGTCCACAGCCTCCTTGGGCAATCTGTGACAGTGCTTTATGAACTCACTGTGAAGATTTTTTTGTATGTCCAGCTCAAATTTCTCCTTCTGGAAGTTTCTCTTTGCCACGCTTCCCTTTCACCATGCACCCTGAAACTGGAAACTTTCTGTATCACTCTTTTAGGCAGTGAAACTTTCTGTATCACTCTTTTAGGCAGTGGCAGGCTGCAGTAAGACATGGTCTGAGACATATGGTATATTCAGAGAGGCTAAGGGAAGTACCTTGGCATTACCCGGAAAGAAGAAGGTTGAGGGAAGTTCTCTTAACAGGGTCTAATCTATCATGAGCTGGACTGTTCTCAGTCTCACTGTTCACACTCTTTCATTTTGCATAAAAGTAATCAGTGTACTGAAACAAGGTGAAAAGAATAATACTTTTCTGTTGTGTTGGATTACAGCAATCAGGTGACATATCTCATTATCAGTTTGTACTCTAGAAGTCTTAGTTTTAGTATATTTTTCCATGAAGGGAACAGTTGGGTTAAAAGCTCTCTGGAAATGGTTAAATATAATTTCTCATTCAATTTTCTTTTTTGGGGGAAGTTTTGGGTGCACTTCCTTCTTCTTTTTCTATGTTACAATGCCTAGGTGCTATTCCACAGTGATTCCCACCCTGATGTGTTCAGAAAGCCCCAGATTAAGACTCCATTCTGCAATGAAAGTTCTAGCCAACTTGTAACAAATTTTACTGTCAATTCTTCCTGTACATGGGTAAAAAAGCAGCAACATTTATGAATTCCAAAATGAAAAAAATAAGGAGGGAAATATTTCCATTGTTTTCTGAATCTCTCCTTTTGTTTTGTCCCAGGTTTCTTTGTGAATTTTGTTTTGATTTTGAACATCTGGAACTGGCAACGTGCTAACTAAATGGTTTGGTATGAATTGGTTTGGGGTTTTTCTCAGAGGTGATAGTTTCTGCTTTTGCTATAGAAACTAGCAAGGTTTCTGCTCGAGTGTTTAATAGTCCGGTAGTTGAAAAGAAAACAGGGCCCATGGGATGATCTGTACTTGCAAGCAAGCCACTTACAGCTCTCAGTTACTAACACATTTATTTTAGCGTGTTCCAAAATGCTGACAATATTTGGACTATTAGGCCTGGGTGGAACATACTACCATGTCTTTACCATGTGTAGCTGCATTTTACTCACCACCTGTGGTTTCTGAGAGATTTCACTGTTCTTTTGACAATACTGAAACACTAGTTTGCACGTTTTCATAGTGCTATGATTCCCATACTGCAAACTTCATAAGGCATCGATTTATTGGCCAACACAAGTGCAGTGGTGCATGTTAAATTATGTGTACAAACATATTGAAACATCAAAATAGACAAAACAGTTTATTTAACCTTACAATAAATTTTAATAATGATAGAATAGCTTAGATTGTCTTGTCCTAACCTGTTTTTTTTTCATTTTATAAAAGAAAGAAACATAGTTGTCAATGATATGGACAAAAGGAGACTATTTGATATGTTTTATTTTCTACAGTGTGGTTAAAAATAGCATGCAAGTAATTGAATAAAAATATTTGTATATATGATTTATTTTGAAATAACAATTATACCAGCAATGAATAAAAATCTTACCATGACAGTTAAATGAAAGTATGACAAAAAGAAGAGTAAACAATTATTTAACCTGAATATTTTTTCCTTGTTATCTTTCATTTATTCCATTAATATAACAATGCCATAGGCTCTGAACACATATTTTCACAAATTTTAAATTGTTCATATATTGTTAAATCATTTTTGCCTTTGCAATGGGTAACAATATATAAAAGGCATGATGATTAGGAAAGTTGGACAGGAATCTTGTATGGACACAGGCCAGCCCTTACTGCTCGCTTTAACTCACAATGAATCCCTGTGAGTCTGGAACATACTGGCTTGTATTGCATGCATGAATATAGAATTTTATGAAGTTGAATCATTTTAATCAACTCATTTATCCAGATAAAGACATATTTTGCATCAGATTTGGTAATTCTTGTGCTTTCTAAATAGAACCGTTTGTAAAAATATGCACACGTTCCCTTAAGTTTGCCAAGTCCTTGCTAAATATTAACAAACAGAATGGATAATATGCAGATTGACACTTGCTTTAAGGCATATCTAATTTTAAAGCACTACCATGGTGTGTTATTCCTGCAGTTACTGCCCCTGGAAGGGAGCTGGATGATCACAGGTATCTCACTCCAGTGAAATCTCAGCGGCCACCCGAAGGCAGTTGTACATCTCCTGCGGCAGGTCAGCCCGAGTGAGGTTGTTTCCATCCAGGCGCAGGTGTGTGATCTTGGAATAGGTCGTTGGTCCAACCACCTTACAGAAGCTGCTCAGTGGGAACTCTGAAGCAAAGAGAACAGAAAAAAGAGGTAAACATGAATAATTAGGACAAGTAGGACAAAATCATTATTTTTCTGCCTTTTTGTTATTTCAGTTGAAAATTGTGACCTTAATTCATTATACAATTATAAAATATTTTCAATATTTTGCATTTACACTGATGTAAATCCCTGTAAATTTATTGGAACTTGAGGGACTTGTGTTGGGTGAGGTTCTTTCTGTTAGTTGTGAGAGGTTCAGAATTTCAAGACTGAGTTTTTCAAATGCCATTTTCTTCCAGTACAAGTTTGACTTTTAGACTTCAGATTTTATATAGAGGTCTAATCAGGCATTTAGATAAAAGGAAAAATCACTCTTTAAAAAACTAGAGATGCAGAGGGAGGAATCAGTCAGTTTGTGTACATTACAATGGAAGAGTAAAAGTATTTTAGAAGACATTGAAGGAAGTAAAAGTTTCTGGAGAAATTGAAACCATGATACACCTTTACCCTAAAGAACAGGCAGTCCAATGGGTGTCTGTGTATTTTGTATATATTTTATTTGTGCCATTTTGATTTACCTGTTTCAGAATGAAATTTAGGTCTAGGGTTGGAAAAGGCATTTAAATTGTGCAGTTGAACCTTTCCACATCAGACTTAGGTGAGTATGAATGCAAAAATTACTTATAAAATATTTCTATTTATTTTAATTTATATATCATGTTATGTATGGTCTCTATTCAGTTGCAGTATTATTTGGTTCATGTAACACCAGATAGATCTTGAACAGAAATTTGTCATGTGTGCTATGATCAGTATTAATTGTAAGCTAGAAATTGCATGAATCACTGAAGCTCTCTGCTCAGTATGAATTGCACACACCCACCCATATTGTAGACCTCTTTCATGCAGAGAAGATCCATCCTCAGGAGAGAATGTATGTGAATAAATCTGATGTCCCGTGAATACCACATTGTGTAATTTTGCAAAGAGGGTCTTCGTTCACTGTTTCCTTTGAGTCAGACAGAGGATTTGTCTATTGAAAATCTCTATAACTACTAAAGAAACAGTCTGAGTGACTTGTTCTTCTTCAGAACACTGGCATCATATGAATTCACACAGAAAATACTTTAAAGGGTTAAAGGGACTCCTTCAATGAACCCATGCATCTCGTAATTCCTGAGATATCAAGTTAGTATTATCAAAATCAAATGTCATTTGATTTACCTTTCCTAGGTCTCATCTAACAAAGTATGATCAAATTGTAGTACTGAAGGAAGTGGCGAAAGTACCTTTCATACCTTCTCATTAACTTTTGGATTAACATCCTTCTAATTGGATTCATCCAGGACGTGCATTACCATACTTTTCTATCAGTAATGAAACATGGCTTTTGTAACTAAGTATAAATGTACAGGCAGCTCTTTAGACCGTAAGAGCATAGGTAATTTTTTGGACAGAAATATGATGTTAAGAGTGGGTAAAGACTCATGTACCTTACACAAAGTAAGTTGTTTTGAGTTGGGATTAAGGAAATGTAATTTAAAACTCAGATCTTGATCACCAATTTGATTAAAGCAAATCAAAGCAATTTCCTATATTTTGTGTAGTGTGCAGCCTTCTTTTGGAAGGGTGAAAGATGAATGGTGTCCTTTGGGCAGTCTATGTTGTAATACAGTACAATTTGAAGACTTTAGACCAACTCTGATACTCTTCTGGTTCAGAATGTACCAGCAGAAGCAAACTAATAATTCTGGTTCAATAAGATCATATCATTGGAGAGATTTTTATAGGATTATGTCTGTGTGTAATTTTGCTGAATGAAAAAATAAATACCTGAGATTTTAATTCATTTTCCTGGGCTATAGGCTGTGTCATTGACTATTTAGTTCCAGCTTTCTTCAGATAACTTTGATTTAATTTGTAAATTTTAAAATAGACATGAATTCTAATATCAGTTTTTTCCATCTTCTTGTGATTCAGAAATTACATAGTAGGTATATTTTTGCTGATGACAAGCATTAAAAACTTTATAAATTTAAATTTTAGGGATTTTTTTTCAAATTGTTAGTCTTTGGCATAAATAGTAATATTTAGTTGCAAAAGAAAATAGGCTTATACAAGCTGGATAGACAATTAACTACTCGAAGGACATACACTTCATACATGTAAACCACAAAATTGAACTGTGATAACAAAATTCTGATCTGTGCTGACTGTTTATGAGGCTAAAACCACTTGGGAAGTGGATGGAGATCTTGGCCTCACAGAAGTCAAATTAAGTCAGTTGTGGACCTCAGTGGGATTTTGTTCCAATATGCGGTCCACATATTTTAAATGTGGGTATAGAATTTTTATACTCTTCATATAATTTTCTGTTGTTAAAGCATATTAAAAAATGTTTCACTTTAGTTGCAGTCTCTACTAGCACAAAATAAGACCAGTGGTTTTTTGAGTGCACTTGCTGAGCTGTTACCCATATGAGATGTATGGGGAATGGCAGTCCTTTAGGAATACTGTGCCATCAAATATCTCAGTAGTTTACTTCCTCTTTTGTTACACTTATTAATGTTGCAGGTGGAAAAATGTCTTCCTGAATTTATAAAATTCAGGTTCAGAGCTAGTATAGCTGGAATATTTTCCCAACACAAAATTCTTGCATAAGCCAGACACTGAGAGAATAAGAAGTATTGGATGAAAATTGGATTTTCATCTAACAGTACAGTGGGCAACCCTAACAGGATCTGAAGTTACATAGTAATTTTTGTTGGTCTGTTTTCCACTAATCAAAGTGACACATTTTTAGATAGGTCTTTAGATAAAAAACTCCTTTGGGAATTGTTGGAGTGAGCCAGATAAAAGACCATAAAACACCTCCACAATTTGATAGTCTCTTAACTGTCCTTTGGAACATTTTCATTTTCCCCTTTCGTACTCCATTTATGTGGAGCAACCCCATTACTTCCTGGGGTTTTGTGTGGAAGCAACAATTTCCTCCTTAATCCCTTGAAATATGGATGAAATATGGAGAAGGCCATCTTAGGACCTTCTTCTTGTTTCACTGAACCTCTTTGGTTCTTGGTTTTTTGGTTTTTTTTCATCCTGCAGTTTCTTTTTGACTTGAGGAATCTGTAACAGAAGTCTCTGTGTCTGTGTGTGTGAGTGTGTGTGTATTTGTGTGTTTGTGTACATGCATATGTGTGTGTATATAATAATAATGGCATCTTAAACACATTTCAACTTAGAAACTACAGTTTAGGTTTGAGCTATGGAGAAAGCAAAAACTTTTCTAAATCTTCCAGGGTCCTATCCTAACTTGGAGATCCAATAAGCACCATCTACAGTAGATAAAACTGTAGATTTGACACCTACAATCAATATAGTGGATATGGATAATCAATTTATTAGTTAGAAATCAGAGAAGTTACTCTGAATTTGATTTCTTAACAGTTTGCTATCTGCTTCACCCACTGTTTCTTGCAACACAGAGGGAAACAGCACAAACCAAGGTATAGCAAATTCTGCTACATATTTTTATGTGTTTATTAGTCAGTTCTTGATCAAAAAACTCAGAGTCATTCAAATAATGGTATTTCGCAAACAAATTATTTTTTATGAATGACAATGCACAATGATTGTAACAAGTCCATGGTGAAACTCATGGACAGTAATTTAGAGAAATATTCTTTCCAGTAACATCAACAAAGCTGGAACCAGATTATTCTTTCTTAGACAAATATAAACGTTAATTGCAGGCTTTAAGGTACATGAGAAAAGGGAAACATAGCAAGTTAAGAACTGTGGATAAATATCTTTGTGTTAGCTCTCAGTATAATGAAAACTTCAAACTAAGTAAGCATGAACTGAAAGATTAAATCTTTTGTGTATTTGAGGACAAATTATCATTACTCCTTAGGCAGCAGTCTCTCACTGGATATGGGTACCATAGGCCATCACATAAAACAGAAGCTGGCCTAGTTTACAGTCACCCTTTCACAAATCACTGGTAAATCATAACAATTTATTAAAAAAAGGAACTGGTCATTGGTTTGAGGCTTGAATAATCACAGATCAATCAACTCAGTTTCCCAAAAGACTAAGCACTGACAGTTGTAGGTGACGTGTGATGAATGGTGAAATCAAAGGGCTTTGTTGCCCTATATTAATGATTCTTTCCAATTAATTTTTATCCCACATTGTCAATCAGCATCTTAGGGAACTATATATTATGCCTGTGAAATTAGATATCTAAGAAAATTGATTGTTGAAGTCTGCTAGATTTTATGGTAAAGAAAAAAATCCAGCAAATCATAATTCTGTTGCATCAGTCCATAGGGTAACAATGATAGTATAGCACTCCCCACACCATCCCCCTGAAAATACAGCATTCCATGAAAAGCTAAAGTTGTTGTCATAGTCCCTGACTCTGATGTCCTTGGAAAAGTGAATAGCAGCCAAGCTTGGTAACTTGTCCTTTTGCAGAAGGTTCAGATCATTCTAAGCTGGGGAAAGTGCTTTTATCTCATGAGAAATTAAAAATCATAACTTTTAGCTATTTTAGGAATGGCAGAATATCTGGTAGAGTTCCACAGGTTGCTGTATGTAGTGCCTTAGGTGGGAAGTATTAACTCATTGTTTTCCCTCATCAAAACAAGAAACCAAGATGCACTAGAAAAAAAAAAAAAGCCACTAAGAAAAATGAAGCATGGTAAATACAAAACATTTCAAAATACCTTGCCCTCAGTCTGGTAAGATCTGCATTAAAAATATTTGGTTTTAAAGGCTACATCTCCGTGGAGTTAGCTGAGTCTGGAGTAGCTAACACTGATACTCTTAATCCTTGATGGATACAAGCAGGCAAACAGAAGGGAGGATTTTGTGGTTTACTTTATATCAACAAGCAAGATGATATAAATCCTCCTGAAGAAACACAGTCATATTTGGAATATCTCCCTCTCCATCGGGGACTACCACTCACAGAGGTGCAGCTGGGGAACTTCTGGCATGGTGGTGAGACCTCTCCAGCTCTGCAGCACCTCCTTGTCAACTCAGAAATGGGACAGCCTTGTGCAAGCCCTGTCTCTGCAGAAACCTTCGTGGTCTCATGCAAGGTGTGGCATTTCTTGACTTCAGAAGGAATATTTTCCAAATTATAAGTGAATGGAGACAAACTTGCCACCTGATCATGTGATATGCGAAACGAGAATGAAAAGTAAGAACAGGGGCAGCTCTTTGGGTTTCAAGAGAGGTTGGGAGGGATGCTGCATGAGACAAGGGAGGAAAGAATCAAATGCAGTTACTTTGATGCATCTTTTTCACTGCATCTTATGCCTGCTATCTTATAACTTGTTTTCTCGCTTTCTCCTCCCTCCAGCATTTTGATTACCAGCTCCTGAAAGGTTACCATAGTCATAGCCTCATCTGACATCTCTCTCTTTTTGTCAATTTAAGAATGCTGAACATCTTTTTGCACTGATCAAATTTTGCATTTTTTCCCTGAATTGTATAAGACATCTTCATTGGCTTCTATGTAGATAGTGCAATTTACAAAAGACAAGAATTTGAGGAAAAAATCCACATTAGTAAGAAAGTATAAATGTCTCATTTTAAGGACATATTGAGTGACTATTCAGTAAATATCTGTCTTTTTACATGAATGTGGACAACTGTTAGGGAAATGTCAGTGTGCTACCAGTCTAACCAGTACTATTATTTCAGACTGGTTAATGTGTTATTTCAGATACTTACACTGACCATCAGTATCTAGTCTGTGGTAAACATTAATGAATATGTGCAAATTTAACTTACTGTTAATTTTGTTGACTTGGAGGTAGAAGTTTTCCAGGTTCTCACTGACAATTGGAATGCTCTTCAGCTGATTGAAGGAGAGATCCAACTCAACTAGTGATGTGATGTTGAAGACATTACCTGGTATCCCAGAATCTGTTAATTTATTGTGGGATAAACGCAAATATTGCAGGGCTTTAAAACCTTGGAAGTACTCATCAGGAATATTGGAAATCTGGTTATTATCAAAATACAGCATGAGCAGGGAGTGAGGCAGTCCTGTTGGTAGCTTTGCAAGTTGATTGAAGCTTAAGTCAAGATACAAAAGTGAATTCAGGCCTTTAAAAGCCCCAGAAATAGAATCTGCTTTCAGCTGGTTGTTCTGGAGGTGAATGACAGTCAGATTCATCAGCCCCTCAAATGCACCTGGATTGACTTTTGTGATCTTGTTGTGACTTAATTGCAGGTCATCTAGAGTTTTGGGAAGTGGTCCAACAGCTTCAGTCAAATTGTTGTAGTTAATGTGAAGTTTCTTCAGGTTCTTTAGTTTAGAGAAGACTCTTCCCTTTATTTTTGAATTTTCCAAATGGTTGTGATCCAGGATGAGCCACTGTAGGTCTGTTACATTGTCAAATGTGTTCTCTTCAATTCCCTCAATCATATTGTTTCGGAGATAAAGGTATTTTATTCCACTTGGTACAATTGGAATGGTTTTCAGCTTAAGATTGTCACAATACATGGCAGTAGGGTAGCTTAAAGGACAATTACATTCTGGGGCACAGACTGCTGCGGATGGCCCGAAAGGATCATAACCATAATCATCTCCAGGACCGTAGTCATATTGGCAAAAAATGCCACTAATCAACAGCAGAAAAACAGCTAGAGAGTTTAGAGTCATCTTTCTAATGTGTCTTGTTCCTGTATGGTGAAAGGGAATAAACAGGATACAACTTTAATTTTTTATCTCTCTCAGCAATATTTGAAATTTTACCACATAAAGATTATATTTAAAAACTAATTGTGATTCCTATTTAAAGTTTTTAATAAAGAAAAAATATTGGGTTGCGAGTATTACATTGTTAATGCTATATTACTGCCCCTGTCTTGTATAATCTTCCTTTATATCTTTCTGCATCCATTGATTAAGTCACAAGAAAGATGATGAAGTACAAGGTTTTTAAACTTGCCGCAGAAGTTTTCAGTTTTGCTAAAGGCCTTGTTCAGAGACAGTTCCACCATTTAAATTCTACCAAGCATTCCTAATGTGCTGAATTGTCTCATTTCTAAACATGTGGCTATTTGATTTAATTTGAAAGAGACAGGGAACTTAAAACTGAGGGTAATGCTCTCATGCATTGTGTGTTAAGGTGTGTGTGGTTTGAGAAACCTTTTTCTCATGGATTATGTTCTTTAAAGCATGGTCCACTAAGTTTCATAGTCACCTAAACAATAAACTAATAGGAATATACAGCATATTATCTTTTAACATGCCAAACAGCCAGTATTGATACGTGTGCAGTGGATCTGAAATGACTGAATTTCAGATAGTGAAAATATTCTTGCAAATTCTCTATACAACAAAGGTGTTGGTTACATTTTATGCCCATTCTAAATTAATTGAACAATAAAACACTTGCTTTACATAGTTAGTTTTCCAGTTCACACTGGAAAACTGTATGTATGTATGTTCACTCATACAGCAAAAGGACATTTGGTGTCCTTGGAGATGTTTGTGATTCAGTATGTGTGGGGTGACTTAAGTCTTTAAGGCCATAGCTTTCTCACCAGGTACTCCACAAGATGTCAATCAATCTGTGAAGACTAGTATCTTGTTTATTCCTCTAACTGGCTAGATAGATGTTCTGCTGGAAAAGTAGGTCTAGAATCAACAGAGTCAGTGAGCTTTGATTTTCACCAGTAAAAGACAAGGCTTCAAGTACTCAACTACTGTTCAGAGATGAGAGGATTAAGAAAATCCTTAAAACCTTTTTTTTTTTTTCCTCAAGGAATTTCAGAAAGTATGTGAAGCCTGTAAACAGACCACAAGACATTGATCTCAGATCTGGGCAATCTTCCAGCAGAGTAAGTTTCTCTAGCTATTGAAATTGTTACACAGAGGACATAAAGTGCAGGGCCATACCTAAAAAATTTTCCCTAAATCTATATATCTTTGTTTCTATTAACTTCTAAAAAGCCATATTATATTCTAGTGAGATAACAATCTCATTGAAATCATCCCTAGGCAGGGCCTATTGATCTTATGCAGTACAGCACAAAGAATTTTAAAAAAATATTCTTATGTTACCTCTACTCAATAACCCATAAAGTCCTACTGCTAGATATGAAGCTGCTGTCCCCTGAAAAAATGTGTCCCATCACATTTACCTGATTACAAACCCTAGGATAAGCATTGACATATTAGTTGTCAGTGTAATTTTCTTTGCCTGTCTTTCGTTACTGCATGAGAACATACAACCTGAACGTGAGCTCGACCTTTAGTCCCCTGCTGGTATAAATAAGAACAGCTCATCTGAAAGCAAAGACTGCAGTAACACAATTAATCTCAAAACCCGGTCCTATTTAGGTACTAAACATTAAAGAAAGGAAATCAAGTACTTCTGTATTCAAAGTATAAAAAGAGTGTAATGAACTCCTTGGACTTATATTCTTTGGCCTTATAGTGACATTTTTTTACACACCTCCTTAATTTTAAAGTTTTAAAATAATATAGACATTTTAAATTCAAATTCTATTTTTCTTCTAGTTTCAAATCATATCTGTAATGCTAAGTTTCATTATTGGTGCCATAGGCTTACAGTCCTTTAAACAGAGTACACAGTTTTACTGCTCTGCAGAACCCTGGAAATAACTAAAATGTTAGATAGCAAGTGTTTTAAATAAATTCATCAAAAATTCTTTAGAGTTTATGTGGCGATTCTGTAGTTCAAGGGTATATGGGCATGTGTGTGACATAAAATTGCAAAGTAAAGAGGAAATATATTAACTTGTTTTATTAATGCATTTCTCATTCAGGTATCTGAATGTCTCACTATCAGAAGTGTAAAAGGTTAATAGATCATGCTTGTTTGTTGCACTGAACTTCATGAATCCAAAATATGAATTCAGAAAACATTTTTAGATGTGCATATTACAACATAAACATTCTTTAATTAATTGCCTGTGCCTGTTATAAGCAGTTGTGTTGCAAAATACCTGTGAAAATATTTGTGAAGTTGCTCAGGCAACTTGCCAAAACATACTAAATGGTAAATCCATGATTTTGGGAAATGCCTGCTACATTAGGGTAGAAATGCTATTCAAACTATGTTTGACCTTGTCTGTATTTCCATAATCATTAAGTTATTGTGAGACAAAATAAATATAAAATTAACAGTCAATCAACTTTAATTCTGTAGCTTAACTTCTCACACAGTTTGCAAAAGACTATATTTTTTAAAAGTTTCACAAGTATATTTAAAATGTGCTTCAACATTAATAAGATATTTAAAAATACCTACTGTTACCTTCTCCTTGTTTATGTGATTAATTATTTAAATATCAGGATACGTTGTCTTTTTCTAGAATGAAGCAAATTGAGTTAGCAAATGTGGTTTACTAAAAAAAAAGCTCTCACTAATATTATGAATGAAAAAGTAAACAGTGAGTACTCTTGCACACTTCTTTGTACCCTATGTCAAATCTTATTTCGATGCAGAACAAAACAGACTGCAAAAAACTGCAACACTGATGTACAAAATATGTGAGGCTGTTTTAAGGAAACTGAGAAAGTGAATCGACAGTGAAACTGTTGATTTGTGCTCAATTTACAAATTGGCAAACTTATCCTGTCATGTTTTCATGTTCCCATCGCAGCTACATTTAAACAGCTGAACATTACGGTTAAAGCATGCAGCAGCACTTACCTTACTGCCTTCAAGCTGCTTTCCTTAATTCCCAGAGCAGATTCAGTAAGAGGCTGTATCCACCAATATATGCTCTAAACAGTGTCAGGAGGTAAAAGTCTGCCAGATCCTCTGTGTTACAAGAGGGGGGGGAAAAAAGCCCTAGTCACGCTGTTCTCTGAAGCTGCTATGTCATCATGGTGATCTTGTGGTGTGGCATGTACAAAAATGCAGCTCTCTAATGAAGTGCAGGTGGATACCATATTTTGTACAAGGACAACCCATCTGTTCCTCCTGTGGGATCAGAGAGCGATATTTCACAAACCTGAGAAAGTTAAAAAGCCATAGGTTTGTACAATATATTTTTTTTGGATTTCAGAGGGAAAACATGTTATATTGTAAAACAAATGGCAAACAGGCTTTTGTTTTCCAACTTATTTTATACTGCTAGACATGAGCTAACACATAGCACTCAGACCTCAATGCTGCTGTTCTTCTTCAGCCAAGTGACTCATTCATTTTTCTGCCTTTTTCTTTAACTGTCTTATGACCACAGTAAAATATCCTTAATGAAAACTTCAGCCTAAGGATCAGATTCAAAATTGTCTTTGAATCATACCCTTTTCCACATTACATACTTGAGTTCAAAGATTCTTCTGCAAATCATTGGAATTGATTTGGTCTGGAGATTTTCTTTGGTGGTTGAATGTATGTTTGTTTAATAAAAACACATCTCAGGAATGGGTTTTGAGCAGTTACTGTAAACTCACTCCATACATTCGTTCATCTTGCACTTACAGTTTTCTCTGGCTTTTCAGAATCTGGAACTACTCAGCTTTATGTTGTCTGTTTCTTGTTCCATGGATGTAGTTCAAGAATGCATCTTAAGGCTTGGATGAGATGTTGCTTTCACCAGGCAATGTTGAAAAATAATACATTAAGAAAGTAACAGTTTAAAGTGGATCTTTATGCTTCCATAAGAACTTTCCCTTATCTCTAAATGGAAGATGTCTTCCTTTTTATGAGAAACATCTTTTTTTGATTGATTTGGGTAGGGAAAAATGTCAAATGTACATATAGAAAACATGCATAACCCATTTTAAAATGTCTTGTATGTTTTATTGCATTTGACTGTAAATGGTGGGGTAGAAATTCAGGGATTTTGTCCATTTTCAATTTATTATCTTTATGAAAAGTTGTAGTACAGAATGTATCTGGGCTGGAGAACCCTATCAGTTTCCTGAAGAGGAGCCCGGATATGAGCTTCTCCCAAAATTTGCTGCTGATACATCTCAGTCTCCACAGCAGTGAAGGCTCCTGGGAGCAGGGAAAAGCCAGTGCCCTTCACCAAGAGCAGGAAAGACAGCAAACACATACAGACCTTTGTGCTTCTGCAATGCCCCAATTAGCAAACAATTTGCCCAAGACAGAGTGCCATGTACCAGCGCAGCCCCCAGGGAGGGAAGGTTGTGCTTTTGATGTTCTGACATCATGCCTGTCTCTCTGGTTTTGGAGAACCATTCACACTCTGGGGAACATGTTGGTGACAGATTGTTACTGCATTACTGCTTGAATGGTGCCAAGAAGTGAACGTGAAGCAGTGGGACTACAATGGTGAATTAATCTAAGTGAAAAACTGCATGGTATCAGGAGTAGAAATGTAGAAGTGGACAAGGCTGCTGTTGTTCTGCATGTAGACAAATGGAGACCAGATGGAGTTTCTCATGCACAGAATGATATTTATCTGAAAACTACTTCATTAGCTTTAGTTGACCAAGAAAACCTCAAATGTGACTTGACTGCAAATGTAGCAAGAAGCAGCACTCAGCAAGAGATCACTTGGAATAAAAAAAATATTTTTTTGCAGAGAGGGATAACCTTTAAGGTAATATCAAGATTTGCTCTATGGAAGAACATATAACTAGGTGAGCAATGAAGCATAATATTTGTAAAGAGAATTTTAAAAATCACAGGAAAGTCATTAACTGGGCTTTCTCTGACTATAGATTTGTTTTGAAGGACAAGCCCAATATTACGATAAATTAGTATATATTTCGAACCCTCACTAATAAGTGTAGTTTTGCATTTGCAGTACAAATAGAATTAAACATTGGCTGCAAGTACAGGATAATCCAGGCTTAATATGCTTTTGGCACAGTTGTATTTATGAACCAGTTTTTCTGTACATCAAGTATACATCTTTTTTCTCATTCTGATAATAGAAATACAAAACATATATATCTTTTTAGCTTACACATCTTATTAAGCAAACTGATAATATTTTGAAATTTACTTACGGTAAGAGCTTGGGTCACATAAAGTTCAGCTGAGACTTGTTCATTCATATAGTTCCTGTCTTCCTGACTGTTTTAAATTAGCTATGGAAATTGCACAGTCAAGATGAAGAATCACATGCCTTCTGAGGTTAAGATAAAAAACAATAGATTTTCCTCCCTTTTTAATAAGATTTTTACCATCTCTCCAATCTGTTATTTAATACTGCCCCTTGGTATAATTTTTATGCTTTTCCTAATCTTACAGTTCCAACTCATGAAGCTATCACCTCATAAACCTGTTTGGGAGAGCAGGTAGGTGATACAACCCAGCAAATGAAGGTATTGCTTCTTCTGCAACAGAGGGTGAGTCTGTGGTTGGGTGATTTCTTTGTTTCTGGTCCTATTTGGTGTTCTGTGCAGGGGTTCTTTTGGTAGGTCTCAGAAGTTGTTAAACAGCATGCGAATTAAGTAGCTAATTTCTAAGGAATACACAAAATAATAGGCAAAATCACCTATGGCATCTAAGTTGTAAACTGGTTATAAATATGCTTCACACTGATGATGTCAGGACATACTAGTATTTCATTTTTACAACAGTTTTTCTTCAAAATTTATTTTCTTTTGTACCTTAATTATTCATCGTTCTTTGATGGGATATATGATTAAAACCTATTGTAATCTAACTTTCTTTGTCTTGTGATATATGAATAGAAATATTTTTTTAATGTGATACAAAGCTCCTTTTTGTTGTTTTTTTTTGTTTTGTTTTGGTTTGTTTTTTTTGTTTTGGTTTTTTTTTTTGTTTTTTTTTTTTTGTTTTGGTTTTTTTTTTTGTTTTTTTTTTTTTGTTTTGGTTTTTTTTTTTGTTTTTTTTTTTTTTTTTGGTTTTTTTTTTTTGTTTTTTTTTTTGTTTTTTTTTAATTCATATTTTCTGGAGCTGGAGATGGCCAAGTCTAATGGGTTGTAATGAAAGAATCTGAAAGCAGAGCTCACTGCAAGTCAGTTTGCACTGGCTGAGATCTAGCCATCAAATATTATCAAGTTACAGTGTCACCATTTTATTTCTACACTCATCAGTGATATCCTCTCTACTTTTACTCTCTTGTGAATCTGCCTTCTTTATAGCTTCTATGCACTTCTGCATAAATGGAAGTGCCTCCCAATCTATTTGGATTTAATACCCTTTTCCCCAAAAGACTCAGGTTACCGAAACTTAATAAATACTATCCAAACCAACTGCTGCTTTGTTTTCATCTTAAAGCTGTGCACACATCTGGTACCCAGAACCAAGAGAACTGGGTGCCCAGTATCAGGAGTAGGGTGATTTTCCTATGGGAGCATAGAGCTCCAGAAAAATTCCTGGTGGAACTTTTCACACTGCCACATGAAATGAACTATGAGGTTTTTCCCCTCATCACTCAGAATTTAAAGTAAATATTACTCTTAAGATGAAATGAAGGTTAGCTCAATTTATTTGGCTACCTGCAGCAGGGGTTAAGAAACCTCCATTAAGGGAAAAGCTTCCATGGACACCATGCAGCAAGACACTTAGTTATAAAGAGGCAACATAGAGTTTATACATGATGTTTTCTATGTATCTAGACAGTGAATGCACAGCCTGTTAGCCTATATATAGTGAATAAACAAAAACATGATATTGGCACAAATCTCCAGGAACAATTAGTTAGTATTTCTGTAAAGTTCTGCAGTATTTTGAAATATTACTGAAGGCTGACTCATATTTAATGAGTTCCACTAAAAACAATTCAGTTCCAGGTTCTGGAGGCTGTAGGTGTTTGTTTTTTAATCTGAAATCTTCCATTCCTCCTAATTGAAATTTTATTTTTTCAGTCTCTACACTGGACTTAAATGTTAAATGGAAAGTGTTAGAGCACATACTGTAAGCATTACAAAATTTGTGGTGATCCAAACCCTTCTTTTCCTTTCTCCTAAAAAGGAAATGCCAGCTATGGAAACTTACAAAAATGGTAACAGTGTTACAACCTATTAGCAGACCGCAACAGATACTTTAGTTGAGCACAAATCTTTGTTTTTGTCCTTCTGAAAGACTGCTCACTGTTTTGCTTCAAACTTGACAGTGTCTGTATGCTAGTACTGTTATCCTCCTCTCTGTTGCTTTCCAGACTGTTTTTGATTTGATTCAAATGTCAACAGCAAAATTTCTTTGAGTTGGTCCAAAGTCTGATCAAAGCTTTTTTTTGGTGAGGACTAAACATGAAGGCAAGAGTCTGTTTTTAAGCCAGACTCCTTAATATATCCTGCATGTTTTGTCATAGGATTTAAAATCTGCTAGTCCATGTATAAAAGAAAATTATGTGACCTTGGAGGATGAGACAATTCAAATGATTCCTAATGTAAAGAATCCAAGAGTATCTCAAGGAGCTGTTAAATTTGTGCGTAAGTTGTGGTTACAGGTAAAAATTATAGCAGCCTCTCTGTATTTCTGTATTGTAAACAGTACTGATAATTTATGGAAAAGGAAGAATTGGACTTGGCCAACTTGGTTAGTTCACCACCTATTATTTGTATATGCTAATGTTGTACCAACAGAGACCTGCTTTGAAAATCATTACATTCATTGCAATCGTTGCAACACCTTCCCAGAATCTAAGCATTAACAATGTCTGTTTGCATTCAGATCACTGCAGATTAAGGTCAGAAGAGATGCTAAATCACCTGGATTCTGCTGTACAATGAGAATATAGCATTTGGCCTTCTGCTATTATGTGACCCTGGACTTAAACAGATCCACTAAGTCGTAAATCATCTTTGCCATGATAGTGGGACAATTCTGAGACCCTCTTAACATGCAGCTTTTAAAAATACTGCCCATTGTCATTTCTAAAATAAAGCACCTTGGACGAATCTACTGCAACTACAGAAGATGCTTTTACCAAAATTAAAACCACATCAGCAAGTAAAGTTTGGTAGATAATATCTATTATATCATTGGCTACCTATTAGTATCTATTGTGACACTAGCTGTCACTTAGTTCATTACCCCCTGAATGCTGCATGAGATTTTTGCATTATTTTCCCCAGGAATGGTGGCAGATTAATTGCCTTGAGGTAGAGACAGCATTTACCTATTTAAAATCCATGAACAGTAGCTCCACATCAGTGTTCTGGTATTCCCAGCTTCATGACAATGGACTGTAAATGAACCAAACAACTCTTACATGTCTTCCTGAGGTGTTTAAGTACAAACTATTGTGACAGGCAAATCTAAAAGTATTTCTCACTATCAAATATTTTTGTTGGGTTTTTTCCCTTCAGAAAGAACATGATATAATAAAAGTGCATCAGTCTAAAAAAGCAGATCTACTCCTTTCCAAATGCAGCACAACAATGATTGTTTTTATTCATATTCCATTGCTAACCATTGGCTTTTTTCTCTTTAGTTGTACTAAAGATAGTTATATCTACTATATATATGTATAGTAGGAGTACAATATGTACTATTATAGATAACATTACTAAAATTTCTTTTCCTCATCAAAATCTCCATCTTCTTCCAACTATCTTCTGCCATGCTATCTGTAGATCTGTCACTGACATATTCTGCAATTGTTTTATTTTTTTCCTTATTAATAATATGTACAGGGACACTATTATTTAATTTGAACTCTTTTTCTTCATGTCTCATAATTTTTCCCTTCTACTTACATTTCACTTATCAAGAAATAAAGCAAGTTATGGTTAAAACTGGCATTTTTTTGTGTTATATCAAGAAACAAGAGGTATATGAAGAGGTATTTTTATTTTTCTCACAGTTTTTTCCTTCCAGACAAATTTGTTCATTCTTTTCCTGTTTGGAGACATTGAGATGCTCTGAAAACTGGCTGGAAATATGCTTTTGGCCATATTAAATGGTCAGCTTTGGCAACCACAGATTCCAATCCAGTGATTTAATTGTCTTTATTTTTATCAGGAGATCCAGAGTGGATTAACCTCATGCAGTGTAAAATACCTTTTGTCTTAGGATTTGTGCAGTGTTGAGAAACTCTACTAATATTTTACTACATGGCTACACGGCACTGCTAAAAGCATCTCACAAAATCAAATTTCCCATTCAAAAAGCTACTTTTTTTTTTTAGTCACTCCACCTTATATCTCACTATGTCTGCATCTTGCAGAGAAGTGGAGGCTATCTATCTATCTATTATTATAAACAGTGTCAGGTATGTGATGTATCTGACATTTTGGTTCTGAGAGACAGCAAACACAGGTGTCTACATGTGTGATAAGAGTCCAGGCACTGCTCAAGATCAGTGGGGATAAGATCAGTGTAATAAACAGTTGTGTAGCCTGGGGAGTGATTCACTTGCCCAACACAGACACTGTGACAGTATTCACTTCTCTAAAGGTAGGCATCCAGTATTATTTGAGAGGGTCTCAGGTGTCCAACTCACCTTTATAGCTAATGGAAGAGGACTTTAACACTCGTGCCCTTTTCAAAAGGCAGCTGATGGCAAAGCAAAGAACTTCCCAGTGCTTAATAGCAAGACATCTGCATTTAGGCAGTTGCCTGTGGTCAAGGGGGTTCAGTCAGGTAGTACAAGGACATCTAGCTGCTCTCTGACGTGCCCTGGGCTGCACAGCACAGCCAAGGGGGTCTGGCTGCTGTGACTCAGGATTCTGAGGAGATCTGTCCTGTTCTGAAGTAGCAGCAGGATGCCAGACACATATAAGCAATCCAGAAGGATATTAGGCCCTTATCTTTTGGAAGCTCAATTGTGCCCTTGGAGATCCAGTCCAGGAAATAATCAGTCTCCTAAGTAACAACCTCACTTTGTGTAAACTGTCTGAATAGTATTCTCCAATGGTTTTCTCCACAGTCTCCTCTTAGCTGTGTATTCAGCAGAACATCTGCAATGAAATGTCACAAAAATAGAGCCAAGCAAAATGGCATGTACAAGACTGGAAGCAGTCATGACCCACAGGTATTTTCCATTTTCTTACCACCTCTAAAAATCACAATAGTAAAAAAAGCTAAAATAAGCAATTCTCTGAAAGGTCAAATAAAAACTTAGTTTTCTGACTCCATTAGACCATCACCTGAGGCCTCACTGATCAGTTTTCTTTTTTTCAGTCAAGCAAAGCTTTTCATATATAACTGTATCAGTTGCATACATTGGAAAGGAGCGAAACTATTTAGGACATTTTGTGTCACAGGTGTTCATAAACTTATTTTGAATGAACACAAATGTGCTTAAGGTCTAAGCTGATCTCCACCCAACTCAAGAATGGTCCAGCTGCACCATTTCCCTCATTCTGCAAAGTTTTAAGGAGAATACAGCATTTCCCAATTAAACTTGCTCATCTTCCATAGATTTCAGACCTCTGTCTACTTAGCCTAACTCTTTTTTCTTCATCTGGCATTTTTTTGGACTTCAGCAAGCACCTAGTTGTTGTATTTAGATAATTTAGTATCTGTATATTTTTATAAATGTGTGTAATTTTGTTAAATGGTAAACTGAATTGTACCGAAAACTGGAATCAACATCTGGCCCTTTAGCTTCCCAGTAGACGTTTTAATGCTTCCATAATATTTTAATTTTTATATATATATATATGTATAATATATAAATACATAACTACATTATGCTGCAAAACAGAACAGCATTTTGAAAGATGCTGCATCTTTTGGAATAGTGATAGAAATCTAACTCAGAGGAAATTCCTCCCCTTCTCTCTTCTCAACTGGGTTGCAATGGCTTTTGGGTTGTGGGTATGGAAAGTAAAGTACTGCAATCAAATCCTGTAACTCTTCCCAAGTCTCAGTCAGATCAGAAGGCCATATTATCAGCTGTTCAAAGATATAAAAAATCCAGAGACAAACTTTACCATGAAGGATTGCAGAAAGCATTACAACCGACTAAGAAAAAGTAAGGAAAGCATTCAGATAACAGGCAGATTATCAGCATTTTCAATATTTGGGTAGATAAATGAAAAATATTAATGTTACAAAAAAAAATTGTTGTATAAAAGGAAATTGATGACTTCTCTCTTCTTTAGGCTTTACCTACACTAGTAAGTCACATAATGTCCCTGACAATGGCAAGTTATTCTTTGCAGTATTTTTGCCTGATTCTAGCCTGAACAATTCCTAGCCAGGGTTTGGGACTCACCATTCTCAACAGAGAGCTTAAATGAAGCCACTGTGTTTCCTGAGGCAAGAAAGCCTTACAACAAGGATGAGACTAAGTCCAGGCTTTGAAAATGGCATGATTTCACTTAATAACATAAATGTAGCTTTAGACTCTAGAATATAACCTAAGCCATCAATAAGAAAGTAGACATTCAGTTCCTAAGGTTTGCTGAAATGCATTGATCCACAATTTGAATTCTATCAGATTATAATTTCATTATTTCCCTCATTTTCTCAAATTTATGTGCGTTTGCATGTGTGTGCTTGTATTTATATACAATTTTGCCTTACACTGAGGTGTTGAAGAAGACATTATGAACTATTTTTAATTTTCAAAGAAGAAAAATATATGCTTGAGAAACAAGATATGATTCCAAGATTTAGCAGAGAAATAATATTTAAGTGGAAAAGCTGGTTTCACATAGAACTGCTGACACAGACTTAGCCACAGCAGTACCAGTGAGGAACACTATAATTTAGATTTTCTTAACTCATAGATAGTTTCTAGATAGACACAGATAATATGAGTACTCAGTTGTGATATAGCAAACCCATTGCTCCTATTCAATTTCATGAAAATAAAATTATCTAGGATCACATATTTGTAATAACTTCACTCATAAAGAGGAGGGGTTTACACCATGTTTTAGCAGTTAAATCCTTGCCATTATTATGGACATTTTAACACACCTGTAATTGAGTAAACCTGAGACCCATCAGATATGTGTTGTCTCAGAATGGTTACTTTTCCAGGGAGCACACAAGAGGGTTGTTCTTTCAAGCAAGTAGGGAATAGATGTGCAGGTGATGGCCCACAACATTTTGATGCAAAGCTTGGTGAAGGGGAGAAGGTGTTTGCTTTACCAATTAGCAGGAAATCCTTCTTCTGAAAGCCACTGATAATGGCTTGTCACATACATCAAAACATTTTTAGAGAAGTGCCTTCCAAGGCTTTGGAAAACAGAGTTTGGATTCCTAATTAGCTCAGGTGATGTAGATTTTACTCCACCTTTTTCAACATTCTCCAGGCACCCTGCCTCCACCCATTGTCCAGCAGCTGTATTCCAGCTGAATCCCAGTCCTAGCTGTGCTCTAGGTATGCTGTTTTGTACCTGGCATTTGGGATCACAGAATGGTTTGGTTTAGAAGGGACCTTTAGAGATCATGTAGTCCAACCTCCCTGTACTAAGCAATACCTTCTATGAGGCCAGCTTGCCCAAAACCCAATCCTACCTGGCCTTGAATGCTGCCAGTGATGAGACAGCCACAGCTTTTCTGAGCAACCTGCTCCAGTGTTTCACCAGCCTTAATTTAAAGAAAATCTTCCTCATGTCCAACCTAATTCTACCATATTTCAGCTTAAAACCATTGCACCTTATCCTTTCTTACAGGCTGTGGGAAAAAGCCTTTGTCTTTCTTGTAAGCCTTCTTTATATAGTGAAAGGCTGCAATAATGTCTCTCCTTAGCCTTTTTTTTTCTGCCTTGGAACAATTCCAAGTCTCTCAGAGTTTCTTTGCAGGAGGGGTACCTCAGCCCTCTGACCCTTCTTTTGGCTCTCCTCTAGTCTCACTCCATCAGCTCTTTCCTGTGCTGAGGAGCCCAGCACTGTAAGCATAACTGCAGGTGGGTTTTTCAGGAAGGTGGAGAAGAGGAGCAGAATCAACTCCCTGGATTCCCTGATGGCCATGCTGCTTTTGATGCAGCCCAGGATGCTTTGCTTTCTAGGCCACAAGTGTGCACTGCTGGTTCATATCCAAATATTCATCCACCAGTATCCCAAAATCCTTCTTTGTAGGACTGGTCTCAGACTATTCACCACCCAGTCTGTACCAGTGCTGGGATTGCTTTGATCCTTGTGAGGTTCACATGTGTTCATGTACTACATGCTCTCATACCAGCCCAGAACCTGTCCATGAAGTAACCAAGGGGCTGGAAAGCTCTTTTATCTCAACTTCCTCACTTGAAAGGTGAGGGAGGGTGGAGCTGGGCTGGAGGCATCCTCAGCTTCCTCCTCTGTAGGACAGAGTGTTGGTAAATGGGACATGTCTTCTTCAATTCATATTAATGCTATTTCTTTTCCAGCTCTGCAGAATAATCTAAAATCCTTGTGCTGTTGCTTTTTTTTTTTTTTTTATAGTGTGAAACCATTCCCACTGTCTAAGATGTAGGAAACATGACAATCCTCTCTGTCAGAATTCTAACAAGGTAGTTCAAAGGGAATATTACCACTTTGTTATAATTTAGTCCCTTGACAGCAGTAAAGAGCTAATACATTTGAGTTTTTCCATAACAATCCAATTATCTGTATCTGTTAAAGAGAAATTCACACAGTCTTCTCTATCTCTCTGTAATCTACACATGCAAAGGATCTCCTGTATATAAAAGATTGGCATGTCTTTAAAGAATTTGGTGCTGAAAATGAGCATTAAAGGACAGAAATCTAAAATATAGCAAAAAGGCTAATCTTTTTGCTTCATTTTCTTGATGGCATGATGGAATATTAAGTCACTGGAGGTTTAGGATCTCTCAATCACTCTCTGTTAGCCAACACTTCAAAGTCAGTGCTTTGTTTCAAGAATTCATTGCAATGTATCCATGTTTTCTTTCCATGTTAAAAGGATGTGTATGGACAAACCTCTGGAGTTTTTTTTCTCAGAGAGGAATATGAAATGCTTTTGAAGCATTTCAATTGTCTAGTTTCTAGCATAGGAAAACAGTAGTTAGAATTATTCTGTCTTTCATGTTGAGATTATTTTATGCATCTTTTTTTTTTTTTCTACACTCTGGAATTTGATTTATTCTTTCCAAGCTTTTGATTCCTGCAAAGATTCAATACCTTGAAATTAAAAGATTAAAGGATTCAGCATCAGAATGCTACATGATTACTTTAATCTGAGCTTTTTCCATTGAAAGGGTTTTCTAACATACGCTTAGTAGCAGACACATGGTCCCTATTTTCCATGCCATTGGGATTTGAACACTTTCAAAAATTACTCTGTAGAGCAGGACTAGCCTAATTAATCTCAATTAAAGTCTTCATCTGGAAACAATAATGTAAATTGTATAAACTTGTAGTTTCAAAAATAGCAGCAAAATTCTTAAGGCTTTTTTATTCAAATATAATATGTGATTTAATATACTACTTGAAAATGAATAAAAGGTGTAAGTATGATTTATCACAAAATATATACTGCAATGCTGGTTAGACAATAACATAAAGAGTTGGAAAAAATTTGCTTGATTTCATGTTAAATATGAATGTAGAAAGTTTTGTAAATTGTAATATTGTGTACAGAATGACAATTGGAAGGGACCCTGAGAGTTGCTAAGGCGACTTAGAGCATGCTGCCAGGAATTTGTCCAGGTAGCTTTTGAATGTGTGCAGAAAGGGAGACCCCACAACCTCACTGGGCCACCAGTTCCAGTGCTCTGCCACCCTCAGTGTAAAGTTCTTCCTCATGTTGAGATGAAACTTCTGGTGGTTTAATTTATGGCCACTGCTGCTCATCCTGTCACTGGGCACCGCTGAAAATAGTCTGGCACCATCCTCTTGATACCCACCTTTGAGATATTTAGAGGTGTTGGTGAGATCCCCTCTCAGTCTTCTCCTCTCCAGACCAAACAGTCCCAGCACCCCCAGTTTCTCCTTATAAGAGCAATGCTCCACTCCCTTAATCTCCTTTGTAGACCACCACTGGACCCTCTCCAGTAGGTCCTTTACTTTTTTGTCCTGAGAAGCCCAGAACCGGACACAGCACCAGGACTGGCCTCACCAGGGCTGAGCAGAGGGGCAGGATCATCTCCCTCAACCTGCTGGCCAC
The DNA here is from genome assembly GCF_017590055.1 of Onychostruthus taczanowskii. Taxonomy (NCBI): domain Eukaryota; kingdom Metazoa; phylum Chordata; class Aves; order Passeriformes; family Passeridae; genus Onychostruthus; species Onychostruthus taczanowskii. The sequence continues at coordinate 5,105,501 of NW_024500461.1, forward strand.
ACTCTTCCCAATGCACTCCAGGCTATCACTGACCTTCCTAGCTGCAAGGGCACTGCTGGCTCATGGTCAGCTTGGCACCCACCGGGACTCCCAGGCCCGTCCTTGCAGAGCTATTCTCTAGCAGGTCAGCCCCAGCCTGTGCTGGCACCTTGAGCTATTCCTCCCCACATCCAGGACCCTGTACTTGCCCTTGTTGAACCTCACTGGTTTCTCTCTGCCCAATTCTCCAGTCTGTCAGGGTCCCACTGAATGGCAGCACGGCCTTCAGCTGATCAGCCAACAGCCCCCTCCCCAGTTTTGTGTCATCAGCAAAATTTCAGAGGGTACATGCTGTCTTTTCATCCAGGGAATATCCAGAATAAAGCAGTACATATTCTACTGTCCATTCCGCCAAAAGCTAGGAATAACACCACCATGTGCGTCTAAACAAAATATCATGCCATTTATGACCAAAAATCATAATTTTCAAGTATTTACCTTCTCTCCTTCTGGGAGTGAGCCAAAGGAAGTACCTGGGACATTTCCTGCCATGAAAATAATGAAAATTTCCTGGATTGAGGTGTTTTAGAGTTGACAGCACCTTTTTTTTTTTTTTTTTTTTTTTTTTTTTTTTTTTAGTTTACCTTCAAAATTGATGCCCATCTGTATTTTTTCAGCTCCTCTAAGTGAAAGTATTAGAGCTATTCATGTGGGTAAGTGTTTGCAGACACAAGGCCTGCAATTATTGCTGCTTTTTAAAAGCTGGTTCACTGTGTTTCATCCTGCAGAAATACACTTGGATATAGAAACACAACCATCACTGCTTCTCATCACACTGTTATAATTTTGTTATTAGTTTTCTGCTGTAGTCTGAAAAGATGTGTGAAATACACAAATAAATATATAATCAGAACAATAACATTTCTCATAGTTTTTTTCCATTCTTTCTCCTGCTGAATTAAGTCCAATTCAAGCAGGCAGTAACAGAGCATTAACATTCTTCTGGTCTGCTGACTTAAGACACCCACATAGAGGTAATCTCCAAGGCTTTCAAGCAGCATAATGTACACACTGAGAAAGAAAACTGCCTGACAAAGCAGTTATGAAGAAACCACTTCTTTAAATCTCAGAAAGGAAAGTGTGGTGTTTAACAGTCAGGGTAAACAGCCTTCAGTAGTGCCTGTATCCAGACTGATCCTCTTATGCACTTATGGCACAGTAACAGCCCTGAACTTCCAGAGCAGGAAGCAGGGCAGGAGGCCAAAGGCTGGTTTGTGTCACTTAAAATGCAGCCATTGATGAGTCTAGCTGTTTGAGTGTTTGTGTTGAGTGTAATCCAAACAGCTAAACAGTTTTTGTGCCTTTTCAGGACATCCACAGAAACTTTGTTCTTTTGCAGATGGAGCTGCTGGAGCATTCTTTAGATAATGTTTTATGCTAAAAATTATCAACTACTTTTAATTTTACAATTTCATTTTAAAGATGAGGCAGTTAATATTGAAATCAGCCCATATATCTCACAGCCCATATTTCCCCTTCAGTGCTCTGCAAATTTTCACAAACATGACACTTCCATTTATTTTCCTGTTTCTTGAATGAATTACTTTCAGCTAAATTAGGGCAACTCTTCAGAAAAAAAAAAAAAAAAAACAACAACCCAAAACAGAAAACACAGATGTAGGAAAGTCTCTGAAGAAAAACTGACTTCAGAGCAATGTGTGCATACAGAGAGAATGAGCAAAAATCCATCCTTGTTCAAAGCAAATGTATTTGATTGTAGGTGTACAAAAAGACTATTGATTTCACAGCTCTGCACCTCTGACTTAATAAAAAGAGAAAACCAAAACAACAGAGTAGGTGAATTTGAGTACCCTCTTCTCATAAAGCTTCATAAACCTTTTTCCTTCTGGTTTTCTGTAGTTAACAGTAAGTTTGTTACTGTCCCTCAGTGACACTAGATGGCACTTCAGAGTAGTGGTGGGATGAGAAAGCCTGTAATCTTTTTTAGTTATTTTGCATATGATATTAGGAATATATTAAGTTAATGCTTGCTTTGAACAAACACAATTTTTCAGCTTTTTCCTATTTTTTACACGAGTGAGTGTGAGGTAGAAAATGTTCTCTGTTTTCAAAAATAGCTAACCTAAGCAGAAATAGATTATGAGAGAGGTTCACTAGCAACTCAAAAAAATTCCCAAAAAACAAAACAAAACAAACAAACAAAAAAAAAACAAACAAAAAACAACCAACCCCCCCCCCCCTCCCCCCCCAAAAAAAAAGCCCCCGAAACAAAGGACCTGTTACCAGACCTTGTGCTTAGATAATTTTAGAAACAGTTGGTGGAGGCAATTGAAAAAATGTCTGGTCTTGGAAAGGAGAGCAACACACTGATGCCAAGGATTTAAGAGCAGGTCCTTTCCTGGAAATGAAATTACATTTAGTGTCATTTATACATCAGCAATTGAGTATACGATAATTGTCTATAACCTGGTGCACCATAGGAGAAACCAGAGTAAAAGATGGCCACACCCTTGTTGGCAGCAAGGGATAAGATGCTTTAGGCTGCACCAGGAAACAAGGGTATTAATTATTCTTTATGTGTTTGAGTCCAACAGTTGTGACCATTCACTGTCTTCATACTTTACGAAGAAGTTGAGGATGCACTGCAGGCCCAAAGGCTTTCTACTTTAATTCTTCTATTTCTTTCCACTCAACTGTTTATAGATTGTTTGTGTTTGTTCTTTTTATTTTCCTATTTTTTCTTTCCTTGTTTTGTTTTTAAGTGGAATAACCATCTGTTCTTTATTTATATGAAAAGCAGTTTTGAAAGTATTGGGCTTCCTGCTGCTTTGAAGTCTCTGCAGATGCTGTGCATGGATAGAATCCCATCAGTCAAATATTACTGGTGTGGCTGCACAACTTATGGAAAACCAACAGTGTGTGTACCTTTCAAATTTGTCATGATCTTGCTTAGGTCTCTTGTTAGGATTTGCTTATTTCACTTCATTGAGAAAGACTGGGAATCAGGGAAGTCCTGCTATCTTTGCAGTCTTTGCTTGTTAGAAGGGAATGTGTTTTATGATAAATAGCTTACGCTTTAGCAGCAAGCAGCAAGCTTGATAGGGGACATATCATGGGTATTACAGAGGAGGACCAGACTCAGATATTTTCTTCTGGACTTGTTGAATTTTGTTCTAATTTGAAAGAAAAGCCTTAGTATGTGAGATGTTAAAACCATGGATGGAGAAATGGAGAGTTTGTGCATATGTTTACATGATGCTTTTTGTAATTGTTTTTATTTTTTGTGTGGATCTCTTTCTGTAACCATGTACATTCAAACTCTGTTTTTCAGGCTAAGACAATGCCTTTGTTCTCACTTGAAATGCCAGTGCTTAGTTTTCTGCATGAAGTCTCTGTGTGCACAACAGTCGATATCCAACCAAGAACCAAAAGAAAAAAAAGAACCATAACTGATGATTTTATGGAGTGTTTTCCCTCCTGTGACAGAAAGTTATCATATACTGTTTGTTTTATTTAAAAATAACTCTCTGAAAATGTGAAATCCAGAAGAAAAACAGATAGAAAGCAGAGAAATCTTTGGCAACTATATGAAGAAGATAGCTCAGAAGAGTGCAAACATTCTTTTTCTGTGTAGTGGTTATAGTGAGTCATAATTGTTTCAAATTATTTTCTACTGAATGACAGCTATAAAAAGACTATATTTGTTTGCTCCTAAAAAATTACCTATGAGAGTTAGGCATGAAAAAGTTCCTTGAGGTAAAAGAATTTCACAGAACTTATTCTTATTTTAGCTATCATCATGCCAAAGGCGTTAAATTTTCAAGACTTATTTAAAGTTCTGACACACTTTTGTTATTCTATCAAAACAAAAGAAGAAAGACAAACACTTTGGAGTTTGCCTGTATTACATTATTCTTTAATATAAATGACATATAAGTTTTACAAATTAGAGAGATTGACTTTGGAGTATTAAGAGTCTGCAGAAGATTCTTTTCAGGTGATGTTTTTATTGAGTATATGTTTAGCTTTGAAGATTGACAGTAGATATGTGCAGCCTACCTTTGATGTGCTTGCTACCCGCTGGCATGGGCTGAAGAATCCCAATTTACAGAGGGCTCCAAATCACTCTAAATAGATACATCTACAAATGGTGTCCCAACAATGTCCACAATAGCAGTTATTTCACTTCATATATTTCTATACTTATGGTTTTGCTTCTATAGTCTAAATTCCACAAATTTGTCGGACAGAGGAACCTGCATATCTCTACTTCTAAATTCCTTTTTTTAAAAACCAAAACCAGGAATGGATGCTGATAAATGTACAATGAAGAACAAGTGAAAAGTGAACTGCTATGGCTTTTGTTTAGATAAATACATGGATTGATAACATTTACTAAACCCTGATACCATATTGTGCAAGGCAGTACAGTCGTAAAAACTGCTCTTGTGACTAAGGTGAGAAGGATTTGCTCTAGAGAAATTTAGTCATTGAGCTCCAGATACAGGTTACAAGTCTTTTACTGCAGACTACTCAATATTTTATTCATTAGGATGATGTTAGGCTAATTCTGAATAGCATTGCTCTAGAAGAATGGCAAACTTTAAAGAACTATGTGTACAATACAAATTTATTTTATTTTTTTCAAAAATAGTGACATTAGCAACAACTTTATTTGCCTCTGCTAAATAGATACATTCAGAATTATCTTATAGTGGATATTTTTAAACCTCCAGGGCTTGAAATAAATTTAAAGGAGGTAACTCTTACCTTCTCAAGTCTCAAGATGATTTGAGAGTCTTTTGTCCCTTCTGCTATTTTTCTCTGTGTGTGGCTATAAAAATAACCTCAATCATTGTCTTTTTTTTATAAATCATAATGACAAATATTTACTCCGAATTTTCATATACAGTGGAATCTGAAAACCTGTAGCATTCAGCAAACTGAAAAATGCCACAGAAAGCATGCTGGAAAAGAAGGCTGAAATAAGTCAGTTTAAAGCACAGTGGGCAATTCTTATTGATGGTATGCTCGCTCTTGTACATCTGTAATGTCTCATTTATTCTACCTCAAAGGATCATCTCCACTTTAGAGTGAAGTTTCTGGCATTTGGCGTTAATTGTTAGCAACGGTTTTTTGAACAGGCCTATAAGGACAGACGCTTTGGAACACAAGCAAACCCCATCTTTAGACATCTATTTGTAATTTCCAATCTGTACTGCGGAGCGTTCATGGATACACCGGAAAGCAGAGGGCTGGATTTCCCAGTACTGCACGGGGTTGCTGAAGAGGCTCACGCCGGAGTAGCTGGCCTTTTTGGTGTTGTAGCCAAGAGGGCAGAAGTCATTGATACCAATGGAAGTGATTTTGTTGTTATGAAGATAGACCACCTGAAAAGCATACAAGTACTGAAGTGAGAAATTGAGCTATCATGGCAAATAAGAGGAATTATTTCATATTAAATGCTTCACATGTGTTTTGGCAACATTATGACAATATGTCTTCTTGCCAAACAAATCCTTGACTCTGTTTACCTTTTGAAATACCTAGCATGCACCCAATTGACATAATTTCTACAGAAAGTGCACAAACTGTGCAAGGCAATCTAATAATGTTACTGTCAGCTGGTGGTACTGTAACCAAAAGAGGAGCCAAAGATGTGAAATTATGAATACAGCACTGTGGCTCAGGAGCATGCGCTGTGTACTGAAAATGTATTTGATACTAATTGGTTTCTCTCCAGCTCTAATATTTTCATTCTCATGAGTGCAGCTATACAGGACTCAGAGCCAAAGTAACCACTAATGACAATTTAAAGTAGCTGATGATTATCATTTTGCTTCAGATTCACCACTTCTGGAGAATTTTTCCAAGGAACATGCAGGGGGTAATTTACATTTGGGAGTCTTCATTCTTTGGGAGCGTTCTTTGCTGTAAAATCTTAGTCTGGGTGAAGACAAATTTAAATTGCTCCTGAGAGGCAATCTTTCTAGGTATCTGGCCAAAAGGACCTCAAATATACTGGTAATGTGAAATGCCGGTTTTGTCTATTTGCCCTCCTGATGGCACTGTTTTGTGTGATAATAAAGGAAAAGTTATTGGGAAAGGTTGCAAAACGTCACTTAGTAGAAAAAAAAAATCAAGAGATGAAGTTATTTTAGAAATTAATTTTTGAGTAAAGAGGAACCAAGGTACACAAATAATCCCATATTTTTGTGGCCCTTCAGACATACAGAGACAACGAATGTACATCTCCATATCTATACACCTCCATAACCATTTCCACAAAAAAATCAGAATAAGAGTCTTCCTGTTGTATTCAACATTTCCTTGATAATTCAAGCATTTATGAAACATGCATCAAATTAAAAACACTGTGCACATTTCTGTTCAAGGCTGAATAAAGACACAAATACCATTAGGAATCTTTCAACTATTGCTCTCTGAGACAGTATGATAAACTTTACCTGTATGTATTTGTGATCCCCCAGTCCACTGGGTACTCTGACAAGTTCATTGTTGTTCAAGTGGAGCTCCCTCAAATGAGGTACATTGTTAAGAGAGCCATTCTCAACTGAAGAAATGCTGTTGAAACTGAGACCCAGTCTGAAATAATTAAAAAAAAAAAAAAAAAAAAAAGAGGAAACAAAAAAAAAAGTGTTAAACTTGCCCACATAGCTGTCTTTCTTCTTGCTTGGGTTGATTGCTTCTCTGCACTGCTGTTGCAGAACAGACCTGGCTAATTTTCAGAATTATATGTGAGCAAGGTAGAGCTAGGTTAAATTAAAAAAAATTAAATAAGTTTGACATGTGGTGTGAAAAATCACAATTATCATTATATCATTCAACCTGTGCTTACAATACTGCATCCTTTGATGAGCTGTATGAGTAATCCTGGTGTAGATACCTACTAGCACCTCCGTAGGCACCGGTTTGTCTTTGGAAGCTGAAACACTGAACAAGTGATACCTGTGACTTAAGGAGCACTGTCTGAAGCTTTTTGTCAAACTACATAACCCATGTTCCCAGAGCTGTTAAGCTTAAAACTCCACCACATCCTTCTAAGATAGTTAATCCAATCCAGTTTTCATCACAAAATCACCCTTTCTCCTTTACACATCCACATACTAGGTTTGTAGAACAATTCATGTTCAATTTGAACAATCTGTTTTTATCTGTGTATTTCTGTGTTTATAGTATTTTGATTTGTAATTACTAAACTACAGAAATTTTTCAAGAGACTGGCATAATTTACAGTACTCTGTGTTGCAGTAAAGAAACCAGCGACAACACTTCAGGAGTTATAATCATCAGGAGTATTGTAATTTTAGAAAATTATTTCCATAAAGGCTAAACTTAGCTCATCTATTTTGCTGTTTTTCTTTAAGCTTTTTTTTTACTTTAAGCTTTTTTATTTTAATATTGAGGGGGAAAATGCTCTGAAATTTCTTAAAGCTTAATCGATAATACAATTAATAAGAAACCTCATATTAAAATAATTTGCTGTGGAGGAGTACTTTTAAGAAAGTCTTCTTCACAATTCTCTAATAACCTGTATTTCTTTGTGGCTTGTAGCAGTTTCAGAAGTCAGAAACTATTCTGAAACTAGAATAAAATTACAGAACTGAAAGCTCCCACTTATATCAACATGAATTTACTTCAGTTAGAAATCAGTTCACAGTATCCCATCTTCTAGCTAGAATTTGATAATGAAGAATTTTCATTAAAAGTTATTAGAATGAACTTTCTTTTGAATAGGATATACCAAGATTTAGGAAAGCTTGGGGAATTGGACCTACATAGCAATTCAGTCTGAAGTTCTACAAAATGCTTACAATGGACTTCAGTGATGAGTATCCATAGTGAATGTCTTTGAAAAGATTGGAAAAAAACCTCCACGTTTTGTCAGAGAGCAATGAATTCTTGTTTGACACATATCTAATTATGTGCTCTCTACATATGCAGGTCTACAAGCAGGTGTGTCAAACCTGGGAGACCAGTGCCAAGAAAACCAGTTCTGACTCTCATATTAATCTATTGAAGAAAAATAGTCCCTTTAGACAAAGTCTTTTAGGGAATGAATGAAATTGTAGGAGTCTGTAGTGAAGTGGACCTAAATTCCAGAAGGAATGAAATTATATGAAATTACATCTACTCTAAATGTCTTACAAAAACTCTTAGTCACTTGGGGCTGTGCTTACAGTCAATATTACTGTGTAAAACAGAGGGTGATTTGGAAAGGATATGGTCTTCATCATTCTTCCCATAGGAAAAGAAAGGAAGAATTTCAAAAATCATTCTTGCTTCATACATTGATATATTACTTCCTTTTTTATTAGTGAATAAGTAACATTTTCCCAGCATTTCAGTAAACCTCATCCAAGTATTCTAAATAATTGAAGAGCATCATCAAACACATATCTCAAAAATGAATAAATTCTCAAATAGTTGTTCACATTTTTTCTCCAACACCCCTGCTGTATCATTTCCACTATGTTTTTAAAAGAAACTTAATGCTCAACACCATTACTATCATTATGGGTTTAGAATCACAGAATCATTAAGGTTGGAAAAGACCTCTGAGACCTCCAAGTCCAAACATTAATGCAACCCCACCATGTTCACCCCTAAGCCATGTCCCCAGGTGCTAAATGCTTGTGCCTTTTGAACACTTCCAGGGAAGCTGATTCTACCACTTCCCTGGGCAGCCTGTTGAAATGCCTGACTACCCTTTCAGTAAAGAAATTTTTCCTGATATCTAATGTAAAAGTCCCTTTGCTTGGTTCAACTTCCACTGTATGGAGCTGGACCCTCTCAGTAAGTTTTATTAGAATATAGATGTTGGTAACATCAGATGTACAATGTGAATGTCCTCTTGGAACTCATTCCTGCATGTAATCACCAAAGTCTTTGTTGGGTTTACTTTCAGAAGATTATTGCTTTCTCACTGAGTCACTCAATGAAGGCTTTTGAAAGACCTAGGAGTAATTTTACAAGGAAAACAAAGAAATAAAAAGGACAAATGTTGCACATATACTGGAATGCAAGAAAATTCAAAAGAGAACTAACAATACACCTACGCCAAGCTCTTGCATGAAACATTTTACAATTTAAAATTCCTTAACACAGCCAGAAAAATTCCCTGTTTCTCGAAGATTATTGTGCTTTAGGGCAGCTATTAGCCTGTCAAGCTTGAGTAGGCATGAACAAGGTTTTCTGACCTTGTCCTAATATCTCTGAAAACTTAGACATATAAAAAAAGGCTGGGGTTCTTTATGGTGGGCTAGAGCTCTTCCATAGCTCCCTCCTTTCCCCATCTGTCTGTTTTGTTTTGTGTGATGTGCTCCTTGTTCAGCACTCCGTGCTCTTCCTTACCTCCCACCTTTGCAAAAGGGCATCTCTGACTATGCCTAGGTTACCTGCTTAAGCACAGGGCAGAGGATGCTTTAAAACATGGAGCCTGCTCTGAGCAGCTCCACATTCCCATGTCATGGTCAGCAGAGTATCTTCTTGTTCCATACAGAACACCCACAATAGAAGCAGCCCAAGCTTAGATATTTTTAGGACTCCACTGGCACTTGCTGTTTAAAACTTTATGTCTTAAGGCAGACTTCCAACAGTGTTGTCCATGCCTGTGGTGTTTTCCAAGTGTGTGAATGAGAAAAACAGAAAAACTGTGTCACCTGCAGGACAGCTCCTATGCCCCACAACCCCCACCTCCAGTAATGTAAATTACTCTCTACCTGAGTAGTTATCATCTTGTTTTGCTTTTGGAAGTTTTCTTCATAATTTCTCTGAAGAATGTTATAATCTGTTCTAAGCCTCTGTAACAAACAATAACTGCTTCATAGTCCTTTAATCCATGTTTATCATATTTTTATTTTTTCATTAAAATCTAGAACAGATTTTTTTTTTTTTTTTGAGTCTGTGATAAAATATTAACATAAAACATAAGATGATATGTCTTAATTTATAAGATCTGGAAAGGTCTTCTAAGCTTTATATCTTGGAATTTTCAGATTCAAAATTAGTATTAGGTTACTATATATTACTAATTACTATTACTATATTACTAATATTACTTCATTCCATTGAACTGCTGTCCAAGCAAATACAAATAGTCATAAACATTAACTCTTGTTGCTCAGTAATCTTTCTCTGATTTCTGTTTTCTACTCTCATTATGACAAGCAGATGATGAAGATGAAAATCCATTAATCCAGTAAACTGGTTAAAAGTCTGATTGTCAATCTTTTTAAAAAACCATTTTCACAGTAATTTTTTTGGTGTTAAATTATAAAAATTACTTGTAGTAAAGGACAATTTTTTCCTTCTACATGTTTTTTGACATGAATGAATTCACAAATCATTCTGTATAAGGGCTTTTTGGGAATTGTCCTTTTTATTTTCTTACACTTACAGAAACTTATTCAACAACATAGTCACAGATTGGCAGAGTAAAGTCACTCTGACAGTAACAATTTTTCAATTAAATTTTATGATTTTTTTCTCTTAATCATGTTCCTGGACTCATTGCAGATTTGCCTTTCTTGAGAAACAAAGGAACCACTGTTGAAAGAAGTTTTGGTTACCATGTACTTTTTTCCTCATTTTCCAGGCAAACTGCATGAGCATTGCTGTGTTCCAAGAAAACTGCATAAACCAAAGATGGACATGAAATGAAAGAAACATTATACAATTAAAAAAGTCTAATTGTTCTTGTTTGTTTGTTTGGGGGTTTTTTGGTTTTTTATTTTTTGTTTGTTCTTGTTTTGTTTTGTTTTGTTTTTGTTTTTGTTTTGTTCTGGGCTTTTTTATTTGAGTTTTTTTGGTTTTTTTTTTAGTGTGTGTGTGTGTGTGTTTTGTTTTCTTTTCTTATATTTTTTCTTCTTCTTTTTTGTTTTTTGTTATTTTTGTACATCAAATAAACAGTTTTCCTGAGCATATAGCACTCATAATTGAAAACAGATGAAAAATTTTGTCAGGAAAATAAATGAAGTGTTTGTTCTCTTCAATCAGTACACAAATCCTTAGAAGGCTTTCCTGTTAAGTTCTGATTATTTCAGTGATTCTAATACTCATGAAAGCCAGACTTATGTTTTATAATTATGTGGGTGGTGATTGCAATTTCAACGAATATTTTATGTGAAAAGAAGAAATTAATTCTTACTTTGCCAAGTTGGTGAGTCCAGAGAGACTTTCAGCATCAATTTTGCTGATTTTGTTGCCATCAAGGTGAAGTTCAGTAAGGGATGGAGGAAGGCCTGAAAGAGAGAACTCCATCAAATTATTTTTGATTAAACTGGATTCTTATATTTTAAAAACATACTTGAACCATAACAAGGCTCTTTCACAGTTGACAAAATATTTGTTCTAAACATGCCCACGAACTATTCACTAAATGAAATAAAGAACTTTCACAATCAGGGAAACTGAAAACAGATACCAACAATTAATTTATGATTAAATAAGACCAAGCTCCTAGTGTCATTATAAAACAGTTAACTCTTTAAAAATACCTAAATTGAATTTTTCTCATTTATTAATTCTACCCTTCATGATTATATAAATGGGACATGTAAATATCTCTGATTTTAGCCAGACTATCCATACACATAAATATGCAAACATGTGGCACCTAGATATTTAACAAGAAACAGCGGTAGAAACTCATACTGTAAGTATGAGGCAAAATAATTTTAACGTTGTTTCTGTTAAGGTGCATACTAGTTTACAAATTCTGTTTATCAGGAGAAAAAAAAAAAGAGGAAACCCATTTTACCTATCTGAGGTCCCTCAAAAGAACATCCAAAACAGGAAATATGGGAAGAAAAAAATAAAAATCAGTATTATCTCTGAAAAAGTTTTCAGCCATTTCAAAACAATTTGTTGACTGAAGTATGAATAAATTGAATATAATTTCCTCTGAATTGGAATCATTCTTGTTTGTTTGTTTTGTTTTTAATAAATTACAATCAAATTGTTCTTTTGTAGGAATTTGCAATTAAATACTTTGAAAAATAGCAAAGGTTTCTGTTTTGTTATAGGAACAGCATTTTTGTCTTCAAAGCCACAGATTTGTGGAGGGCTGATTTTCTGCTTGCACAACTTTGGTTAATCTTACATGACTTTACAGTTGTGTAATGTAAGTCAAGCTCAATAACCAGGCTTGGAGGCTGAAACATCTTCCATTTTATATTTCAGCTGTGAGACAAGAAAAGCAAAATAACATAAAATGACGTTTCACAGTGCACCTCTCATGGATCTTGCAAACGAAAACCAAAATTTTCCAAACTAATAAAAGTCATCTGGTTTAAAACCAGATACTTTAAGGACAGATTCAAAAAGCTCCCATAATATTTTTTTTTCCAATTCAGTAGAAGTTACCACAACATACCTGTGCAAATCTCTGAAATACTAATTGAATTTCTTACCCTTTGGGATGCTTGTGATGTTGGTGTCTGCGATACGGATGTAGGAGAGCCTCTTCATCCCCTGGAAAGCTCCGTTCTCAATACCTGAACTCTTGATTGGATTGGTGCCTAGCTCTGCCAACAAAACACAATTGTGAGCTGGGCTGCAGTGTAGGTACTTATGTTCTTCAGGTCAAAGCTAATTTGGAGATACAATTTATTGGGGCCTTTCTACATATAACCACTGATCAAACTACAAACAGCATCTTGAAAAAAACACTCAGTTCTGTTTGTTATATTTCTCATGCTCATACCTAAGACAATCACTTGATTCAGCCCGTTAAAGACAGCTTTCCTCAACTTGGAGATCTCATTCTCATGAGCCCGTATCTCCTGGAGAGACTTCGGCATGTTTTCTGGGAGCTCCTTCAGGTTGTTCTTGGACAGGTAAAGTCTTTCCAGTTTCTTCAGAGGAGCAAAAGCTAATGGGCTTATTTTGCTGATTTTGTTGTTGACAAGGATCAATGCCTGTGGAGTAATAATCAAGAAGAACTCAGATGATCACAAGGGAAATTATTTTTGTGGAGAAACATTTTAAAATTATTATTATTATTATTATTATTATTATTATTACTATTCTTTAGTGCCTTTTGAGGTCTTCTGATGGAAAATTTGGTGAGCTGAAGAAAATGCAATGCATTACTAAAAAAAGGTTATAAACTTCTGAAGCAGTGAAAGTCCTATAGAACAAATGCAACTGTTATTTCATTGCTGAGACTGCAATGCACCTTCATTATGTGCAAGAATAAGTACAATCGATCCATTTGAAATCTGTGAAGAACAAGAGAGTCACATAAAATATAATTTTTGTTTGGGTATTTTTTCCTGATTTTGTTTATCCTAAGGATACTGTTATACCTTGCCCATCATCACATGACCCTTCTAACCAGTTTCTCCTGAACAGGAAATTCTGTTACTCAATAGAGTGAAGGCACAGCCCAGCTTAATAAAAACATGCATAACTTCACCTCATTCCTCTTAGTCTTATAAAACAGCACTTCCTAGATTTGGGATGAATAACAAACTTTTTTTTTTTCAGGGATATAAGCTATCTTTTTGGTAAGAAAAATTTTGCATGGAAGGGGAACAATCTGAAGCATCAGGCTCCTAGTCCTGCCATTGGCAATCACGGACCATACTTACTTTACCTTTCCTGTCAGTGTCTAATCCAGTTCTCATAACTGTGATATCTAGACTCAGGGTAACTCTAAGATTATCTCTCTATACAGCCAGGGGAGAAATGCCTCCATGAAAGCACTGTTATCTGTAACAGGTGTTCTCTGCATGCCTCTGAAATTTTACATTGCTTCTAAATCTCATAGATAATTAACCATAACACAAAAAGGGAGAAGGTCTCATTACTGTCAGGACTTAACACAGTAATGGAGAGTATTTCAGATTTAATAGATACTTGAATGACTTATCATTCCACCTGTTTGCTATCTACTTATCAGATTTACAGTACTGCATGTTTTTGCAGTGGATTATGTAGAATGGGCCATGTAAATATTGTTATAATATCTACTTTTATTTATTAATAGGCCATCATTTTTCACCACCTCCATTATGCTAGTTTCAGAAACAGAAGACAAAATTTGTTGTAAATACTATAGTGAACATCAGAGCATTTTTATACACTTTCAATATTTTCAGAATTACACTTTAGTCTGTTTCTTGGAGGAAAATGGAGTATCTGACTCATTCCATAATCAGTTAAGTATTAAAACAGTAACAAGACTATCAGCCTCTGTGACAGCACCTCTCCATCATGAAAACTGGGCAGAGAAGTGGGCAGAAGAAAATGGTGATGTCTTTTTCCCCTGATGGACTCCTCTTGCAGATCACCCTGAGCAAAGCCAGCAGTGTGTACTGGGCATGGTTTCGTTGAGCACACATAAAGCTGAACATATCTGGTTTTAATTTTGTATGCTAGCTAGAAATAACTTGTGCAAGAGGAGGTGGAAGAGGTCACCCACAGTTCAGCAAGAGTATTTCCCTAACAATAAGCCCACCCCAAAATAAATACATTGGTCAGTGGAGGCCCTGCCACCAACTCTCTATTATTTGGGCCTGAATGATAAAACCTGACATAAGAACACATGAATACACATTGGGAGTGGTTTTCTGATTCATGATTGCCAGAATCGTGACACAGATATAAATTCTGCCCATAGTGAAATTCAGCTACATGTAGAGTATTAGGACAAGGCAAACAATCCAGTTATTTAAAAGTGGTACAATTGGAATTATATAGATTAGTCTTTTACATTGTTTTTATTTCAATAATCAAACGTGCTACTGCTAATTATGTTGTTCTTTATTTTTTAATAGATCTCTAAGTCAACAATCAGTGAGTTTGGGCTCATGTTATGAGTATTTGAAATTTTTATCCTGTATTTTGTTTTGTACTGATTAACCATTTGTTTCAGCTAAAAGTCTGCCTTTTTTGGATTTCTTTTAACTATGGTATCTTCTAAATTAAAAAAAAAAAAGGGCAACAGTAATCACAGCTAATGATTTGGTGTGAAATATTTGTGGTTGGAAATAGGCAGGCATACATTCAGCTAGTCTCTGTAAATTTTCTCTGAGTAGTTGATTGTTATATCTCTTCAGAGTGTAACTGATACCCCTGACCAAACCCAGAAGTTATCTGGGTGCCTAGAATTAATCTGTTATGCTTTTCCAATGCTTTCTCCTGAATATGCTAATGTTATTTTGGGGAAACGCACAGACTTTTTAAAAAATTCAAACACTAAAGGAGTTTTTCACTTAGAAATGATGGTATTCTATCAAAGGTATGTATAAAAACACTAATTTCACAGTGGGAATATGTTTCATGGTATAAGGTGGGAAAGTACCACAAGTCAGAATTTACAACTTTTTCTGTGCCAGAATACTATTTCCCACTTAGACCCCTCTCTGCAAGTCCCTGCTCTCAATATTTAAACCTGCATTATTTTTCCATTGTTGTGCAGCTGTAAAGAAGGAAAAATAAACCCACACACTACAGTTTGTCAGAGACGTTTTACTGTCTCCCAGAGCAACAACAAATGATGAGGATAACACACCAGTATCACACCTGGCAAGCCATAGCCCTGGATTCCTTTCCCACTTCACAATGCCTCTATTATATCCCGTTCTTAAAGAACTAAGTTATGAGCCTTGCAGCAATGCTGTTTACTTTCCTCAGAATGTGTCCCGCATGGTTTGCATGTAACAAAAGCTAAACCAAACCAAAATAAAATAAAATTAAAAACTCAGGGGATTTAGAGGTCAATGAAAACAGGAACTAGGGGACAAAAACCTAGGGAAAACATCTGCAGGCAGTGTTACAGAGGAATGGATCTTAGGCAAAAACAGGTCACAGGACCAGCTATCCAGAATAAAGCCCAGATGGCATGATGAGACATATTCAGTGTGTTAAAGGACATGAAATTTTTGTACAGGGAAAGAAGCACTAGGAGAGAAAAAAAACGGGTCATCCTGAAAGTGCTCAAGAGTGCTGGAGCCCTAGGTTCAGATATCACTTGCAGTGCTGCTGGTGTGAAATAATTTGGCAGAAATTGCATCCTAGAACAAATGTCACAGGAACTGATGCCCTTATTTGAAAATCGACCTTCTTCTACACTTTCACTTTTAATGGAGAAAAAAGGATATTTCATTTAGAATAAATATATTCTCTAAACCCTAACTTCCCCTGCCCAAAAAATTTTGAAGCACATCATGAATTTACAATAAAAAGGACTGAGCAAAAAAATGCACAGCTTTCAACATGACCTGGTATGGATACAAAAAATAAAAAGAAGGAAGAGGAAGGAAGGAAGGAAGGAAGGAAGGAAGGAAGGAAGGAAGGAAGGAAGGAAGGAAGGAAGGAAGGAAGGAAGGAAGGAAGGAAGGAAGGAAGGAAGGAAGGAAGGAAGGAAGGAAGGAAGGAAGGAAGGAAGGAAGGAAGGAAGGAAGGAAGGAAGGAAGGAAGGAAGGAAGGAAGGAAGGAAGGAAGGAAGGAAGGAAGGAAGGAAGGAAGGAAGGAAGGAAGGAAGGAAGGAAGGAAGGAAGGAAGGAAGGAAGGAAGGAAGGAAGGAAGGAAGGAAGGAAGGAAGGAAGGAAGGAAGGAAGGAAGGAAGGAAGGAAGGAAGGAAGGAAGGAAGGAAGGAAGGAAGGAAGGAAGGAAGGAAGGAAGGAAGGAAGGAAGGAAGGAAGGAAGGAAGGAAGGAAGGAAGGAAGGAAGGAAAGAAAGAAAGAAAGAAAAGAGGCAAAAATACATTAAGTATTAATACATTGGTTTGTTAGGCTTAGATATTTCATAGCAATTTCCCATGGACAAGAGAAAACTAAACTTCCATCTTCATCTTCCTGAGCTAAAGCATTTTTTCCTTTGTCATAATAAAGCATGTTAACTGCACAGTAAACATTGACTCAGTTATAATATTGTACCACCTTATCATGACCAGCAGTTTAAGTGGCATTCAGAGAGGAAAAAAAAAAAAAAAGAAGCTTTGCTCCAAAGATGACTTTCTCTTTTAGTGAAACACCTCTGGTATTTCTGTAGTCAGGAGAAAAAAATAAAAACCACTGAATGACAGGAATAGATGCTGGCTACATTAAAGTCAGTGGGAGTCTGGTCATTTAGCTCCTTCTGACCTGGTTTCTACATAAAATATTTATTCCAAACACAAAAAGGAGGATTCACAATTCAGGAAAATTTTGGAACCCTTGTTGGCAGGCTTTTGTCAAAATACACCCGGACAAACTGAAGAGGCAGCGTGTGGCAGGCAGGTTGGAATTAGCATAGGGTTGTTCTTCTTGTGGTTACTAAAACTTCCAATTTTTGCCCTGTCTAGGGGTGGGGAGCAAGGAATTAAATTTTCTGGTGCGATTTCATTATATGAGAATCTCAGGAGACTGTTCTGAGGGATTTTAATCCCCATTCATCTTAATTTAGTATAGTTAGAAATGAGAGCCTTGCCAAAAGCAGAATTAAAATGGAAAATTACCAGCAAACTTTCATCAGCTGTATTGCATAGTGATACACCTGTTTTGCCAGCTGGGGATGGAACTCTTATCTAACATCAATTCTTTACTGATGCATGCATCCTTCAGGGTTTAAACTGAAAAGTCAATCCCTGACCCAATGGAATTTCTTTAATTTCCTGGGTTATGTATTACATTATTACCTGGTTTTTATTACAGTTCTGCTAGGAACAGTTATATCTTAAGAACTTTAACCTCAGGAGCCAGGCATCCCAATATAAAATAATAATAACATTAATCCCTTTTGTTTACCTTACATTTTCAGATAAGTCATACTTATAACCTGAACACAGAAGGAAGGCTTTCTTCCAAATTATTAAGGATGTATGTACATTTATGGAAAAACTAAAAATCCAAACAACCCAAGAAGAAAACAAAAGAAAACAAACAAAACCCCCCAAAACCAGAACTTGACATTCTTCTCTAATCATCCAAACCTAGGATCAAGAGGACATGGCGAAGAAAAGCAAGGAAAAAGGGATGAGATGGAAGCAACAGAGATGAATGAATTGTGAAGGAAGGAGATGTCAAGGCACTGAAGGAGCAGCCTCTCAGTACAAACAGAAGCCTGTGGAAAGCACTTTGGTCACATGGACAGGACCTTGCTGAATAATCTCACAAAGCAAAGGAGCCTGCTGCAGACCTGGTTTGCCTGGCCTTTGAGCTCTCACTGGTACCCCTCACACAACATGACTTGCTCAGATGATGAGGAAACAGGTGGTTCTGCATTTTGCTTTTTCTTTCAACCCTGACCTTGTCTACTATGACAAGAAATTTTGGTCATTCATTAAATTTATTACAGCTGATCTTGTTTTTTTATTATTATATTCTATAAAAATTTCCTTTTTTTCATTAGCCTGTAATGCTGACTCTCTCCAGAATTTTAAGGACCTCAAAATATTTTGTCCTGTTTTTTTTTTCCACACATGAAAAAAAATCTTTACCTATTGTACAAGAAAAATGTTTTCTGTGCATGTGATCTGTTTTATACTTGTTTCTGTGGAAAATCTCACTGTGTCTTAAGCACAATGCACAGGTGAGTATGAGGAGATGAAAATTCTCTAAGGGAGTGCTGTATTTCAGGAAGATTAACTTTTTGTTCCCCCTACTGAATATTTTTTAGAAACATAAAGCAGCACCTCAGTCCTGCCACTGATGATACTGGGAACTGGGTTCAGAGGTAGAACGTGGACAGAGATATCTGTCTTTGTTTTTTCACAGGAGGATGGTGATTACTGATTCTTTCTGTGATTTACAGAGACTAATGTTAACTTCTTTTTATGCCTGGGAAAAGGGAACTGAAGCTGTAATGAGTCATCAGAAGTCTGGATTATTTAATTAATATTTTTTGATCTCAGGTTTTTCTGTATCTCTGAAAGATCTTCTTAGACTTTTCTTCAGGTTTGTTTTGCTTTGTTTGGGTATTTTGGTGTTTTTATTTGTTTTTTGTTTTGTTTTGTAAAAAAATGATGGCATGAAATTTTCTACTGCCATACGTTATTTTTCTGCTTGCTGTTACTACAAAAAAAGTTTCAGTTTCTCTGCCTCCACATTTAGTGTGGATATGGTCACAACTTTAAGTTCCAAGTTTAAATCTTTTATCTCTTAGATCTTTTCCTTCAGTTTAAACAAAGTTGGCTTTAGCACTTTTGTACGTACAGCCATGGCTTTGAACAGTTCTGCTAGCTTCAATTAGGTAATGTTCCATTTGATTTCAGGCCAATAGTGCACTCATCTTCCTTCACTACACAAGCACTCTGCCAATTGAAAAATTCTTGTTGGAGAAGCATGCAGTCACCATTCTGTTGTTTGTGCTGCTCTTATAGTGATCTAACACAGAGCAGTTCCTTCCACCTCTTTTTCCAGGTGCAGGCATTCTGCTGGTTTGCTTTGGCTTTGCCACACAGCCTGCAACTCCCTGTGCTGTTTGTGTAGGCTCCTCCTTTACTCTGCATGAGAGCTTACTCATGCAGTATTTTGGATTCTTTATTGTGTCCATGGGGTCAAAGTACTGAACTCCATCCAGAAATGTCAGTCTGCCTGGAAAATTCTGCCTGTTTCATAGAAATAGAGACTTTTTTCCTGGCTTTTCCAATAGCTTTCCTGTCTGATTTTTTTGCCACAGGTCTAAGTCATAAGCAAGTTTTTTTACATAATATCAGACAGTTTTCTGAAAACGTGAAACTCAGTCCTCAGCCTGTAAAAAAAGTCTTCAACTTTTCCTCTATTCTCTCAATCCCTGTGCTAAAAAAACTAAAATGAAAACCACACAAACAAACAATCTTTCAACAATCTATTTTCAAATAAAGTGAAGTTTCACTGAGTTTTAACAGTACAACATTAATAGTTTAGCCACTTTTTCCTGGATAATTTAAAGCTATGAAAATATCAAGTGCACTGTAACTGTTGAGTCTGATGTTTCTTGGCAGAAATCTATTATTTGCAGGTAAATATTCCTTTAGCTGTGTCCTCTTCTAATTGCTTGCCATATTTCCACAGCTGCAAATTTTAGCTGTGAAATCCACCTAGGAAAGTTTTCAATACTAAGAGTATTTTGGTAGGTTCTAATTTCTCTTTCATCTCCAGTGCTGTGTACTTCAGTGATGTGTAGTATAAGCAGTTGCATTTGTACTGAAAGAGAAGCCATGGACAAGTTATAGGTAAATCCTTTATTTTCTTGCTACTTATTCTGGGTTTTAGTACCAGTCAAACCTTAGGTTCAACCCAACTTGTTAATGAAAATCACTTCTAAAACTAATACACCTGTGGTTGATGACAGCTATAAGTATTAAGGTATTTTAATGGATTATTTAAAAGTAACAAACTGTATAAGCTGTGCATTTTTTTCAAGATCTATGAAAATTGGGGTTTAAGGAATTGTTCCCTTAAGTGATCATTCATGCAAGAGGTTAAGTCCAGTTTACAGTTTTAGATTTTGGAACAATACTACTGTCAATTTTTTACTAGAATACAAGAAAGTTTAGTAAAGTCTAAGAAATTTTTGAACATAACACTGTCAAATGTGACATTAACCCAAGCCACGTTTCTCTGGAAATAAGATTAAAAAGCACACACATTTTATATATGTACCTCACACACTCTTTAAAATAAATGAGATAATAGAGCTCTATCAACAACAATGCTTTTGAGTTTTACTTTCTAAAAACAATACTCCCTCTGAAAAATATTTAATAGAAAGTTAGGGAATGGGAATCATTCCCAGAACTTACACAGGAATATTCCTGCTGAGAGCAAAGATGGTGCCTAGTTACATAAATATACTGCATGACTGAATTATTTTTTTGGGGAGGAGATCATAGAATCATAGAATGGTTTGGGTTGGAAGGGGACCCTGAGAGAATCATTATTTGTTCTTGAGTAAATCCAGGAAAATTGCAGTTTCGAAGGTTACTTGTTAAAACTTACGCTAATGTATGATTTCCAGTGGTCCCTAAGCATGCCCTGAGTAGTTTTGTGAGTAAGCCAAACAAATAATTTCTTTCTTGAGGAGTTACTAATTTAGTTCACTATTAAGTTGTATCTGTTTAGAAAAAATTCAAAGAAAACAGGAAAAAAAGCCCAAAACAAATAAAGAAAACCCCTTAGAGTTAACTTCAATGAGATAAAATAAGTTCACAACAGCATAGCTCACAGCAGGAGACCTGGACCTGGACTAAATGCCAAGTGGGTAGAAGTCACTGGGAGCAGTGATTTTCATCTGCAATACCATGCTCTGACTCATGTAATACAGTGTCATGAAGAAGGATTGCCAAAAGATTAATTTCACTGATAAGAATTTTGTCTCTTTTAGCACCTCATAGATAATCTTCACTGAAAACACAGGACTTCTTTCCAAGGTGGAAGAAAACCAAAACAAATGGGCAGGAACATTTTACAGTGTCAAATCTGTCCTGTAGCCAAAGAAGGGAATTGAAAAAAAAAAATCTGGGGAACAAATTATCTCATTCTTAAACCTAGTCCTCTGAAATGTGATGTGGAAGAACATGTTTTGTTGTCTTTAGAGGTTATCTCTGGAACTAGATCAACTAGACACCTATGCTAAAATTAGATGGCATGAACCTCATCATGATTCACTCATGCAGAGCCCTTCACTATGGACAGTCTGGCATTCTTTTTTTTTTTTTTAAATTTTCTTCTTGATGTTGCATTTAAACAAATATTTAAGATGGACTGTGGAAGAAATTAAAAGAGGTAAAATTGTATAGGTTTTTTTCCCAAGTATGAGTGTTTGAATGTAGATTCTTGTTTGAAACAAAATTCTTCGAGTGATGATATTGGCACCACTTATGGATAAAAAATTGGGAATTGGCTTCTTGTTTGTAAAAGAATAGAATAGAATAGAATAGAATAGAATAGAATAGAATAGAATAGAAAGAGGCTGTAAAGAACCAGGCAAGAAAAGCCAAATAAGATATTGCTTATAATAATAAAGGATCAAATGGAGGAATACACAGAATGAGTTGTTGAAAGCCTAGAAAATAATATTTTCAGGCATATGCCTGAATTAGGATATTACTTTCAGAAAGAGAAAATTACCTTTTTCTGCTCTGTAAAGAAAAATATTTCAACAAAATTTAGACAAAAGTATGAAGTGTGTATTTTAAAAAGTTGATTAAAAAACTATAGACAGGGAGGAGGACCTCAGACAGAGCAAAAAAAAAAAAAAAAAAAAAAAAAAAAAAAGAAACAGAGAGGAAGGTAGCTGTCTGATGGAAACTTGGAAAAGAAGAGGTGAACCAGAAAAAAAAATAGTCACAGAAACCAGGAAGGAAAATATTTCAGCAAAGAGGAAACCAGGCAGAAAGTGTTAGAAGAGACTGGCAGGTAGAGAAGGATGAGGATGAAGCTTTGCTAGGAGAAGGTTATTGCAAAAACACAATTTCATCGTAGTGCAGGGGGCAGAAGAGAAATTTGGAAAGATTCTTGAATTAAAATTAGTACAGAATGTCTGCTGACAAACGTGGCACATAGAAATCTCTGTGAGCTCAGAGGTAGGAGGGGAAAGAGTACAGTAAGAAGTGAGTGAGGTGGCAGGGTTGAGATGGAAATAACCAAGTAACTGTGCCAAAGAGACTGAGAACATAAATAAATATCAGAGAGGAGCTATGGTGGAGATCAGGGAGCTGAATGGACAGGAGACAGGTATGAAGGGCTGAAAAGAGGTGAGAAACTTCTGTAGTTTGGCAAGAAATCTTGCAAGAGAGAAATGGGGATAGAAATAAATAGGCTGGGCTGGTGGAGGAAGATCACAAATTATTTAATGAGTTTTCCATAAAAAATGCATTACCAGACCAAAGTCACATTTTCTCCCCATTTTTGTTGGTAAATACCAGTTAATTTGCACACTTACATGAAGATTCTTCAGGTTCTTGAAATCTCCTTCTTTAATTTCAGTGATTTTGTTGTTCTGTAAGTCCAGCAGGGTTGTGTCTGGGGGAAGGTCTTTTGGCACCTTTTCCAGACCTAGTGACAGTGGAAAGAACAATTAACTCTGAATGAAACTTTAAATAAGGGACAGTGCCTTTCTTAAAAGCATTTTTCTTTCAGTAAACACCATTTCTAGAACTAATTTCCTGAAGCAGCTTATAAAGACTTATTTGAAAGTGTTTCTGTCTCCAGCCAGTCAAAGAGAGTTTTATTTTGCTAAGTTGAACCAACATTTATTTATTCACATTTCCATTATGCCTTTTCTGAGAAAATGTCTGAGGTATGGCTTGAAGCAAAGGATTTAGTTTGGGAAAATAATTTCTAACATGTTTTATTCCACTGAATTGTGTGAACAAAAATCCTTTAAGACAGAGATATAGTATTTATTATTTTCACTGGGTGTTAGCTTTTGTAGACCTACTTTTAAAAGGTACTAGGTTTTTTGAAGGAAGGATGAGAGTTAATGATAATAATTTCCAGAAAAAATACAGTTTGCTTGACAGTAACTGAGTAAATTGCAGTAAAGTCCACCTTAAAGAAAACCCCAAACTACCAATCCATCTCCCCCTTTTCTCTGAACTGAAACTTTGTCCAAGTTTTCTGGAGAACAAATCTCTTGGTTTCACTACAACTGCCAAAAGAACATCAGACAGTTTAAATTAAAGACTCTCTTTGGGACTATTTTCTGAATAGCTGATATGTAAGTCTGATGAAGTCATGGAAATGAAATTATTTAGTGTTAAATAACACTTGCTTTACCCAGCTTTCCTTTCATACTGTGACTTGGAATAAAACAAATCTTTTACAGTCTGATTTACTCTGATTTACCACAAAATTAAAATGTTTGGTTCTAACTAGCTTTTTTTTTTTTTTTTTTTTTTTCTTTAACAAAATGTGAAATGCTAAATGAATAGTTGGTAGGAAAAAATTTCCAGACACTAATAAAATCTCTATATGGGCATGTATCAGAAGTGGAACTTCTCTGGGTAAAACTGCCTTTTTACCAGTAAAGGTTTTAACTAGTATTCCTGAATCTGCATTTGAACTCTTCTGGGAAAGATCTATCTTTAAGCATTTCCAATGTCTCCCCAGAACGATGGTGAACTGCACAATATTCATCTCAGAGGAAAGCTATATCCCTATATATGTTATTTTTTTAAATCTGTATGCTAATCCCAAGCATGGCATTCAAATGCAGTGGGAGGTGCTTCCCAGAGATAAGCTGCTTTGCCCACCATGGCTGTTGAGATTCCATGCCTGGAGATGCTCCAAAGTTGTCTGGATACAGCCCCAAGCAACCCCCTAAGCAGGGGAGTGGCCGAGATGTCCTCAAGAGCTGATGCCAAAATTCAACAATTCTGTGATTCTGTGGTACCTAATGCTTGTCAAAAATCTGTTCTCACACACAGAATGTTGCTTTCTCTGTCAAAATCTTGCTATGTGTAGCAAAACTCCTTCTCTTTCAATCCTTTCTTAGAATATATGTGTCTATATGTAAAGAGAAAAGTATGGTAAGACAAAAAAAATTAAAATATTTGGATCAGATTTTTATTAAAACTGAGTGCAATAAAAATTTGCCTGAGTTTTAATTACACCAGAAGTGAAAAGTTTTAAAAAGCAGAATCATATGGCCTGGGATGAACTAGTAAAACTTCATAAACTGAAACCAGCCAAAACTCACATCTCATCCTGTTTACCTTACTGATGTTCAGTGCACAAATATTTGATACAGATTAAGATTGTTCATATTACTAAAATAACTTTTCCTCATTTAGGCATGGACTTTGTTCTTGCTTCAACAGTTGCAAAACTCTCATTGCTTCCAGAAGTGTAGTACTGGAGTTCCAAATATATAAGAATATGATACTGTATAATTTGCATGTTGGTTGTCTTTGGACAGTTTCTGTCTTCAGTGAACAGGACTGATGTCAGCAACTAAAAAATTCTTTCCCAAAAGAAACTGCTTTTTCAAGACCATAATTTTGTTATAACTTTCTACAGTCTAGCAACTTCTATAGCATTCTTCACATATGAAAAAAACAAACAAACAAACAAACAAACCATCCTTTATGGGATGCCCTTGAAACACACTTTGTAAGAGCACTTGGGGAACACTTGGCTCGCCACTGAAGGGATAATTTGCCAGAGACGAAACTTCACACACAACTTTCAGCTGTAATTTTCAGTTTCTAAAAGCTTAAGTGTTATTCATTAATATGGTAGAACTGATAATTTCTCAGAGCAATCAAGTTAGACTTTCAATGTTTCATATGATAAAGATAAGACAAATTTGATAATCAGAAATCCATTTCTGAAAATTATTTATAACATTGTTTTTCCATCTTGTACTAGAAACTAGAAGGATGTACAATACAATAATTAGCTCTGCATGCAGAGTATAATTGCCATCACTTGAAGAGTTTAACTCTTTCTATTACCTATCCCACATATATTGTAATGCATTTCCTCAAGCTGTTTTTTAAAACCAGCTCTAGACATTATATTTCTTTTTTTTATTGACTGTTGTGGATTTTGAAGAGCAAAGTGTAGATGGGTACAGGGTGCGTACCAGCTATTGAGGAGACCTTGCATTATCAGCAAAACAATTGAATACATCCTCCAGCTGAAACCTACATCAGCTAAAACTCTCCAGTGGAGGAAGAGTTTATAAATGGGTGAACCTGGACAACGACCTGCAAAATTTAAATAATTCAGGAGACTAAACTGCATTTGAGGTGTAACCAGGTCCATATCTAAGCTGCTTCAGCCTGCAGCTCCAGGTCTCTGCATAAGTTGGTGAGCCTCCAGAGAGATAGATGCAGGAGGAGCATTGGTGTGCTGCTAACTCATGCCTGTGCTGCAGGCTCCCAGCCTGGAGAGCAAAGCTTCAAACCTTTCTGGTCAGCAGCAGCCAGCTCAGATGAATGGGACAGCCCGAACTGATGTGGCAGAGTGACAGAGTTTAAATCAAATGGAGAAAATTGTTATCCCACTGGAAGCTCAGATGGCTCCTGGGATAAAACTGTCATGTCCCAGAAAGATTTTTTTGGTTCTTCTGTCTGGGAGACAGAAGTTTAGAGAGTAATTGTGGGCTGTCCTTACTACTCATTTCTGAGAGGCTCAGGAGATGCTCATGTACTTCTGAAGCCATGTTGTACGGTGTGTTCACACACCCACTTAAAAATGACTTCTGGTGAAATTTATGTAATGCCAACCAAAAGGAAAACTGGTGTCAGAAAATATCAGCTGAGTTTCCTCTCCATCATTTTAAGAACAGTATACACAGGCATTCCAGCTCTTGTCTGTGATGTTTTCATACATTAAAACTTGCTTCTTGAAAAGCCATATGAAGATCTCTCATAGCAGTCTGAGTTTTTATGCCAATAATCAGTTCTACACAGTTTGGTATTCAACTCCCTGGAAGAATTTCAGGCTTCTAATTCCTAAAATTAACTTATAACTGATTAAAAATTTAGCTTAATCTGTCTTTCCAACATAAAATTGAAAATACGTATGTACATATATCTATGTATTTTATACATATTTTATAGGTATAAATCACAAATATATTCTTTTAAATTTTGGTCAAATAAAACTAAGTCAGTTATTAGTAAAGTTGATAAATAAATTTAAAAAAAATAAATTCATTCACAAATAAGATTAAATTATATAGCTCCACCCTTCCAAAATTGTTGTTTACACTGTGATTAAGAGCTTAAATGTTCTGGAAATAAAAGAGATTTAATTAAGCAGTTCAGGTATCTTAGTCAAAATACCCTTTTGATTGTGCACAAAAATATTTCTTTGGGAGAAATCATTACTTCCTTACAGGAGCTTAACAGCCATCAGTTCCTGTAGCCCAGCTCAGATCTTTAATATCCCTCATGAATCTTTAGCAGCAGAAATTTCCTACTGTTCTGCATTATCAACCTGGAGGAAACAATTATTCCCACCAGTATACATTTACATGTGTAAAAATGTGCTCACATTAAAACACACAAAGAACAGAATAAGCCAGAGAACTACAAAATGGCAAAAAATTGTGTAAGGAAGTTTGGATATTTCCTTTTCTTAGGATAAGTTGAGCTTTCATGATTCATGACAGAAGTTTTCCTAACTTTTTTGTACACTTCCTTGCTACACAATAGATATTTGAGATAACATGCACCATCAAAATTTATTCCATAAAATCCAGAATAATTGGATTGTTATCCAGTTTCTTTCTCACACAAGAAAGACTCATCCACAGTCACCTTTGATGGGGAGATGTTACATGGACCAGGAATCCCCACGTAGTGGGAGGTTGGAGAAGGTAACTTTGCAGAAATCAAGCTTTTCTCTGTGGGATTTTATCCTTGTAGCCTTTTGTCATCATTTCTTAAGCAAATGGCAGCGTCTGTCTGTTTAGCTGTGATTGCGTCACCTCCTGGAGAGGAATGAAGGTTGGTGGGCCTGGAGATTTTATGAGATGGGAAATGAGGGAGAGAAGGGCCAAGACTGGTATAATTCACCCCTTACTTGGTCCCTGAGAGACAATCAATCAGTGGCTAGCCTTCTCCTGTGCAGCACTGCACCAGCCCAACTAGCACATGCTGCTCTTTAGCCGGCCAAACAGGTGTAGGAAATACAGAAAGAATTTGGGAATAGTGTGAGGATGCTCTGGGTTTTGGTATACACAGCAGGCTTTATTATTTCTGCAGCTGAAGGAATAACCTGCTCAGCTACAGGAGCTGAGATCAAGTGGCCATGGAATCTTTTAAACCACAAAGGGAGAATTTTGAACACTCCTGGCTATGCAGAGGTTTCAGTTTGCTGCTCCAGCTTCTCGGCAGCAAGAGCCACAAGTTAGTCTGCACCTTGGCATGGAGCCACATTTCTGCTGAAGCCATACGACTGTGCAAAAAAGGAATGCAAGATTTATGGGGCCAGCGAGGGAGACCAAGCAAGTAGAAGTCTGAGTCTGCAGCCCAGAGATGAGGACGCTTTCCTGACAATTGCATCTTTCCCACACTGGGACCACAAAGCCTAAGTAACAAATATGTGAGCAGTGACAGTAATAAACAATTTTTACAATTTTGTGGTTTGACTTTTTTGGTATCTTTAGGGTATTTTGGGAGGTTTTTCCTCCACCTATCCATTTTAAAAGCAGCAGGGACGGGGCTTATTCCTCTGAAAAAACCTTTGCTTTCCCAGCTGGAGAGCACGGGCCAAAAGGCAGAGAGACATCTGAAGGCTGTAGCTCAGATACATGTGTTATTACATTGCAACACTTACGATTATTATCACAGGGGCCATAAAATGGGGCTGGTTTCAAGACTCTCTCAGTTTCCGCAAACAGCTGCTGCCAGCTGAGGAATTTGGACTGAGCTCTGTGTAATTCCCAGCCGTGATCATCCGTGGCTGCACTCCCAGTGGAGGCAGCCTCTTCACCAGCTGCCTGGGCTGTCTCTGCCGTGTGCTCTCCTTGCTCCTGGCCCAGCTCTGCTGCATCCCACTGCAGGACAGCAATTCTCCCAGGGATGAATGACCTTAGCAATGCCCTGAGTGGACTCTGGGGCAAACGAGGCGAAAGACAAGTTTACAGGGTGCAAGTTTACAGTCACGTAAAAATAACTGGATCCAAGGACTGCTTTCTGGAAGGATGGCAAGGAACTGCTTTGACTTAGAAAAGTTTACTGATACTTTCCCAGGCTATGTGCTACAGTATTTACTGGAAATTTGTTCTCTATTGTGTGGGATTTGCAAATAGGAGTAATTTCATTATTTGCATCCATGAAATAAGAAACAATTGTCTTTTTCTACAGACTAGTATCCATTGCCTCCTTCTCTCTCCCACTTTCAAACTAAAAGTTCCTTCTCTACTTTCTCCACTCTTGCTATTAAATAAGCAGTATTTTTTTTTTCTAACAGATTTTAAAACCACAATGGAATGCATAAGATTCTTAAAATATATATTCTTGAAGATGATTCACAACCATTATTTAGATATTTTTCCTGTTCAGCAGTCTGAAAGTCTCATAAGGTCCATTTTAGGCTTATTTTTATCCCAGATTATTGTTTTTGTATATGTCTGACCCTTCCCATTGGAAAGAACAGGAAAACAAACTCCATTCCCTGCTGAGATAGCCCCTCACAAGGGTAGACCTACTGACCTATTACTACATGAGTATTCTTTCCCCCTCAAATATTTATAACTTTGCTCTGAGAACAGAGTGAGAAACGCAGAAAAATGGAAACAAATTCACACACACTGAGATCAAATGCATAGTTCTCCATTGTGTTAGTGCTAATAATTATAAAATCCCTAGCAAAGGTATAAAAGTGAGTACATGGCTTTATCTGCTCTTTTCCACCTCCACCCACTCTGAGTAGTGAACACATATTTCAAAGCATAATGAATATTGCAAGCCACAGCTGTTATGAATTATTTTTCAGTGCTAGTCACATTTTTGGTATAGATAGAGTTATTCTCCTGGCTCCAAAAGTTAATAGCTAAGAGTAATGACACATTTTTGAAGCTAAAATTCATGCAACTTCTACTTCTGACTTTTAATTACAATGATCCCAAATGTATATGCCTTCTGAAGAACACTAGCACTTTAGATAGACAGAAAAATATTCTGAAGCAATCTTTAGACTTCAGGGATTAAGACATTAAGTGAAATAAAAATCAAGTATTATGAGTTTTCTAGTTAACTCCTGGAATCATCAGTTTTACATTTCCCACTGCCATGGTTGCAGACATGAAACATCCCATCAGAGAGCAGCAAGAGACCCGTGTGATTCCTGCAATCTGCCAGCAGCGTGTGTAGGATGGCTTCACTCAAAGTGGATGCAACACAGATGTGCTATCTATGAGTACTCATGCAGTAAGGTGAAACATTTATTCCTTCAGTAGACATAAGAGAGCATTTCAGTGACTCAGAAAAGTGAGCATTATATATTATATATTATATATAGCAAATTATGTTTTGAATGACCCTTTGGAGTAACGCAATTTGATGTTTACCTCTGCTGCAGTTTATGTTAGCAACAGGCAACAGATGACAATTTGAGGATAGTTCCCTCAGTTTTTACTTTGGGATTTACCAGAATTGGCTCTAACATAATGTCATAAAGAATCATTTGGGGGAGATCTTCTCTGGTTTCAAGTAAACTTACCCCTTCCTATTCTGACCACATGGTCATTACACAGCCCTAGTTTATAACCTGAGGGCAGAGATATGTTCCTGGTTATTTCAGGTACTTCTAAACATAACACAGCAATTTTTCATAAATGTTTTAGAATTGTTGTTAACCTTCTCTCATGCAATCATAAAATGGAAGAAGCTGCTGTGGTCATGTCTGGACACAGAGAATAACAAACAAATTTTGGAAGATAATTTCCTGACTGAATCAGAGAATCTACAGACCTGCTAGCTCCTTCTTTCTGCTAAAGGGTGTTATATATACCCTTGCAACTCTTAGACATATTTCCTTTGTAACTCCTTTTATTTTGTCAGACATTTAGTGATAGAGCTTCCCCAGGTCTTCTGTAACTCTACCAGTCATCTCCAGCCCAGAAGATGTAAACTCTCTGCCACAGAGTGAAAGAATAAGAAAGAGAAAGCAAAATTTTATCCCCGAATCCTGAAAACATTAAGATTTTAATTAAATTCTTTGCCTTTGCTTCTATATCTCTTAGGTAGAGATATTCAGCAATGAGTTTGATTATTGCACCACTACGGATATTTTTCTTCCATGTCACCCTAAAATATTAATTCATTGACAAACTCTTTAGTTTCTGAGGTCCACTCTGGAGCAGTAGAAGGAAAAATATGCACTCTAGCATAGAAACTGAAATCATTCTAGACTTTCACGTTTTAGGTGGTAGAGGAGGGGCAAGCAGAAACTGGTTGTGGGATGTCTTATTGCACAATTCTGTTGTGCTAATGTTGTATTACAGGATCAGACTGTAGCCCCACTTACACTTGTACATGTTTTAAAAGCTGCGAAATTTCCATAATAATTTTTCCACTTGGGGTTTTTGCCATGAAGTCCTTAAAGTTGCCATTAGATGAGCAGAAGTGGTTTTTCACTTTCACTGCTATTTGTAAAATATAATTATTCCATTCTGTTTCTTATTAAAATTAAAACTGTAAGCATCCTCTCCTTAAGAGATTTTTGTAGAAACTAAAAACACTCCAAGTATGTCCCAGGTAACAAACAAAAGGATGGTATGGGATGCTCTCTTGGATGCTCCCTCATACCAATATGCATGCAGAGTACATAAATTCTTTAAATACTGCTTTTAACCTTTTTTGATTCCTATTGGCTGCACACGAGGTTTGCAGTAGAGTTGCCTATCTATCTATATATACATATCTATATAGATATATATCTATATATAAATGCAACCTTACTAAAATCAGCGTTATTTGTAGAGAGCTGTTTGAATCTCATAATTGGTTCCATAAGTTGAAAACTACAACACAAGTTCTATCTTTAATTTTTATTTCCTCCCAAAAAACCCATGCAGGCACGGTCCTTAGTTTTGAGATCCCTGTGTTTGGGTGTTTATTTTTTCCACCTCTGTCTTTGCAGAGAAGCCCAATAGCAAGTTCTACTCTTTTATTCAGCCTGGAGAAGAGGAGACTGAGGGAAGACCTCATTGAAATTTACAACTTCCTCATGATGGGAAGAGGAGGGGCGGGGACTGATCTCTTTTCTGTGGTGATCAGTGACAGGACCCAAGGGAACGGCCTGAAGTTGTGTTAGGGGAAGTTTAGACTGGATATTTAAAAAAGGCTCTTCACACAGAAGGGGGTTGGGCACTGGCACAGGCTCCACAGGGAAGGGGCCAGAGCACCAACCTGACAGAGCTCAAGAATAACCTGGCAACATTCTCAGGCACATGGTGCGAATCTTGGGGCTGTTCTCTGCAGGGCCAGGAGCTTTACTTTGATGATCCTGATGAGCCCCTTCCAACTCAGAATATTCTGTGATTATCTGTCTACTTTCATAGTGTAAAGGACTACAGTGCTCTGTGGGAGCATAAAAAATACAATACAGCCAAAGAGACATATAATTCCAGCATTTGTTAATATTTTTTGTCAGGGCAGACACGGAAAACAGGATGAATAAATTTTTTAAAAATTACAATATCATTTGAAGAACACTGGTTTTGGTTTGAACTTTAGAAAAAGACTAAAATATATTCAGAAAAAATATTTTATTTTCCTGTAACCTGATGATCTTCTTTTGGACCCTTGTTTTTAATCAAAATTCAGTGCATGTGTAAAGCAAAATATAGGCCACTAAGTGCAAATTTGATAAGGCTGGGACACTCCAATCTGGGTTTGAAATTGGTGTTTTGAAAATCTGCTTAAAATTAGATTTACAAAATACCATGGCGACTGGATTGTGTGAACAGTGTTTTTCTGGAGAGCTGGGTGCTAATACCAGAAGTTTCTTGCTGTTATCCTTGATGACTTCACACAAGACCTGATTTCCTGGATCTCCTCCTTGTTGCTATGGGTATTCAATGAACACTGGGAAGGAGCATTTGGGCTCTTTATCTCTTACTTGGCTGAGAACCCTCCACAATTAAATACCAGAGGCTTTTTGTTGTGAAAACACAGGTATTTTTAAAATATCTGTATCCCTTACCAAGTAACACTCCCTACAAATGTGTTAAGAACATAACACACATACCAGTCACACCTGTTAGTCCATAACACTAGGTCATGTAAGGAATGATTACTTAGCATGTTTTAAAATTTTTAAAATTGTAATCACCTAGAATCATTTTTAATTTACTCACATTTTACTAGCTATCTATTAGCTATTTATTGTTGCATTGGGAGATTTTAGAAACGAGCCATTGTGGCAGAGCAAGCCAGAAAACAGTCACTTCTTGTATCACTTAGACTGGCCCGCTGCATTTCCTTTCCTGCCACCAGGCTTTCATAAATGGCATTTCCAAGTCTGAAGCAAGCAAACAAATCTAAAAAAACTTTGACAAAAAAAGAAAACATACAAAGCTGATCACTGTTCCTTGGAGTAAGCAGTAAATAAGGAAGGGATGTACTTAGAGTGACTTAATTTTCATCTAAGATCATGTTTATCAGGTGAAAATGGAACATCAGTAATTCAGGGTGTGATGCAAGAAGGGCTAACTTTTACTGTCACACTGGCACAAGATAATGGCTTTTTGTTAATATAAAGTACTCTACATCCAGGACAATATTTTTTTCTTGATAATTTTCAAGAACATTTTCTAATTATTGGATTCTTCATTTAATAATTTTTCGGAATGTACTCAACACAGGGCTTTAATTCATGATTTTGAACTTCCAGAACATCCCCAAAATTGTATCAAAGCAGAGTATATGCAAAAAAAATTAATAATCCATGCCAAATTTATGACAAAACAAAGATGGCAACATGGGCTTATTTTTTTCTTGCCTTAATTTTAAAAAACATAACTTCATTAATCTGAAAGTAAGTTGTATAACCTCCAGTGGTCATTGCCCTGTCTGGCAGTTTGGTTCTCCAAAAGGGATGTTTCCATCACTGACATCCACCTTAGACAGGATGAACCCCTGCATGGGCAACCCAACTCACCCAATGGCTATGAAAGGCAAGCAGACCACTTTCAGATCCTTAACATCCTGTGATAATTGGAATAGATCCTCCAGTCTGACCTTCAACATGTTGAGGGTACTCCAATTCACCCAGCCAGTATGTGGAATGCCCAGGCTTGTGCCTGCTGACAGCCTAAGTTATGCTGGGCTAAACAATGTCAGTTTTAAGGCCAGGTCTTGTGATGTAGATGCTGTTCTCAGTATGTTACAGAATATTTTCCCATATTTCATGGCTTCTTTTTTAATAATAATAACTTAGTAAATGATCCAGTTCTGTGAAGCCAGGGGATTTCATGAGAGTATCGGCTTTTATTGAACATAAAAGGAGTAAGACTTTAATCTTTATTGTAAGAAGAAAAAAACAAAAAAACAACCACATAAAAAATGAAATAACTTGTCCTAAAGGCTCATCAGCGACAATGTAAATTTACAAAAACTTTTTTATTTAAAAGTTGTGTTTGTTAATGCCTGGCCACTTAAGGATCTGTTCTTTTTTTTATTGCATATTTAGCAACTTATAGGATTTTGAACTGATCATTTAGCTTTAAAGATTGTGTTTCAAAACAAGGTATATTGAAAAAGAGTTAATTTCCTTTATAGTGAAAAATGAGGTTCTCACATGGAGTCAAAATCAGAAAAATGGGTATTCAGATATTTCTGGAAGATTTCATACAGTGAGAAAAATTATCTTTTGCCAACAAATAAATTGCTATGTTATGATGGTTCAAGTGTTGAAGAGCCATCAGTTGATGTATATTGAGACACTCTATTTGTTCAGATAAACTGCCTCATGTTACCAGATAATAATTACTGATAATACTTCACATATCTGTGAGCCTTTCATCTCCTGATCTCAAAGTGCTTTTCAAACACACCCTCCAGCATCCATGCTGAGCTCTAATGTACTATTCTTTATATCAGCTGGAGAAACCCTGCTCTTCTGAGCTGTGGGCAAAATTTGAATTTTAGCTGTAATACGGCTTGAATTTTGTTTGCAGACATGTGTCTCTCTCACACCTTTAGGAAACCACAAAACCTCCATGGATACTCCCAGTGACACAGATGGAGAGACCCCCACTATGCCCTGCAACTCTCCAAGGAGGGCAATCTCATTGCATCCTGTATAGAGACACTGCTCATTCAGAAGGGGCTGCTAGACTTGTCTGAAGGTGAAAGAAAGCTCTGACCACCACTTCTGAGTGTGCTTATGAAGCATTCTGCATCTGCTACAGGGATGAGTAATCACACATCAATCCTCCTGCCTACCAGGGCTCTCTGGGATGAACTTTACTTGAGCCTCCCCTTGGGAGGATGAGGCTTTGAATGGAACTGCTAGTTCTTGCTAGGGTTTCTGAGAGGTGTGTTTGCCTGCCCAGCTGACTGCACATCTTCCCTGTACATAATATTTAGAACAGGAAAAGTGACCTCTGAGCAGCTACACCAGTTTCTCCCCACCTGTACTGTGCTCTAATAAGGAAGATATCTGTGGTTTCTATGGAAAGCCTGGATATAGCATAGCAATGCATCATACCGAAGCATGATCAAAAAGTGAACCTGTGGCTCCCCTTTAACAACAGGAGGTAGATTAATAAAAGGCAGCACTCTTATAAAGGTAGCACAGTGGCCTTCCTTGATAAGATCCTTGAGCCTTTTGCAAAGGCAATACATCTCATCAAATGTAGGCAATGAGGTTCTGCTTTTGATCCATCAGTAACCAAAAATTAGAGAGAATTCTTTTTCAGGATGGGAGAAGGCAGCAGTATCCTTCTTGTCAACTCAGCTCTTGGATGGGAGGCAAAATCAATTAATTTGTAGGTGTGTGTTTAGGAACATGTGAATGAAGTTTAAGACTATAAGAATGCAAAAATTCAGCTGACAAGAGTGTAATTGGACTACTGGGAATTTTTGTTCACTGTTTTTATTGAACTTGGATTTTGTTTTCTTTGTTATTGCCATCCAGTGCTCATGAGAAAAGGGACAAACCTGATCTCTGGACTCTGGATTCAACAGTCCTCCTGTGGTTTATTCACATAATCCTGTGTCAGATGGTTGTTTTTTTCCTTATGAAGTAAGAATCTTCAAATAGCAAATGCCCATTTAGGCACAAAATAAACAGGCTGAGAAAGAGGAAACATCTCCATATGTTGCCCATGTTAGGGTCCTCCAGCTGCCTTGCTTGGCATGTCCCCTGCACTCATGTGCTCATGGCTGTAAATGCTCCTTCCATGCCAGAAAGTGAGTAGGGTAAAGGATCCTGATTCAGGTTTCAACTTTCCTTTGTGAGAATTTAGGAAGGTCTTAATACATCCTTGTGAGGACTGTTGTTATTGCCTGAAATTTTTCTTCAACTAGTACCCATGGGACTAGATGACTAAATTTAATAATTTTGGAGGACGAATTTGGTTGGGCTGGAAAAGCCTAAAGCTAAAGGGAAAGGCAGGCGAGGAGCACAGGTTAATAGGGAGGCAGAACTGTCACTGCTGGTGTCATGCCTTCCATGTGCAAATGGCACTCCTGATCCCTGAAACACGAGCATCCTTCATCCCATAGCTCAGGAGCACGAGGTCACCACCAAAGTTTGCAGCAAAGGCTAGCAACTGCCTTTTCTCAAGTCAGTAGGTAAATATGACTTTACCTGGGTGTGTCACACAGAAGTGAATTCAGAAGAGTAGAGGGCAGGTTTGCCTGTAGCAGGTGACACACAGCTCTCCTGTCCCTGCTTGCAGGGCAGCCAGCAGACCTGTGTCTTTATGAGCCTCCCAGCAGCGCCATGTCCCATCAGGGTTGCGACAAAGATGGGTGGAACTTAATGCCAAGGCTGGCACTGCTTGATAAATATTTCCTTGAGCTCTGCCAGGGAAATATTATTTCTTTATTTTTCAGGCCTGCATATTTTGAGCCCAGAGAGATTTCTTTTCCCAAGGGCTGGATGTTATCAGCCCAGCTGATCCAAAAGCGCAATCTTTTCATTGCATGATATGCAGCATGTGGGTTTAAAGAAAGCTCAAAATATATCTCTGTCTTTTCACCCCACTTGAAATTATCTGAGAAACACTGACCTGGGGCATTAATTGCTGTATTTCTGAGTCTCCTTGTCAGTATGGGACCCTACTAACCCAGAAGTATCTTATGCAATGGACTGTAAACCACGTGTGTGTGAAGAAGTGCATGACCACAGGAGCAAGTACGGGTCACACATGACCACAGGTCCCTGTGTGAATGTCTCTACTTTTTCACCAAGTGAAAGCTCATTACATTCTGCAGAATTGAAGCAGACTGAGAACAAGTTCTCCAAATAACTTAAATTCCATCAGCATTACTAAGTATAACAACAATAAAACCTAAGACTTTCATGGCATGTGGGGCAACCTCCTCCCCACTCCCCACTCCATGTTTGCTCTCTCTGGCACCTAAATGGTTAAAAAAAACCCCAAATGTCTTTCAAGAGGGACAGTACTGTGGAAGCTGTCTGAAAGTATGGCTAGGTTAGCCTGCTCTGTTTTGTGCAGCTTGGCTTGCTTTGTTCACTGGGTCTTTGCCAAACATATCTATTGCATAATTATGTGGCTCACTTTAATAAATTCAC
Source organism: Onychostruthus taczanowskii (assembly GCF_017590055.1). NCBI lineage: Eukaryota > Metazoa > Chordata > Aves > Passeriformes > Passeridae > Onychostruthus > Onychostruthus taczanowskii. The sequence continues at coordinate 5,142,664 of NW_024500461.1, forward strand.
AGAAGTTTCTAGGGGTGTAGCTAAAGTTTCCCCTCCCTTCTGTAATTATACAAACCCCAACACAATGAAACACAGGCCCTAATTGGTGGATTTTTGCCCTGATTTACAGTAATTATCAAAGCAAATATTATAACAGGAAAATAGAAACATCTAGCTGTACATTTAAAGAGCGAGGAGGACTAAAAGAAAAAAAGCTCTGTAAAATCATGAGAAGTTATTTGTCCTTTCTTTTGTGAGCAAAACCAACTCTAATTGATTTTCTGCACTGTACATTAACTAAGACTGAATTATACTGGTTTAAACTAAGAACAGTCTCACTGAAGTCAATTTCATTACTTGAGACTTTTCTGCACGGAAAAGCCAAATGATGGCAGACATGGTTTCATATCCTGCTACTCTGACTGTGCACACAAGCCCCTCCCTTACATAAGGGAGTAAAAAAGTTTGTGAGAAATTTTCTCATGGTTTCAGTTTATATAATGGCTCAGAAAGATATTTAATAAGGAATTCCATGCTGTGTTCATTATTTTGGTGTGTTTCCAAGCTCTTTACTCCAAAGAGCTGGTTCCAGGATATATGATTCAGTTGCTTATTTCATGCTCATATATTCCTATGGAAATGAGATGACTTCAATGTTGAGGTACTAGACAGTATGATCAAAGGTGTTTGGACCTTGGACCACACAATTTAGAACCTTTTAAAATATTTCCATCCCCACACCTGACTTCACTGCATTTATTGAATATTAATCTGAAGGAACGCTTTGAAAGGTTATTTTCTCTGCAAGAGAAATCTGTGCCATTTCAAAGAACAAAGGAAATGCACACATTCAAAATATACATTTAAAAAAAATCAAACATTCTTCATGGTCACAACAATGCCCATCTTGCCAGGGTTTTGTAGCCTGCTTTGTAGAGTAAACTCTGGCTAACCGCAGCTGTAGCATAATTCTTTGGAAAAAGCCAGTTAGGGAGTGACAGTCCATGGCAGCCTCACCATGCCAGCTGCTAGCCCGTGCCTAGAATGTGAGCACAGAGCTCTGAAGGGGCTCTTGGGCTTACCTAGGTCAGAGCACTGCACCACGCGGAGATGGCACTGGCAGCGGAAGGGGCACACCGGTCCAAACCCGGATATGACGGGATCATCCGTTGGGGCCATGTCTGCTGACCCCTCATCCTCCAGCATAAAGTCAAAGAGGCCCTGCTGGTGGAAGGGCTTGGCCAAGCATGCTGGCAGCAGGAGCACGAAGAGCAGAGCCAGCCTCCTCATGGCTTAGTTCATCGAAGCCCAGCAGAACCTAGGATTCAAAGCAGCGGATTAACAACAAAAGTAGCAGTTTCCCACAGCTGCACAGTTCCTCCTGAAGGAGGTCCAGCACATCCACCAATTGCATAACTGTTCCTTTCAATAGAAGAAAACTGAATTGTGAAAATAGGACAGTTATATGATAGAAGTCTGGTAACTGCTTGTCAATAGGCCTTTTTTTTGAAGGCAACTGTAAATACATCTGTTTGCATATTTTGAACAATATTTTTTAGGAACAGGCAGCACTGTCAACTTTGTTATGCAAAAGAGTCAAAGCAATAAGCCACATTTTCCATTTGCCTGTTTTCTGCCAGCGTAACAGTCTATTTGATTTCATTAGCATTTATTTCATAGCAATGGGTTTGACCCTAGGGACAAACCTGAGGTTCCCAAACTCACTGTAATTCAGTATTTCATGTCTTGAGAAATATTTTTAAGTGTTGGCTTGCTGTGTGTTTTAAATTATAGCCTAGTAAAACTGACTGAGAAAGAGTAGAATTTAGTGACAGGGTGGAAAGTGAGGGAAGATCTTTAGTTGTTTAACTGCATTATACTTCTTTTCTAGTTCAAACAGCACAATAAAAGGGAATACAATGTTGTGTTATATTGAGTATTCTTGGCTTTCTTTCTAAATTTTGACATCCACCCTGAGAATCCTCTGTTTTGCACTGCATAAACATTTGAATTGATGCTTGCAGTGCTGTCTGCACACTTTCTAATAGGACTTCAGGGCTTCATTCTGCAGACTTTCATGGTCAGGAGCAACTATATACAAGTAAGTGTTGCCGTAGATATTAACAAGAAAAGCTGCTTAAATACATGTTCTCAGGACTTAGGCCTAGATGCATTTCAACACACTCTAGCTTGTGCTACCTGTCTTGTCCATTAAGAAGAAATTGCACAACTGTTTGCAGGTTTTGTATCAAGGATGTAAAGACCAGCTATGTTTCTGAATATTATTTTCTTTTACTGTGTATTTTGTATAATGAAGTTAATATTTTACTAATTTTAATTGATTTTAAAAACCCACCAAAAAAAAACCCAAAAAAAACCCCAAAAAACCAAAAGCAAACAAACAGCCAAAACAAAAACAAAAACAAAAAAAAAAAAAAAAAACAATCAGCCAAAACAGAAACAAAAACAAAAAAAAAAAAAAAAAAACAAAAAAAACCCCAAATCTGCCTTCAAATTGCCAAGTGACACAATGGCAAACTTGCCATTTATTTAGAAGCTTTTTCTTAAAATGGATGGCATAGACCTAAATACAGATGTTGCTCTTTGTAATGAAAGCAAAAATGTCTATTTTCATCTTCAGGTGAAGATGAAGTGAGTGCTAGCTGGGATTATTTCTTTTTTTAGAAGTTATCTAACAGATTGGGGTGTGGTAGAGCATTTTTCAGCTCCATATTCATTATTGGATAAATAAACTGGGAGAGGCAGAAGAGAGGGATGGTCTCCCTCTCTACTTTGACATATGGAACCTACCAGGTGGATGACAAGAATGAACAGATGATATTAGGTGAGAGTAGTTTACTGAAGCCCACCTGTCTAAAATACTACAATCAGGTACTCTAAAAGGAATGCTTAGTGTTAAGAAAAAAGCTAAATATATAAAAAAACCCACGAGACTGGATTTAGATACAATTTATGTTGTGCCTGAGTTCATTTTCCTTTAAGAATTTCTACCTACAGGTGCCAATAATACAGTTCTCCAGAAACCTTTAGGTTTGTTTCTAGAGAAGATGATTAGGCTGCCTAATAAGATGTGCTGGTGTCTTAAATCACAGCCTATATTCTGTGATCTACCTGACAGAAAGCATGTATCTACTACGTTCAGACATCCCAAAGACTTCGAAGTGAAATCACACGGAGTAAAACACTGTTTATGTTGTCTCTTTCAGGGACATATTTGTTTTCTTAGTTGGACACAAAAGTACTTCTATTCCTGGAGCAGACACCTTACTTGCTGCATGTACTGAGGGGGATCACAGACCCAGCATCAGCTAGAGAGTTTATAGGACAGCCTGTCAGCCAGGGCTGTGTAAACTCATGACATGTAGCAGGGGCAGGCAGTGTCTCCATGTGGATCATCCTGCTTGCTTCCTCCTGCCCTGGCTGCCCCCTGACGCTGGGGCTGTGTCCCTTTCCCTCCAACGCCCCTGCCAGTGCAGGCAGAGTGCGCAGGGACATGTCAGGATGTCACAGCAAAGTGCTGCTAGTGCATGGCAGTGAGCTGTTTCCAGGGTTTCATCTAAAACATGACTTTTGAAAGAGCAATCATCATGTGCAAGTTATTGAAAATAACAATGCAATTTATTAATAATCTTAGATGAGAAGAAAAATTTTCTAAACCATCACCATTCATCATAATAAGCTGCCTAGTGAAAATGACTAATAAAATATTACCCCAGTACAAATTAATTTTCCAACTATATATTAACAAAAATAAAAATTGGGAATGCTGCACACTAATCCTTGAGTGACAGTGGCAGTCAAGACCTTTAAAGACCTTTCTGAGTCTTTTTTTTATGTATTAATAAATTTAAAAAACATTTTTAAATATTTAAAACTTCTGTATTCCATCTCAGTGTCACTACTGAAGTACCACCCATCCCAAGAATGCACAATCAGGATCTTATCCTGGAGTTTAACTACTACCATTCAGAAAAGCCAAAAAAAAAAAAAAATTTAAAAAAAGGCACTTTGGAAGTGTCTTCACACTTTGCTTCTTATTCACATTAATACTGGTGACTTCATTTATCTCAGTTAAACCCTGTAGCAGGCCTTTCCTTTGGTCCTTGTTTTGTAAAAGCTTTAATGAAATCAAAAAGAGCTGGCTATAAAGGAAAACTGTAGGACAACAAAGGAAATCAAGTATATAATCTGAGGATACATCAGAGAAAACAGTAGACACAAGCTACATATTAATCAGGATATAGGAACAGATATCTTCAGGCATATATGCATTCATTTTGCAGACACATGTATCTGTTCCTATTGTTTGTATGTGTAATTGAACATAAACAAAAGAAAAGATATACACAAAACTGTACTACCAAGAAATGTTTACACTTCACTTACAAAAAAAAGAGTAGAGAGGACAAAAAAAATCTGAATTCTGTGACACAATATTTATGTTTGCAGGATATAACTGTTTAAAATTCCTTTAATTATGTGTTTACAATGAAGAAGAGTTTTCCACAAGCAGAGGAAACTATACCATAGGCTTGGCCACATTTCATTTTAAAATACCTCTGAAAATATGCTCCATCAGTTCACGTCACCACTGTATTGGTGGTCTTCTTTTCAGTTTACCTTAATATTAAGGTTAAATTATTAGTTCACCTACTGTCAGAAATCTCTCAAAATTCCACAAAGACAAGCTAAACAATATTTTCCAGTTTCAAAACATTCCCCTCCATTTTATGTTTTGCCCATTTTGTGCAATAAAGGCTATATATGCAAACATAGGAGTTGGAAGTTTTAGAGAATAAAACTCTGTTAACAGGAGTTTCAACTGCATGAATTTTCTACTATTTCATTCATAAGAACGTTCTTTAATCACAATTCCCTTGTTTGTACCCTGTAACATAGCACTTTCTAACATTACAAAGGCATACACAGAGCCCGTTTAACTTACTGCTACGCTTTTTTTTTCTCTGAAATTGAAATTATATTCATCAGTGTCTGAAAAACATATGAAGAAACACAGGAGAAAGAAATCACAGAGTGCAGTTTAAAGCAGAAATGTAAGCACACACGCATTTTTTACACTCTCTATATCACCGATTCTAAACACTGGATTGCAGAGAATATACTGCTGTAAAAGTTTACAGCAAAGGAAAAGAAAGGACTATAGCAGTGCTTATACAAATCAAAACAAGAGACAGAACAGTCAAATAAACAGTAGGAAATCTGCAGTCTTTGAGAATGTATTCTCATGTTTCCAAGAAACAAAAGTGCTGCATAGAAAACTTAACATTACTAAACATTTAGAAGGATTTTTAACTTGCTTCTCTTAAAATTCAAATAGTTCTTGCCATAGATTTGCTCGAAGTTTTATTAGTGCAAAATAGTTCAGGAGAATTACTAAAAACCGTACCTTTTAATCCAGGGATTTGCAACAGGAGCTCTCAAAGCTGAGATGTAATTAAACTAAATATTCAACCCAGGCAGAAGGCTTTGCAGGTGTGGAAAGGAGGAGGGGGTAAATTCAGCTCAGTGGCTGTCACTTGGTGGAAAACCCTCCTGCTTCTATTCCATAGCACAGTTAAAAAATGTTTCTCTCAATGAACACAATCCAGGCTGACACCCACATTAGATCATATGGTAATGATATGTCTCCTGTATTGCAGCCAGGAACTTTATCAGCTCTTTTGCTTTCTTTTCCTCCTTTTTCCTTTTCTTTTGCTTTATTTCTCTTTCATCTGTTTACAATCCCAAACTACTTGCACATTATAAGACAGATTCTTAGCTATAATTCATCCTATTTACTTTATTTATGTCCCTACAACATATATTTAGGAAAGTTTTCTTGGTTTTAACTATGGGGGGTTTTACGACTCATTAATGAAAAAAATGTTTAGCTCTCCCTCTTGTTTATTGTATTTGGAAATCAAGGAAATTATATAAAATTAATCTTTGAGTTAGGCAAACTCGAGATTAATATCAGAAGAATAGGGTTAGCTTTTAGTAAAACTATTTAAACAGATATCAACCTGCCTTTGCTTATGCTATAATCATTGTCAAACTAAGTAGTATATAGTTTAATATATTATTATCTTGTCTAATAATAGAGTTTGTATGTATTTTTTCAAATGACAGCATGGTTTTGATATATATGAAAATCATGTTTTCATTAGTAAAATGATTCTAACATTTGTGGTTAGAGCTGCTTTATATAAACTTTGCCTTTTTTTTTTTTTTTTCCTTCACTGCCTTCTCACCAGGACAGCAAAACAGAGGGGAAATTAACTTTAACTGTTTGGGTTTTGTGTTGGTGGTTTTTTGTGTGTTTTACTTTTTTCAGTGGGTTTTTTTTTTTTTTTGTTAGTTAGGGTTTTTTTAAGAGGCAGAAGAGATTTCTTTTTTTTTTTTTTTAAACATAGGAGGAAAAATGCATCTGACTTATTGTTTAGATTCATATTTTATTTTAGTAATTTCTGGTTTTATGCAAATGTCACTAGAAGCCAAAATGCAATTTCTTTATTCCTACATAATTTTGAAAGTCTAGTGAACCGAAATGAGAGAAAATACAATAATTGCTATTTATTTAGTAATCCAAACACATTGTGAACATGTGTAGCCTCACTGTGCTGTTAGCTGTCCTGACTAAATACTGAAGGCTTGTGTCTCTGTGTTTTGACTTGCATCCTTTTTATTTCTGCCCCTAGGCAAAGACCAGGTGCAAATCTGAAATTAAAGCCTGTAAAATGATGCTTAAAAGAAGTCAGAATTTTTTAGAAACATAATAGACTCTTGAAAGTTTAGCTGTCCTCCTCATTTAAATTCAAGAAGAGCCCTTAAAATAGATCTTAAAATTGTTCTCCTCTGGTGGAAGAAAGCATGGTAGAATAATTGTCTGTTAGTTTTGGTCTCTGTAGAACAAAGGTGTAATCAGACATCTTACATTACAGATTCCTTATATAGCTCACTCTAAAAGTTAAGGATCAGTTATTCACCCCTAGTCCTTAAGCTAACTTCTTTTCCCTGCCTCTCCACTGGATTCAAGACTGCTAATGGTTTTTGTTGTGACATTTTCCTATATATGATTAGTGGTGTTCCAAGCTTTCATGCTTACAACAAAGCCTTATCTTTGTCCAGAAGTGTCGCCATGAGGCTTGCTGAAATCTTGGCTGCATCTTAGTAATGTCAGTTATTTGAACCTTGGTCACCAGCTGCATCTGGTGTTTAAAAACATTTCAAAGCAAGATTTTGATGAGGAACAGGTCAGGGTAAACTTGTTGTCAGTTTGCTTCACAAAACCCATTCATATCCTTTCACAGCAAAGCCTTAATACATTTGTTCTGATATCTGTCATGGGGTTGAAAGGTGCTGTAATTGAATGCCTCAGTAATTTCTTTGGAGGCAGGGTGGGGATGAACAGCCATCTCTCCTTCTCCTTGTCTTAGGCATTATTAGGATTCAAACCAAAATATGAAGATATAGGTGGGAACAGGTGGAGCACAGGGTGTCTGCTGGATGGACTGGGAGCTCTGTTTTCTTTCATGAAGTCCATCCCAAGAAGTTCAGAGGGGAAAAGGTGTTACGAGCTTTAGGAACAATGGAAATATTTATGCTACCTGTTGATACCCAGAAGTAGAAGAGTTCTGTGTTAGGTGTCCAACCCTTCCTGAAATGGAAAGTGGAGTTAGGTGGAACAGAGCAACTGAATGGGAGATGACTTATGACATTGAATGTTAATGTAATATCTTATTAATGGTTTTGAATTAAGGAATCACGGAATCATTTAAGTTGAAGAAGACCTCCAAGGTCATTGAGACTAAATTTTGACTGATCACCACCTTGTCAATTAGACCATGGCCCTAAGTGACAAGTCCAGTCTTTTCTTGAACACCTCCAGAGACAGTGATTCCATCACCTTGCTGGGCAGCCCATTCCCATGCTTAATCACTCTTTCCATGAATAAATTCTTCCTGATGTCCAACCTGGACATGCCCTGATGCAGTTTGAGGCTATTTCCCACTGCAGGTTGCCTGGGAGAAGAGACCAGCCCCCACCCAGCTAGTTTGCTGTTGAGAGTGATAAGGTCACCCCTGAGCCTCCTTTCCTCCAGGTCAAACAATCCCAGCTCCCTCAGCTGCTCCTCTTAGGACTTACTCTCTAGACCCCTCACTAGCTTCGTTGCCCTTCTCTGCACACACAATATTTTCATGCTTTCATGGGAATGTGGATCCTTTCTGATACAAGCATTCCTTTAATCCCACTCTTTGCCTCCTGCTGTGTTGCACAGAAGATAAACAACCATAAAAAAAACTACCAACCAAAGAACAATATTAAGTGATTACGTAATATTATGGTCCTTGATCATATACAGCTGTCAATCAGCTGTCCTTCCCAGTCTGACCTACTTTGACTACTATAAAAAATGATCATTAGAACAGTCTTGGTTTCTATGTGATTTTATTACTCCAATTTAACAAACTTTTAGGGCTACATGCTGCTCCAAATACTGATTCCCAGAAAGTTACAGGCAACTGCATCTTAATGTTATTTATATAACAATATTTTTATTAAATTTTGATGGATAGCATCTGCTTCATTTGCTCTTAGCTTATTTTGTGGACCTTTCAAAGGGCAGTGGTGGGAAAGAAGGCAGGAAGCCCGCCTGCTGGTGAGGGCTTTACCTGGGTCCAGTGGAAGTCTCTGCAGGAAAAAGATGAACACTGCCCTGTAAGGAGAAAGCATTTCCTGGGAAAATTGCTCCTGGAGCATGGGACTGAGCTGGAAGGGAGGCATGTCCAGCAGGCACTCAGTGCTGCCAGAACAGGTTGAAGACTCCTAAGAGGAACTGACATAATCTGTCCCTGGGTGTGGAAAGAAAGGCTTTTTTAAGGGAATCTGGGAAAAAAAAACAGGTAACATTTATTGCAATCCAGAAAGCTCCTGGAATGAAACCAAAGCAGGAGGACAGGATTGGTTCTGCAGGAACATGGTGTCTTGTGTCCCAGAGATACAGATTCTTGCAAATTCTAAGTTTTCACTAGAGAAGAAGACATTTTCTTGGGCTGCCTTCTAATAAATCCCGGCTTTGATGATCAAAGACTGGTTAGCATTGTTGTGGTTGTTGTGGTAAAGAAGGGCAGGCAAGTCTGCCTCAAAGTCCTCATAAAAGAGAGAGTTAAGTGCCAGTCCCCATCAGGTAAGTGCCAATCCCCATCAGGAAGGGATGAAAACAGATCTCCTGCTTGGCTCCCTCATGGGAACACTCTCCACCTCCTTGGTATCTCACACTTGGGCTTTTATGAACAGCTTCCTAGCATTTCATCTTCCACATTCACTAGGTACTACAGTCTCTTCTTTCTACACTAGGCATAATAATTTCTTCCCATTAAGTGTAATAAACTGTTCTTCACAGGTAGCCGTGGAGTACCTTTGCTAAAAATGTGAGTAAATATGCACCCCAGCTTAGTAAACACTGATCCAGGTAAATATTGACCCAGGCACAGCCTAACAAGGTAGTTACAGAGAAGAAATGTAATTTCTGGATATTCTGAGTATGAGAGTTTCCTTCACTGCTCCGTAACCTCAGAAATTATCAGCCTGAACTCCTTCACATTTCTACAGATCAAAAGCGCTAATGTATCAGACTTTGGATGTGTGCTACCAGTAACATTTTATTTATGCTTCCGTGAAAAGTAATACTTGTACAACTGTTTGAATAAAATGCAGTCAAACTTCAAAAGACAGAGCTCTCTCTTTGGAGGACCAGTGTGATCACATCCTTCACTTTGGTCTCTTTTCTTTGGAAAGGCCTATCTGTTCCTAAGCTTGACACTGGCTTTCATTTCCACTGTTTTTTCTATTCTCTCCTGAATCAAATAATGTTGTCCAGGTCTTTCTAGGAGCTGTCGAAGTTAATCACATATTGGTGTAACCTTACTGCTCACTATGATTTCAAACACTCTGAACTTAACTTCTGCTCTTGAGGAGAAAACATTTCCTGCCTAATCCTCATGTTTTTGTAGTGTAGGTGTACATTTTCAGATTGATCTTACCTCTCTCCCTCAAAAATGCAGGAAATAGGTAAAACTAGACTTTGTATGAGCCCTACCAGCTCCTAGCTGTGCTATAAGCAAAGAATGAGGGAAAAGTAAAAACGACTGTGGACCAAAGAATTTCACTCTGACTTCACTTCTTCAGCTTTAAGAAATTGAAAATGCAGGCAAAAACGGTTGCTCTCACACTCATTGGTAGACAGAATATCAGTACTCAGCTGCTCCATTTGATGTGCTTCAGTGACAGACAGCATTAAATTTTGTTCCTGCCTGATTTCTAGGTGAGCATCACCAGTCTTCTGTCCTTCCAAAAATTTCTTATATGAAAGGAAGAGTGTGCAGACATCAGCAAAGGTTCCAGGAATCTGGAAAGTCCCTGAGAAAGACACTTTCCCAGAAAAGAGTATCATTTTGGGAGTGTGGGCTGTGAAAAAGGAAGTGATGACTGAAGAGGAGAGAGGATTAATTTAGGTAAGAGGAGATTAATTTTCTTTCCAATGAGCAGCTTTTTCATCAGATTTTGGCTTTTCTCTATATTTTGCAGTATCTTGAGTCGCAGTCCAACATTTTCCAAGGTTCAGATGAAAAATACAAACCCTAATTCTCATTTTGACGGCACTTAGATCATGCTCTGGATAAGCTTCGTCATCCCAGCTGAATTACACAATGCCCTAGAAAAGGATGACAGTAATTCATGCAAATGTTGTAACTGTATTCCCTGCATGTACTCTTTTAGTCATGGGTTTTGAACCAGCATTTGAAATGAGGCACATCCTGTGCAGCTCTGAACAGCCTATTCCCAGATTATGAAAAACATGTGAATACAAGGGTCAGCCTGCATTTCCAATTTAGTCATCACAGAGAGTAAGCTTGTTCAGGGGGAGCTAGTGACTGTTTTACTGAGGAAAGTCTGGAAAAATGAGTGGAATAGAAAAAACCCTGACATTTACATAAGGCTTTGTGTCTTTTTCTCTGTATTAAAATGCTCATTTTTGGCAATCTGTTGGGGAAAAAAAATTCTAACTTCAGCTAAACATACAAAATGGTGACTTTGAAAATATAAGCAATGAAATAACAAAATTTACCAGTTTTGTATGGACTGTGTGTTGTCATTAAAGAGGAAAGAAGGATGAGATGGAAGATTATAAAATAATTCAGTAGAAGCGTTCAAATTGATTTTCACAATACAAAGATTTAAAAATAAAAGTCTTGGGTATTTTAGGAAGAGTCTTTTAAATATCCATTGTATTACCTTAAGCAATTGAAGAGTCATTCACTTCAACTTGCCTTAACCATACATGAGCTTTTCTTTGACTACTATTTAAAGTGTATATATATATTTCACTTTTATTCTTGTTGATAGGCTCTTCAAAGGATTGTGCTGATGTTCCTCAACAGAAATTTTCCATAGCCAACCTGGATAAAACATAGTGAGGTTTACTAAATTAATCAGAGTTTAATTGTACATGGAAAAACTTCAAATGTGATGGTAATTCCTTCAGTTACTGAATTACACCTGAATGTTAATTGGTAATCAGAAAAAAAAATGAAGGCTATCCTTTTTTCTAGACCTTCTTCTACATTAGTCACTGTTTTATTTCCTCCTTTACAATTTGTTTCTGAGTCACCTTTGGGAATATTATGTTCCAAAAAGACCAGCTACATTTTAATTTAGAGGATAGCACACATCCGTTGTGTTCCAGCTGAATAAAAGTTAAGCTACTTTTATATGAATATTCTTGTTTTGCATTTATTTGTCTCACTTCTGGTCTTTTGGTTGGTTTGTTTTTTAGATCTGCATATGTAATAGATGAATTTATGAGCATGCTGGGACACACCTTCAGAAGACACAAATCATACTGTTCTTATTGAAATTGCAAGATCCTGTGTTTTATACCATTTCAGAACCTAGCCACTGATTTTCTTGACTCATCTTCATCTATCAAAATATATGAGGAACACAAACCCTTAAAGGTCGAAGTAAAGATTTCTAAAAGTGACTAACCATTTTTTGAAATACCTCTGATAAATGTTGATTTTCAAAGAGACTTTCAAAGTGCAGTTTCTGAAAATCAGGTGTTGCGTAATGCACTGGAGGATGGACACAGAAAACAGCTAGGCATCCACACCATCTGACAGCTTTTGAAAAGATCAGTGTATTGTGGTAGTTAGAAAGTACATACTAAATTCAAGGACCAACATATTGTGCTTTAATTATAAAAATTTCATAGGATATTTCAAAATGATTGTATCATCTTTTTATTGGAAGATGGAAAGCTTGCCTCTGAAGAAGACACGTGTCTGCAAGGAAAAATCTATTCAGAGACTGTTCTCACTTATAAAACAAAATGCTCTCCAAACTGGATCTTGAGACTTGGATGCGTTAGAACAGTTATTTCTCAAAATGTTGTTCACTGGCTCCTGCACACTGTATCTCCTTCAAAAAAATTTGAATCAGCTTCACAAGAGGAAATGCCTATCTTTCAGTTGCAATTAGAAAATGCATCTCTGAGGAGTTCAGGCTTTATCTAACCCACTTTCAGCTTGCAATGTCATTACTTCTGGTGTCAATTTAAAATGAGAAAGACTGGACAAAAGAAACAATGGAATTAAGTCAGAGAAAATAAACAATTATTATACAAATTATTAGAAGTGAAAAAGGCAGGTTAAAAATACATCCAAGAAAATGCTAGTAGCTTGTTGTCCTGGGTTGATAAGGAAGCGAGTTTTTTGGGAAGTTGTGATCAAACCAATCAGTGGTCAGATTTGAATATTGGCACCTCTGTAGAACATTTTGGGCCTCACAAAACACTTATTTTTGTGGCTTTATTTTGCTTGGTTGGTTTTTTTTCCCCCAGAAGTCCCACTATGGCTGTAGGTTAGGTCATATTTTAGCCTGAAGGACACTTGATATTTAGTGTGAAATGCCTAAGAATCACCATCTATTCGTCAAGGGAATATCCAGAATTGGATATTCCCTTGAATATACATATACAGTTAAGAATGCCTCCATTTTGCAACCCTCTCTTCCTTCCTGTGTCCCAAAGATGTTGCATTTCCTTGGCTTTAGCAGAATAAACATCTGTATTATGGACTACAGCAGGCTGGCAGGGACAAGCTAGGGTTATTTAGGTTTAGGATTACTTTAATACATCTTTATTTTGTTTTGCGGCTTTGAAGTGCTAAACCTGAGGTGACTGGGATCTCTTCTCCACTTTGTTATAATTGTTCCCAGGACACACAGCAGACAGCATTGACAGCCTGAGAGGCTCAAAGACCTGATTTGTCTGTTGAGCCCAGGTATCCACCTACAATGACAACAAAACGCTGCTCTGTGTGTAGATCTCAGTGTCATCCCTTGTCACTATGGCACACAGTCTCATTTCTGGATATGTTCTGACTCCCATCCACAAATGTTTCTGGTCTACCATTTTATATGAATTTAGTACAGAGTTATGGAGCTGGCACCATCTACTGAAATTCTCTCTTTTTCCTGAAAGTCTCCCCACGGCCTCTCCATTCTTGTGTTCATTGAATCAGTTTGGTGCTATTTTCCACATCAAGCAGCTTCTTTGTATGGTTTCTTTTTCAAATAGTGAACTCGTAATTTATTACAGTATGTTTCAGATTAAAGGAGAACAGTATTAGTGATGCCAAAAAAGTATGAAATGTAATTGTCAAATACACTGGAGACAGCAAAATGGGTTTTGTAGTTCTTAAAAGTATTTGAATCTTGAAAGAAGGTTCAGCCTGTTTTTGATTACAATTTTTTTTATGGCTTTTCTTAAAAGGTATATCTCAATATATTTTTTTCCTAAAAATCAAAGCCATAATATGACTTTGTCATTGTAGAAAAAGATTAGTGGCTGTAGATGATGAAAATTCACATTGTTGTATTTCAGATCAGAACTTTTTTAAAATAACACTGGATATCTTTCATCAATGAAAAAGAGAGTCAAATTACAGCTTTGTGGTGAAAGTTTGTAAAATATTTACCAGTCTGAGAATTCCTGGGCCTATCCTGAAAAATGTGAATTTTACCTTTTACACACTGAAGTTTTTAACCAAGACATAAGGGTGTATTTTCATCTTGTCTGGTTAAGATGTGATGTGCATTTAGGGATTTGCCAGTTTGTAGACAAAATGGGAAGGAATTGTGTTTTGGTGGTGAGGGTAGATAAGCCTTGTGTTGGGTGCTAAGTGGGACTATAAAAAATATTGTGCTGACCCTGTGACTCCTGTGACTATGAACTCTTGACTTAGGGCAGCTGGCAATTTAATAGTAAATTAGTACAGAATGTGACTTAATAGAATACGGCATTTCTAGACATTCAGAACACCTAACCCTCATTTTCCCTCTAGTTTCATTTTGTTTGTATAAAGCTGGTGAACAGAAGTGACTGATGTGACGTGTACAATGGCTTTACCAGTCTCTGATCTACTCTGTGCCCTTTAGCCAGACTTCCCAGGCTTATCTTAAGTGTAAAAGCTTGGGTTTGGTTTAGATCTATTGCTTACTGGATTTTGGATTTTTGTGTTAGCTTTTCAGAAGTCCAAGACCCATAAAAGTTTGATTACATAAGATACAGAAAACTGTGCATCCGTTTCTTCTTTACATCTCTCAGCTCTTGGAAAACAATATATTCCATACAGGCAGTAACTGGTCAAAAGGATATTTCCTATCACCATGAAAAATGGTTTTACATTAACATGTATTATGCTTTAGAAACTGTAGAATTAAAATATTTTTTTCTGAATATTATTTTCTTTGTGTTTATAATACTCTATCTTTTTAAAGGTAAAAAGACACAAAATCATCAGTGAGGAAATCTGATTTTCCAAACTGTGTGTTGAAAAACTACAATAATATTTAATAGAATCAAAATTGAGATTGTATAATATTTTTAAAACAAGCAACACAGTCAAATGGAAAATCAATGTTGTGATCAAACCAATCAATTCTTACCACAGACCACTTTTCTACATCCTGTTCTGTGTAAAAATTCTGTGGAAAGAATTTCATTCAAAGCTTGGTTCTCCCGAAGTCTAAGAAACTCCTGTACAAGCACATTTATTTTATTCCTGTCCAACTCAGTTACTCAGCTCTACTGATGGTTAGCAAAGCTTTCCCAATATCTCCCAAACATGAGTATCTGCTGCAAATTAAGCCAATTATACTTTGTTCTACTTTGATGAGACATCTCATGACAGTCTTCATCACAGCAACATTTTGTGTACTTGAAGTGTCATCACTTCCTTCTTGTTCTCCAAACTGTTAATTCTCTAACTATTTTGCTTGCTACACTTTTCATCCAAATGTTCTGATTTTTCATTTATTCTTTTATTTATGATTTTAAGGTCTCTTCCAATCCAAATAATTTATTATTCTCCCACAGATTCTCTTAATTAAATGTTAACATGGGGTACTGGAAGACTGTTCCAAAGTCTCCACAGGCACTTCTCTTCAGTAAACACAAGCAGAACCCAGCGAATCAGTTCTGATCAGATTTGAGCCAAGCTCCTTTGTGTGTCTTGGAGGCCGAGGAAGTGATCAGCAGCAGAAATATACATACATGGTGGGGAGGTTATTTCTGAACACTTCTGCATTTAACAGCAAATGAATAGCACTGGACATCCACTTCAAATGTCTGAAGAGATTTTTCTGAGACTTCACAACAAATAGTCATTCACAAAGATTGCTGTTCTCCTTGAGGGATTGCAGGCTTCGATTTTTTCAGTTTGTCTGGTGTAAATATTGCAGAATAAAATTTAATATAAAGCTATGTCCAACCTATTATATCTGGGTTTACAACAGTAATTTAAATTGAACTGATTCAGTTCTTTTTAGCCTTGCAGAGATTATTTGTAAATGTTTAATGGGATGCACATATTATTTCAGAGAAATCTTATGGTTCGTTTAATTTGGTGAAAAAAGGTATTCCTATATGTTAATGCATTTGAAGTTAAAAGTTCTGGAGTAAATTTTCAGTGCCACAGAGCCCGAGTTTTCCTTTTCATTGGTATAAAGAAATCATGGATGCAGATTTTATAGCAATCCCTTTCACATTAACCAGTTACTGGGGGAACATATTAATGCTGAGACACACAATTACATGATTTTTAGGCATGAAAGAATAGCCAGGCAACTTTAAAATTTTGACTCAACAGGACTGTGGAATCATATAAAGACAGCACAGGTTTTTTTCTGGCATTGAAGAGTCTGTTTGCAATCCAGATATTTACTTGTGAAAGCCCTTCTTGGCGGGTGAAAATGGAAAAGGCAAAGTAGTTATGTTCATTATATTTTGTAGCAAATGTCACTAAATATAAAGCAGTCCAGTAACCAAAAATATATATGCCTTGAAAAGTTAATGCTTCAGCACATAGTGCTATAAATAATGAGTGGTGCCTAGGAATAGGCATCTCTTTTGAAAAAAATACATCACACAGATAACTGAATGGGAATAAATTAAAATATTAAATAAATTAAAGGAGGAAATCAGAAGATAAGACAGAAAAGGGGGAAGGAGAATACTAAATGTAGAAAGATTAAAATCCTAGCTACGCCTATTGCTCACCACACTAAATCACTTAATATTTTCCTCCCCTGAAACACATATTTTTGTGATATTTTCCCCCATTTTTCACCAATGAGATTTTAATAATATGTATACTTGAACATTCCCACAGGGTAATACTTCTTTCTACTTTCTCTCACACTGACAAATTTCTCTGGTCACTCCTAGACAAAGTAACCCACATTGTTACAAGGCAAATTCTATGTTCCAAGTTTCTTAATTAAAAGTGGACTTCCTAAAAATCTCTAAATGACAGATAACTGACAGAGTGGAATGAACACTGGAATAATATCATTTAGTGCTAGATTCCTTTCAAGCCTGCATGTGGTACACAGGCCACTAAAAGCAACCTGTCTGCTCTCTGACCTTGGCTGGACATTTCAGCAGCTGCCTTGTTGTAGTTTTTGGGTTTCTCAGAGTAAGATAAGAACAGAAGAGTAAGAGGCTGTCAGAGGCATGTTGGAAAGCTTCTGTAGCTTGTGTAGGATGGGCCCCAAGGGAAGCAGAAGTCTCATGGACATTCATAAATTAGCAAGCAAATATGTTTACTAGAAAGGCATTGCATGATTTTTTTTTTTTTTAAATAAGGCTTTTTCCTCAAATATTTATTTCAAATATTTAACAACTTTAATTTGGTTTATTTAACAAATAATTCTACTCTTTGGAGTAAGTTATTCACTAAGTGAATTTTTTTTCTCCAAACTCATCTAGTTTTGCACATAATTTAAAAGAAAATATTTTTTTTCCACAAGCCACAGGAAGTTCAAAATGCTTATTTAAAAGAGGGCAATGAACGCTTCCCAGTACAATGTAAAAGTAAAATAAATTGTATGCTCAGTACATATTGTTCAGACAGACACAAAACAGATTGTATGAGAGGCCAGGAGAAAACTCCCCGCATTAATAGGCTAAGAAATTAAAATAGTTTGAATAGTATTATTATAGTCCATTTGCTCATATTATTCTAGTGCATTTGCTCAAGGCCATTTTCATTATTCTCCAGATACATATCTTTTGCCTTATGTTAGAACACTGAAACACTTTTTTTCTCACAAATATTTTGGAAGGAAAATTTCTGTGTGAGTGTGATATTCTGAGTAAGAAACACAGTATGTATACAGCATACAGTAGTATAGAGATTTTTTTGCAACTCCTTTTTATTAAAGATAAATTACAATAGGAAAGACTTAGAAACACACTTCCCAAATTAAGTGTCAATGATCAGAAATAATCATTTTCCTCCAAACCCAAACTCCTTAACCACATTCTTCTTCTTGTATTTTAAAGATTCTTTCCACAAACTTTTGAGTGCTTAAATTTAAAAGATGCAGCAAAATTCCTTCATCTTATCACACACAAGAGATTTTCTTCCTTTATTTCAATTAGTTTTGGATAGGACCATAAATAAATAGGTCATTTTTGTACATCAGCTCAGAAGTGATTGTCCACTGGGACATGTGGGAAAATTCAGTCCTTCTGAGATGAGACCACACATCTGGATATAAGCATATATTTTGGGAATTGTATTAGAAAATTTAAGCTACTATGAAATCTTATATGAATAAAATTTTAGTGGAATAGTGAGCAGATATTTCACGTACTGAAAAAGTGTTGGCTTGCATACACTTTAATAAAGATTTGTATGTTTATTTCCACAGAACATGTTTAGAAGGACCATTAATTTCACTGAAATGGGTTTAGCCCAGATTGCATTTTTCTCCACTAATAAATGAAACAATTTCACATCTCCCAGCTCCAGTATCTAACACATTATCCTTCCTTAGCCTGATGTTCTTCATGTAGGGAATATCTTTGAAATAGCATGTTATATACTGCTGTGTGTTCATGATGCTGTTTTATGTTATTACCATGGGCAGAGTATCAGGCATTTATGGTGAAAACATGCTCAGTAAATTATCCAGACAGAATGCATGGGCTTCTGGCAGCCCTACTCTTTTGCTTATTGCTTCTCAGTGTACTAGGAGTGCTTCTAAATATCAAGTAGGAAAAGTTTTTATGCCAGAAAACATGTTTCTGCCACTTAAAAATTGAAACTATAGGAAATTTAAGGCTGCAAACTTTGTTGGATTTTGACTATAAGTGTTTCTTTTCAGATATTTATCTAGTTACATGAAAACAAGGCTTTTTTGTTGTTTCAGTTCTTTAGGAGCTATGGTACAAATATTAATATTAGAATTATATATATTTAAGTTACATTTGAAAGGCTGATTTTTATGTTCCATCCTTGCAATCTTTTAGAAATATATACTTTGCATTTAGCAGCACTCGTGGAAATACAGGTATATTGACAAAGGCAGCAAGTAGAAAACAGCAAAAATCACTAAACTTGAGTAACATTCTTGGCTTTCAAAGATGTATCATTTCTGCCTTTGAATTGTTCTCTTTCAGTGATTTTAAAATATATTGTTGCAATTTCTGCAGAAGGTAACATTCAGATGTTGATTGGAACCAATTTCCATGTGTACATAAGTTCAGTAAAAACAAACAGAGAGGAAAAAAAAAGGAAAATAACTTACAAGATGTTTGAATATTTGAAAATATTTTTCTCCTATATGCACCTAAATGTAGTGCTAACTCAGAATTCAGTCTTGGTTAAATACCTTTTAATTCCCATAGGTGCGTGCAATTTCCAGCTCATGTTTTTTCAGACAGAGATTTCTATAGACAGGTGCTGAATCTTAGGAACAACTTCACATTTTCTAAACATGTTTACAGCTGTTTGAGATTTTGGATATGATTCATGGAGACAGGCAACCCCTAGGATCCCACAGATAAATTATTGCTTAAATAATTTTAAAATTATACCTTATAAGATGGTCATAAATATTAGTCAGTCCATCACAGATAAATTATTGCTTGCATTAGTCTGAGTTAAAATTATACCTTATAAGATGGTCATAAATATTAGTCAGTCCATGCACTGTATATATTAGGTAACATACTGGTTTTGACATGTGCATTCATATTTCTTCATCCACCTTGCAGATATGCCCAAGTGTGGACACAAAACAAAATTGAAATTATTAGCAGGGAATAATTTTCTTCCTCTAAACACTAAAACATAACCCACACATTATTAGATATATTGTCTGTAACCTTAGCCCTGTAAAGGTTTGCTCATTACTGAACAAGCCTGCTGAAACATATCTGTTCATATCTGAAAATTAGGGCATTTTTCTGGGGCTTGCTGAGATTTTCTAGCAGCTGAGCACCCAGCTGAATGGATGGTTTCTCTTTATTTTACTTCAAAGCCAATGAATCATTCTTCAGATTGCTGTGACCACATCAGAGTAGGTTTAAAAAAATAGAAGGCTGCAAACTATTAATAATTTCATTAAATATATGGTTTGCCTGCTGATAAATGTTAGAGACAGTAAGATGCCTGTTTTAACACCTTTAGCACTGCAAATATGCTACCTTTATAAACATCCTTTGGAAGTGTTTTGCTGCTAATTCTACTGAACCTTCATGAACATCATTTGTAAACAGACAAAAAAGCAAAGTGTTTGAGTTACTAAAAAATGTTAGGGCTTGCTAACTAAAATCATATTAGCATTCTATATGCTTCCTTAAAATTAATTAATGAACAGACAGCTGACCAGCTAAAAGTAAAGATAAAAATTTGGGAATGATTAACAGAGAGCAAATGAAATGCAGTTTTATGCATCTCGGCTACGGAGAGTCACAAAATACTACTTTTGCTATGAGAGTTGCTTAAATATTTAGTAGAATAAACCAAATTATGCATAAGAGAATATGAATACAAATATAACTGCAGTTAGGAAACTGTATAACTAGAAAAAAATGAACTCAAATTGAAGCCAGAAGCATGGAGATGTCCTATTGTCCTTTTTTCCAGTGGGGAACTGTTTTTTCATATGTGAATATCAGCAGGGAATCTTGGCCTCTCCATGGGTGTAGGAGTCTGCCCCATCTTGACAGTTTTAGGCCAGTTGCCAAAGAAAGTGAGCTTTTCATCATTAATGACAAACACTTTTGCTACTGATTAGTGATTTGGAGTTCTCCCACTAATCACAAAATTTTCTGATTCCGCCTTTTCCAATGTGTACACAGACAGCTTTCCATTGTTTTGTGTTGCTATGGGAAATGGGACAATTAAATTGTCAACTACAGTTGACAAAAGAAAAACTAGACATAAAAAAATTCAAATCAAAATAGGAAGAGGACTGAAAGTTACTTCAATTTCATATAATCACAGTGGTTTTTGTTGGAAGAGACCTTTAACAGGATCTCATTTCAAGTCCCCTGCCATGGGCAGGGACACCTTCCACTAGACTAGGCTGCTCAAAGTCTCATCTAACCTGGCCTTGAAGACTTCCAGGAATGGGGCAGCCACAGCTCCTCTGGTTAACTTGTTCCATTGTCTCATCACCCTCACAGTGAAGAATTTCTTCCTAATATTTAGGAAGCTAGTCTTTTTCAGTTTGAAGCCATTTCCCCTTGGCCTGTCACTACATGCTCTTGTAAATAGTCCCTCTCCACCTTTCTTGTATCTCCCTTCAAGTACTGGGAGGGGACAATTAGGTCCCTGAGCCTTCTCTTCTCCAGGCTGAAAAGTCACAATTGACTCAGCTTCTCCTCATAGCAGAGGTGCTCCATCCCTCTGATCATCTTGGTGGCCTCCTCTGGACTTGTTCCTACATGTCACTGTCCCTGTGCTGGGACCCCTGAGCTGGATGCATCCCTGCAGGTGGGGTCTCACAGGAGCAGAGCAGAGGGGCAGAATCCCCTCCCTCCTGTGTTGTCCACACTGCTTTGGATGCAGCCCAGGACACGTTTGGCTTTCTGGGCTGGGAGTGCCATGGCTGGGTCGTGTCCAGCCTCTCATCCAGCTGCACCCCCAAGTCCTTCTCAGCAGGGCTGCTCTCCATTTGTCCATCCCTCAGCCTGGATTGACACCAGAGGATTGCACCAGGTGCAGCCACATTGCACTCAGTCTTATTAAACCTCATGAGATTTCATGGACCCATTTCCCAAGCCTGTCCAGGTCCCTCTGGATGGCATCCCATCCTTCAGGTGTAGCAATCACACCACTCAGCTTGGTGTCATCACAGACTTGCTGAGGGTGCACTCTATCCCTTAGTCTAGGTCCTTAATGAAGATATTGAATAACACTGCTCCCAGTACAGACCCCTGAGGGACAACACTTGTCACTGATGTCCATCTCTCTGAGACACTGATCACTATCCTCTGGATACAACTATCCCTCTGCTTTCTTATCTAAGAGGCCACTAATAAAATACATTGCTCTCCAATTTAGAGAGAGGGATGTTGGGGGGTATGATGTCAAAGACTTTAGAGAAGTCCAGGTAAAGGACATCCTCATCCTCTCACTTGTCCACTGTAGGAGTCACTCAACCACAGAATATCACTGGATTGGTCTGACAGGGCTTGCACTGGGTGAGGCTGTGCTGGCTGTCTTGAATCACTTTCTGGAAGCTGACAAGACTACAAATGAATACTGTCTCTTTAAGAGCAAATTTTTCCTTATTTCGGGTATGGTGAAGCATTTATAGTAGTTAGTGTAGTGAAACAGTTCTTGGTGTTGCGCTGAGTTCCAAACGAGTATAGTGATCACAGGTTCAAATTCTTCCTTATCCAGAAAGGAGTTAAGATAATAGTACTATCCAAACACAAGAGGCTAAGTTTGGGCTTCCAAAGGAAACTGAATCTGCATTCCTGTTGGAAAAAAACATAACCAAACAAACTTATTAAAAATGCATCTGTCACAGCAAAAGTGCCTCTTTCAGAGTAAGGCCAAGAGCATTTTTGAGTCTATAGGAGGAAGGGAATGCCAGCAGCAGTGAGAACCACTCTACAAAACTCCTAATACATCATTTTGAAGAACCAGCTTTCGTTTCCTTCCCCGGTATTTCAGGTTTCACATCTAATTTCACAACATTCCTTTTTACTTTTCAGAAAAAAAAGCATAGTATTTTGCTTAAAAACTATCTCAATTGAGGACAAAATGGCAGCTTTAATTATGAATGTTCTGCCTGTTTTTTGGTTTGAAATACTTCCCGATGAAATATAAAGACATTTTTTACCTCAATAACATGAATAATTGTTTTAAATTACTTTAGATATCAGAGGATTGTCTGACCATCTTTAATTTGAAGGGCATACGTAAAACGTCCTCTAAGGAGTAATATCATATCTTTAGGCAAAAAGGTCATTTAAAATGAAACTTTCAGCTAATTCTTGCATATTAGTAGTAGTCAGATCTCAAGAGAGTCAGTTGATATGACCGTAGAAAGTCCAATAAAAAGAGCCAAATAGACACAAGTTCTTTGTAAACCCAGTATTATCCAAAGCCAAAATATACTGCTCTCACTACTTATGCAGCATTTTAACTCTTATAAAAGCAAAATAGTGCTGTGGTTTAAATGCTGCACTATCATCAAACAGCTGGGTTTGCAGGGTTTTTTACACTAGAGATAAAAAGGGAAGTATCTGCTGCTTGTTTTTAGGAACCTCCTCTTTTCTGCTGTTTGCCTGTGTACAGTTGCTAAGCTGCAAGTTCTCCAAAGGAATGAGGGTTTTGATAGAAAGCCATTGAAAATACAACAAAAAAAACCAAAAGCGAAAACACCAATATCCAAACCTGATGCCCTGATGCAAAGGCAAAAAAAAAAAAAAAAAAAAAAATTAAGAATTCCTATTCAATTGGTCTCAAGCTAGTAAAATTTATTCTCCTCAAGCCTGAATTTGAGCTCACCATACTGTAGAACTTGTTCTAAAAGGGACAATTGTGGTTGAAGGGATCAATTCACTCACACAGAAATAGATTGTTTACCCTCCAACCACTCCAGGAACCTGTTACTGGGACACGAAGAGGAGGAGGAAGAAGAGTAGAAGGCGTATGAGGAAGTAGCTGCCATGTAGCAAGTGTCACCCTCCAGGAGTGATAAGAAATTATGAGAGGTGTCAGTGGAGAAGTGGTCCTCTAAAGGCACCAGAAGCCCTCTGTGCTGCATAAGCCTCACAGACCCATGCCCAAAAACCATATTTTAAGTGGGTAGTTGTTAGACAGTAACAGACAAGAATTTCCAAGGTGATAAGCTCTTACTATTACCAGTTGACTTCACAAGGCTTGTGGATGGTTAAGTGAGAAGTTGCACCACACTAAGAAAAAATCAGTTGTGTTTAAAAAAAAAAAAAAATTTAAAATTCACTCTAAAAATGCTGTCTACTTTCACACATAACAGTACGAAAATGGTTACAAGAGATGTGCTTTAAGAACATTTGCCACATAAAAAATTTTGCATTTCAGTGCCAGAGATCTTTACTCTCTCTTTAAAACCCTACGAAAATATTTCCAAACAATGGTGCAGAGGAGTGTACAGGAAAAACAGAGGAGAGAAAATGAGGAAAATATTCCCAAACAGAGACACAAGCACACATTCTTTTACTTCTTGAATTTTTAATAAATCAGAACTTTTTACACTACTTAATACCATTTTCCTGTCCTGTCATCTAGAAGTGCCATTCTTGCCAAGTGGATTGTAGGAGTATCAATTTGCTCCACAGCATTCAGTCTTCTTGCATTTACTTACCTGTCTGATTACTTTCTTAACATGTTCTACCAAAACCAGTTCTCTAAAATCACCAGTTTTAGCTTCAAATATTACTTTAAAATACAATGCTTGAAAAAACTTCCCAGTCTACTTGTACTGCCTTTAGATCAAAGGGGAATTTTGAAATATATTTCCAAGTACCCAAAAATGAACTTTTTCATAAGAATTAAGTAAAGATAATATGAGGACACACATTGTTGTTGCTGTAATAAAATACCAGAATTTCTCTTTTTCTCTTTTTTCTTTTTTCTTTTCTTTTTTTTTTTTTTTTGTTTCTCATTTTGCCCCTCATAAGGATAGTAGCCACACATATCTGAAGAGATTTGGGTGAAGCTGCGTGCTATAAGCTACATAATTTCTACAATGTTCTTGCATCCTAAACTAATTATTCCCATTTGTATTATTTCTGAGTACATTTTTACCATGGTTTCAATTTTTTCTACTTGTGTAGCTGTGTGACTACAGAGACACAAATAGCAGGCACACTGCTTACACCATTGAATTACATTATAATAATCACATTTTAAAATGTACTGCAAACTATCTTTGCAAACACTACAGTAGAGGAAAAAATGCTATTTCAATTCCTACTTCTAATTTCAATAGTAATGTATTAAATCATTGTGATAGGACCACTGACTGTTGGGGTGTTCCTGCACAGGACCAGGAGTAGGGAGACCCTGATGGATCCCAGCTCAGATATTCTATGACTGCATGATTCTCTCAAATATACCAGGCACCCCAAATGCATGCTGTTACAGCAGTGCAGCACTGCACTGCTTTTCCCATGTAGCTTGGCAACAGAGGCACTGTGTGACAGATGTGCCAGCCAATGAGCCCTGTAAATCCCAACAGCATTGCTAGGACCTTTTGGTGAATATAACCCTCCCTTGAAAACTGAGAAGATTACTAGAGTGTTCTGTAGGAGTGAAGTCATCACCAAACCCAGGTTTCCATGGTTAAAAAAATATTTACAGTTCATTTGCCTATATTCAAATATATAAACTTCTTCCCAACCAGTTAGAGATTCTGAAGTAATTTATAACTTTTTGTACTAACTCCCAGAAACTGCAAAAACACATCTATTAAGAGAAGGGAAATGGTGGAAAGTGAACTTCCACATTAAGAAATATTATTGGAAAATAAAATTTTCTATTATTTCATCACATCTAACTGCACTGGCCATCCAATAAGACATCCAAGGTGATTCTGGAACTGAGAAAAATAAAAAAGATGGATTTCTTCTTTATTGATTCCTATGTGTTAACAATGGAGAATAACTACACATTAACACCGACCTAGGAGGCAGGTCTGGAAGAGCCACAGCTGCAGCTTGCTGCTAAAAGCATCTACTCTAAACAGACAAGATATACTCCTGAATAGTTTGAAAACAGAAACACTACCCCTGGAGTGGCAGCAGATGTCAGACTGGTGATAGTGTCAGAGAGAGGTGATACTTGGGGGGAAAACACTAAGTAAAAGAAAAGATAAGAAGAAAAAGGACATTGAAAGGAACAGGGGATAATGAAACAGTGTCAGAGGAGAGGCAGCTGTGGCTCAGATGGAGGTTAGTTAATGGTAGTTAAAGGACCAAACCTAGGTTGGAATGTCTCCAAACCTCACAGGACCTCCTTGGGCTACATCTGGAGCTGCCCTTCTAGCTGAAGTCTCTGGCTAGACCTTGCCTCTGAATTTCACCCTGAAAGATGTGTAGGAAAGAAAGAAGATGACCTGAATTTTACATTTCCCAAAATTCCCTTTTGCATGGTTCCAGGATCAGAATGATACTTGGGAGTTCAAGAGTTAACAGCTGGGCCCTGTCATAGCCCTTCTCCTCCAGGACAGCTGCCCATGCCATCTGGTAGAAATGTGGTTTATACCTCACACAAAGTGTCTCTCTCACCACACAGTCACTACAAGGCTTGTTTATTCCACTGTTGTAGCATATTCCCTCCTTTGCATTTTTCTGTTCCCACCCATTTATTCATAACAGATGACATCGTTGCAGGACAAATGCATGCTGAAGGTGTTTTCAGCCTTTGTAAAAGCTCTAAAACATGTGAAAGTCCATTATTAGCCTAGGTTTGTAAAAAGCCCTCCCTCCCTCTTTTATTGTTTCCTTTTGGTATCCTTCCATATAGCAAAGTCTACGTACACATAACCCAAATATTTAGGACCCCAAGCTCTCAAATGCAATCCATGCCTGCTCATTTTCTTTACAGAGAGTAAGGCTGTGATTAGACATGAAATAACTGTAGATAATAAATCTGCTCCCAAGGACTGAGTAATCTTATTACAAGTGGGAAATGATGGTTTACTCATCAACATGTGGAGTGCTTTAAAAGCGCTGTAATAGCCAAACTAGTGTAGAGAGGCAGGGAAACTCTGCTTGAAGAAAAGAAGGAACCTCTGGTGATGTTTTACATATGTAGAGACTTAATGTTGGAAAGATGAATAATGTATCTTATGTTCACCCTCAAAAATAGGCTAACTGTAAAAATATTTGGGATGTGAGGCCTGCATAAGAGCTTCCCATTAATATGGCAGGTTTGTTTGATGTTCTTAATAGAGGCAAGAACATATGTTGTCTGCTATGGAAAGGAGATATAAATTAGCTTGGAAGTGCGCTCTCTTTCTGCTTGGAAAACCTGGTGGCGAGGTGTCAGTCTAGTGTTACATGAAATGCAAAATTTGCTTCCAAAAGGGTGTTCTTTTGAGCCAGTTGTGGGTGTGCTAGTGTAATTCCTTGGGACAAAAGGAAATATATGCAACTTCCCAGAGAGAGAATCAATTTTTCTCCTAAGCTCTTTTCTTCTTTGCATGATTCAATACAATGACTATAATGAGAGCTGTTTCCACTGGGATGGATCCTGTAACATCATTTGAACAGAACTTGTAATTGTTGTCACTCAGCATGGTTTTAAGAACTTTGATTGCCAAACTAGAATGCTTAATTGTCACATTTTTTCTCTTTTCATCTGTGAAATGGGTGTGCAATTTTTTAATTCACACAAGGAAATCTGAACAAAAATCAGGCCCTAAGCAGCCCTTTGTGCTTTTTTGCTGTCTTTTTAAAAACAACTGGCTGTGGAGGAGTGTTTGCTTTCAGGGATCAGAGGTGATAATCATTCATCAACAGTTCAGAAACTGAAATGAAGTTTTTTAATGGAAAATAAAACACCATGAACATCTCTCTCAGAGCTAAATTAAATGTTGGCTTTATACTTGTCAGTCTATATCTTTAATTCAGTAATCACAAAGATGTTCTGAGAGCTGCTAGTATTTGAGCTAGTTTATAAGCCTTGAATATTTGAATTGTTCTTCATTCTGGCCAAATGGAAGAAACCCTTGAGCTCCTTCCCAGAAAAAGATGAGTGGCATCCTCAAAGCCAGAGATGCAGATGTGTGCAGAGGTTGAGTAACACTGAGGAAATTGTCTCCACAAACTGACGAGAGTATAGAACTGGGGTTTTTTTGGGTTCAAACTGGCTACTTTGTCAGAATGAGAAAGAAATTAAAAATATAGACTCTACCGTTTGCAAAAATCAGTCAATTTCAAGAACTTTCAAGGTAAATATGAAACCTTTGTTCCTCTGTAGCAAAGAGCAAAATTCTGAATTACTTTTAGTACAGAAAGATATTGCCCTCATGTTTGATAAAAATACATATTAAAAGTTAAAAATAGTATAGCAGTGGTAAGGCAAGTACCAAAGAAAAATAATGACCAGAAAACTAGTTCATGGTTTCAGCAAATTGAGATCCAATTAAGAATTGTCCAAGGCAGTATTTTAATAGCTTCCCATTAAGCAAAGAATCAGGGACACTTAAAACCAGGGAAGCACACAAGCCAATGTCACCACCGTGGCAGTTCTGGAGGTTGTTAATAAGTTCCAGAGGAAGCATTAAAAAAATAACTCAAAGGACAGAAGGTAAACTTCTAAGTTTCATCTCAGGATGTAGACTGGCTGGTTGAGCTAATAGTGTCCTGAGGCTGCTTACAGCACCCTGATGAGTGCAAAAATAGTTCAGAAATTTGGAAGGTGTTTTATTTAGTGGTTTTTCAGAGCATGCTGAACCAGTACAGAGTACAGAAGGATATGCTGGCAATCACGATTATGAATGTTCTTGTTTATGAAGTAGAAAAATATGCTATAAATAAATGTCTGAGAAGCCCTGGTGCCTTGAGCTGGTCTAGGCCATAAATAAATAAATAAATATTGCTACTCTTTTCCAGGCTGGTGGGCAGAATGCTCTCACAATGTTTCCAGTACTTTATGCCTATGTCTTGGTCATAGACCACAAGTAAAAATTTTCCATGGGCATTTTGGAATTTCCACTTCTGTACAAAAATTGGTAAATGCAGTCATCATTAGCACAGGAGTAAAAAAAAAAAAATGGAGTTTCAAGAAACTTCTACCAAACTCCTACACCACAAAATTGTTTGAGACTTTATTTTGTTTTTACAGAGACTGTGTCTCTTATGGCACTCCTTAACTTGTAATTGTGAATACAAGAGCACAGCACCATCCATAATGGCACAAACCTGAGGACTTACATCCAGATAGGATTTAGAACATTCATGAAAAGAAGGTGTCTGGGGCTGTTCCACAGAGGTCCCACAGGACCTCAGAAAGTGAAGTAATGGTGGAGTGATCAAAGTGGAGTCTGTGTGGGGAGCAGAGGACAGCATGTGAGAAAAATGGGACAACCACAGTGTCTTGTCCTGCTCTACCATGGAGCAGGAACAGGGAAGGTCTTTGTTTTGTCTGGCATCAGAGCTTCTGTTGAGAGCTTTGGTCAGACTTCCCAGACAGCCAGAGGAGGGAGAGATAGGTCATTCCCCTCCTGCGTGCTTCTTCCCATTTGGTTGGCTACACCCAGCTCCCACGGTGCATGGACATCCAGAGGAAGCAGTAGCCTGTGTGAGCACTACAGGACTGCGAGGCAGCCGCTTCCTGCCCTTGGCACACCCACAGCAAGCTTCACCCACGCCACCTACCACGGGCAGCTGAGCTACTGAGTGCTGCTGGTGCTCCCTCTGATGACCACCCTGGCTGCTCTAAGTATCAAGGATTCCATAGCTTCCTCCCCTTCCCTACTTAATGCCTGGTAGTATGACATCTTCCAGCACTGGCAGGTTTCAGGGCTGTCCCTGCGCTACTTTCTTGAGACAACATCATAGAAGCAGGTGGTTGGAAGGTGCCTCAGGAGAGCAGACATTCAGCCCATCCTTGTGTTTGGGGGCAGCTTCAAGCATACCTACACTTTATGTGTAGGTACACATAAAAGTAAATGTAAGGATGTGCGTTTGAATGAACATATCTTAGCTGTTTAAAGGGTTTCTCTAAGTAACCATACATGTTCTCAATTAATGACTAATCTAAATCTGTCTTGCTTCAAAATAAGCCAGTTTCTGCACATCTATTGCCTGTGATCCAGGAACATAATCAGTCACTGCTTTCCATGTATCTGTCTTGGCATACCTGCTATCATTTGCTTTTTCAACTTTTTATTTCCAGACTAAACAATTCTCAGCTTTTCCACATAAGTCTTATTTTTTGACTGTCTATTTAATAGAAGATCACAGACCAGCTTAGAGGCTTAACTTTGAAATCCAGGACTAAGCTTCTATTATCTACATACTAGAAATAACAAGGTAATATAAGACATTGCAAGACAAGTGACAGAAATTTCAGGAGGGAGTTTCATATCTTGATAGTATCTAAAAAGCTATGTGCAAAGGGATTTAGTGCTCTGAATAGTTTCAAATGGGTAAGTGGTGAAGATACCAGGGAACTTTGTAACCACCATGTTTACAACTGTGAAAAATAATCTCTCCTCCCAGATTCCTTTCCTTCTCTAGAGCTCTCCAGACAATTTCAACTGCATGAAGTAAGGGAAACTTATGTCTGAAAGCTGAAAAGATGCATGATCTCATAGGTCCCTAATCATTCTGTCCCAGTGTTTCACATATTACAGGAAGTCTCTTGCTCAGCATTTACAAGAGATACTTCACACTTTGTGGCACAATTGCACTTGTTGCTTCACCAAGGGCAATGTTTGTCATTGATCCTACAACTACTGTCAGCAGTTAGTTGTACTGGCATTGTAGAGCATTTACTGTTTCATAGTTCCAATCAGGATGTGTAATTTTACCAGTTTGAGATCACCTTTCACCCATTTTTTTGGTCTTGATCTTGCCTAGAAACCATGAGCAGCAAATGGCAAGTGTCCATTTGGGCAAGAGTAGCTTCTCCCAGGCTGTAAGCACCTTCCACTGCTGTTAATTCTGTGCTTCTTCAGGGGTCTGTGTGCTAATCTAATGTTTCTCTTTCTAAGGCAACATGGTCGCTCTTGAGAGACCTAATTACTTCTACTCCTTCCAGTGTATCTCTTACAATGACAAGGGCTTAAGATAATAGGGAAATGCCTACATTTCTTAATTGCTAACAAGGTTTTTGGCAGAAATCACAAATATGTAGATAGTAGTGTAGTATAGTATAGAATAAATAGTAGCTTATAGCAAATTAAAAAGCTCAGAAGAGAAGAGCAATTTGGGGCTGCCACATTTCTCTTCAGCCCTGATATACAGGTGTCTGTGATAAGTGATGTATTCAAGATGTGCTGTATCCACTTACTATGCCCATTTTACAATATTAGTTTTTGCAGAGTAAATCTGATGATTTCAATACAGTGATAATGAACTTGGTTGCTCACCTAGGAAGCAGACACAAAGAGGGTCCAGAGCTCTTCAGATCCATGTATGCATATTTCACCATGTAGCTGCTTAGAAACATACCCAAGACATTTGGATGTATGGCAGCCTGGATTGAGTTTCTGACTGAGAGCAACCACACCTCATCTGCCAGCACTATCAAACAGCTGTTTATCTGATAGAAAATCTGTACAATATATACAAACATTTCCATAAAAAATTCATTGTTGAAAAATTGATATTTTAGGGAAAATAAAAATATATGGTCTCTCTCCTTCTTGATGTTTCCTTCCCTTCCAACAATTTACCTGCAATTTGGCTATTTTTTTTTTCTAGTTGTTTTCTCCATCTCCCCCTCTCCTTCCTTTGCTCTGTCTCTCTTTGAACAATTTACTCTGCCAAAACCAGCTAGCACATAACAGGAGATGGTTCTGTTCAGCATCCTCTGTTGCAGAAGATGCTAGAAATAACACATGTTTTGAAGCTTTCCTGGATTGTGGAGCTGTCATTCAAGCAAGTCAGATCTAGGACATCACTGCAGCTCTTTCAGTCAGTTTTTTTTTTGCTTGGTTTATCCATGCACCTCCAAGAACTTTCTCTGCTCACAACACATCATCTAGGCCACCAGCATTCTTCCAGTTGTCCATGCCTTACCTTTAAATGACCTCCTTTTCTAATGATTAAATCCATATGATCTTTCTCTCTTTGTTTCTTACCTAGCCCAATTTCTGACAAAACTGGAGACTGGAGAAGGGCATAGTTGACCCTTGACAGTTTCTGTAACCCAGAACGCATCTGGGAAGGAAGAGCAGAGTGATCTCTGGTCCCAGCCACATCTGACATTCCCCTACCTCCCTCACTTGCTTCCTTCCTCCTTCTGCTACCCTGAATTCCCAGCCCCCTCCTTTACCCTTTAGCTGTTCCCTGACTTTTAATTCCTGTTATTATTCTCTGTCTCTGTGCAGTTCCTCCTTCTTTCCCAAAGTTGCTGCTGGATATCCATCCAACACTTCCCATCTAGCACGCACATCTTGCACTTTATTTTCACAACCAGCTTCTAGTTAGCTGGAAGACTGATTACATTTCTTCCATGCACATATACCCCCCTTCAGCAGAGCTGCATTTAAGTGAAATGCCTGCAGAGGTTTCTCAAATTTCAGTCAAGAGCAAGGTTCAGATTTACATTGCTTGGGTGTGACATGGAATCAGCAACCAAAGTATGTTCCCTTGAGCAATTAAGTTCATATAACCCCTGGCTTGTGGGCAGATACTTGCTGGGATATTCTGCCTGCCGGTGCTCGCTTTGATTCATCTGGTGCCTTACAGCTAAGCATAACTCTCCGCAAAGACTAATCTCTTTCCCTTTTTCTTCTTTTTTCTTTTTTTTTTCCTCGCCTTTTATTTTCTTTTCTTTTTTAAATTAAAAAAATGTCTCTTCTGGTCCTGTTTTTCATGGAAGCAGCAGCTTTGCAGTGAGCATATAGGAGATCCTGGGATAGGAGCCAGGCTTTGCTCCAAGGGCAGTTACATAGAGATTCACATGAAGACACAGGAACAGGTCTCATGGTGTTTTATTCAGAAAGTTGCATCTTAAGAAACTTTTGCTTATTGAACCAGGTCTGGACCACAAAGCCAATCTTGCATCATGAGAAATTCTAGACAAGACCAGAAGGAGTTTATGGTTTCACATTAAAAAAACCAACTTGCAGACGTAAGGAGTTCTCCACCTTAGTTACAACAAAACTGGCAATGTACTATAATAAAGCACTTGAGGGCTCTGGCAGTCACAAAGCAGAAACATAAATGCAGTTCTGCTCTTCTAACATAAGCACTATAAAAACAGTTCTACTGTAATGGGTAAAAGAGCTGTTAGATGAGAGCATCTTTGATTAAGAAGTCTTAGACCACATCAGACTACCCTATTGTCTCATAACAACTACTTTCAGAAAACTCACAAGATGGACTGGGTTATGCCAAGTAGGACGCTTTAGGATGATCTGCCACTATCACTGCCTTCCCTTTGTGATCTGGGACTGGGAAGACTGGCTTCAAGAGTCCTCTCGCCTTCTTCTTAATGACTCACAGATGACTTTGCTGGCATTTCCTGCAGTTCCTCCCAGAAGAAGTTTACAAAGTGCTTAGGGTTCAATTATTGCTGAATCAGTGCATCTTCATTCAACAGGAAAAGAGAAATGCACTTCTATTATCATCTTGCACTGAGGTTAATTAAAAACATCTCTTCAGCTGGTTGCAGCCTGTTTGCCAGTTGTATTTTGTCACGTTTTGCAGTGAAATCTGAAAGCAGTGGTTCTGCTTGTGTGTTTGTACACATCTATATGAATTCTGGGGCCTCATTCCCTTATGACCTATAATTCACCCGGCCATTCATGTCAAGGACAATATATCCAGACATCTTTGCACAGCAAATGGGATCTCATTTCTAAAAGAGCCAGGAAAACCTTGCTGCAAAATAGCAGGTCCTGATATTCTTATTTCACAGTTGTGGCACCTCAACTACTTTCAGAAAGTCAACTCCAGTATTATATAGAGTATTCTTGAATACTTCCTGTTAAATGGCGATCCAGAAATAAAATCCAAACCCCAAAACTTTCACCACTAATCTTTTTCACGCCTATACTCTGAGACTTTTTTCAGAGATATCAAGCTTCCACAGTGCTGTGGTAGCTTTTTTCAGTGGTTCTGCATAAGAATCAAAACCCCTGCTTGTACAATTCCCCCACTGCCTTCTATCTGGTTTCCTTGATTGTTGTTGGATGTTTGAAAATGTCTGCTGAAACTCTAATTACAACTGCAGTAAACATTAAAGACTTCTGCAGTTAAATTGCTCACATAGCACTGATTTTGGTTTGATTTTGTTTTTAATATGAAAACAACAAACATTCCACAGCCAATTATACATACCTTAAATAAAGTTCAAAGCAGAAAAAGACCCTGATCACTGGTGCTATTTGACTCCCTTTAAGCAGCCAAATCACAGAACTACAGATGCAGATAAAGAAAGGTTACCAGCAATCCACAAAAATGTTGAAAACAAATGCTTGGTCAGCCTGTCTGTCTAGTATCTGTCTATAGTCTATAGTTTAAGTCATAAAGGCTTCTGCTTGCTGTTTCTCCAGAGTTTTACACTGGGAACAGTGGTAAAGATTACTTGAAATGCAGACCCTCCCTTCAAAGACAATCTCACTGATTTTTGTCCTGAGAGGCGTTGATTAGCCCCTGTTTTACAGTGGGGAAAATCTTCCACCATCCAAGCTCATATGATGAAAGGCATGAAGAGCATTAAGGGAGTGGTTTCAAGAATGAAACTGCAAAAGATCAAAAGGACACCGTTTGGATTTGTCTTTAGTTGGGGCTTGACTTGGATTCTGCTAACAAAGAACCTCTTTGATCTAGAATCTTTTATTACTGCAGAAAATAAATGCAAAGAAGAAAATATTCATTTTAATTATTTTTCTCTCCCCTGCCCCAGGAAAGTGAACAATCCATTGTGATGTAGTTCTGCAAGTGAAGATGTGTACTGTATGTCCAAGTTCCTTTTTTAACCTATATTTCTAGCAACCAGCCACAAAAGTTATAAAAAGTCAAAAAAAAACCCAAAAAACCCCTGTGTTTGGGCTCATGCTAAAATGAAAGACTGATTCTCTAGAAATCCCTGAGGCACAGCAAACTGTGCCAAGTGTAATTTCTCATCCTTGCTGATTGTCCTCTTTCTCCAGTGCAGTCATTCATTTGCTCTATCACATGTTCCAAATTGTAAGAACAGTATAAATAACATTTATCAGAACACTTCTGGCCTGTGACTGTCAATGACTCTTTGGGCTTCTCTGGAAGTTTCCAGAACTTTTTTCTTCTCTGGTCCAAAAGACATTGCTTATTTCTATTTTCAAAAAGGAACTGAACTGTTATTCCTCCAATTGTAGAGATTATTACTGTGTCATTCATATTTAATTTTTCTGCTTATGCAGAACTACCTGGAATGTTTGGGGGTTTTTTGGGGTTTTTTTTGGTCAGGGATGGCTTTAACTGGCCAGTAAATCTAAATAGGAGCCACCTGATTTTCCACAGATTTAAGCAACACAAACTTGTATTTGAGGCTTTGAATGGGATAGGGCTGAGGCAGTTCCTCTATTCCACCCACTTTATAAGTATGATTTATTAGTAAATTTTTTTCCAGGAAAGCTTCCACTACAGATCAGAAGGTATCCTGTTTTAGTTTCAGAAGTTCCAAGAAATTTAATCTATACCCTTTAGCCTTGGTAAGACAGAAGTCAGCTTACTCTAAAAACAGAGTAACAGATGCATATGCTTCCACCAGGGCCTCAAAGTCATTATATTTTAAATTAAAAAAAAAAAAAAAAAAAAAAAAAAAAAAAAAAAAAAAAAAAAAAGAGAGAGAGAGAGAAAAATACCCCCAGCTTTTAAAATAAAGTTATACAGGATTTCTTCTCATACTAGGAATGAGCTGGATAAAAATCCAGCGAGGAACTTGATTTTTTTTACATTTGGAAAGCCCATTTCTACAAAACCTCTTACAATCTTCTGTCCACATTTCAATTCTTTTTACTCCTCTGCTGTCACCCTTCAATAAGGTGTGACCTTTTCAGGATTAAAACTATTGGCCTGAGGATTCTCATGAAGTGGGTCTTTTGAGTGATGATCCTTGGTGTCACATAATCTCATATTAAGATACAAAGTAGGAAATAAGCAAAGGAAGAGGGAAATGTTATGTTTTTAAGGCACAACAGGGGAATAATTAAGAACATGTAGTTTCATTATGTCTGCTGTAGTGTTTGGATCAGCTGCTGCCACAGTAGGAGCCCAGTGTTCAGGGCAGCTCTGTCCCAGAGCAGGTAACAAGATGAAAGGGCACATGGGAGAGCAAACATACAGGAACTTCCATTTTTAAAACCATGACTGAAAGGGAAGAGTTTTGACAAATACTTGGTTCTAATTTACTCCATTTTGGTCCAGACCCTCGCCAATTGTAGTAGTCAATTTTCTTCTTATTGTGGTTCTGACAGCCACAGACTCCCTCTGTAAATGCCAAACAGGAACTATGATGTAACTAATAAAGTCTGAGTTTTCATTCTTTCCATGCTGTTTATATAGTGGACTTTTGAATAAATTCAATTTAAAATAAAGCTCCATGGATTGATCTTGGCAGTTAATCACAGGATGTGAGCAAGAAAGAAGCTTCTACTTCACATTTCTTTAGTTGCTGACTCTTATTTCCTAAAAACTGTTCATTAGCTACTGCCAGGGTTATGAAGCAGATCTCTGAAAAAATTGTCTCTGTGCAAATTTGGGGGAAATGGGCTTCTTTTCCTCACTATGATATTGAGAGACTCACTGCACATAAGAGAAAACCTAGTCTCTCCAAGGTTGTAAGGAGCTCTGCAGAACAATTTACAATGATATTAACCCATGGGATTCTTTCTGGCAGCAGTTTCCATGAAGGACTGTGAACAAAGAGAAAGGAAACAAAAAGAACTTGGGGCAAGTTTACTCAGTCATGTTTGAGTTTAGACTTGCAGATTTTTGTGCTTTTCCAAATAGAGTTTGATGGCATCACTAATGTGTAGCATAACAGGAGACAGAGACCAGCTGTGCTTTGAGAGTTAATCTCATCAACTGCTTCCAGAGAAGGTCACATTCAGAACCCTGAGGGCTTCCAATCTGTTCAGACTTGAAAGGTATGTCAAGGAGGAATTGACTTTAAACCATCCAATTTTAGCATGCAGTTGGGCCCCAGCACTGTGAATCCCCCAAGCACACAGCAAAACACCAGAGGTCTTGAATTTCACCTCTCCAGGAGGGTATATGTAATAACCAGAGATACACAGCTCTCGGTGATTTATTTGACACTGTACCTCCTATGACCTTTAAGATAAAAAGGTGCATTTCCTCTCGCAACAGTCGTATTGCTTGCAGTGGAACACCGAGTACAGCATGTAGGGCTCTGATTTGTTAACTCCCATATTCTGTGAGTGTTTTAAGGCAGAATGTGCCTAAAACTGCTGGACAAAAGTTCACATAGCTTCCAGATACTTATTAAAATAAATAGGGAAGGGAAGGGAAGGGAAGGGAAGGGAAGGGAAGGGAAGGGAAGGGAAATCAAAAGTTCATTTGAATATTATAACTGTATTGTAAAAGACCAGCTGTCAATCCAAGATCGAGGATCATTTTATTCAATAAAGACATGTAGAAATTCAAGGAGGTTTCATCCAATCCCTCTTTTTACTTGCTTTTAAATTGCTTAGAATTTTAGTAATGGTCACTTAGTAACCAAGGTGGAATATCCATAAACTTCAGTAAAGTTCATTCTTTCTAAGGTTGTGATGTGCTGCTTATTGAAGCCAATCCATCTCATTTAAAGCATAGGGAAACTATTAGTGAAAAGATACTTCTCTGTGAATCAAAATGAGACCATTTCACAAGGACTGATAAAAATCTGACTTCCATCACAGAGTGAGGAACATGACTGGGGAACTCTCCCACTGTTCTCAATGAGATTTCATTCATTCTTGCATTCATTTCTTTTTAACGCCTGAGTTGCCTCAAAACAAAACAAGAATCTTCATGTGGGGAGTTTGCAAATTTTGTCATATGCATCATTACATTTCACAAAGACCGAGAGACCTTGTTCACAAGTCACACAATTACAAATTACAGGGCTAAGGGGAAAAGACTTTCATTTCATCTAACTTCCTTTATTTACAAGTGAAGCATCCAAAGTAAGCGGATGTGCGTGCAAGCTTTCTAGTGCATGGAGAGGGTTAAGCTGTCATGGGAAGTGATTCACCCTACATCACCAGCAGACCTATATTAAGATGATTCAATGACCATGTTGCTG
Organism: Onychostruthus taczanowskii; assembly: GCF_017590055.1. Lineage (NCBI taxonomy): Eukaryota > Metazoa > Chordata > Aves > Passeriformes > Passeridae > Onychostruthus > Onychostruthus taczanowskii. The sequence continues at coordinate 5,180,493 of NW_024500461.1, forward strand.
TGCAATTTCTTTCCACAGGCCACAGAAGAAGCCTAGAGGGATAGCTGAGGTTAGATATCTAAGACACATAAACCACATCCCTAAAGTACTGGAAACCCTTTAAAATCTGCCCTTTCCACCATCTTGGCACCCCATCCATCATGGCAGTTTTAAGCTAAGAGGAATAGTCACTATTTTAACATCAATACCTTGAATCCAGGTCCTCCTCCCATTCACATGTTTTTTTCCACATGCTCTACCCATTCAGTGACAAGAACCAGGCCTTCCTTATAAAAGGAAAGCAGTAATCATACCATTCACCTGTCCAGGATTTCCATCCTTTACATATATATAGCTGGGGTATACAGTATAGCTAGGGTAAGGACATTAACTGAATTAGTATTTTTACTTAGGGGATAGTATGAGGCTGCTGCTTCAGAAACATTTTTCTGTGAAGTTAGTTTATACTTGTCTATCCTTAGAAAGTGAAACTCCATGGCATGTTTCTTCTTAAAACTTTCCAGAATATGAGAGTATAGTAATTAAGCTATATTTCAAGCCCCTGCTTTATGGTACTCACTTTATGTAATGAAGATAGATTAATCTGTCAAATACTCTACCAAAATTCTGAAGCCTGCTTTGGTATTGGTCTTTGCTTTATCTTAAGACATTTAAAGAATGTCCTAAACCATCATAAACTTTACAGATATTGCAGACTTTGATTGTTGTCATTAATGCCAGCACTGTGATTTTGAATTTTCCTCTGTTTCCATGAAAATAACATGTTTAAAATGTTGCAAGTTGAGCTGGTCAACTTAGTTTCTGTATTTCAAAATTTGCAAGCTCAGAAATATAACTGAGTGGAACTGCATTTCTTGAGGTTTTATAATGACCCTGAGACTTCCTATACTTTCTCCTTATGCTAAAGAGCAGTAGGAGAAATCATTACATCCCAAAATAGTCACATTCTGTAGAGCTGAGGCTGTCACTTCTCATTTGACAAACACAAATTCAAAGATCACTTTGGACTTGCCTTGGGACTAGAACAAAGCTCTTGCATTGCAATGTGTGCTCTAACTACCAGGCAACTGGGTGTGTGTGGGAGATCTCTCTGCTTTTCTCTTTCACACTTAATTAGCAATTCTATCCTGAACATAAAAAGGCTTTCTTACATTTTGTTTAAATAGCACATACCTGTGGAAAGACTCAGCGACAGCAAACAGATATTTTCTGACCAGAAAAAATAGCTTGTTTGTCAAAGAAGTTGTCTGACAGCTAGGGCAAGGAAAGTTAATGCCACTTTTCAAATTAGTTGGGTATGCTATTAGAATTAAGCATTTGGTATATCAGCTCACACTCTAACGGGTCCCCTCATGCTCTCCTTGCAAAATTCCATTTGGGATCCCTAAAAGTAGAATTTGAAATGATCATCACAGTGTTCAAGAATTACTTGCTTTCATTATATTAATCTAAACTTGTAACACTTGATGGTTTCTGGGAAGCTTCAGTTCTGCAATTTCATGTGGAAGTTCACTTGAGACATGATCTATGAATTATATGCTATTTCTTAAGATAAGTTTTGGACATGTTGAAGAAAGAAATCAACATAAATTATCACTGAGGATGGCTATGAAAACAAAAACCCCTGAACGTAGCATGGACTTTACACCTACATTCACCATTCTTTTCCTCTTGGTGAAAACCACAACTATTGGCAATTCCAAGGGGCAGGAGGAGGGTAGAGGGATTTAGCAGACTTTTAGCAAAGTCCTTTGGGAACATTTTGTCAATAATAGAGACAGAGCATTTCACAACATTTATGAGATCGAGACAAGGAAGTTTGAAAGTTTGAGGCAGATGTCATTCAATCCTCTGTGCTATTCTTATTCAGTGAGAATTTTCTTCACCCTTTGACTTCTTCTGTCATAACCCCTTGTGTATCTGTGTGTAATGCAACAGTGGATGGGATGCCAAGGGTAAGAAGGAGCAGCTATTTATTTGTACTTGTCCATACCTCACCAGACTCAGAGATGTCTGAGAGTTTATTAACAATTATCCAAACCCAGGACTAACAGCTTGCCTGAGACACTAGAGAGTTTCTGGTTAAGGTTACATTAAAGTACTTCTTCAATACAATTCTGCATCTATTTTTTGTTCTGGAAATTCTAAAAACATTGCTGTCATTGCACTCTGCCCATACAGGGCTGGTTTGAGTTTCTTGTGAGAAGATCAAATTCATAAATCTCATACCCAGCAAATTGGTTTTTTCCTCCTGTGTTTGTCTTTTTTGCCCATTCTGTGTTTACTATTTTCTGTTCCTGGACACTTGTCTGACATTATGATAAACACAGAACAGCATTTAAGTTATGAAGGAATTAAATAATGAATACTTTCTCATTGTATTGGTGTCAGAAACTTCACAATAAGTCTGAAAGGTTGTATTGGACAGATGAATGAGAGTTTGGTGGAACAGCATACACAGTAATTTTCTATTGCTTTACACAGTGCCATAAAATACATATTATAAACTATGATTTGGGGTTGGGCAAGCACATGTGATATCTAACCACAATCTACAGAGCTGCTCTAGAAGCTAGAGCTCTCTGCAGTTAGAGAGCTCATAGTTTTCTAATACACTACTTAGATTCTTGGGATCAAAAGGTAGAGAAAAGTACAAGGATAAAATAAGATTGCTAACTTCAAATAAACAGGTAAAGCAAGGACAAACAACATTTCTTTTTCATTGCATTAAGCAGTTCAGTGTTTGTCCAGATGCTTTGGATTGATGTTCCTTATTGCTCCTGTCAAACTGTTATCAAAGCACTTTCCTGCTGTGACTATTTTCTCTTCCTTTTCCCCAAGCTAAAATAGGGATATGTGGTATCTGTACTCTGTTGATCTGCACCAAGATTAGATTGGTGAGATCAGCCAGGCACCAAAAGCAGCAGCAGTGAGGCAGATGGGAGAGAGGTGCTATCCCTTTTAGCTTTGAAAATATGTATTCAGACCTAATGGTTTTTGGCACCAGAAATTCTTGTATGAGCCTCTTAGAAAGCTCCCAAAGACCAGGATGGACAAACTCCATGAAGAAATGGAAGCAAGTTACAGAAGAGGGTAGTAGTACTGCTATTGAATGGGTCTTGGAACATGTTGTTCACCTTCAACAGGTTTTCAAAGTGGAAGGAGAGAAAAAAAAATTAAATTAGTTTGGTTTTTACTTAGTAAAATTTACATATAATAAGTTTTTCCCCCCCAGTTTTTTAACACTGCTTCATTAAAGCATCTTTCCTATCTGTTTTTCCTCATCTTGCCAAGATCAGCCAAGATCGTGACTGTCTTATTTCATTAATGAAAAGTTAAAGTATCACAGTAGGGACAGAATTCTGAAAGTGAAATTAATTGGAAGAAGAAAATTATAGCCCTGTACAAAAGAGAAAAAAAAAGGAAGGGAGAAAACAAACAGGCCTCTTCCATCATGCTGAGAGTATAATTTTCCGGTGATGAAAAAAAAGCAAAGGCTGTTTCAGCAAGGCTGAGGGGTCCAAGTGCACTGAGCTGGGCTGGCAGTTGTTGAACAGGGAAGTATATAACATGGCACTTTGCAGGAAAAGCACCAAGTAAAGGAATAACATGAAACAGAGAAGGATGAGACAGGAAATATGGTCCTGCAGTCTCAAAAAAGGCAATGGTCCAGCATTCACCAGAGAACCCTCTGCAAAGTGCTACTATGAGCAGTCACAACTCACAGCTTTGGGAAGACACCCTCCACATCACCATGCCCCTGCCCACACACCCGACCCCACAGCCTGTTTGTGATGCAGCTGGGATACCCTACAAACCAGACTGAAAGAAGCACTGGGCTGCCGTGTGCCATGGGCTGGGAGTGACGTGGGCTCCATGGCTCTGGACACTGCAGCCAGAGCTGCTCCCTGCAATCCCCTTTGCTGAACAGACAGAACTGGGAAACTCAGCAACCCCACCACTCCTGAACTGTCAGCACAGTTTATATAACGATGAGCCATCAGCTCTTTTGCTTCAAATACTGCCTCAATTTACGTGGCATAGCAGCAATCTGGCTTTGATGGAGAAAAATGTGAAGGAATGTGTTCCCTGGGGAGTAATGCAATACACAGACTATGCGAGAAGGAGCCTGTGCTGCTAAATGATGCACATTTCTATCCAGAACATTTTCATTAGTCTTGGAACAAAATTAAAGTTTCCACTCTCATTTGCTGAAGGTTAATCCAGATTTCCATGAGACATGTCCAGATACAGATGTAATCTCTTCAATGAAATGCTCTGTCCATTCATTTCTTCAACTTTTCTTTTTTTCTCCTACATTGAAGATAATAGAGACATATGGAAAAGAATGAAAAAGAAAAAAACATGTGCAATCAGAAAAACTTCAGACTAAGAGATAAAATTCCTTTCAGTTACAGTCAATACAGGATTGGCTAATGTTTAGACATTAAAAGGGAAATGAAAATTACAATTAAAAATTACATGACTGTATTACAACATTATTTTAAATTCCTATTTCTCAAACTTTTTTCAATCTTCTAATAAAGAATTATATTATTTTCTCTTAAAATACTAATCTTTAGGTCTTAAAATGTAAATAAATTATTTGCTACAATCCCATTTCCTAGTATCACAGCTGACATTATTCAGCTTGTATTGTTACTGTCTGTAACTCAGGAAATCCACTCTTGAGTACTTTCAAAATTTCTAATTGCATATCACTCCTTTTATTTCTGAATATGCTAAGTTTTTCCATCATTCTTCCTTTGCATCTCTGTGATTCCGTGTTCATTCCCTTAAAATAGTATGTCTCAGGCAACATCTTAACTGAATTATCACTGGTAAAAACAGATGTCTAAAAGCCACCTATCACCTGCATAAATTTGTCCCCCTCCTTAAATGCCTATTAAGATTCCTGAGGCTCCAATACCGCTGATTATTCTTTCTCAGACTTCCTGATTCAGAGACTGAAATATTTAGGTTTTCAATAACTTTCTTAAACCCTCTTTATTTTCATCAGACATCCTATGTCTCATGACATACATTCCATTTCGCTGACTTCATCTGATGGCATTTCCAATTTGTGGAATATTATTCTTTGCCTCTCGACATTTTCAATGTTTTCATTAGCTGTTCTGGATTTGGTGTTCTTTCATGATAATTAACATGCCAGCAGCATTTATCTCTCCCCCGTCAAACAGAGCTCAGGAATAAACCAGCAGGGTCACTCCAGAATTTAGCACCTCTGCTGGTAAATGTAGATCAGCATTAGAGAAAAAGAGAAAATATTTAAAGGGAAATCTGACTAACTCTAAGAAAGAATAGGTTCTCAGCCTTTGACAAATCACCAGTTTGCATGCTGTTTGAACAAAATCCCACAAGCAATCTCAAAAAACACAGTTAATGACTCCTGAAGTTATTGTCTCAAATCCAGAAAATATGTAAAGAATGAAACTCATCGGGGTATTATGGCTCCTACAGCAATATTGGAATGGTGCTTCTGCTTATGTTTTGCAACCCACAAGCTCCTGCTATATCTGTTGTTATTAAAGGCATAACTGAGATGTGAGCTGACCTAAGCATAGGGGTGATCAGACAACCAGACCACTGAGTTCTGTGACTGAATTTTTTTCCCCTGAAATAAATGGTATTTTTGCCATTAACTGCAGGAGACAGAGAATCAGATCCTGATGACAGAGAAAGTGATGACTTACTTGGAAATTAAATTCGGGGTACAGATGGGAATAACACTGGTGTCTACAGGTGTTTCTTGTCATCTACAAACTGGGTGTGGAGGGTAAGCAGGGAAGGTGATGTGGGTTCTATTCCATATCAAACTCTCATGTCCTGTTCTACAATAAACAGAAGGACTTCTTGATACTGCTAAAAGGATGCTTTGCTATTTCCAGCTTGGTTTTTTTCCACATATTCTCCATTTTCTCCCCCATCATGTATTGCTACCTTCCAAAGGAAGGAATATAAGACAGCTAGTGAGCTAGTGATATTCTTCTGCATCACAAATATCCCAAAATCCCAACTGGTCTCCATTTCTTCTCCACATATTTTACATCTTATTCTGTAGTTTCTGCACCTGTGAGCTAAATCTGAGCTTTGTGTCATTATGAATCAGAACACAAGCTAGCTCTAACACTTTAAACATGATGTTTGATTATCACACTGTAGAGGAATAGTCTTAAATTCTCTGCCTTCATACATGTCTTTTTTCTTCAGTGTACCACTTTAAAAGTGGCTGATCAAAAGATTTCATGTAGGATTTTCACATTATATGTACATAATGGTACATATATGTACATAATGGTGGATTGGTTTTTTAAAATACAAAAATAGAAAAAATCTGAGAGAAGGATCCTTTATTCCTTTTACTCACTGGGGACACAAAATGGCCCCAGCACTCTTGCATTGTAGACAAAAATGTGGACAAAATGTGCTTATTGTGAAACTTTCCATCAATTTTAAATAAATGTCAGGTTGTATTATTACCAACAACTTATGTTCCTATTACTTCACAAATTCCCTGTGTTAACTTGATAGACTGCATTAAAAAAGCCAACCTATTTGTCAACATTAACAGTTTGCCTTATCTGTTCTTTTTCCCATTTGGATTTCTTCTCTTTTTGGAAACTGATCAACTTCTGACTCAGAAGTTTCCCCAGATTTTCAGATAATTGACCTTAGGGTTTAATCAGGACTGAAAGCAGAAGCAGGTGGGAAGAATCTGCAATTTTGTTTACAAGGACACATTTCCAGAAACCTCACTTGAACTTGGTGGAAACTTAGCTTTCATTTTCCTCCCATAAATGACAGATTAAGTGAGGTTGCCATAAAATACTCTGCATCAAACATTTGACTGCGTGCTCTAGTATCCAGTTAGAGGCATGGTAAGGTTATGACAGTAATGCCAGTTTCTGTGACATTTTTTGCCTTTGAATTTACATCCTAAACCCAAGGAGCTGGAGCCAAAAAGGAGGTCATCCTCAAACAGTCCCTTGCACCTTGTAATGGTATGAGGGCCTGGAGATGGTCTCCCTGCTTGCCAGCAGAAGTCTCATAACCAAAAAATGGCAAGAATGGCTGATATGAAAACAACAGTAATTCAGATATAAGTGCACCACTCAAAATTCAGCACAGGCAGAGCTTTTCCATAGACTTTGGTCTAGGAGCAGGAAAGACAATGTAAGAGTTTGTATTACTTTAAAAAGAAAGTTACTATAGTCCTGGCTAGGTGTCTTGTCTTTACTGTTTCCACCAGAAACACATATTGGAGAATAATTTCCATTGACTTCAATATGGTACGCAAGATTTCCAAGTTTAAAGTAATGGATAACTAACTGGAAAGGTGGCTATGGCTGAGTCAGAAAAAAAAGAAACGTGCATTGTACTTAGAAAGTACAGAGGGCCTATCAAAAGAGTTTGGGTAGTCAAAAGGCCTTAGGTGTTTGCATCAAGACTGGGGTTTTAAAGCTATCCAGCTGTTCTTTGTGCATCTACTTAAAACACAGAAATACACAAGATTTAGGAAAATGAATCAAAAAGTTCAGTCACTGTAATATCTGCATAAATGATTATTTATAATAGTCAGAAGTATTTTCTTGTATTGGTATATTTTATATGTTATATCTCCCCTATAAAATATTTCTCCCAGGACTATTTACAGAATATCAGATAAAAACATCATAAAAATAACTGAAATATGTTCCAAACAGTGGTGGAGATGCCAAAGCAGAACAGAGTTCTTCCAACACACTTATATTATGATTACTTAAATATCACTGGCTAGTCACTAGTGTTGTGAGACATTGCTGTATGGCTCAGTGGGATTATTGTTGAATTAAGCATAATAAAGAACTCAAAAGGTGTTTTGAACAACAAAAATTAAGTGAAAATGTCAGTAGACACAAATTAGAGAAAACAAAACTTAAAAATCTCCCCATCTTTAGAATGTTGCACATTATCTTTTATTCCTAGCTAGAATAAAAGCCTGTACCCTTGCAGACCAAAATATTTGTCTTTATAGGTGTTTTCCACTTGCCCAAAGAACTGCCAGAGGAATGGGTAATGACGAGCTAATTTATCACTTCATTAGCCCAACTGGGATCAAAGAATCCTTTTGCGGTTTTCTGAGACGTGAAAAAGAGGTAACCATGAAAGCTAACTCCCAGCTTTCCGCTATTTTTACAGTTGTTTCTCTTGTTTTCATTTCTCAAATATGTGCAACTATGTAGGGGATGAAAATAAAATTGGTACTTTTACAATCAGAAAAAAAAAATAAAATCCGTATTTTCCTGTTTTCAAAGTACTTGAAAAGGTAGAGGAAAATACTGAGCATGAGAATTTTATATTTTTGTTGCTGTTGTTGTTGCTGTCACTATTATAGTTTGCCAGACAGTAAGGTAAGTCTGTGTCATTTTCATAAAATGAGACTTCAGGACTAGCAGAAGGACTTTTAAACTCAGAAGATAGATCTTTTTTTTTTTATTTCCACACAAAAATTAACTTTTACTTAAAAAAACTGTCAGAAGCGAGAACACAGACATAGAGGAACATAATTCCTTTCTCTTTATCCATCCACTCTTTCCTTTCATGGCAAGCCTTTTGCTCCAGACCTCAGTATCAGCACTAGGGAACCACCAGTGGTACAATAAATTTTACACTCTTTTTGAGTCCATAGTAAAGTCTGAGGAAAAGCCTAAGCATATCCTGATCCTTCTTTGTGTGTCTGCTTCCAGAGATGTTTTAATTTAATAATTTTTGTCTGACATTTTTTCTGTCCTTATATACAGTTTTTAACCAATTTCCACGTGATCTGTTTTGTCCTAGCCTTTTAGTTCAATTCATAAAATACACAAAAAAGAAACACTGAAATAGCTGCACAGCAGCCTACAGTGGCTTTTTCAGGGACGCTTCACACACTAATAATCTAGTCCCCTGTGCGAGGGAACTCTGTACTAAGATGGTTATGAAGGCATAGCCTATGCGGTGTGAGAAAGTAGTTGGAAGGGCAGTGATGTTGAGAAATTAAATTAATGCTTCTCAGTCCACAAATGCCTAATATTATGCTTAAGCAAAATAATTCTAGAGAGGCCTGCATCTCTTGTAAGGAATGCTGAAAGCTGGAACATCATAGTTGCAAAAAAATGAAATTTGCCTTGTTCATTATTTCTTCTCTCTCTTTTTTTTTTTTTTTTTTTTTTTTTTTTTTTTTTTTTTTTTTTTTTTTTTTTTTTACCTGCACTGGGCAGAAGAGCACAGAGCATCAAAGAGGAGCTGTGATAGGCTGTTCAGTACATCTGCACCTCAGCATGAAAAATGAGCACAACTGCACAGGGAACATTGTCTGAAAGGCTTCTCCCCCTTTCACTTCTTGCTTAATAGCTTCCTCCCCTAAGGAATGACAATGAATGAAAGAAATTTATGAATTTACAAGTTTAGATTGGAATAAGGTAAAATATAAACTTCAAGTACGTAAAACTGCTCTCTCTATATACATATATATGCATATTCTGTTTGGGTGAAAGACTTGTCCAGGTTTCTGTCTGAAGATCATGAAAGTACTGAAATGCTTTTATTTGAAATTACATTTAAAATTTACTTTTTGTAATGAAGCAAAATTATTTCAGTGCACCTTGAACAATGGAAGCACCACTGTTACCTCCTTTATCTACTGGAAAAATACCAAGGAACATATAGACTTTTACACAAACACTTTGCTATTTTATCTTGTCTATGCTTGAACCAACTCAGAAGTCAGGTACTTTCTCTCCATATTATCCTTTGGAGATTAATAATTTATACCCACTGACTCAAAGTATAATTTACCCTAAAGTTTCTCACTGTTTGCCTTTTTTTAACCTTGCATCAGCTTTCTCACCAGTAATATATGCACCATCACTAAGTGTTTGGAAATCAAAAGAGTATTTCTAATAAGTACAGATAAAAACCTCACAGGAGACAAGTGGTTCTCACCACTCCTGCTCTCCTCTTGGATACATTCAGTGAAAATTGTGGCTTTGTTTGTTAGGCTGTAGATATGGGATTGAAGCAGTTTTCTCTCTTTCTGGCATGGATTTACTTTGTATCAGCAACTAAACATTAATTGCGTTAGACAACTGGAGACCAAGTCTGGATGGTGGGATTGGGTGTAATTGGGTGTATAAAGCCATAGTTCAAGACCTTACTCTGTCTGATTGGGCAAGCCTGTTTTACCACATACCTGCCAAATACTATAATGACCTCCACCCCACAACCACTAGCAATTTTAGGATAAATCTCTCTCTCTCTCTCTCTCTCTCTCTCTCTCTCTCACTCTAGCCCTGTTTCTCTGTTTCACATTACTTTTATTAGAAATGCCATCCAATTAAAAAGCATGGAGATATATTCCTTTTTTTTTCCAAATACAAATCCACTTCCCAGAAGATTTTACCAATGAAACAATAATAATAGTATTATAGTTGTTAATAATAATTAAAACAATAATAATAACCAAAATAACAATAATAACACTAATAAGTTCTAAAAACCCCAAATAACAAAATCAACCAGTCAAGACAGGTTAGGAGCTTTTCAATTGCCATTAATGGTAAGAAAGTGAAGGCTTATTTTTAACTGAAGCTTTTATTGAAGCAAGCAATTCTTTTTATTTTCAACCAAGATGGGAGTGTCTGGAATGTTACTTTTTATTTTTAAAATAAGCCATCATTTTCACCATCAGCACTCAGATAGGAGCCACACTGATTGTAATACTAGTGGTTGAAAGGTCTGAACATTTTTGTGGCTTGTTGAATAAATATTCAGTAATTCAATTTTGGTGTTCTCAAATTTGTGGAATGTGATATTTGGAAGAGTATAAGAATGGAAAATTATTCCATTCCAAGAAACAAATGCTTTCAATCTTATAACACTGGATGGAAGAAGGGCTTTTTGGTGTTTTTTCACATAGGAGGGCAAGAACAATTAAAGTCTGTGCAACACTTAACAGTAGATAAAAGTGTACTCACTGATCAAAAGACTTGGTTTCTTTCAGATATGCCAATCATACTTAGTTTATCAACACTCGTTGTTGGTGTCCAAGAGTAGCATTCAGTCCTGATACTGTGAAATGTTTTCTGAGAGTGACTCAAATGAAACAAGCTTACAAAGTTCCTATTTTGATTTTAATTTTTGTCAGGCAAGGGACAAGGTGGTTTCCAGCCTGACAGTCTTGAATATCTGTCTCTGCTCAGTGTCTCCCATTCATACTGGAGACATGCAAAAGTCCAGTCCCAGGAACTAACTCAGTACTAGAGTATTTATTTTCTGTGTGAACTCTCCATAGACAAACAAAAGATCTCTTCAACAATAAAATAAAATACAACAAAAAAAGAAAAAAGGCAACATTCAGCCAGAGCTCAGTACACAGTTTATGCTGTGGACTCTTCTTTATTTTCTGTTACTAGGATCATGTCACAAGGAATCACCTCTGTTGCTCTACCTATTGCCAAACGGGACACATTCACAAGGAAGCCACATTTGAAGTAAACAACATCTGGGAGCACTGCATACAGTAACTGTTCTGGTCACAGGCAGAGTTTCTCCTGTTGGATGATAGCTGTCATCTGGGTGCCAAGAATGCCTGGAGCTGGAAAACTGTTATATTGACAAAAAAATAGGGTGACTAACATTCTCTTTGGTACTGCTTGAAGGATCCAGGACCCTTGAGACCCTATAAACTCTGAAAATTACTATTTCTGGAATACTGTCCATAGCATTTGTATCTTTAATTACATGTCACTTTTAGAAGTGTTACTTATGAGGTTTTCGTTTGGCCTAAACTGAATAAAACTAATGGTCCAAAGGAAAATGAAAAAAAAGACTGGATGGATCTGCTATAGTACCTGGATCTGCCAGAGGAACCTAGAGTACTGCCTGCAGTTGTGGTGCCCACAAGGTAAGAAGGACATGGAACTCTTGGAGCAAGTCCAGAGGAGGGCCACAAAGGTGATCTGAGGTCTGGATCACCTCCCCTGAGATCACAGGCTGAGGAAGTCAGGGCTGTTCAGCCTGGAGAAGAGGAGCTTGAGTGGAGACCTCATGGCAACCTTCCAGTGTCTGAAGGAGGCCTACAGGGAAGCCTGACTCTCATCAGGAACTGTAGTCATGGGACAAGGAGTAATGGGTACAAATTGAAAGAGGGGAAATTTAGGCTACATATCTGGAAATAATTCTTTACTGAGAAGGTGATGAGATATGAAATAGGTTGCACACTGAAGCTGTGGATGCCCCAGGCTGGCAGTGTTCAAGGTCAGGCTGGATAAGGCCTTGAGCCTTATCCTGGACTAATGAGAAGGTGTCTCTGCCCATGGCAGGGGAAGCTGGGACTGGATGATCTTTGAGGGCCATTCCAACCCCTAAAACTCCTATGTTTCTATGGTCATTGAGTTTGGTCCTTTAGTGGCACTGTTTCTTCTCCATACAGCCACATCTGTAAGTATCTCTTGCTACATTCAAAGAGCAATCAGGCTTTGCAGCCTCTCCTGAACTTCAGGGCATTCATCTTATACTGCTCAATGGCATATTTTCACGTTGTCTTTTGGTAACTTTTTTCTGGTGCCAACAAACAAAAATGCTGAAGCAAGGGAAGAAGCAGAATAAAGTTGAGAGGAGCCAGACTTGCACATGCACACAAAGAAGCAAATTAAAAAATAAATGGAGAAAGGACAGAGGGGAAAAAGGAAACAAAGAGCAGAAATTAACTGGGAGACCATGCTTTCAACCAAAAGCAGCAGGAAAGACAGCAATAATAATTAAATGTTTTCACCACTGTTCTCCTGCACAACATTCAGATCTGTTTGGAGCCTGGAGATGGCAGGAGAGATCCAGGTGGGTTGCAGCCACCCTCCCACGCACCAGGCCTCAGTGGCATGGCACTGGATGCCCTCTCCTGGTCCATGGCAGGACACTAGACCTGTCCCTGGAGCCACACATTCTCCTGTCTGGCCACAAGCAAGCAGTGAGCACCCTCTCTCCCCTGTCTCCCCACAGGAAGATCAAGGGTTCAGCACTGCTAAGAGAAGATTAGACAGCTTTTAAATTGCATCTAACACCATTTTTTTCATCCTTAGATACAACTGTGCCATGTAAATATTGTGCTGTGAAGACTTAAAAAGATGAAAGTCTTGCACTGCCATTTTTTATTAAAAAAAAAAAAAAAAATTCTATGCAGAGGAAGGTCCCTACTCAGCAACCCAAGTTGATGGCTTTCTATTTCAGTACAAGAACTGACAATAAAATAAATATCTGCCTATTATACAGTCCAGCTAGAGGTTACTGGCAAATAAGAAGTTAAACTCAGAAAGCAATAAGATCAGTTTTTTAAAAACGCAAACATTCAGATGGTGTGTTGATTTCTATATTGAAATAATTCCAAATAAAAGTAAATAAAAGCCTGGTTTTGTGTGTGGTAGAGATGAAAGATTTTTGGAGGGATTTTTCTGCAGGAAACATAGAGAAGCAACCTAGCTAGATGCATAGTTGATGTAATTATGATCTTATGCAGAATTTCTATGCAAAACTTCCCTCCCAGGTTCTTAGAGGAAGAATATTAACCTGGCAGAAGATAAATCTGGCAGCTGGTCAATCACTAACATAGAGATGTGTGAGCAGAGAAAATTATGGGTGGAGAAAGACAAGATGGGAGAAGTCAGGCAGGGATTTTGTACTTTATGGTTGTTAAACAAACTGGATTCCAGAATGGGGGGATGACAGTGTGGATGGATGCTATATGGGATATATTGATTACTGAAGCAAATGCTAGAGGAGGGAAAAAATCTTTATAAATTCATCTCAAAACCATTTCTGAAATTACAATATGTTTTTGTTTAATTGCTGTCTTCCTTCTCAGTTTTGTAATTTGTTTTCCTTCCTTAACTTTAAAATGGACAATGACAATCAGTGCTCTCAAAGTGTAACCAAGATTTTAAGATTTCACCTAGAAGAGGGTCTGGTATGTACCTAAACACATTTACTGAATTAATCTCCATGAAAAGATTCTATTACAGGGGCATGGGGAGGGAGAAAGGGAGGAACATCCATTCATACATAGAAAATGTGGTGAGGAATCATCTCTTTCCAAGACAATCTTCAGAGTTCGCACACACATTCAAGTTACAGTCATTAACACATATATCCATAAATAAACCAGGTATCCCTGAGATATCCAACCCCCTCAGCCCTCCAGACAAACACACAAAATGTGCAGAATTTTATGCACAGGTTGCACAAAATGACACATTTCCCTTCACTTGAAAAGCTTCTCTGTTTGTATGAGGCAGCTGCCCCGGGGATAAGGGCTGTGCATGGCCTTGCAGCACTGTGAAACCAGCACAGGAGGAAGCCTGTGCCTCCCTCTGGGGTTGGTATCACAGAGCCAGTCCGGTAGAAAATACTGTGCTAGAGGTAATCACCACAATTATTACTGTAGTAGAAACAGTAACCATGATGTGGTTTATTTCCATTCCATCAAAATGTCAAGAATCAGAATTGCATGGCTCTGAGGAGTAAACAGTATCTGTGGCCATCACAGCCTTTACACAGGGGCTTCCTTTGTTCCTTTTATTTTAACAGAAAAGCTCTCAAAGCAAAGCTCCTCTGGCACTCCAGCTATGCGTGTGAGTACGTGTGCTAATGTGCATGGAACAAAAGGGTGGAGAGGAGCTCTGGGCTGTAGTTACTACTTGGAGTATGTCTGCTTTGTACTTAGTAACCTTCTGCTGCTTCCAAGAACAGCTCGATAAATCATGCCTCTTCCACTGAAACTGCATGCACACACCACTGTACATTTTCAGCAGGGATCCAGATGTAAGCAATTAGGCCCGCTGGGCTATTCTGCTGCCTCCCCTATATGAGACATGTCTAAATAAGAAAAATCCAGCTCATTCTTAAAAACATGCACAGTTCTTCCCAGACAGGCAGTGGTTAGCCCACGCTGGCAGATCCAGTGAGCACTTTCCAAAGTCATGGTCTAAATAGATGTCTAGACAACGCTCTGGCTGCATGCTGGGACAAGGTCCTATTGTCCACCAGACCTCACTTCCCTCTTGCTTTCCTGATATGAAGAGCTCCAGCTCTGAGGTGCAGGGAGGTTGGATCGGATGACCCACCACTGTCCCTTCTAACCCAACCCATTCTGTGATTCTGTGAAGCACAAGGTAGCCTAGGGGTCAGGGACAGCTATTTGGTCTGGGTCCTCCAAGAACTGTGTTCAGGACTGCTCTCAGTCTTTCTTGGACATGAGGTTTGCCAGGTACCTCGGAAGATGCTGTCATTTCCACTTGCTGTCTGTTCTGTGATGAAATTCCAGCAAAAAAAAAAAAAAAAAGAACAGCTAGGGAAAACTGGTATGCTGGAGGGAAAGGTTTAGGCCTTCAGAAATGTCTAAACAAATGGCAACAAGCCACTTGGGTTGTGCTTCCTTTCCTCAAGAGGTTTCAGACTGTTCTGAATACAATAAACAACTGCCACTGAGGAAGGCAGACATATTTTTCTTTTCTCTTGAGGTATTGTAGATGTTATTCTATGTTCTGTGGTGGAAAAAAAATGTTTCTTGAAGCAACTGGAAGGTTCCCATCAGTGAGATGCCAAGAGAAAAGCTCTAAGCAAGCTATTTGATTGCTCTTTGAAAAACCACCAGAGGTGGATGGCATTACAGAGGGACACTACAGGAAGGCTTTATGAAGTTAAAAATAACATTCCAGCCTTCTTTTAATTGTTACACTGGATTAGCAACTAGTTGGTTACTATGACAGCTCAAATGTTGTTTAGTCTTGAAACACTTGACAAGTCCATTGGACTGGGCTGCACTGACCCCAAGAGATGACTATGGTAAAAACATTCAAGTCATCCTACATTTCTGTCCCTAGAATTATTTTTTCAGTGTGTAGACACATATTGAACTATGAAAGGTATAAAGTTGTCTATGGTAAACTAGGGTTTTTACAAGGAATTTTAACACTCTCAAACTTTATTCAAGCTGTGAAAAAAATTCCTGACAGAAAGGAGCATCCACTCACTGGATGGCGAAGAAAGGAGCATCCGCTCACTGGGTGGTACAGCTCATGATTGTTCATGATATTTGTGGGGTAAGGGAGAACAGCAACCATTTAAATGGATATAATGCCTTCAGTATTCTGGAAAAGCTATATTTAAGCACTAAACATTTCATACACACAGAGTATACGAAAAAAAAAAAAAGGTCCTTTACTTCCCATCATGTTTACATCTCTTCTGCACACAGTCTGACACACATTAATGTCGTAAATATTTCTGGAGTTCAGACATCTTATATATAATTATATACATATATATATATATATATATATATACATATACATAGTCATACTTTTTGGCTAGATTGTCAAATGCAGGAGAGCATTTCACTGTCTGGCCTTTGAAGGCTGGGGTCCCATAAACAGCTATGGAAGAGAGGTTTGGCTTTGCCTGCTGGCTGATGTGCCACCTGTCAGAAAGCCCTTTCCATTTGGTGTAGATTCCTGGTTGGTATGGGAAGCAGAAATGTCAAGTGCTGCAGGGAGAACTCTCTCCACTTCAGTTCCCCCACAGGAATGTCTGGGGCTGTTCCTCAGGAAACATCCTCCTCTAATCCTGCAGGCAGCCAAGGAAGCAGGGAACATGCTCCTGATGGCCAGCACGCCCTTAAAAAATGTTCGTCTGCAGGTCTGGCTGTATTTGTTCACTGCTTGACTGTGAAACAAACAAAGGGCATCTTGGTAATGGCAGATTTCATTTACAACACCCTTTCCTTCTCTAGACTCCTCTCACTCTGTCTCAGCACGCCTCCCCACCAGGCTACTCAGCAACCCCAGCAATATTTGTTCTTCTTGTTCTCTGTCTGGTCTTTTTTCTGTCTTATGCATTTTACAGATGAAGAGAAGACTGTTATCCAGGGAGGCATAAGCAAATAGCATCTCCCCAGTTTCCCCTTCTCGAATTTCCCTTTCTTGAGGCTCTTATCCAGGGAGGCATAAGCGAATTGCTTTTACTTAACTTCCCTTTCTTGACAAAGTGCAAGTTACTGATGCTGAGCTTAGAGGGCAAGAAATGCAAGCAGCCTCTCACTTTAACTACCACAAGCAAACAGTGTTAGTGTGTCTGTAGGCAGCAGCAAGGGATGACTTTTTAAACCTTCTCATACTAAGATCATGGCCAAAAGCAGTATGAGGGTGTATTTTCTCTGACTGTTTCAGTGGATGTTGAATCAGAGAGAAGGACCACATGGCTCCATGGATATGGAGCACCTACAACATAACACAGCAATGCTATCCCCACATGTTCTAAATCTTTGGACTTTCCCAGCATTCATCAGGTGACCAGATTTTACCTTCCTGTGCCGCACAGCACACCTTTCAAAATGTTCTCCTGCTCATCAGCTATTTCTAGGTCTGGTTCTTTTGTCATTGGGTTTTTAATTTCACTTAATTCCCAGCCACCCAGAGTTTCACCTCACAGTGGTCTCTGAGACGGGTTCACCAGTTTCTCATCACAATCACTCACTTTCACACAGCCAGTCCTTCTCCCTAACTGACAGTCTTTTGGAGATACAGGAGTATTTGAACCCAAACTTTCAGAGTAAGCTCTGCCAAAAATTTTCATTAAGATAAACATGACCGCCCTTCAGATTCTGCTAACAGCTGTTACAGGAGAACAGACTTCCTCATGCAGCATGAGAGGACAAGCTTGTATTTCAACTCCACTGGCAGATGATGGAAATAGGGGTTTGATATGTTCTGGAGGATTTGTTGCTTTTTTTGTTTTGTTTTCTTCTTAATTTCAGCTGCAAACTAATGACTAAAGTGGTAGTTTACAAGCTCTCCAAAGCTGAATGTATCTAACATTTCTCATAAGGAGTGTATAAAAAAAGCATCATATTTATCTCATGAAGTTATAACATAAGCAGTAATTATCAGGAGCCTTCCTCTGTCATTCCATGCACAATTCTTTCCAGTCTCTGCTACATGGTATATTAAAAATCCCTTTCTATCCAAAGCAGTGGTAAGGCATGCTTCAAAACAGTGCATTTTTTAAGGCTTTGTGTGACCTTTTCATTCTGTTGGCCTTTCCAGAAAAGGATGATGAATACAGTCTAGCTTGTTTCAAAGTTGCAAGTGGTCATGCAAGTGGCATGTGGTGACTACAAAGCCTACTACAAAATACATGGAAGAATGTTTATATGAGAAGTTACAGCGCTGGTAAAACTGGACAGCTGTATCTCAAGAAGCCTCTGCAAAGCCACAGCAGGGAAAAAAACCACATGGTGAATCCAGCTAAAAGCTTTCTGAGACTGCCTTGAGACCCTAACTGCAAGAGTAGGTGTGTACCAATACTTTTAATTTTTGACCTGACTCCTGGACTGCCAGCCTGGACACCAAGCAGCTGAGCAGAACGCTGGGGACGTGCCAGTGGGGAGGGCTGACACAGCCTCCTGCCCAGAGACCCTCAGAAGGGTCACCCTCGTGTGGTGGCTTCTCCCCAGTGCTCATGGCACAGCAGCCTCTGCACTAAGGACAGGCTGCTCCTGGTCACCAGTCCTCCAGCTGCCTGACCCCCACTTGTCCACTGAATACATGCTACAGCATCCTGGGAAACACTGGCATTCCTTGGGACACCATAGCTATGCAGCCCTGGGTTTTAAGCAAGGGTTTGCATCTCTTTTGATCAACATCCACGTTCTCACATCCCCCTCTATGTCTCCTTTCAAGGTCTGTTTTTATTTAACTTTGAAATGCAAGGGGAGTAATCTAGGCTAAAAAACCCCCAAAACAAAAAAACACAACAAAGAGCCCCCTCCCTATTCTATCTTCAGACACTTCTGCAGCTGCAAACCAGAGCGCATTTTTTTCCATTCAAAGCTGCAAACTGGCCTGAATTTGCTAAAATGCCGGCTTACTGCATATGAAACCTTCAGCATGCCTGTGAACTTTCCTGCAGCTCAAGAAAATCAGAATTGGTCTGTCTGTTTTCCCCCTGGAGCCCCCCAAATTTGCTGCCAGCTCTGCCAGTGCTGTTGTGAGCCCCAACATCGCCCCTTCGTGGCTGGAGCTGTCCTTCATGTGGCTGGGCCAGGGGCCCCTCCAGCTGCTCTCTTGCACACTGAAGCTGAAAAGCACTGGCATGTTTACAGAAAGGGGTGGGCTCCCCCTCTCATCCCACCCTCTCCCCTTAAATTCCAGTCTGAGCAGGTCAGACTAAACAGGCTGTGTGTCCTCCAAAACAGACTTTGCCTACACCACCCTGCATCCAAGCTTTAGTCCTGAGTGGCCAGGAGCTGCAGCTGATCACACAAGGCTTTCATGACATTTTATCAGCTTTCATTTTGATCTCTGAAAATCAAGGTTCTGCTTATGTCTGAGACTACTTTCTCTTGCAGGCAACATTGTACAGCAGCCTCAGTGCAGATGTGTGCGGGGCAAGAGCAGTGACAGAGCAGGGCCAAAGCGCCTGCAGCACACCTTTGCACCTCCTTACGCTCCTGGCAGGACCGTGCTGTACATTAGACCACTTACAGAGTTGCTTTATTCTGCTTTTTGCAGCAGGCAAGAACACTCAGCACACAGCCACCTTCCAGCCCCTGTGTAACTGTCACCCAATCCCCATCTGAGGACGCCTAGAAGTGTGGACAAGAGCCATTTTCCCCGCACATTCCTGCCTAGGATCCCATTTTCCCTCCCTCTATCCCAGGGTCAATTGCCAAGGAACACCACCAGCCAGAGTGGCAGAAACACAGAACCCTCAATGACTTGTTCAGGATTCCATTTCTCCATTGAAAACTTTCTTCCTCCCTCCCTCACCTCCCGCATCCCCCACTCTCCGAAGAAGCTCATGGCTCCTTTATCGGAATCAGTCAGGGCAAACTGCTGGATGACACAAACCAGACGGCCAGCATCCGCTGCAGACTGGGACAAAAGATGGAAGCGCAAGATAATAATGGAGCACAGCTGGCTGATAAGCATGTTTAAATTTTGCAGAGATTAGCTGTGAGAACAGGAAGGAGTTCTTTCTCTCCCTTCTGTTTGTTTAGCTTTTGCAATTGTTTATTTTTTAGGACGAAAAACATGCCCATGCAGACTTATCAAGCAAGTTAAAGCAAGGCAGAGGGAGAAATTCGTCTCGTTAGAAACATGACAGCCCCGTCGCAGCCAAAAGTAAGCAGGACTCTCCATGTTGCCGAGCCACGTGTGCCAGCGGGGCGCTGCGCGGCTCCGGGCTGCGCGCAGCGGAGCGGGGCGGGAGCGGAGCGGAGCGCTCAGCCCTGGGTCCGCCTGGCTCCCCTGGCTCCGCCGCAGCCGCGGGACGGAGCCGGGCTGCACAGGCGCCTCCTCACTCGCTGGGGGGATGGATACGGCTGAGCTGGCGGCTTTCACAGGTCCTCTCACACGGCGAAACCTTTCCCTTATTTATTTGGGCTGTCGGAGTGTGAGCTCTAAGTACAGGCTATTCAGCAGGAAGCCTCTCCTAAAGTCCGCGAGTGTCTGTGCCCGGCTTCCACAAATGTAAAAACAAGTTCTGGAAAATAAGGCTTTTTGTAAGGGGAACCAGCAAACAAAACACGTTTAAAGGAAGAGTTGCAGTTTAAGCGACAAGATGAAATGTAAGTTTTCCTCATGCATTTCACACAGGGGAGACACAGGTTGCCACCAGCCGCTAAACTGTCATCATAAAATAGGGTGTTTCACTGCCCTTCTTCCCCTCCCTGCCCTAAATCTGAACCTGCCTCTGCTCAGTTTCCACACATGCAAGTCTGCAGTCCATTCTGTGGATCCCCACTGGTGTGAAAACTGCGGGATCACACAGTAGTATTATAACATCTCACTTCTCCCTCCTCTCTGACTGACAGCACACACAGGAGGTCCTGCATAACACACTTGTACAAAGATTAGGCCAGAAACTCTATCCGAGCTTCCTGTTCGCACCTGGTAATGCTATGAATGAAGAAAGAGGCCACAGGGTCAGCTGTACTCAGAGTATTTCATGCCCCCCTGGAGAAGCAAAGCTGTGGTAGAGCTGAGTTTCCTACAGCTGAGCATCCCAGGGTGCTGCCAGGCAGCCAGAGGTGTGGCATTGTATGTCATCACCCTTTGCTGGAACAGCTCAAGCTTGGGCAATCGTCACACTGTGTGAAAAGATTTTGGTCCGGGTCTGTAGGACTATTCCTTCACTGGTCCCAAGAGGCTGAGACAAAACCAGAACAGGAGGGTAGTTCTGTGATGTTCTCTTACCCTACCTTTAAAGTAGTACCAGCATGAAATGCAGAACAAAACCAAGCCATTGAGGTCATGAGCATGAGCATGTTCTCTCAACAGTCATTTTCACTAGGGAAGTTTTTCTCTGTTTTTCCGAATATATTGAGACCATAGCACTAATATGTGGACAAAAAAAGTAGAAACTGATAGAAACAATGTGCTTCTTGTGTTCTAAGTGCTGTGGCTTGCTCACGTGAGCCATCCTTTTGGATGGCTACCTGGGCTTGTTTGCAAGACTGGCAGTGCAGAGGTAGAGAAACCAGCTGCACTCACAAAGTTTGTTAGTTGTGTTGTAGCCTGACAATCCCCACGGCTCAGCTGAACACGGACCTGCTGCTTCCCCCAGTGTTCCCCTTGCTGTTATCACTGCAAGAATCTTTGTTTCAAAAACATTCATGGAAAAAATACCCTTCTTTTTCTGATTAAAAAACCCACCAAACCCTCCAGAAGTTGATTAATACCTCTGAAAAGCTCTTTGGTTTGCTCCAGAAGTCCCTTCAACACTGTGATACAAACTTATGTCAGTCCCAGAGACACTGCAGTCTCCAGAGGGCTGTGCTGCTCAGGCTTCACCAGTTGGGTGGGGATGCTGGGTGGGGACCCCCCAGCCGGGTGGGGATTCCTGGGGTGTCCCAGTGGTAATGCACAGGGGGCCAGTGGTGGTCTGGCTAATGCCAGCAGTTCCCCAGCAGTGCACAACTCCATGGACACTGCAGAATTGTAGTGCTCCTTCTCTGCCTTTGATTACAAATTGATGATTTATTTCAATAGGTAAAGCATCTGAAGCCTCCTGGGTAATTATAATCAGCAGTAAAACACAGTGTTTGCCCTGAAAAGCTTCCTATCTAATTATATCTATTATTCCAAAATTATTACAAAGCATTTTTTTGCTGTCTAGGTTCATAAATGACAAGTATTTTAATAATCACCTGAAGTACATATGAAAGATTTAAAATGTCAAAAGGAATTTTAGGTGCTTTGTAAATGCCTATTTTCTGTAAAATCATGTTTTTATGACAGCTCATGTAAACGCACTGTATACATAATCTGAAGGCCTGCATATTCCCAGTGTGTGATTTTGCATTTCTACATTTAAAAAGATAAAACAGGATGAATCAAACAGGGTGAATCAAACAGAATTAATCAAAACACCACATTGGTGGTTCTTGAGTGCTTCTGTGTCAGAACCCAGAATATATTAATTCACTAGCATGAACTGACCTTTTTCTTTTCTAGTAGTGGGGATGGGATGGAAAGAGCTTATTTGTGGTGACAAAGGTGAAAGATAGGCACCGGTGCAGGGAAAAAAAAGTTTAGCTTAAATCAAGAAAAGCACCGACATGGCTGCTGTGAGACCTGTTTTGCTGCCTTCATACAATGCATTCTTCCACATAGGAGAAACAGCAGTAGGAGCAGTGATACTTTGCACCCCACCGTGTGGGAAACAAATAACTGGACTGGCCAGATAATGAGGTACAATGACAATAATTGTGGGTTTTTTCACTGTTTTTAAATAGGTCACCTTTTTCCTCTCTGACTCCGAATCGAATTTTCCTCTGTGCTGACTACCAAGCATGTGACTTCTCGACGCTGTAAAAAAGAAAGCAGCAGCAGGCCCTTGGGGTATAGAGATATTACAGCAGCCACGCAACACATTTCTGCATTCAGAAAAGCTTTAGCATTGGGTCAGGCAACAGCTACTAAGGAAGGACATATGAATTTTTTGTCATGTTGTCAGAAGAAAATGTGGAACTGATAAGAAACACCTGTGGACATGCAAAGCCATCTCAGAACCCAGGGTTTGTTTAGATGATAAAGAGATAAAATCTGAAGGCATGTATTGCAAGGGAAGATAAACTTTAACAGAAAGTCTGTTTTGAAAAAAAAAAAAAAAAAAAAAAAAAAAAAAAAAAAAAAAAAGGGGAACTTTTCGGTGGTTTGTTTTTTGGATGGAAAGAGCTTATTTGTGGTGACAAAGGTGAAAGATAGGCACCGGTGCAGGGAAAAAAAAGTTTAGCTTAAATCAAGAAAAGCACCGACATGGCTGCTGTGAGACCTGTTTTGCTGCCTTCATACAATGCATTCTTCCACATAGGAGAAACAGCAGTAGGAGCAGTGATACTTTGCACCCCACCGTGTGGGAAACAAATAACTGGACTGGCCAGATAATGAGGTACAATGACAATAATTGTGGGTTTTTTCACTGTTTTTAAATAGGTCACCTTTTTCCTCTCTGACTCCGAATCGAATTTTCCTCTGTGCTGACTACCAAGCATGTGACTTCTCGACGCTGTAAAAAAGAAAGCAGCAGCAGGCCCTTGGGGTATAGAGATATTACAGCAGCCACGCAACACATTTCTGCATTCAGAAAAGCTTTAGCATTGGGTCAGGCAACAGCTACTAAGGAAGGACATATGAATTTTTTGTCATGTTGTCAGAAGAAAATGTGGAACTGATAAGAAACACCTGTGGACATGCAAAGCCATCTCAGAACCCAGGGTTTGTTTAGATGATAAAGAGATAAAATCTGAAGGCATGTATTGCAAGGGAAGATAAACTTTAACAGAAAGTCTGTTGAAAGGGAAAAAAAAATTTAAAAAAAAGTTTTTTTTAAAAAAAAAAAAAAAAAAAAAAAAGAAAAGAAAGAAAGAAGTGGTACGTTTCAGGTAGTTGGCTTTCTCTGCAAAGAAAGGTCCTTGAGGATCATAAGGCAACATTGGTGCAATATGTAAAACTGTGTGAGCTGCATGGATGCTGTTCATTCATTTTTCTTCATGGAAACATGATGCCGTTTAGATTTTATTTGCATCTTGTAAATATTTTCTTAGAACCCCAGCAGGACACTGGAAAGCATAAAAGCACACATTACCAGCTGAACATATGTAACCAGAGTTTTCTCTTTGCTTGCAGCTCAGCCTGTTCCATGTGCTCTGATTTAAAGCCCTGTAATACACTTACCACATAAGAATTCTGTTTAGCTACATTTAACATTTTTGAGGGCAGGTTTGTCAGATCATTTGTTTTATTTAATGCATACGTATTTTCATGCCTTTGTGCTGCTTGATGTGAAATAAGCATTTTCTAAAGGAAGTCAATCTCGATATTTCTTTTCATAATTTGGAAAAGATGCAGTATTTAAACACTGAGAAATGTGCAGTGCAGTGTGGATTTAATGGAAACATTGCCACAATTCTACACTTATGTTGTGGCATTAAATCAGTCAGAAGAGAGAGGCAAACTGCCAGTGTGTGCAATGCCCAGAGGAGGAGGCAGTTCCAGTAATAATTTTAGAGACTGTAAAGTGACTCTAAAATGGAAATATCAGCAGCAGCTCTAGGAGGGCTCAGCTGCACAAGATGCACAAGCGCATGCCCAATTTTAAACACACAAGTAGCTCCAGAATCAATGAGACCACCCACAGGTTTGCAATCCTTTGAAGAATTGAGCCCTTAATTGCTCAGTAACTGCTGCAAAAAGACGTCGTTTCCTTTGTTTTATTTATTATTAAAAAGAGCTTTGCCAGCATAAAACACTGAAGGAGCCCAACCCAAACCAAATGGATAAAGTGAGGAACCAAAGCAGCCTTGCAGAAGGGCTGCTTTTTGCTACAGTTCTCCTGTTTCAGCTCAGGATGAGTTGCTCCTCCTGCTGTGGTCCATGCTCAGCAACACTTTAGGCAGGACCACCAAATTACAGTGGCTTCCACCTTTGGATGATGAGCAATTGACAAGTTCAGAAGGTTTGGTGATAATTTTCTTTGTACACAAAGTCCTACTTCTGTAAAAAAATCTTTTTAAGACCTGCTTGGGATGCCAGGCTTCTTTGTCTGCCAGGACATTTCTACAGCTTCACAAACTCTGTTACATGCGAGGCACAAGAACTTTAACAAGCTGATCCTTTTGCAGTGTACGAGGCAGGGAAGTGTTAATATCTCTGCTCTACAGAGACAACTGATCTGCAAGGGGTCAGAAACCTCAGCTGCAGAAAATCCGGAAAGCTAAGCTAACTTTATTGGAGCTCTGCTGATTTATACCAGCTGAACATACGGCCTCAGAAGATTAAGCAGTCTGTGTGAGAAATCTGTGGCACATCTGGGACACTCCAGGGCCTGAGTCACAAGATCATCCTTCCTGCCCATAACAATTGCAAACATGCTTCTACTATGCAGGAGCCTCTGCAAACTTTTTTGTTAACCTCCTGGCAAAGCAATAATGAAATTGTTTGAATGACTGAGCCCAGGGAAATTTGGGGTTAGCTTATGCTGTTAACAAAGCCACTTTCTCTGATTACTTTGCGCATTACACTATTCTATACAGGTAAGCCAAAACTGTATAAAAGATTATTTTACTTGCAGTCCTATTCTGAACAGAGACATAGCAGAAGGAATTTTCAGTCTAACATGGAGGAAGAGTCTGTCAAAATCTCACAAAATGGGATATGGATTTCCTTTTTGCCTCAATCCTCTGCCATGCTGGATATGAGTAGCTGAGGATGAATGCATCACTGCAGAGATGTTTTCCTGTCTGTGCTTTTTTACCATCAAGGGATTTATGTCAGGGTAATGTCATACTCAAATTTCCCTCACTATCTTTTGCTCAGGCAATAGGAAATTTCTGGAAATACAAAAGATATAAATAAAGTCACATATGTGGTTTAATAGGCTACTAAAGCATGATCATTTTGTATCTGGGACAGCTATTTTAGCTGCAGCAATATTTTGTTAAATATTGCTCCAGGACAGGAAAAAAAAAAGGTCTAAATCTTATTCAAACAGGTTATAAAAATATAATAATTTAAATAAATTGGAGCAAAGCCTGCACAGTTTGGGGGGGGAAAAAAGTGAAGCTGTTCACCTGGGGGCTCTGATTGAAGTTTGGGCTGCTGTAATACTCCAGGCTTGGCTTTGAAATGATACAATGTAAACTATTCACAAACCTTCATGTTACAGTACTAATTTCAGATAATGGTACTGGAGAGAAAGGTAATGGTACCCCTCGGTCAAAAGAAACAGAACAATACAATAAAAACTCATTAAAACTTGATTTATTACCACAATAATTAGTAAAATGTTTCATATTGAGGGGATCAGTATTGCAAATGACATGAAACAGCCATTGAAGAATAAGGCACGCTGTGCAGCATTTGTAATTACCAAGGGGAAAACTGGAATTGAACTGTATTTAAACAAAGACCAAGAAAACGAAAAAAAAAAAAAAAAAGGAGAGAAAAAGTAAAGAAAAAACAAACAAAAAAAAAATCACACACCCTAGTCTGGAAAATTAATGAAAAATATAATCAAATTACCCCAGAAGTTAAGAAATATAAAACCACTTTGCCAGTTTTCAGAAAAATATGACACACAGCAAAACTTTTAGAGGGTTAACAACATTCTGTGAGCTATATGTATCCTAACCTTGCAAGCATTTATTTTAGAAGGGTTTATTTTTAAACAGACTTTGTTAAGCCACCTGACAAAAAGGGCTAAGCATTGTGACCGTCAATATGGAGGGAAAGAAATGGAGAAAAGTTTGCTTAGCATCCATTTTCTGCCTGTTATTCAACAGGGAAGCAACATCTGTCAGCAGTTTCCCGAGCGCTCTATGTAACCCAGCACCACCACCTGCTGTTTGGGAAGGAAGACTCAATTCCCCTTGTCCTACACATTAAAACTCCAGCACCATGCAGGCAAAGAGACAGCATTCATTTAAACACTTGAAGATGAAGAGGACAAAGAAACAACACAGCAAAAGGAAGCAAACTCTCACCACCCACAGCAGTGTGTGGGAGCTCTGCCCATTTAAACCAAGGGCAATCCCTCCTCCGAAATGGGGTGAAGAAGCTTAGCAGGTCACAAGAGCCACAATGGCTGGCTCTTCTGCTCTCTTGGCAAGGGCTACCCACAAAATCTTTACAGACCTTGCCACTGCATATGACTTGCCTCCAGTGTGCTCCCTGTCTTCCCCCAGACCCTGAAGATTATTGGGAAAAGAGGCTCTGTTGGCTGCATTTTGGCTCTTCTGGCTATGGGAGGCTGCTGAAATTTCCTTGTATGATGCTTTGTCACTGATGGTCAACTGAATACAGGCCTCCCAGGTTTATACCTTTGGAAAACAGCAAGGTCCAAAGCTAGTGATAAAATCCCTCATTCCTTCCAATGCATGTGATGAAAAAGTGAGCCTGTGCCATTTCCTTTTAATTAGTAATGGACCAAAAAGACAGAAAAATATAGCTAAGGGTGGCCTAAGAAAGCCAAAAAGAAGATATTTAATACCAATCTGCTGCCTCTATCCAAAACTGAAGCTAAAAGCTGTGTCAGCTGCACCTGAGAATTTGATCTGACTCCACACTGCAGGAATAACTGAATTACAACCAATGGGAGCAACTGTGGGGGAGCCATGCTCCATTCACACTGTCAAATCACAGCCCAAAATCTGCTTGGTTTTTTGGTTTTTTGTGGTTTTTTTTCCTCCACCAGCTTTCCCTTTAGACAGGTAAATCTCCAGCTTGGCCTATCTCATATCTAATTCTTCTCAGGACGAGTGCTCTGTCCTGTATCTTGTGCAGACATGAACGGAGGCATGTCACTGATTAATGGCAGATGTGAAATTCTTAAGAGATAGTGAAGTATTCCCCAGCTGCTAATCAGCACTGTCAATGATCTCTGATGTTAAGCATGTGAATTTCTGCAGTACAAGACTTGTGAAGCTCCAGGGTCTGGTCGTGGTGTCTGAAATTCTCATTTACCCCAAAGAGGAAAGGGCTTGGGTGGATGAGGGGAGTGTGTTCACTGTTTTTTGTTGGGTTTTTATTGCTGTTGCCTCGCCCCCAAATGAGAATTTTTTCATGTTGTAAGGCTGCTCTTTCTGCATTGTCTGTTTCCATTCAGCTCCTAAGCTGAGGTGATGAAGTTTTAGTTTATTTGCATGCCCATTGCACACCTGGGAGTTGTAGAACTAAGCTCATTATCAGGTTGATGCAGGTTACATTTTTACCCTCTCCTGGTCTGGAATCCCTGAGCTATTGCATGAAGCACAGTGCAGCCTGACTCCCACAAAACATCCAGACCAGTTTGCAATTTCTGCCACCTCTTATTTCCCTGCCCATTAAAACAGCTCATGGCAATTTTAAAACTAGAGGGGGTTTTGTGTTATTAGCATTTTTCTTTTGTTTGTTTGTTTGACTGATTGACTGAATAGGGTTTTTTTAATACAAATTGGAAGAAATATATGTTTTGCATCAACAGAGCTGAAGGTGCTTGAACTTGGAGCAAGTGGGTGGCACTAGAGCTGGGGGAGCAGGCACACAAGAGCCTGCCTGCCTCACCCCTGCAGGGGTCAGCCAGAGACCTAGACGAGGCAGAGAAGCCAGTATGAGACACATGGGTTGGAGTCCTATTTTCAGCCTTTTTCCTGTGCCTGTCTCTGCAGCAGGGATGCACTGTGAATGTAGTCTGACACAGCAGCCATTGGAGTTAGGCAGGGAAGGCTTTATGTCCACCTGAGAGCTGAGATATGCATCAATGAAGGATTGCTTCCCTCAAACACTGATTCACAAACACCTGAGCCAATGTTCACCTTCAATTTTTAAAGTTTTTAGGTACTAACCTGTTTCTTTTGGCTGAAAAGGAGCTGAAGGGAATTGCTTTTAAATGTAGGCGCTCCTGTGTGTGCTGCTGTTCAGTGCCCTGAGGTTGGAGGCTACATCACTATTGGCATCTCAAATGGCTGCAGGATCAGAGAGAACACATTGATGTTGAAAATGTCACGTGTGTAAAATGAATATGAAACTAAACACCTAAAAATATATCTGAATTTTAGTAAGAGACAAACGAATGCAGCCAAAGTCTGAAATATTTCCTAGAATTATCTTTATCCTAGCAGAGGATTTTTGTAGTGGAAAAGCTACAATGTAACTTAGAAAGTATAGATCACTAAAAACTCTGATGGAACCCTGAAATGACATAATACAGCACTGAATTTATCAGTGACTTTTAATCTGGATATGCTGGGAATTCCCCTTCTGCCATGTTTAGCATTTCTTAAAAAAAGGTCATCTTTTAACTTCAAATATGCAAACTGTCAGTTGCATAACATGGACCATAAACATAGCAGAGTTCTTACTTCATTGAGCAATTAAAAGATCGAGGGGTTTCCAGTTTAGTTACCTCAAGGAGACTGAGTATAGAGATTTTAAAAAAGACTATTCCTAAATATTATAAAATAAATCTGGTGTTCTCCTACTCTTTTCCCTGTGATTAACTCTATTAATTTAAACTGCGTATTATTGAATCAGCAGAGCTCATCCATCCTTTCTACCTAGAGGAAATTCCTCTCTCATGTCTCTATGTTCTCACCATCCCCTTTTCAATATATTTTTAATAATAGTGGACTTCCTGAGAGCCTTGCAGGCATCTAAGTGCACATACACCAACACTATTCGGGTTTATCTGGTTATTCACTAACCATGCAAGAGGCTCTCAACATTATGACTGCCAGAGAAAAAGTCCAATAGCATAGAGTAAAAATAAGTATTTAAGAGGAAAAAAGATTATAATGTGATCAGAAGTTGGTGTTTAATTTCTGATGACTTGTTATGTTTTAAATCTAAGGAAACAGACCTTATAGGCCCTTAAATCTTCCATACTATATAGATTACACATTTATTTCAGAGATAATCCAAGATTTTTTTACTTTCAGAAATGCCTCTTGTCTCATTAAATCCTTCTCTTTTTGTCAAGCCTGAGTTCTTTCAGAGATGAGTGCAAATTCTGAGTTATTCCAATGAGCACATACTCTGCCAAGTTCAAGTTTTCCAGTTTAATCATGTTACCAAAAGCTGCTTTCTTAATGCCCTTCTCAGTAACTTGATTGTGACTGAGATCAAGCTTTTCTAGCTCTGAGAGCTCACTGAAGACATCAGTAAGAATTACTAATATTTTACTGGATGCTAAATATAATTCCTCAAGGGCAAGGGGGAGAACAGAGGGATGAATGCTCCTCAGTTGACTGAAGTTCATCATGTGCAAAGATGCTACAGAGCCAAGTTCCGCTCTGGGGAAGGTTGGTGGGCTCCCCTGCTGCTGGGGAGGCTCAGTGCTGCCAGACTCCTGTGCTGGGTCAAAGCTTGATCCGTGACAGTTCAGGTGCCCCAGCTCCACCAGGACACATCTGCTGGGCTGCTCCTGAGGTCATTGTCACCCTCCTGAAGACAGGAGCCTTCACTAGCCTTCATATGCTTCTTTCACAGCTCCATGTCTGAGCTGCTTGTTCTTCAGAACCAAGAAATCTGGTGGCAAATATATCTTCAGAAGACCCAGCTGTATGAAATTTATCCTGCTATTCAAAAGTCATAAACATATAACACTAAAGGGAATTGCTTTGGGTCATCTGACAGCCTTTTGCCTGAGAACTAAACCACTCTGAAAATAAGATGAGAACAGAAAAACTACCACTCTTTTCAGCCAAAGAAGAGTTTAAAAGAAGTATAAATTTCTTTCTAATATCCTGTATTAGTTATATTGATGTAATAATAGCTGTAACATATATATTGTAATTTATAATATTTCTCTGTATCTGTATTTGAATATAAAATTGTTGGTGTTTACAGTTAGAGCACTACTCCTCTGTCCCCAGTATCTTTTATAAACTAAGTTCTCTAGGTTGCATAATTTGTTTTTATCTTGATCTCCTTCTGAGTGTCTATGATGTGTGCTCTGACACCAGTATCCCTCACTAATGCTTTTTTTTTTTTTTTGAGCATGTCTTTTCTACATTTTCACAATTTTTTTCAAGAAAGGATAAAATAATAACTCATGCTTTGATGTATGCTGATGCACAATTTGTTCATTTGGTAATCCCATGTATGTGATGAATAACCACAAAGGAACCTTATATTAACCTGCCTCTAATTATTTATATCCTATGACTGAGTCATTATTTGCCCATGACTTTCCAGCACACATCATCATGTATAGCTACATACCTTATGATAATTATTTCTAAGCAGCTGACTCTCCAAATGTAACTAAACAACTTCAGCTGGAGGGCTCAACTGCCAGAGCAGGCACACTGGAGGGCAAGAGTCATCCTCACAACAGGCTGTTGATCTCATCATCTCATCTTCCTTACAGCACTATTAATTTTTTAAAAAAACGTTATTCTCCTACCCTTTTCTAGCTTTCTGCTTGTTTACTAGCTTCTTATTTTTACTTTTTGCTGGTTTAGCAGTTTTAATAGACCACACAGCCTTTTCTTGTGCATTTTTTGTTAACTCTTCCTTTTCCTACGACTTACTAGAAGGAATATTAGTGATCCTTCTCCTGACACTTTCTGGACAAACACTGCAGCACTCTGGCCTGAGAGAACACTTACCCTTGTTTGATTTGTGACTTATCCTTCTGCCAGCTGGAAGGTTCCTCTGCCTGCCCGTGGAGATGCTGGGAAAGGGCCTGCCGGGCTGCCCCTGGATGTCAGGAGGGATGCTCCCACCCAAGAGACTGGCCTTGATCTCTGCAGGGGACACCTCTGAGGTGCAGCAACAAACAAAAGATCACTCATCTACCCACAGGTTTTGACCTTCTGCTCTTTTACAGCTGCTGGCTCAACTGTGAATTTCAAGACTGAATTAGTGCTAACATGTTTCAAAGGCAAAGCTGTATTTTTAAACTTCTTGTTGAATGTACGGGCCAATTTGAATGTTTTCAATGCAATTTTTTCCTGTTTTCAGGGTTTTCCCCATTCCTCATGCATTAATTTCTGTTAAGGTAAAGACACAAACACTTCTGAAGAAAAAGACATATATACTTAAAATCATAAACTACACAGTCTATTAGCATAAAAGTCTGTTGATAAAATTTTTAAATGACATAAATTCAGAAAACTTTGTTTGATACTCTTGCTTATTTTCTGATTTATAACAACCCTGGGGACCTGGATCTTCTGGTGAAAGAGAATATAACGTCTTCTTCCATTATAAATGCTTGAGGATATTGAAGATATAAAATACATTTTTTGCATTTCAATGTGGGTCGGAATAACACTGCTCTTTAAAGTGTTGTATTTAACCTGCCTTTCAGCATACTATAAAGTAATTTCAGTACCTTTAGGTATGAGGCACATGTGACTTCCTGCATCATACAGGGGATACATATTGCTAGGAGAGGTTTAGAATTGTCAAAACATTGTCAGATGAAAAGTGTTAATATATGTCTGTTGGAACTGTTCTTTTAAAATAATGGATTTTTGTCTGTCCACTGCAATACAGTAGAAAGAATGGAATATTTGTAACAGCTAGTTATTTACATCCCTACAATTATAATTAATTCATTTCTGAAATTGTTACATTCTTTCCTATCTCTTTGTCAAACTATTCATCCATTTTCCAATAGATAGTACACTAAACCAGCAAGTTTCTCTCACGAGCAAATTATGTTTTACCTCCTGATATTTCTGAAAATACTCTCATCCCAGGAATTCATATAGAAAATCTAAGCTTGCTTAAAACTCAGTCATTTCTGCAGCTGAGAGGAAGAGAAGTGATTTAATCATAATGATCATCATCCTCATTGACTCAAGGAAAGTTTCTATCCTCTGCTGAAATAGATATTGGAAAAAAAAGAGATGAAATAGCTAGCAATTATATTGAAAACAAAATGAAAATATGTCTCAAAACATTCCTTTGGTTGTATTCTTACTTCAATCCTGTGAGTATAATCTCCCATAGCCTGTCATTTGGACACAGAGGTCAGCTGCACCCCTGTGAGGACACTGTTTGCACAGCCCACTGCCCCACAGGCAGCAGTAAGGGCATCCTGTGGCCTCGAGTGCCTCAGACCACCTTTCCCAAATGGAGAGTTTGCCTGGAAATATCTTAATATTGGCTTGGAAGATATTTAAAAGTGAGCTCAAGAAGGGTTAGAGACTTCACAAAGGGGCAAGGCTGATGATGCCACCACCTTTGTAAGAGGTATGTGTGACAGTGACTTGATTCCCTGCAAGGTTCATTAGTATTTCCTTACTGCAGTCTTGAAGAGACTTTGACAGCAATGAATCTCTAGTACAATATCTTATCTTCCCCCGCCAGGTTCCCTCCAATTCTGCCAGACAAGACCCTTTGCCACAGACCCTGCTGCCTGCAACCACAGGCAGCACCCCAAAGCCCCTTCCTGATAAATGTTTCATTTTTCTCTCCTTTTAACTGAACTTTCTTTAGCATGCTCAGATTCTCCCAATGCCATAGGTCTCCTCTCTGCTTTTGCCCAATGCTACTCCAGTAGAATTTTTGCAGCTCTCCATTCTCCTGCCTAACTTTGTTTAGCCCTTTGCTGAGCACAAGATACATGATGTGCTGGCAAAAGGATGTTTTAACCATATGGGGATCCTGGCAGCCTCCTCCCCTGGTGGGAGCCCTGTCAGAGATTTTTTGCCTCATCCAGTTGCTGATATTTTTATGAAAATTTAAGAACTTGGAATGTTCAAATTTGAATGAACTTGGGCAATGGAATTAGGACATATATGTGACTGCTATGGAGTGACCTTATTTTCTTTTCTTTTTTAAACAGGGTGAAAGTAGCATGAAAGTAACTTAAAAATACTATGTGTTATAATTAGCTTATCTAGTGCACCATAGCAGAAGTTTTCATCCTTTTAGAAATATCTGAATTTTGAAAGGCAAGATCTCACAAATGAGATTAAAGTAAAACTTTGGATGGCTATAGCAAGTCACATATTTTTAATCTATAATTAATGGAGAAAATTAAATTCCTTTAAAGAAAATATTTATCTCATTAAAAAAATAGATTATGACATGGGATTTCCAACCAAATGCAAAATTAACTGCAAAACTTCAAATTTCCCTACAATAGTTTTATTCTGCAAGCTCTCTCCCTTAAATACAACAAAGGTATGGTTAGGTTTTCTCATACACTAGAAGTTATATTACTTCTAAGGAAACAAATACTATTAAAATAGCAGACTATGAACACCCCCCAAACCCCCCCCAACTTTTCAATTAATAAAAATTAATATTCTCATTTACAAGTAAGAGGAAAAGTAATATTGTTAACAAGTGCAAAAATCAGATGGATTTTCACTGACGGTTTGTATTATTTTAATATAAGATATATATTACTGACTGTTCAGTAAGTGCTTGATGATTATGTGAAATAGATTTCTTATCGCTACATTTTATATGGATTGAGGATGGTTTTGCAGTGAAAGCAGAGGCTGGGGAGTTATCCCTGGATGCTCTGTAAAACCATAAAACTCTAGAATCTTTTCGATTCCAAGTGCTAACCCAGGATTGCCACGTCCACAACTAAACTTTGTCCTTAAGCACCTCATCCAAACATCTTTCAAATACCTTCAGAGATGGTGTCTCAGCTGCCTCTCTGGGCAGCCTGTTCCAGTGCTTGACAGCCCTTTGGGAGAATTTTTTCTTCATATGTAATCTAAATCTTGCCTGGTTCAACTTGAGTTGAAGTTGAACACTCAACTTGAGTGCTCTGCTCCTCACTCGTGGAGCAATAACTCCACAAATACACAGAGGCACCACACCAGACCCAGAGGTACCAGTGGGGTTGGGTACAGGTGACAAAGCCAAACCAGGGGTCAAAGGCACTTGATTACTTTACCCCTAAGCCAGAGATATAACCATCATGCTTGCCATTTCTACATCTTCATTCTTTAGTACTTGCAAACTGTTCTGGGATCCCTGACCTGACGGTCTGTACTAGTGCTTTGACTTCTGAACCATCTCTGCACAGATTATTGTTGAATTAAACAGACAAAAAATAAAGGAAAGAACAAAATCTTTATCCATTGCACATCTCCACTAACGCCCCCCCACCCCCAAACATTTTATTGATTGACTGAAATATTTAGAAAGTAATTATATGACTACCTTAACAGTTTTGGGTTTAGAGAGGCAAGATTAAAATCCACAATTATTTTCCTCCTGAATGCTTGAAATAGGAAGGATTGCTTCAAGGCTCTACATTACAATTATTCCACTGTGATTTATTTTTATAATTATTTCCACTCCAACTATGTGCTGACATTTACATATTATGTTATAGGCTTCAGCATGTTCCCAGCTCTGACTGTGTTTTGCACTGTAGGCTAAATTCTTGTATTATTACTGGTGTTATTTTTCTAATGTGTCTCTCTGAACTGTCCGCATGGAAAACATTCTGGTCTGATGATATGCTTTGTTGGGATTACAACTGGGTCAATTAATAATGGTCAGTGATCAGAAGCACCTCTCAGCTAGGTTACAGAGTTTAATATGACAGCATAATTCTTTTGTCTTCTTTGACAAGTCACCTGTCCCTAGAATGGCAGAGATCATAATATAAAAAAGTCTAGAGGAAATAAATACCTGTTTTTATAATGGTATCATTAAATAAGCACACTTAAATCCCATGTAAATCTTCTCTATTATCTCACATACCAGAACAACATTAAAGTTTACTGAAGTCCCAGATGTGAAAAAGAAAGTGGAATGGTTCCCTGCTAGCCTATGATCGTGGACTACAAAGCTCCTTGGAAACAAGTACTCATTGGTACAGACAAGAGTCATTCCGTATAAACTACATCTGATCTGCTTTGTTTCTCTGACACTGGATATCACCATGGCCATTTCCAATAGATTTTAAGTGATGTTTCCCCATTTTTATCAATGATGGCACTCATGTTCAATTTCAAACTCCTAATTTATTTAGTAATCAAGCACAAAAGTAGGGGGGCTTTTCACACTTAACATGATATGCATCCTCAGACAGAGATATTGAAATTTAAGTCTGGATGTGTAAATACCTGCATGTGAGCTGGAAATATCCAAAACTTTCCTAAATTATCCTAAGCTCTCTATCCTAAAGTCTACTTCCAGGAAAGTGGGACTCCACTTTATGTTCCAAGCTTTCCTCATGCACATTTTACAAAATATGAGTGAAAATGACACAGGCTGATAACATCACTGCAGAGATCAAACAAGTGGTTGATGGTTCGAGGATGAAGTTTTGACTGTCTGGTGTCTTCACCAAGGTTGATCACATGTCTGGATTAAGCAATACCTTTCCTCTGGTACCTAAAAAGCTGCTGACTTAAAAGTGGAGGCAGAGCTGCACAGAAGGTCTTGAGTCACTGCTGAAGGCTGAAGATGTAAAAAATCACTTAGGAAATGTAAGGAAGTTGGGGTAATTAGTGCTTTGAGAGCTTTTGCTCAGCTTTGCAGGGGCTCTTCTATAGGCTGCAAATTGAGGAAGGAGGACAAAGAGGAGGGCAAGGGCTCACAACCACCAACCATCACAACTGCATCTTGACAAAGGTTCTGTCAGGGACTTTTTAGCAGAATACTTTCCATAAAGTAAATGACCAACTTCAGTGTAATTTACATGGACTAAACTACATTGCTGAAAAGGAACTCACAGAAAAATTATTTCTGACCCAGCACTCCCTTTCTCTGGAGTACTGTGTTTCCAAGGAGACAAGCGGGATGCTAGACATCGGTTTTCTGCTGATGTTCCTTGAAACTTCATTTTTGGCTCAGATCAAAATGCAGTTGAATGAATCAGAGATTAGTCAATATGTGTAGTTTGGTGTTGAAATTTCCAGAGCATTCCTTCTAAAAGCAGCCCTTCAGAATTTTGTTTATTTGGATAAAGTGCTAAGGTAGATCGTATCCTCACATTTTAATTCAAACACCTAAGGTTTGCTAGTTGAAAAAAAGTTGGAAAAATAGAGTGAGCTAAAAATTCTTACTTGATCAGTTTTCCTTCTGTCAGGCACCTGTTGCCTCCAAAATCTGAATAATTTTCCCTGAATATTTAAAGTATAACTATATTACTGCCCAGCACATGATCAGACTCAGAAGGGGAACAGTACCAGACGTACCCTGGCAGTCACTTGTGATACTTGATTGCACATTTAGCTGTTAGCCCTGCTGGTACCTGAGTCTCTACTTCAGGCCACTGAAGAGGTGTGAGTAGTTGTGAATGGTTACAAATCATGCTGCCTCATCTGACCACCAAAACACCCAAAGCATATCTGCTTGCCAAGATAATAGCATTTCCCATTCCCATCTCACAACTTCCTGTTGTCTTACTATCTGGAAAGACACTTGAGGTACCAGTGTTTGTGATGCTGCTTCTCTATGAAAGCAAGCCAAAGATGGACCTGGCAGCCAGAAAATGTCCTACCTTAAAAGCACTGGAGTATTGAGTAAAACTAATTTTGCAGCCCATTTATCAGCTAGGGAAATTATGTCCATGTTCCCAGACTTGATCCAAGTGCCAATAGAGACAGTGAAAAGCAAACCTTACTGTTCAAAAGTTGTGGCACAGTTTCCACCTGGCCTGCCAGTGAGACACTACTGCACTGTAACTGGAGAGTGCTGCAAGATTTTCTGAGTTGTGAAAAAATTCCAAGTTTCCAAAAAGAACATGCCTTTCCTATTACTTGGGGGAACTTTCAAGCTATGCACCTTCTTTAGATTATACCATAGTTTGAAGAAGCATAAAGATTATTTTTCTCTGAGCTAAGGGGCAATACTCTTCCCACATTTCTTTTTATGAACTTTGCCACAGTCACAGTAAGAATTTCTATTGTCATCAAGGTTTTTTTTTATCCTTCCAAGCTGTTTCCCCAAGGAATGCTAACAAACCCCATCCCCTTCCACACCTCTGGTTTCTAATGCTGTCATGCAGATGCACTGGTTTTGGACTTTCTGCTGCTCATCTTATTTGAATTTCTCCTCCACTTACAAATCCTCCCTCCTTTTACTTTTCTTCCCTGCTGCTGACAACTGCACCTTTCGTCCTTCTCAGACTCTCACATTTCCTATAATCTTTGATCCTTCCTCCTCCACCCTCTGTGCTACATAAATGTTCTGGGAAAAAAAGTCTTCAGACACTGTTGAGGTTTCAGTTCACTGTGTTGTTTACTTCACTGACACCCTACAATATAAATTGCTTATGTTTAGACAACTCTGCCTCCCTATATTGTAAATTAGTCCGGCCTAATTTTGACTGTACTGATGCCAATGCCCTCCAAACAGCTGAAGCTTTCAAACTTCAATCTCAGGCTGGCAAACAGGGCAAGTTACCCCCCCCCCCCCCCGAGGGGTGAGACAGAGCATACCATTTAAATAAAATGGAATACAACATTTCATGATACTTCATGCAATAAGTTTAAATTTATTAAACTTGAAAGTCAGCATATTGCAGTCCAGCTGCAGAGTTCATAACTGATTCATTCACTCATGCTCCAAAACTTCTCTTAGTTTCTTATACTATTTTTTAATTTTGTTTTCAGGATGTGCTTAAGGCTCACAGTAAAATCATGCCTTACTATTTAGTTACAACACACAGACTTCATTCTGGCCTTCAGAAGGGATCTCTCTGACAGATGCAAGCCTTCTGCTTTTGCACATCATGAATAGTCTCAGATTACACAGAAAGGATTTAAGACCAGTGCTGGGATATAAATCCAAGTCTGCCAGCCTAGAGACTCCAAAACCTTAGCAAGATTTTCTAGCTGAAGTCATCAGCACTCAGCTCCCCCACTGATCAGTCCTCAGAGAATAGATTCTTGGCCTCTGCTTGCTCACTTTCCACTCAGCACTGACTACATCATCCTTGTGGGTCACTCAGGAAAATGAAAATAAATATAGTCCATGGCAACCCCTCCTATATCACTCTGTGTCTGCTTTCTGCATTGCAAATTGTGTGTTATGTGGCCTTCTTGCCACAGCTGTTTTTTCCAGCTCTGAATGCTTTATCACTGCACCTATTCTCTCCCATTAGATTAAAGTTTGCATCCAAATGACAGATCTCATAAATTTTTTTCTGGATTTAGCCCTCCTCAAGAGCCAGCTAAGGAGAAATGTACTGCTGACAGAAAGACAGAGACACTCCAATGCAACTATACAGGGACATTTCAGCAGAAGACCACCTGTACTCTACTCTTTCTTACTCACTCTCCCTTTTTTTGAGCCAAAGAGTTGTGCAATCATGCACATCTGTGCAAATACAGCCTGCAAAGAGCCCCTCGTTGTCAGTGTCAGCTCGTTCTCTCCTCCTTGTGGTTTTGGCTGCAATGATGTTTGATGATGGGCAGAGACAGCTTTGGATAGAAGAGCTATGTCAGACAACCTTGCATGGAAAGTGTACGCTGTCCATGGGCTTTGAACCAGACAGCTGGACACAGGACTGATTCTGCTTTCAGTTCCAAATCTAAAATAATTTTAGAGGTTACACCAGTGACTACAACTCATTCTTCTCAAGTGCAAAGAAGTCACTGACATGGCAGAGGAAAAAAAAAACCAGAGGATGACTCAATGCTATTATGAAAAAATACAGAAATGTATCTAAAAACTCATGATTATTTTATCTGTTTCTCTTCTGGGACCTGTACATGTGTATGCAATAGGGTGTGATGGGAGTGGTAGGCAGGGCAAGGATGTCAATATGTGAATGAGTCTCCTGGGAGGTACCTGTGGAAAGGCAGCAATTTTCCATATGGAAAGTCCTTGAAAATTAGAGCATGGGAAGCTGATGGGTGGCATAAATGGTACAGAAGTATATTCCTAAATATGCCTGTGCTGGTGTTTGTGAGGGCAGACTGGCCTCAAGATCAGTTTTGTTTCCTGGGGACTGGAAGTCTTGTTTCTGTCTTTTATACACAAGGCTGTATTCTGGAGGTCCAGGAATATTTCTGGCATGTTTATGGAGAAAAGGATTACCCCTAGGACCCCTGCAGAGCTGTGACAGGTGACTCATAAACCATGAGTCTCCAAGCTGCAACTGAAGGCACTGTTAAGATGACAAAAAGTGAGTGCCATGGGAGATAAAGAGATTGACACAAGTTCATACTACCATTCCACTGAAAATATTCATGACTCCTCTTCATTCTTGAAGGTCTTAGTGGCTTCTCTCCATGTTATCCATCATATTAATTTCATTGGACGTGATATACTTCCATTGCTGTCAGTCAGTTATAAATTTTAAAGTAAACATTTTCAGTTTTCTCTGATCTGCTCCTTATCCTTGGAAAAAGCTTCCAGTAATTTTCCCTTCCTCCTAAAAGCCTATTACCTCTGATTGGCTTGCTGTGTGCTGCGGCCACTATATATCACATTAACAGGTCTTCTAATTTTTCTAATTTCTCTTCTACAGATCTGTTTATATGTTTTCCTTGACTAGAAATACTTTTTTTTTAAAATGTATGCTGTGCCTAATGTTGTGGACACCTGGTCTTTCATACAACATAGAAACGCTAATAATAATAATAATTATAATAATTATAATAATTATAAAGAAACATGTGAGTGTGCATATGTGAGAGAAGTGGAGCACATTCCCCCACATTTCTTGAGTGTAGAGAAGTAAAATGTAAAAACAGTGCAAAATATGATATTTAAAATACAGTTTAGTTTTGGTTTTATCTGTCAAATAAAGAAACTGTCTGGTGTTCAAACTTGTTCCATTTGCCCAGTGTCCATCTACATTTTGCCAACAACAGAATAGAGGATAAAAGATTTTATTTTTCTCCTTTTTAGCTTTCCAACAAGAACACAGAAGATTAACTCATTAAGCTTCCTGACAGTAAAAATCACCCTGTTAAAAGTTGCTCAGCAGCATGCCAGAGCTTCAAAGAGATAGGACTTTTCTTCTTGGAGTGCAAAAAAAAAAGCACTTAACACAATGAAGTTCTGTGGCTTAAGAGTTATCTGGAGCTAAAAATGTAAATCAATTCTATCTACTAGACTTTGCCATCAGTTAAAACAGTACACTCACCATTGAGAATATATGTTGAAGCTTCTTTATCAGGCAAACTACCAGATATACCAGCTGTGATGATCCCAGAAAGCAATACTCTTACACTAGACTTCCTTCCATATATCAAGTTGAAAGAAGAAAAAATAAACCAAACCAACCAGATAAACTAACAATTATTCCTCAAAAATCCCAAAATCACATCATGAACACACCACATAAACTCCAGGATGACTAATGAATACAGCAACTCATCTGTTAACAATATCAGCTTACAAAATCAACGGGTTTAATGAATGTGAAAACATGTAGGAGGAATCACACACTGGCACAGCTATTTAAATTAAAAACTTCTGCTTCAAGCAGAAAAGTTTTTGATCTGTGATAAAAAATAAATTATGTTGGCCATAATATGACTTGTTTTGTTATCAGACCTCAGCACTGCTGACACATTCAATTATCTCTCTTGTACCTATTAGACATGGAACAAAAAAACTAGATCCAAGCTTTGGCCCAAATGTTGAGAAATTTAGTTTGAGATAAAAACTGCAATTTCACCACTTCTAATTATTTGGTTTGCAGGTTTTGGCTTTATTTTTATTAACTGAACCAAGAAGTTCTGATTTCACCAAAGTCTCTGTCAAAGTCTATTAAGCATGTCCTTGAGTAGTGATGAAGAACCACTAAGCTAGTTCATTCTGTCATCCCTTTCAGCCTTTTGCTTGATCTCATGGATTCTCATTTAATTTTTTTCTTCATTTATTTTATTTTCATCTCCTTTTTACCACAGGAGAAGATCTATGGATGTGTTACAGACCTATATTTACTTTTTTGGCATAACCTTTGTACTGACATCCTGAAGCTTCCTTCCAGGCACTGAATTCAGGTGTGAATCATTATGAATGATCTGAGGAGCCACCACAACAAAGTCTTCCGTTTCTCTTTTTCCCCACCAACTCACCAGTACAAATGGCACCTAAAGAAGTCTATCAAATAATTTATTTTTTATTGTTGTTGTTTACTCTTTGCCAAATGTCAAGTCATGACTTTGGATCATGCCTGCTGTAGTAACAACAATCTGAATCCATAGGATATAAACTTCAGAAAATAAGTCAAATAAGTGTAATAAAGGTTATGCTGCTTATTTTTTTGTTTGTTTGTTTGTTTGGTCTGGCAAATATATTGACAAGGTTTTTATGTTTGTTGGTTTTTTTCTTATATTCCTTCTATATGCTTTGGT
Organism: Onychostruthus taczanowskii; assembly: GCF_017590055.1. Lineage (NCBI taxonomy): Eukaryota > Metazoa > Chordata > Aves > Passeriformes > Passeridae > Onychostruthus > Onychostruthus taczanowskii. The sequence continues at coordinate 5,222,815 of NW_024500461.1, forward strand.
TCAGTGAGACTATCTCAGTCCACAACAGCTTCAGCTTCTTCCAGGATAATTACTATGAAAACATTAATGCAAGTACAGTCCTCTTTTAACAATGCCTATGTAGAGGTGCCTTGAGCAGCACATAATGTTCTCTGTGCTTTAAGGTAAAGTCATCAAGCAAGCAATGAGTTCCACTGTGTCTTGGCTTATGCAGCAGGTTGTAAAGAAAAGAGAGGGAGCTGGTGCTGGTGTCTCCTTGGATGGAGATCCCACTGGTTTCCCTGCCAATGCCTTGATCCTGTCAGTTACAGCACACCACAGGTGCACAGAAACACAGCCAGTGTCTGGAGCCATTTCAGCTTTTAGCGTTCCTGCATCAATCACAAGACCCTTGGAAATATGAAGATGTCATTAAAACACATCAACCTATCCAACTCTGAGAGAGAATGTGAAATCTTCTTTATATCAATGGCACATAATGAATTGAACATACCCAGTGCAGGCAGATGGAAAATTAATGAACAACGTGTACATATTTTTAGGGTGGTCTTGAAGTCTCTCCAGTGTAAGAAGGAACTTCCCAGGAATGATCTGTTATTTTTTCTCCTTTGCAGATAGCATATCCAGGCAATAGAGTCATGCACAAATTTCCACAAAATTTAAACAATTCTTACTTCAGCTTACTTTGTTCATTTTTCTTCTAAATCTGCAGGCAACAGTACAGTGATTATGAATTTGGGCTTTATTTCTATTTATTTTATTTCTATTTTGTTCTACAGATGGACTTCAAAGAATTGCTGCACTGCACATGTATGACTCCTGTGTGAAACAAGTGCCTGTGAAATCCTTAGGCGAGAAAATCAAGGTCAGAATCACTGATCCAGTAGAAAATTTTGTTTTGAATAGGTTTTTTTCTCCAACTGCTTTCTAGTAATAAATCATTTTACAGAATACAAATAAAACACAGTCAGTATAGAAACCAAGTACTCTGTATAACAATTTAAACACAGAAAATTTTGATCTATGTGCAAGTTTAAAATATCTAAAAAAAGCAATTATTTTGGCTGTCATAAACATTGCATTTGCCACATCTCAAAAGATGATTCTCATCTTTACCTGAGTGATTTAACTTTAATACACTCTAAGAATCAGAAATGGAATTTAAAAATATATTGCCTGGATTCAAGTGCTCTTATATTTCACAGAATAGCATTCTATATTTCATAGAATAGCATTCTATTTTCAACTTCAATGAAGGATCATGTTTTCTCCTCTGTCTAAAGCATATTAAACTTTGTTTATGCCACACAATTTGCTTCAGTTTCTGTACACAAGGCACAGTCTCCTCTCCACATCATTCCAGACCAAATGCAGCTGTTACTCCATGGCAAAACTGCACAAATTAAAGAAACCACAAGAAACTGCTTGCTCTGTGGAGAGCCCAGAACAGGGGAAAGGAAAATAGGACCTTGAGTAAACGTTGTTTGCGGAAGTGAATCATCTAAAAGAAGGTTATGTCATGCATGGGCATGGGGGGCCAGTAAAACAGGTGATATTTGAGACTGATAGAGAAGTCTTCTTTTTTTTTTTTTTTTTTTTTTTATTTTTTTTTTGGGTTTATTAATTAAACTTGATCAGGTATTCATAGTTAATCTAGATAACTCAAAATTTTTGGCTACAAAATAGCATGGTTATGCTGGAATGACTAATGAGTCCAAATTACAAATAGAATGTTCTTCCATCTGCAGGAAAATTAAGATATCTGTGCATTTTGTGGTATAGAGGAGAGAGAAAATTTTGAGGAAGAAGTTGTTTCCAGCCAAAAAGGTTGAAAATATTTTAATTGTGACTGTATGACGTTAATAACCATAGGACCTGCTTACAAATACTTTATGTGCCTGAAATATTTCTGCTTGATTTTAAGGTGTGGCACCAGCATCTGTTTGACTATCCATATATACTCCATCAGATAAGGATATAAAACCAGTGGAGTTAAAGCAAATTTACACTGGGGCAGCTGAAAAATACAATGTAGTCCTCGATGCTGTGATTTGGGATGAAATGATGAAACAAACACAGCCTGTAACTTCAGCCTTGGACGGTGTAATTAAAGCTGGCAGTACCATCTAGTGGGCAGAGAAAGAATTGAAGAGTACAAATAGTAGTACAAGTAGCCAGTATCCTCAGAACCCAAGCACTATACCGAGATTTAGGAAACATAATGACAGTAGATAGCATTTTTAAGATTGTAAGATCTATAACTTTTTTCACGTTATTGTGAAAAATATACATAATGGAGAAAAAACTTAAACATGTAGGAAAAACTTGAAAGAATTTGGTACAATTTTGTTCATTACCAGTGATGTATTTCAGCTAAAGATAATTTCTGTATAGCTTCTTTCTCATAATTGCAAGCCTTATGTTCTAGTCCTATAACTCTGTTGTTGGTTTTGGGCTCTCCCATAAATCTGTATAGACCCACTTAACTTTAGTTTAGATTCCTTCTTTTCTTTCTTTTCCAAAATAAGTGTCATAGTTCCTAATGACTCATTGTTATTTAAATGTAGCTCAAGAAGAAAAACAACAGATTTCAGTTTTCCTTCCAAATTTATACATGACATGTTTTTTGCTTTTTTTATCATCTCCTGGTTTAGCTACTTTACGTAGCCTCACTTTTGAGAGGTTTCCAGCTCTTGGTTATGTATGTTAGTCTTAAGAACTACTGAATACTTACAGTATGGACTGCTCAGTACACTTGCTGTTGTAAAATCAGAGAGTAAAATGCTATTTAAAATTCTTTATCTCAATCTTTATGTGATTTTGAGTAACAAATTTATGAAGTATTCTTTTCTTGCCTGAAAACTGATGAATACTTTTGTCTCTTCTGAGACACCAGAATTAAATTTTGATAAAAAATCTTCACAAGATAGTGCCCACTTTCAGTAACTTCTGTTTTTTTTTCCTTTGTGTCATGGTTCAAGCCCAGCCAAAAACCAAGCCCCAGCAGCCATTCACTCACTCCCCCACGAGCAGGATCAGGGAGACAACTGGAAGGGTAAGAGTTAGAAAATCCACGAGTTGAGATAAAGACAGTTTAATAGGGAAAAGCAAAAGCCATGGACAAGCAAACCACGGAATTAATTCACTGTTTCCCATGGGCAGGCAGGTGTTCAGCCACCTCCAGGAGAGCAGGGCTCCATCACATGTAATGCTGACTTGGGAAGACAAAGGACACTCCAAATGTTCCCCCATCCCTTCCTCCTTCTTGTTTCCAGCTCTATATCCTGAGCATGTTGCCATGTGGTACAGAATATCCCTTTGGTCAGCTGGGGTCACCTGTCCTGGCTGTGTCTCCTCCCACCACTCCAGGCACTCACAATATCCTTGCCAGTGAGACAATATGAATAGCAGAAAAGGCCTTGGCTCTGAGTAAGCACTGCTCAGAAATAACAAAAACCTCTCTATACTGTCAACACTGTGTTCAGCACAAATCCAAAACACAGCCTCATACTAGTCAATATGAAGAAAATTAAATTTACTCCAGCCAAAACCAGCACACTTTGTAAAAGACACGTTTACATAGAAATCACTACATAAAAATAACATTCTTCAAAAACTAGTGCTAGTAACTGATAACTAGTTCTTCACTTGGGATGGTGTCACACAAGTAAGGATAATGCAATGTTACACGAATGTTTCTGTTTCTGAAGCTAATATTCTTCTCTGATCTTTAATTTCTGTCTTGCTGATGGTGAGTCACCAAATTGCAGTTGTTTCTAGCTATCTCATTGCACAGGATGATTTACAAGTGAAGAGGAGGAGCAAAAGTCACCCAGAGAGCCCTTCCCCATTTGTTGTTGGCCTGAGGAACCTGAGAGGACTAGGTGTTCCTGGGTGTTTACAACCAGCTGGGAGTGTCTGAGGATGTCTAAGAGAGGCAAAGTTTCAACAGGTTTATCTAAACTTCTTGGGGCAAATTCTTAGCTTGTGTTCATTGTCACCTGCTCATCTCAGACAGAGCTAGGTCAATTTACAATGGCTACGTATCCTCCTTTCTGCTCCCCCACACAACTGAAGCAGTGAGTTACCACTAATGAGAATGTAGCTTATACTCCTGGCACTTAGGGGACTTTTCTTCACAGTTGTGAAACAGGAGTCAGCTATGAGCAAAAGTAAAGAGAAGTGATAACAGTAAAAATTGTTTGGAGTGTGCTACTGCAGATGTTACTGAAACAACTGTGAACATCTGTACAGCTGCTAGAAGAAAGTATTCAAATCTGGTGGCACTGGCGAGAAGGTGGCAGCTAGTGTTAGTCCTAGAAACACCTCAGAAACTACTCACTTCCTTTTCCTGAAACTCAGTTTTAACTACCAAACTCTGCAGAAATTTATTAAAATACAAAAGCAGCAGGTGGTGACTTCCTGTGTTGAAGTGCAAAATTTGAGTTAGGGTAGGTTCTACAGGCTTCAACTTTACCTTGATATTTTTGGAGAGGCTAGAAGTAGGTCAATAAATACTAGTTTTATCCTCAGAGATTTCTCCATGTAAAATACAATCCTTTCGAGACAGACCATTTCATGTGCCATTTATAAATTATCCCACAATATCCCAATATTCTGGTCATAACCTGACATTTACCACCTTGTAGTGCATTCAGGATTTTAAAACTTCACGCTTCTTTGTGGTTTATTGCTCTGTTTGCTTCAGGGGAGAGCAAGGGTGACATCCAGTGGTGTATTCAGCATTCTGTGCAGATGGACTAAGCCTTCAGTGAAGTGAGATCTCTTTGAGGCCTTAGAGACAAAAAATGTTACTGTTATAGCTTGGATCAACATGGTACTGCATGGTTCTCCACACGGATCCCAGACTACATATTTGATAAATAAATTCCGTTTTTCCATACATCTTATTTGGGAATTCAGAAGCAAAGAGCATTAGTAAACAATAGGACACCAAAGGATATTCTGCCAACTATTTTTTGCTCAGAGTGTATGAAATAATTAAATAATAATAAAAAATTCCTCTCCAAATTCAGCAGCTTCCATGGGGTGGATAGTCAAGCCAGAGACGTCACAAATCAATGTTAATTGTGGATGTGCCATTAATATTTGCATGGCTTCCCCTCCCCAGATTTTCAATAGGGAAACAGTGAGAACAGCTTACTTTTTCTATGGTTTCTTCACTTTTCTGCTGGTTTCAAGGATATCAGTATCAAGGCAGGTATCATGTAGAGTATGAAGAAGGCTTGTTATTTCAGCTTAAATCACTTGAACTAAATCTTCCAAGCTATATATTATAGAAGGCTACTGTCTCAGTCACTCCACATTCACAGAGCTACTAGAACTTGGGCCACTTACTGACCAGAGCTAGGCAGTCAAAATATTTCTGAAACTCACAGCAGCATGTATTGAGCATTTAATTTTGGGAACATAAGTAAGCACAAGGCTTCTCCTGATCCACCTGCCTCTGAGCACCGTATATGTCCCATGGACAGCCTGCAGCATGCCCTGGGCTGTTCAGGTATAGATTACTGCAAAGACAAATGGCACACGTGTGGTGCCTCATGTGCTCTCCAGGACAGCTCCTGCCTGTATGGCAGGTTGGCTTTGGGAATGTGCTCACTGAAGGTCGTGATGAGCCACAGAAAACAGACCGGATATCATACAGGGGAGGAAAGTTCCTCAGTCTTACATAACTTCCAAAAATGAGGTCTAGGCATAAAATTTTTAGGGTTATATAGTCCTGTCCACATTATATAGTCCTTAATGCATTCTTGTTACCCTCCTATTAAGATTTAAAAAAAAAAAAAAAAGGGGCTTTTAATTATCAAACTGGTTTTGAAGAATTTACAGTGATGTGACATTAGAGAGAGTTTTTAAAAAGAAGTGCATAGCTTTGCAAATAAATTAATTACTGGAGAAAAAGGGGAGAAAAAAAAGACAGAAATTTATCTGCCCATTCTAACATATCTATTTATCTACCCAGTTCAGTAATGTCAGAATAACAATTTCTATGACAAATGGACTGACACCATCTATCTTTAATGTACTTAGAGGTTAATTAATTCATAAAAATTTGACAGATGGTATATTCATTCACTAATCATCTGGACTGCATTCACTTTATCAAAATGTCTTCTCTGGTCATATGACATCATGATACTTTTGATGTCAGGGTTAACAAAACAAAATTTTAGTAGTGACTGTAAAATCAAACCTCTAATTAAAAAAGCAATTATGCATGAATCTTCAGGTACCATCTCTGTATGATAGAAAAGTATTATGATTCAGATCAACAAAACTACCTCTGTGTCCAAAAAAAGCCCTGATTTGGGTAGGTAGGATCCTAATAAAGCGAGGGGGGCCCAGGAAATGAAGCAACATTTTTATTAAATCAGCTGATGCTGTTAGAAGTAGATGAACTCATGAACCCATGACTTTAGACTAAACTCAGTGTAAAGACTGAGGTACCTTATAAACAGTACCAGAAAAAGCCTGAGTACTGAGTGGGGATGTGCCTGCACTACACATGTTCAGTGGTATTACTTGAGTTTCTTCTCTGTGAGAAGGTGTTACCTGGGGCTGAGAGCATGTGTCTCAAGATGATGAATTTGATCACCTTGATCTACGTCTGTCACACAAAGCCGAGGTGGAGGCAGGAGTGTGCCTGCTCCTTTGCATAGTGAATCTCTGGTTAGTGCTCCTGCCCAGCAGGAGGGACACCTGGGCTATGCTCCTTTTTGGTGCCTGTGGACACCTGAAGGTTCATCTCAAAGGCCCCAATTGGCTACTCCAGCAAAAATGACACTCTGAGTTACAGAGACAAGGCTTCTGCCTCTGCTCTCACAAGTGTCTGAGTATTTCACATTTAGTGTTCAATAGACCTTGTGCAGGAGTCAAGCTACTCCCATCCCTTTCCCTAGGCCACAGACGCATGCTTTCTCTGCCCTAATAATTACTTAATTACTGCCGCAGGAAAAAATTTCAACAGATGGTCTGGAGCTGGAAAAATTCTATTCCTGCAGGCCAAGGATTCAACAAAATTTGGACCCACACTCCAGTGAGCCCTCTAGCAGCTGAGCCTGTGGAGCTGGCAGTAAGCCCTGAACCTTTTACTGAATTACCTACTTTGTGGGTGTTGCCTCTCAGTGCCCAACAAGACCCTAGATAAAGGAGCACAGGGACATGGGCAGCAGAGGAGAAAGCACTTTAAGGATATAAGTTTTAGAAACATACAACTGAGGCAGATCAGAGGTACCTTTATTGATCTACCTGGAAATAGTTAAGGAGTGGGTATATTTGTAGCTTAAATCCAATTGATAATATTTAGGACAATTCTTTTTTTACCATTAAATAGGTAAAGCTTGCATCATATCTAATCCTATCATTACCTTTTTTCTCCCACATTCCCATTTCCTCCCCCACAGTTTTGCCCCTAGTCACTCACAGTCTTGTTGCTCCTCCTCTGAGTCCTGTGTCTACAGCAATATTCTGCACTGGGGAATGATGCTGTTCTCTGAGCTATTTTTTTCTTGTCCTTTTTATTTATTTATTTATTTTTTAAGCATTAGTATCTGAACAAAGAAGGATGCCAATTACTAGATTCTAAACCGAGATGCCATTATGATCAGCTGCTTCAAGCAGCTGTATAAATCAATCATGCCAAGGAACCTCACCCAGCCCTTTCCAAAGAAATGCATGGGCCAGAGATGGGCATACCACATAGCACAGATCAATCTTCAGAAGAAACATGGAAAACCTCAGGAGGGTGGAGGGTCTGACAGGACAAACAAGGCTGTGGGAGGGCAGCCCAAGCTGCCAGAATAATACAGAGTGGTGGATCAAAGAGCAACATTTATTTTAGGACTGGCAGATATCTAAAAGAAAAATCTATCACAAATATCCAAAAAATTAAATTTGTCTTAAATGAAATAATAGTAACACTATCAAGAAAGATCAAGGGCCTATCACACATTTTAAGTACATTTTAATTGGGCTGTGATCTGGGGAGAGACAAGAGAGAAGGGGTTGATAAAAATTCCTGCTGGAAACACCTGTCAGCATATTCTGTCTCTGTTGGTGTTGTCAAAGTTACACAAGATATAAGTGAATGCAATTCAGTATCATCTGGAAAGCAGCACTAACTGCTACCCACTGAATTTATGTAATATGTCCAAGGATAAACCGGCTTATTTTTAGTTGACCATGTGTAGCAAACAGATCTAGAAACTGAGACTGAAATATGATAATACAGCATTACCCTGAAAAGAGAAATGCAGCTACAAAAAATAAGCAAACACAGTAAGTAATGAGAAAAAAAATCAGATTGACTACTCAGAGCAGAAAACCTTGATGCATTCAAAGCAACGAAGAGGTAAAAAGAAAATAATTTATTTAAATGGTCTTTGTATGCTGTGTTTGTATTTTTACAGATCATTAAAGAAGCACTTAGAGTGACTTCACACTATACCACCTTGAGAGTTTCACATCAAGTAGTACTGCTTTAGGTTTTTTCTCCAAAACATTTTATTTCTGACCCCTTACATATTCTTTCACCACCCAGCCAGGATACTGCAAAACTTGTCCAAAGCTCTGCACTCGGGCTGACTGAGCTCAATTGCATTTTGGGTAAACTTAGAAAGATGCAGCATTTGCTTTTTCCCACTGATTTATTGAAAACAAAATCTTTCAGTCCACAACATGAAAATGCAGTGCTAAAGTGTCCCACCTGCCTCTGTAGCAGGTGTGTACCTAGATTCTCCAGCATACTCTGCTACAGCCCTTCCCAGAGCTAAAGTAGGCGGGTGGGATATTTGGCTCCCTCAAAGAGACTTCTGCAAATGCCACTTCTGCAAGAGGTGAGGAGTTTCACAACCAGCAGAGGACAAGCACATTGCTGCACTGGGAAGGAGGAGCAGCCCCAGATTCTTTTTTCTGATCTTCTGATCTGTGTGGCTTCACAAGTTTTTCCTGGTAGATGTTGCTCTGTGTTTCACTGCGTGACATAATTTAAAGCACAATGTTTGGGGCAGGTCTCTGGGCTGAAGCAAAGACAGCTGCCAAAGCCTATATTGTCCTGTGAGGTCTGGCCAGAAGGTGGGGACCAGAGGCTGTGCCACCTCTTCCCTGGTCCCCATCACCCCATCCATCTCTGGGCTCCTGCAGAGGCCCACTGGTGACAAGGCCATTGGACACAGTAAGGAGGGACTGCACAAAAACCCCACATTACACTGAAAGGCTCATCTTTAAAAAAAACCTCTTTCCACAGGAGGCAGTTAAAAGAAAGCTTTCAGGGCATATTAGCAGTTCAAACATTTGAGTTAATAAGAATCTTAGTTTTAGTTGTTGTTTCTAAGCAAAGGACACTTTGCAAATAACCATAATTTATTGAAAGATCAACCATGCTTGTACAACTAAATAAAACAGAACAGACACTTTGGACTCAATAAATGCTCTAACCAATAACAACAAAAGAAAAAAGCCGACAGAGGAACTTAAGAATCATTGAAAATTTTTCAAAGGAAGAAAACAAATCTGATAGGGTCAGCGTGAAATATTTAAAATCTAAAGCAATCAACTGAAATGTGCTTTTTCATACTATAGATTTCACATCTTTCCACATCCTGCTCAGAGCTACCTGCATAAGTAATGAGTGCATTAATTAGCTAGAGATAAATAATCACTGCTATATATATATATATTAATTTTATGTAAATTGTCTGAAGCATATAGCTTGACTCTTGTGTCTTTGATCTGCTGATAATCTTCAAGTGTGGATTCCAGCAGGCCAAATATTTTTTATCTCTGCTGGGAGTACTTTTGGCAAGTTTTCCATCAGTAGGAAATGAGCTGGAAAACTCTGGTGAAACTTCAAAGCAACAGCTTAAGGTGATCTTTCATTTCATGAATTTCAGACTGTCTCTGCTGTTTAACAACATACTGAGTTTCTTCTCCCTAACACAATTTTCAAAACTGTGAATAAGATGACTTTATAAAAATCATACATGAGAATCATGTGAGAGATCCTGTCACTTTGGAATACATGGCATTTTTTAAATTATAGCACTAATATGGGATACTAAAGCCTCAAGTGCTGTCTTTTATTAGTGCATTCATTTGTACAAACAAATGGACTTTAAATCCATTTTATATATATATATATATATATATATATATATATAAATCCATAAATTATGCCTGAATCATATTTGCTAGGATGGGAAATGAATTGTTCATTTGACTGATTTCTGCTTTTCCTCCCAATTTTGTTATCAATATCTATTCTTCTCCATCCCACTTTGAATGATAAAGAATTTATGAGCTCTAGTATTGCCCTCAGGTATGTATCACATGTAGTCAATAAATTAGGGATGAAGTGAAGCCTGCTGTAACTCATACTAGGAAGAGGGGCAATCTAGCTAAAAATCCAAAGGGCAAAAAAGCAATCTTTTCCAGGGGCTAAATTCTAAGGTAGGGGAAATAAGTGGATCTAATTAGAGGGAGAATGAAAAGAAGTCTCAGTAGTCATCTCTTCAAAAATATCATAATAGGTCATCCGGACTCAGAGGTAAATGATGTGCAGAGAGCATTTAACTGTGTCTGCTCTTGAAGCAACTGATCCAGTTATTAATTGTCCAGTCATTAACTAGGGCTGTGCAAATAGCTTAACAAGCCAAGCAAGGTCAGGATAGATTTGACTTCTTGAACATTATTTGCAATTACATTTCCCTCACTTTTAGTGTAATCATTATTCTTAAAATAGTCTGCTTCCTTCTCAGAAGGCACTTCACAGCAAAAATGCTATCAAAAGTCACTGAAAAGAAGAAGAGGAAAAAAACCCCAAAACCCACAAAATTTATATAATTACAATTTTGGGCTAAATACCTAGAAAGAAACACGGCAGGGTTTGAACCATTTGGTCGCCATAACCTATAGTTCTATGGTAAGAGAAGATAAAAACAAAAAAGCTTTAAAAGTAACCAGTTACACAAAGAAATTGTATCAATATGAACTGTTTCAATGTTTGTTCACTTGGTGATGGTTATCTTGAAGGAAAAACAAGGAGAGGATGACGCTCTGAGAGGCATTTATTTTTTCAGAGCACTGGAAGAACATGGGATCTATTGACCTGGAACAGCAGCAAGAACAAAAAAACAAGGCCAATGACAGTGCCTCTGTCATCAGTTAAAAGCTGATGTTTCAGGGAAGGGGGAGACCAGGAGTCAGCATACACAAATAAGCTTGCCAGAGCCACAGCACAAACCAGAGATGGGCACACATTTGGGTTTCATCTTAGATGCTGCCTTGCTTTACAGCTGCTTCTGCCCTATGGTACTGCAAGGTTTGTCTAACCTGCATTTAATTGTGTGCCCTGCTTCTGCCTAGAGCCATCTGCAGACAGAGAAAGGATTTGCCCAGAGATGAGTTTATCTAATTCTCAGTTCATAAAAGGCTGCATCAAAGCAATAAAGAGCAGGGAAATGAGCAAGGAAGGTTAACTATGCTCTGATTAAAAGAATCATTGGCAAGGAAGAAAGAAAGGGCAGAGACAAAATAGGCACAAAGGCAGAATCTGCTTCTGCACCCACCAACTGAAGAACAGAGTGGGTATGTCACATACACTACATCTGTAGGTATCTTGTGTAACAGAAAAAAATCTCCACTCAAAACAGGAACGGGTCCACATGCTATTTGTCATGGCTAAAGGACCATCACAGATGGTTCTATTGAATTGGCAGCAGCACCAAAGAAGTGAATGAAGAAGTGAATGACCAAAGACACCACTGGATGGAGAAATGGGCCTGAAATGTGACCTCAAGTCTATGGCTGTGTATGGTCAGCAACTTAGACTTGCTGACTCAGGTGAGAACTGACACTAAGGGCAGGTTAGTCAGCACTTGGACACGAGCAGTGGCTGGCAATGGATGAGATTTGTCCTCATCTTCACATCGTGTCACCACCATGACTCTACTATAAATGCTTCTGAACTCACTCCCAGTCCTGAAAGCAGCACAGACTGTCACACTCTCACAAACTTGGAGAATAAGAAGCTGACCATCAGCTGATGTAGCCAGACCTGTTGGCTCTGTATCAGAGATGGGGACTGAATGTCTGGATTTCCTTTAAAGAACTGCTTCTCAGCAGCAGTTCAGATACAGCACAGAGCAGAGGAAATTAGCCTCTATTTCTATTACCAAAATGAACGCTTCCAAAATATCAATTTCTTCTTTTAATAAATGCTTATCAGTAATGCTTCCATCATTTAAGGCTGCAAAAGTACAAAAGCAGGGACACTCAGAAAAAAAATCCTGAAACTTAGTCAAATGTGATCAGCAGCAAATTCAAATACCAACCTCCTCCTAAGCCTGCACTAACAATTTCAAAAGAACCCCACACCATATTCCCTCTCTTCTTCCAATGCCAAGGATACAGCAATTAATAAGGTCTCATGGAGAGCAGCAGTGGCTCATGACTTGGAACAACTGGGAGGCACTGTCTTGTCAGTTCACCAGGGGTTCCATTACATTATGTTTGTACAACAAATGCTGTAATTAAGGGTAGGTCAGGTTAACTCATCTCTTACTGCTCAACCAGGAACACCAAAAAAGTCATTTTGCCCTCAGATGACTGAAACAAGGCATTTTTGCCTGTGAATATAGTTTGCTATGCCTCCATTGCAAAAATAATCACAGAATGTCACATTTGTTTAAAAATTTTATGACACAGTAATGTTTCTCCAAACTTAAAATCCTTTTAAAAGTGGCTTGGAGAAAAAAATAAAAGCAGCTTCCAGAGTGTTTCCCTGGCACATTACGTTACACATTCTAAGTCCTGGAGGTGAAATGTTTTTAGCATTTATGAGAGCCCTGGGCTTGCAGTTCTCATGCTGAGACAGCTATTAATACATGACAGAAAGCATCTGTGATCTACTGCTTGCAGGGTTCAACCCCAAAGCATCCAGAAAGTCTGTGCATAATCCTTCATTCACATGGCTGATTGACTGCACCACACATAAGTCAATGTGATGCACACACTCTGATGTGACAGGCCCAAAATATAATGTACTTTACAAATTATTTGATCTTAATTAGAACAAGAGTCTTTAACACAGAAATTTTCTTTTGGAAAGAAGGCACAGAGCACTGAGGGATATTAATGTCAGCATCAGTTCCCATAAAACAGAGACAATATGTATTTTAAGCCTTCCAGATTTGAAGTGCACATTAAAAATGGGATTATGCTACTTTGAATGGGAAAGTGATGGGCATTCTAATTTCCCAGTAAACTAGACTGGAGCATCCTGATGAACACAGCAATCCTTTACAGGGAGAATTACAACCCAGTCTTCTGTTGGAAAATGCTTGGTCCATTTCTTTGATGTCCAGGTTTCTGTTAGACTGTGTGTTAGTGCACAGGCAAGTACACTGGAGCAGAACCAGGGCCAAGCAGCTGCCCTGAAATCAGGCTTTAACACACCTTTCTGAATCATGCAGCCCTCATCACATTAATGTTTCTACTCTGCACTGTTTTTTAAGGGTTTTTTTTACTGGAAGACTGGATCAAAGCTGTCTAACTGGCAAGAGAATTCAGTCACTTCAGTCAGTCTGGAAATATGTCTAGTTTAAACTTGAATTTCGAGGAGGACATATTTTTACCACTTTGGTCTTCCTGAGTAATGTGATTACTTGTTTTCACCTCATGTGGCATTGGCACCTGCTATCTAGCAGCTTTTCCCTGTTGGTGCAGTTTCTGCAATTAAGATGTCAAGCTGATAAGCAGGGAAATTATGTAAGTGGTGTCTATGGGAATTCTGACTGGATGAAAATAAAATGAAAGAAAAAAGGTGTAAAGACAGTACCTGGCAAAAATATGCACCTTGTAAGTAGAAAAGCATGTCTCTCTTTGCCAGCTTGTCTCAGAGTACTGCATGGCAGAACAGCCCGTGCTCTCCAGTACTTTGCCCAAGGAAAGCTCCAGGAAGATCTGCAGCACAGCCTGTGAAGTGGCTTGTCACATTCCTGCCGCGGGGATGCATCCCTGCGGCACCTCTTGCCCTTCTCAGGCAGCTGTTTTCATTGAGGAGCGGGGAGCTTTCTTCAGTAGGAGCTCTGTATTGGGGAGCAGTGACTGCAAGTCTGAGCTGCTGAAAAACTTGTCTTGTTCATCTCCGTGAAGTCACAGTATGGAAACATGAATGTGAGACCTCGTAATCTGGAGAACGATTTTCCCAGGGACTGCCTTTCCTTGCACTTCAGGGCTGCTGACTCCAGTTTTCCCAAATTTAGGTAACTCAGCTAGCCTGAACTGTAGGGGAGAGGGGGAACTCATGCACAATCTTCTAAGTGCACTGCACCTGCAACACCAGTGCAGGGGGATGTGCTCCCATAACCTCAGCTCACCTAGAAAATCTGTGCATGTTCTCACGTGTTGGAAACACACACTCTGAAACACATGCCAGTACATCTGGGAACAGAACAGAACAGCAATTTCCCTCACTGGGTAGATTAACAATTGTGGAGAACAGACATTTATGTCCCAGAATCTGTTGAGGATTCACAAGAGAATTGTGGTCAGTTTTATCATGTTTGGGCTTGAATTCTCTAATGCTTAGTCTTTTAAACTCACTTCATATGGGAAGAGCACTTGATTTGATTCTATGCTTCCACAACAACACATCACATTTGTTTATTTTCACCAATTACAGTTCACTTCAATGCACAGGCAGAACCTTTGGGTTGCAGCTTGATAGAAACTGCACCACAAAAAGAAAAATTATAAAATAATTATTACAATTTAAAAACCTGACAGGATTAAAATAGGAAAAATTTGTAATTTAGGTTTGGAGTGCTCAGATTGAGAACTGGGGTGCTACTATTCATGTGTTCAGTATGGGCTCTGTGTGAGCCAGAGACCATGACATTTGCAGAGAGAAATGCACATTGATTCCAAACAGCACATTAGATTATTTTAACATCCACAGTTATTGATTGCAATGGGCTGCAACTTGTCCTAGTGACAATCCATGCATCCAGTGCTGTCTGGGTATTTCAGTCTTCCAAATGCCTTTTTTGTCCAAATGGGTTGCTCAGCAGTAATGATTATTCAGAGAAAAGTGGCAGACAGGGTCAGGCAGCAGCAGAATGAAAAGTGAAAACTTGAAAGATGCTAGATGACTATTTATGCAGAGCAATCTTCACTCTCGAATTATAGCACATAATGGGATCAGAAAAGCTAACGGAATTCACGCTGCGTGAACTTCCTCTGTGAGAACTTAAATTTAATCTGCACATAAGACTGACAACCCGTGAACACAGAGAAAACGTTCAATGGCATGTAAAAACTTCATTGAAATAATGTTTCTGACTATATCAATATAATCAGAATAAACAACATTTTTTTTTTCCTGGCAGATTTTAAATCCACCGGCCACTTTTTTGAAATGGCATTCAAACATTGTCACAGCAGACTTTGTTCTTTTGTTTCATTGCTGATTTGGTATGTCCTACTGGCAACTGAAAAGCATCCATGGGGATTGAGTAATGAAGACAAGGATTTCAGAGCAGCCTGGCACTGAACCTCTCTTAAAGGCTGGTGATGACGGGGAGCAGCCAGCCAATTTTTAGCTCTGAAATTACAAGACTGGTCAGGGAATACTTTTCATTGCAAAAACAAATGGCAGTAGGCTGACTTTGAAGAATCCATCTTATTTTGCAAAATTTTGTTCTTGAGGTGTCCAAAACTCAGTGCACATTGGCAGTGGAATCCATCCCTGTGCTGTAGGGTCAGCACAAGAGTTGCAGATCAGTTTACTCCTTTAGGGGGCTGCAGATTTAGTGCACAGATTAGGTCTGCATTTCATACATTCTGTATATTTTGTGAGCAGGTCACTACAAAGCCCAAGAAGCTCTCATGACCCATCACTGTGCACAAATCCCAAAACAGCTGATCACCCTGCGGGCTAAGTAGCTAAACCTTTTATGTTTACACAAGCGTCCTTAAAAACCTGCTTAGCAAGACCAGTTTTTTCCTTGATATTTCTACAATATGCTAACATTTTTCTTGGTTTAAATCTTCATTTAAAGTATTAGAAAAACAGTTTCCCATACTGTCCTTTAGTTATTTCTTTTCTGAACTAGAGGCCCGGCTTCATCCCTGCATTGAACTTTTCAGCACATGTCTAATCCTTCTGAATTCAAGGATATATTAAAAAGCTCTATTGAATCCAGGGCTCTGTGAGAAACTGGAAAAGAATGCAGCTCCAGCTATCCGAAATATCTGAACTCTTCAAAATACCCACTGTACGTATTACCTAAGTGTTTATGTCTGATCTTGTTTTTTTTTCTCCTCAACTTCCATATCTATCATTATCCAAATGGATCAGAAGCATGTCAGATATAACTGGCTACCTTATGTTTGAATTTAATTAAATGAGAATATACAAAATAAATGATGCAGAGTTTAGCCCATACCAGTAATCCCACTTTTCCCTTCTGCTGCTAATTCGCTCAAGAGGCCAAGTCCTGCCTGGGTCGGGGTCTGCGGCCCTGAGTGGACACACCAGCCGCTTTGCAAGAGGGCCGTACACAGAATTTATTTCTTTATTTTATATAATACTTTTCACTGGCAATTTTCTGGTTTCCCTTAGAACTGCCCGAGGCAGGGGTTCCGGGGTCTGGTTTTCCTCTCTTCTCCCGGCGGGGAGATGTACGGCAGCCCGGTCGTGGTGCTGCTTTCCCGCACCCTGGCCCTGGCCTCAGCCGGCTCCTGCACCGCCACGCCGTGCCCGCTCCCCCAAGACGGAGCGCACACCCACCCCAGAGCGCGGCTGTTTGTGCGTGCTAAAAATAGACGGCAGGGCCTGACAACTGCTTCCTGATTGGCTGCCGCTCAGGGGCCGACAGCCTATGGGCGCGCGGGTCCGGGGGCGCGGGGGATGCGGGCTGGGGCTACGGGAGCGCCCGGCGGGAGCCGGCGATGCCCGCCCGCCCCCGGCCGCGAGCGGGGCCCTCTTCCTCTCGAGCCCTCCCTGCCTCAATCCCTCCGTCCCGGGCCCCGCCGCCTCCCCCGGCCTGTGGGGGCCGCTGCCCACCCGCGCCGGCAGGGAGCGCTCCCGGCTGCGGCCTTGCCGTCCTCGCTTCTTAACAAAGGCAGTGCGCGGAAGGGTTAACCCCTTAACGGGAGTGTGTTGCCAGTCTGTTTTCGTGTATTTTCACGCGTTCTAAAGACATTTCGTGCACTTTCTTGTATAAACTAGTACCTGCAGTGACAGAGTAATAAATCAGGGAAACAGAACAGAAATTAAATAGAGATGTATTTTTTTTTTCCCCATGGTCTTACCAAAGAGCAGTGTTAAACCAACTGCAGTGGAGAGTTAGGAGAATATCCTGAAATCTGTGTAATAAATGCATAGAATCTGTGCGATAAATGGATGAAATCAGTAATTTCACTGGAGAGAGGCATCAGCTTTGTACACGAACATGGTTATACAGACATTAAAAAAGAAAATTTGCTAATAATTAAAATTGTTATTGCCTTATAGTCCAAAAAGTGTGCTGGGGCGACTTGGAAGGCAGAAATAGGAGCTGGTCATCAAAGTGATACCTCCTAACTTAGCAAGCACTGGATAACACCTCTGGAGCTGTTAAAATATCTCACAGTCTTGAGAAGGTGGTTTCACTCTTTCATATCTGTTTCTCCAGAGCTTCTTTTCTCATGCCACACATTCTGAGCATCACAGAGGTGTGAGTCCAAGTGGGGCAAAGGAAAAACGTAAAAAAGGAAAGTGAGAGAAGACTTTCTTCTGAAGAAATTTGTACTTTTTGATTTTCACTGAACTTGTGCCTTGGCTCACACTAATACAAGGAAGCAAGCACTTCTGTGTTCTGGTCCATTTTGAGTTATAAGATTTGAAACAGCCGAAACTCATTCTTTTTTATTGCTTTTACATTATGCACAGGTAGCCTTCCACTACTGAGGATTATCTTCTCCATATGAGCTGTTGGTGTCATCTTGTAATTTACATACTAATTGCTCACAATCTTTTGCAGTTGAAAAGTTAAGTGTCCACAATTCAAAGGATTTCTTAATTATGAAAGGGAAGCACTTCATTGTTGGTGACTCCTCTCCGTGTGTTGAGACACGAGGCTTGACTCCATTTCAGAAGGCTGATTTATTATGTTAAATATTATATTAAAATACTACATTAAGACTATACTAAAGAACAGAGAGATCAGAAGGCTACAATAAGAACAGAACAGAATAACAAAAATCCTGTGACTACTCACAGCCTTGGCACAGGTGGCTGTGATTGGTCATCAATGGAAAACAATCCACATGGACCAATCATGGATGCACCTGTTGCATTCCACAGCAGCAGATAGTAATTGTTTACATTTCTCTCCTGAGGCTCCTCAGCTTCTCAGGAGAGGAAAAATCCCAGCAAGGATTTTTCATAATATCATGGCTACACTTCATGGCAAAGAGTGTAGCCAATAATTAGCTACTGCCAAGTGTCAAAACACACGTAAAATGAACGTTAACTGCTGGGAACAGAAGGAAGCTGATTTCTTCTGTGGCAGTTTGAGGCTTCTGGCATGAAAAAGAAAATAATGGTTCACGTATTCTGTTAGTTTCAAATGTAACAGCATTTTCTGTGTGGTGATGGCACTCAGGAGGAATACTGTAAGATCTCTGGTGCTGGAAATTCAGCGGTGAGCTAGGTGATACACAGGGAGAACTGTTGTCCACCCCCATGGGTTCTGAGCACTTCTGAGGGCCGGTATCACAGCTTGCAGCCAGTGGGACTTTGCCTTTGTGCACGCACTCACCCTTCATGGTTATGGGCAGCAGCAGAATTTGGTGGGTTTTAACCAGTCCCACCACCTGATTGTAGCCTCTCCTGTGCCATCACCTCACAAAGCCAGAATTGAAGGGTTAAGCCTTTTTAGCAAGGTAAATGTTTGTGTTTCTCTTGGATTTGACTGGAGGATTTCTCATGAAAGTCATAAATGTGAAACTTCTTTAAATTTGCCCTTCTGCTGGATAAGAGAGTCCAGATGGTTTTGGTTTTGCTGTGTGCAGCTGCAGATACTTTGCCAAAGTTTAGAAAAGCATAATAACTTGGAGATAAATGCATGAAAAAGCTTATACAGACATCTAATATGACATTTGCACACTTTTTGTACCACAGCTTGAAGATCTATCAAAACATTAGAAATAAGTTTTTATTAGTCCTTCAATGAGAACATTTTCATCTTTTTTTGTGTTATATCAATTGGCGTAGTACTTTTAGCTTTCTGTTTTCAGATTTATCTCACCCACAGTTTTGATTTTCTTCTTAATCTTCTTCATATATTTTATTTTCAGTATTATTTCTTGTGATTTCATGTATAGCTGCAGTCTTTTACCCTTTATAACTTCTGAATAGTTATTTTATGGTGACGTCTTGCTGCGTGTGCGCTGTTAATGTAAATGTGATATTTTGTGTTGATTAAGGTATAAAGTTCTTGAGGGCATCTGTTCAGGTTTGCATGTATAATTTCTTTTCCTATAATGTTTTACTTAGGCCTTTTCTGAAATTCCTGTATTGTATTTCCTTTACCTTTCTGCATAGTGAATCCCTCTGGGCTGCTTTTCTGAGACCTCTAATTATGGTGCTGTCTCTAAGACAATTACATAATTAGGTGGTTTTCATTTTCATTCTGAATTCGGTAATTATAACAAAAACACTGAAAAGTACATCAGCTGCAATATGAAAAAACTCAATCAGTAAAAGAAAATATACCTAGGAGAGAAACACGGTTGAGAAGATTCTACTAATAACCAATAAATGAAATGAAAATTAAAAAGAAATAGAAAGAATTGAGCTTTCTGGACTCTTTGGGACTGTTATTTTAAATTATAAACTTTTTGTACCTTTGATGATTGCAAAAGTGATGCTCCAATGAAAATTTGTAAATATAATTGCAGTAATTAAACATTTCCCCAAGTATGGTAGAATAAATTGCTGAAGGAACAGGTGTTTATTGTTTCATAATTGTCCATATTTAATATTGTAAAGATAGATTCTTTTTTTCTCTCCCTACTTCTAGCACTGCCTCAGTCACGTGTGTGTACTTTTCATGTTTTATTGAAACAGATGGCATATCTCCTCTTTAAAGGCTCAGGCAAGGGGGGGCGTAGGAAATAGGGTAGGATTAAATTATTTTGAAGCAAGAAGACATCTTTCTCATATCCTATTTCTCATACACCTGTTAGTCTTTCAAGCAAGCAGTGACAGTAAACACTCAGAAACAGGGAGTGTGTTTTGGTTGTGTTGTTCTGAGAACCCTGCCCTGTTCTTCGGTATTCAGTTCCTATGACTACCTGTTTTTCAAAAACAGAAATCTAAAAGTTATCAGCTGAGCTTGACAGAGCTCAACAGTAATACTCCTACCAGCAAAACAAAGGGAGCAGATTAGGCATTTTTTCCAGCTCTATTAGAAAACCTCTCCCCTAAATCCACCAGAGTCACCCAAGGCTCAGTGCTTTTGAGAATCAGGTAATCTCTTAAAGCACATAAACATGAGTTCAGAAGCCTGATTTTCAGCTGTTGATTTTGAAGATGTTGGTCAAGCTGAATTTGTACAGAAATACTACAAAGTCTTCAGTTTTCAGAATTTCATATTTGTATATATGCTCTGAGGAAGGTTTGGAATGCTGTGAGTAAAATGCATTTTTTCTGGCCTCTGGATTCTGTATTTATCATACATTTATATGTGAAACATTATCTGGTGACCGTGCAGTGCAGGGCTTGTGAGTTGAACAGTAGCAGCAAGTCTGGAAGTCCAGGTGAAAGAATGGCTTAAAACAGTTAAGAATTCCTGACTCAGTCAGAAGTTTCACATATAGTTATGCTGCCAACATCAGTGGGTTGTGCTGTTTGATGAATTTCCATTGGATCCTGCAGAAATGTCTGTTCAAATGCGTGCCTGAGATATTTCTATCAGAGTAGTGACTATGAGGATTTTTAATTTTAACATCTACTTTAACACTAACTAAATTAATACAATAGTTGCATAAAATGTACTGTATAAGACATTTATTTGGAGGCTCAGTCCTCACCGACCCCTGGTAAAACAGATTTCCCAAAGTACAGCAAATTCTCTTTGTGTCAGCGTGCTTGTGCAAATAGCACAGAACTTGATGACAGAGGAAACCTGGCCAGGCAGTCATTTAAAATTACCCTCTTTTGTCATGTGAACATCAGTCATAAAATTGAGACCTTCAGGACATGTTTTGAAATATATTTTAAGAATGCTGTGATTCTAAAGCTATAATTCACTTCCAGATTAATGGTAAAAAAAGTCAAAAATGAAGTGCCTGCAACTTAGCATTTAAATCAATCTCTGAGTTACAGTGAAACTCAGAATGAAACCTATCCTGGTAGTCATGAGTGTCTAACTTCTTCATGTGGCCAGAGGAGGGATTAAATGGGTCAGGGGTCTCAATCAGTAAAACAAATCCTGTTTTCCCAGAGGTTTCCAGGGACCTTCTTGATGCATACTGGATTATTTTGAGCTGCAAAGCATTAGAAATTTGAGCTGGCGTAATGAAATGTGTGCAGGTCAGAGCTGTGCATCTCTAACTTCATGGCTGTTACATGGCTATGATATGTGTCCCATTAGCTACTCTGTAGTGTTCTGTTTAACAACAAAAGTGGTACTGTTTTCAGTTTCAAGGCAGGGGAGTAATCCATGAAAAACTTAAAAACATTCATGGATATTTGGCTCCAGAACCTGGGAATTTGGTTTGAAGGACTAAGTTCTTGTGTGATTTTTTTGGGGAGCCTGAACATGCATGTTTCAGGTTACATTTCACAGCAGAAATTTAATAATCAAATGTTTCTTTAGTTTTCCCATAGCTACACTTTATAGTTGTATCATAGTTTTTCTGGTAAAACACACTTCAGATATCAGATTTTTACTCAACATTCACAAGCCCACATTTGCCATTCAGCTTTCAGTGAGCAGCCGCTGCTGGCGGAGTGTCAAGAAGGTGTCAGTACAAATTCACATTTGAGAAGACAGAAGATCACATGGGCATGTTAAGATTCATTATTGATCAGAACTTTGTCTCCACAAATTCAGGTTATTATTTTCACTGGAGTCAGAAGTCATACTGCTTTGATGAAGAAGTAACTTGGACTTTATCCAGCTATTGATATTTCTAAAGTGATGATCTGGCTCTAAATCTGGCCATAATGATGCATTGCCTCACCACACAGATCTTATTACATGTGCCTGTCATTAGTAATGCTTCTAGCTTCGACTTTTGAATGCCTTGAACACAGAGCCTAGTGGTTTTTGTTCTAATAGGTTCTGTGTGTAAGACAATCCTTTTACTCTTGTATAGTGTTTCCACTGGATTGCTTACTATCATGCAAAAAATTGCTGGATGTGCAAAATGTGCTGCTTAGGAGAACTTTGTAGTACCAGAATACTTTTATATAAACGGGTAACCTACACTGGTTTTCACCACAAAAGTTCTAAATTTAAGTTCAAAATGATGTGTCAGTCTTAAAAAAAATCTAATTTCTCATGTTACTCAGTAGTATGATGGATGAGTAAAAATCTTTACTGCAGCACAGATGACTCCAAAGTCAGTGGTCCAAAGTTGCTCTTTTCTTTGTTAGAGCCTGTATGAGTTGATGGAAATGTCAGTGAGGTACAAAATTAGTAATGAAACCTGTATTAGTCTGGTGTTTTTGGCTGCCAGTGAGTGTACCTCCTTCAGTTCACAGTGTGTGACAATACCTGTACCACTGCAGCAATTCCTGTGTTCCTGCAGAGCTCTGGCAGAGCAACCACTGCAAATCCACCCACACCACCCACACTGTGACACTGAAATAGAACCCAAGCAAGGCCAAAGTGATGTTGCTGGGAGAACAGAGGTGGTCTGAATGCCAGGGTCCCCTTTTTTATGCACAGGCACTACCATCAGCTCAGTGCTTGTCTGACTGCTTAGCCAGCCTAGATAATCAGAGGCCAGGTGATACTTCTTTTGCAGGGCTGAGCAATATTTTAAGTAAAAGCTTGATGACTGGACTATGTGTGTTTGTCCCTTCAAGTGAAATTTTTCTCACAAAATTCAGATTCTGGCTTTACAGATGTCTATTGTAGGTCACAGCCATCTTATTTTAGTGTTCGTGTCTGTGTGTCTGTGTGTAGTTTACTATTGTATACTACATTATGCACGTGTTCTACTGACAGTGTCAATGTTTACCATTGTAGATACTCGATAGTTTGAGTGCCATGTTTCAAATTAACGTAAAATATGACTGCATTCCACTTTGTATGTTACCTTGGAATGAGTACTTCTTTTTGATTCCCATTAATCTATTTGTGGTGAACAAGCCTGTTCAAGAGCTTGGTCTTCAAGCTCATTAGGAAGAAGAGGAGTACATGGAATTCTAAACCTAATTCTGTCTCAACATTTGTCCAGTTTAACTCACTTCCAGGGATGTTGTCAAAGCCTGGTTTTGGAAGAAATCTTTTTGATGTCATATTAATTCCATTTGGGATGTGATAATAAGATAAGGATATTTATTAATATTTCATTATTTAAGGTTATGTCCAACCTTTTTGCTATTTATGTACCTCAAGATTTTTGTGTATCTTTCATTTGTCTATATGTTTTCAGGATCTTGACTTTTGCCATTTGCCCTATGCATTTTTCATAAGTCAACTAGCAGATTCATCGCTGCAAATATAGTAATTTTTGCTTTTTTATTTTATTTGTCATGAGCAACAAAAGTCCCAAATATAATTCTAGCTTTATATACCTTCCTAAATACATTTTATGCATAATATGGATTCAGTAAGCCCTTTGGCCTGGTTGAAATGATTTTCTTGTTTGTTTTACTTTCATTATTTTAAATAAAGGTAAATTAATACAATTTAAAACTTTCCACTAAAAATATTTATTAATCATTGCTTGGGTGCATAATAACAAGAATACTTCCACTTTGGCTTCATTTTTATTTAAACTTATTGAAATCTTATTTAGTTGAAACCTCAAGCAAACCAAACCATAGCAATGCCTTGCCTCCCTGAGTCTTTCACTTCACCCACCACAGAAATTAGAATATGGAAAATTAAGAAATCTAATACCAATGAGATACAACCAGCACAATGCAAAGGAAGATAATTACATTGCTCAGCTGTCACAAGGGCAGCATAAAAAAATGAAGTGACTCATCTCCCTTCACAGGCACAGCCTGCTCAAACGTACATATGTAATTATTTATTTATATGGGTTTGATTCTTTAGCCAAATGTGTCTGCTTTATAATGTGGTTTAACCACTTGGGGATTTTTGTTCAAAGAGTTAATTTATAGTTTTATCACTGAACCACAAAAAACTGTTCTGGCCTCCCATGTAATTAAGTCGCATGCTAGTGCTGTATATCATTAAATCTTACTCTGTATGAGTACGTGAGTTCAAAGGCGGCTCTCCTGCAAAGATAAGATGCAATATGCAGTGATCAAGGGCTGATTTCTAGTGAAGTCATATTCCTTACCAAGCAAGTGTATCAGGCAGGAGTAAGCTCAAGACCTCAACATCAAAACATTTTCATATAGCATTGTAATTTTGACTCTGGAGGTAAGTGAACAATTGATTTAGACAATTTCTTAAAAGAAAGGGACTCATATTTGTAATTCATAAGTGTATTTTTGAGAATTTGACCTATGACGTTAGGAGCAAAACCTATAAAAATTGCAATATGCAAAAATGTACAGGAAGAACATTGGTATGGAATCTTTGAATAATAAATGCCATTGATTTTAAAAATTTGACAAAATATGATACTCCCACTAGGTGGAGATTCTGAAATAAGAAAGAATGCTTTTAAGGGTTGGTGATACATTTTTGTAGAGAATTTTTATGTAATCCTCAAGCTGAATAAAGTGTAACAGTTTTGCCTTATAGAACTTAATGTAAAATTTAAGACTGAGCAATATGTATTCATGCTAATTTAGTGCTTTTTTGTTGTTCTTTTTTTAACTAGTAGATATTCCTGGCTTTTGGACAGTGTGTTAGTGGTTCATGTTTGCTGAAGTTACTTGGACGAACCTGAATTTTTGAATTTTCAGTCAGTGGGTTCTTTACAAATTGTTTGCTTTGACTGTTCACCCTGTTCTATTGGTTCATTCTACTGAACCAAATTAATCAGTGTAAATTCCAATATGTGCTATGTCTACCAGAGTAAATGACAGGAACCCTTTTGCTTTTCTAACTGGCATCAAGAGGTACTTTGGCAAATCAGACTGCACTGGCATACTCCCGCATGTTTGTCAAAAGAAAAATGAGGGAAAAAGAGAAATCTAGTAAAACCAGATGTTTTTTGTGATATTAGTACGAAACCCAGAAAGCTACCGTTAAAATAGGAAACTTCCTCAGCTCTGTGAAAGTCAAACCATTGCAGATAGCAAGATTGCAGTGTGTAAACAAAAAACCTGCTGAGTGCTGTCATTTTCTGTCAATCTCAGCAAATATCTACTCACAGACAACATCATCTAGTGACCCACTTCCTAGAACTGATTTTCCCATCTTTCATTTTTTGCAAATCTTTTGAAAAATTAGTTCAAAGGGAATTAAAAGGGTGACACTGGTTGAACTTACTGTAATCTAACTTGTTTGAGGAAATGTAGCTGTTTGGTAGGAGTTTCCTCCTCAGTTAAGGAGAGAAAACAAGCCCTGTCAGAAATTAGTTCAGCCAGTGCAATAATAGCTCTGTGTGATAGGTCCTTTGAGGTTACAAGTTTGTTTCTGCAAACTAGAGATGCAAGAAGAGCTTATTTAGATGTAGATCCTCAGTATGGATATGCAATGGTGCCAATGCCAAAAGAGATTGGGAAACTCTCATGGGTTCAGTACAGACCCAGCTGTGGGAAGAGGCTGAGCAGCTGGAGCTGACTCAGCTGGGAGCAGAAGTGTCTTTGGCGTAGGCGTGCGAGGCAGCCTTGGGAAGATGGAATCGGACTCTACACAATGAGGTAACATCCACAGGTTGAAACAAGAGCAACTGAGATGGAATATAGGGGAAAACATTTCACAGCCAAGCAGTCCCTTTCAGTCAGAACTGTGGTCCTGTTTTACTGGAAGGTATTACTATCCAGGCCAAATATACTGTTGGATGCATTGTTGGATCTCCACTGTTGACTTCTATCTTATGAAATCATTAAAATTTTAGAAAAGGAAGTCACAATGCTGTTGTCAAAACCATTCACACAGTCCACAGATGGAAGATACTCTATAGCAATCCATCTGGTTGAGAGCCGTTGGAAGCTCATTTCACATAATTACAAAGGTGTGACATTACAACATTCCATTGTTTTTTTCTGCATTTGGTGTGTTTAAGTTAGCATTTTAACAATATTCACCAGATTTCACTGTGACTTTTATGAGATTTCTAAGTAAAAATGCTGAGCCTGATCACTTTTTAGTCTTTACACCTGTAGTAGCATTATTTTCTCACAGGCCAACTGACATAGCTGTTTGAACGCAGGCATCATGACATGTCTTGTTCTTTTCTGCTTTTCTGTTTCTCAGAGTCCACCTATTAATCTCTGTTCAGTATTGCTAAGATAATGAGTTTAGCAACAACCTGAAATAGGTCACAAATAAAGCAAAGCTCTTGTGGCCTCTATGAATCATATCCCCCTCAACAAAAAATTCTACACCCAGTATTCTTTGTTCCCCACAATACATAATTTAACCCGTTATTGCTAAAAAAAAAAAATAAAGTCTATAGGTTAGAAATGTATCCAGAGACCTAAACCTGTTGATTTTTCCAGCTGATTAAATATGTCATTTTATTTTTATGGTTTCACCTGAGTTTTGATGTGAGAAACCACTATGTGCAGTTTAGCATACAAAGATACTAAAAACAGAAGTTACAAACCTCAGACTTCAAAAGAAGGAACAGAAAATGCCCTCTGAAGATGAAAATCAAAGTGACATTCCATTCCCACGTTTGGAAAGTTGAGATTCTGAGGAGAGGTACAGTGCACTCCAACAGAATCAATTTTACATACTTTCTGACAGGTTATGGCTAATGCAACCTGGGGAAAAAGAGAAAAAAAATCTTAAGGTTTAATTCCACCTTTCCTTTCAGACAAAATTCAGTTCAATTCTTGCTTCACAGGGGATGCAGAAGGAAGAACTTCTTGCATAATTTTTTCAAAGGCCTGTGATGCCTGGGTTCTAGTACGACATAGCGGATGATGGATCACCTGGAGAGGTGAGGCTGAGTCTTGTATATTACACAGGGCAATTACATGTTTTACTTTGCTGATTTTCTGTTGCCCCTCATATAGTTTCCTTGTCTACTTTTATAGGAATACATTTAGGGAAGAGGTGGATTCTGGCAGTATGTTTGTTGAGACCCTCAAAGGTTCTCTAAAATGAGAGAAATGTTTGAAATTCAGATTCTGGCTATTTCAAAAAAGTAACTTAAGACAGAAGGATAACCTGAGTTCTCCGTGGCTTGTACCAGTTCTTGATTTGATTGTCTAGATTTCTAATCCATGCAAACATGTTCTTGTCATAAGTGATCTGTGCTAATTTCACACTATATAGAAAGAAAAGAAAATTTTGCACTATGAAGAAAGACTCCAAAATAGTTATACCGTTTTTTACATAATGTCTCAGAAGCTGCATTTTGCATAGTCAGTTCTCCATTCAGTCCCCCCCTGGGAACTGTTGTGTTCACAGCACTATTTGCATGCTTTACGTGGAACAAGGCTCTTCAGAAAGCTGCCTGTGTTAAATCTGCAGGAATTTGTTTTGTTTTGTGAGGAAGGCACAGAAAAAGACATTTGGTGTTTAAGGTGGAGATTACTGACTCCATATGCAACACTGAAAGCAAGTACAGACTCAAACCGTGCTTTTCCTTACCTTTTGTATCCTCTCTGTGTGTGTTCCAGTACTACCTGGGGGGTTTTTTGGCCTATTTCATTCTTTTACTTCTCATTGCTGCACTTACTGGGAGTTATCTGGGGCTTGCTGCAGCACCAGGGTGCAACTGCAGTTTCAGGAAAAAACTCTTTCAATAAAGCAGCCAATGAAAGGTGACCTTAAACCTAAAGGAATATGTCTGGTGGAGTGCTCGCTCCTGTATTAATATTTTGGAGGGCATACTATTGATGCTATCACTACCTTTAGGCACAACATCTGCTGCTTTTTTTCTCATTTGGGGGATTATCATCTGAAGAGATTCTTTGGGTTACATGCTCCTTAACACGCTTGGTGAAGGCCAGAAATTTACCTCTGCTACATCTCTTCTCTGTGATGCAATAGAGGTTTTTCCACAGAGCACCAGTCACGAAAAGCTAGCAGAGGAGGGTTTCTGGATGTCTTCTGATCTCTGCTATTCTCCAAAGATCTGTCTGATGGCAGCATGGCTGCACGTGCCCTGTCAGACCCTGTGGTTCCAGTCCCAGAGCTGTCCTTTGAGGTGGGGTACAGGGCAGCTGGCGTTTCTGAAGCCCTGTGGGGCTGTCAGTGGGCAGAGGGTGGTGGATGGATGTCAGAAGTAATTGATGCTGGGGCTTTCTTTGAAAATTGATCCATAGCTAAGAGAGTCTAAGCCCTCACTTCTGGCAGAAAAAACAATTCTCTGTCTCACAAAAAGAAAGAAAAAAAAAGAAAAAAAAAATAACAAAACCTACTTTAAGCTGAGATAATGGATTGAATTTCTCTCACATCTGTGTTACTCTTTTCCAGGGAAGGGCAGAGCCCATGATTATGAATCTTCATTTTGAGAAGAAAGAGTAATGCCTCTTGCATGTACTGATGTGCATGGTGAGGAAGTGATACAGATCACTGAGAGATAGGCTAGAATTATAAATTATAGCTCTAAGCTAAAACTGGAACTCAGATTTTAATTTAAGACTTAAAGTAATGAGTTTTTTAATGCTTTCTATTTTAGTAAAAGAGAATATGTTTGGTAGCACTGGGCATTAGAAGTTAGAGTTTGCAAGAAGAATTACAAGAGAAAGTAGAAGTTTTAAAGAAGCAAGTTGACAGAAATAATTGCCATTTGCAATACACATTTCTAAAGACAACCTGTAACCAAGAAATAAAAAGGCATTTGAATCAAATGACAAAAATTTTCTTTTTGATTAGACTCTCCTCTGGTGTCCGTGTGCCACCTATGATTTTTTATTGTATTCCTAAAACCTCTTCAGTTACCTTTCTGGAATGATGAATTTGAGGGCATGGTATAGCTTTTACATATATCTTTGTCGTGAGGTGACAGCCTTTATCCCAGTATCGTGTGTTGTGTCTGGCAGCTGCGCCTTTTCCTCCCCCGGCCGTCTTGCCGCTGTTCTTTAAATCTGTTATAATGACCTGTTCCAAAGTCCAATTTAATGTCTATAGGGTTTCTGGAAAAAAAAAAAAAGAAACAAATAGGGAGACAAGAGAAAAAACACCAGCCTTAATTTAAATAAGGTGCAGAATTACCATATAGGACAACATGAGTGCACAATTCAGTCAGAAAACTCGAGGGAAGAAGGATCACAGAGAGTGAAAAATGAATGGGGTAGTGTGTGATGCCCACGTTTATTACATACAGAAGGTTTTCCTAGCACAACCAACACTTATTTTTTAGACAGCCAAGTGTTTGACATTACAAAATGCACTATTCAGAATTTGGAATTTGCCAGACAAACTAAGTTTTCTTATGCTAGGTGTCTGCCACAGCCTGGGGATTTTCTTCGTCTTCATGTGGTTTAGCTGGTTTTGTAAAAGTTGTTCTCTTTGCCTACTGTTTAAAAATCCATCCATGCTCGAACGTGCTATAAACCAGGTAAAATTGGTTTTGAGCCCTGCCAGACATTAAGGTATCAGGGCAAGGAGAGAGAGCATGGGGGTGGGAAGGGGGGTGGGTTGTGAAATGAGTGTCTTTTTAAACATTTTTCTTGTACTCTATTGTGCATGTGGGAAAAAAGACATTCAAGTTGAATGCCAATGGCACAGAGATGTGATCTAAATACGTGGGGCAAGGAAGATGAGATAGAGAAATTGAGACTAGACATTGTTGCTGCGGTAAAAACAAAAGGCTGCTTCTGAATGCTGGCACTTGCAGGGAAGGGAAAGACAGACAAGTAATTGGGAAGGAAAGCCAAGTGATACTGGGAATTGGTGATGAGGGGAGATACCATAAAGATCAGCACTTGGTGGAAAACAAATGTGAACATGTGCTTAAGATTGGTGAAGTAATGCTTGATCCCATGGAATTATGGTGTCTCATTATATTTCCTTAACACTTGTGACTTAAAATTGTACAGTTAATGGTCTTTTAAAGGCAGTTAAGTGTAGCCTTTCCATACATGGCACTTTAAAAGACTGCCTTTTGTGGAGTATTACCCATATGTATGTGAATTGTGTCCTATCTGTCCATTTCCATCATCTGAGTTGTAATGCCTGGAGGGATATTCTCTATTATATCACAGCTGAGAGTAAAGGAAGTATTCATAAGTGTTGGCAGTGGTAAGAGTGCTACAGAAAAGTGCTTTAACACAATCCATTTCTGTAGAAAACTGATCTTCCTCCAATATTTTAGTATAATAAAAAAGCACTATAAAATCATTAAATAATTAGCAGTACATTTTAGAAAGAAACCTAAATTATTTAAAAAGAAGAGGGGGAAGAAATATCATCGCAGACTCTTAACAATCTCAAATAAAATACGACTACCAGACAAAAATGTCATGAACTTTTCTCACTATCAGAAAATTGAAATCCATAAGAAGCGCAGAAACTGTTGATGTAATTTGTTTCATTTATTCATCTTAATAAAGGCCTTATTTGTTTCACTATTAAGAAATTTTTAGTTGGCTCATATATGCCCTTTGTTTTGACTTTGTTTCACATGCTTAACTGCCAAAGGGTGTCTCAAAGTTCCATTGTTTCAGAGAGGAGAAAAAGCCTTTAGAAATAACTTCTTAGTCCTTTCAATGGCAGTATTTGGAAAATCTGGGTACAATGGGACAGGAAAGTTGAAAACCCAAGACCTCACTTTGCTTCTTTCACCTAAATTCAGTCATCTTGTCATATCTGAGGAGGGATTCCTGAATTCACCAAATCAAAAAACGGTCATTTTTAGAAACTCTGGCTTATTGGTGTACTTTCAGGTAGTATCTTCTGAAAAATAGCTTTAATCCATTTGTATAGTGCATTATCCTTGAAATAAAGAGCTGAAGAATAAGTAATCCATTTCTATACAAAAAACCTTGATGTCCCCATAACTTTCCCTGCAATGCTCAATTACTTTAATCTTTTGCCCCTGTTGCCTTGTATTTATTTCAGAGTTTAATTCAGATATTGCTGCAGGCTACAGAGTTCACCAATAAAACCCTTCTTTGAAAAAACACATTTTCCTGTGTTGGATACTCACAGCATTGAATATCCTCTGTGGTTTCCAGGTGGACCCATTATTGAACTTCTTTCACTGAATTCCCAAAGTTCTTCAGTTGAAGTTTGGGCCTTTTCTAGCCCAAACCTTGAACAAGTTCTTACAAAACCACTGGTGACCAAGTGGTTAGCAAACACAGGGCCAGCAAACTCTACCTGGTTTATGGCAACTGCTTTACTAGTGTTTACTTTTCCTGGTGATGACACTGATAAGGAATTTCCACTTGTTTCCACAAAAGGGTACAAGAACCCTTTTGTAAAAGTAATCCACATTCTCCATTTAAGTCATCTGTGTAGTTCTCCGGTGGTAGTGTCAGGCAGGAATCATCTGCAGGCCCCACTTCCAGCTCTGCTGTGGGATTCCTGATGCCTCTCAGTTGAGCCCTTTACATTGTTTAATGTTTTTATGTGGACAATGGAAAGGGTAACTTTTCTTTCCCCTTCTGTCTTATACTGAGGGCTCATTGTAGAAGGGATCACTTGTAAAAGATGTCTGAGACCGCCTCTTGTAAATCTCACAGATTTCATCTCTGGTCTCTGTTGTGGCTTTCATGATTCAGGGATAGAAACGTCATCTTTACTTTTGTTTGATCAAAACATAATGTGCTGAGCTCAGAAGTACTAAATATTATTATTACTAATAAAATACTTCTCTTATTACTAAGAAAATACTTCCAGATATCCAATGGTTCAGTCACTGTGAGGTAAAAGTACTGTGAGGTATTGTACAACATATCCCATCCTTCTCTTTAAATCAATATGTCTGTACTTCCTTGACCCAGTGACATTTTTTTGGGGTTTTTTTGTATTAAGTCTTGAATATATATCCAGAGACAAAAACCATATAATTCACAGCAGCCTTGGTGCTTGCTGTTGGTGAGGAGAAAATCTATATAATTCCAGCTATCAACACTAACACAAGAAAATAAGAGAAAAGCAATGTTTTGTATTAATCTTATTAAACTGCAAACTGCTTTCTCAGCAATCAGAGCTGTACACTGATGCAAATCAGATGCTTACATAATGCTTTATGCAAGGGTGGAGAAAAGAGCTGCAGTGATAAAAATACTCTTGCTGTGTTCAGATTGTGTTGTCCTTTCACTTCAAAAAAACCCCACTGGCAAATTAACTGCTTGAAATGGATAATTCTAAAGTGCCCCGAGTATCAGACACATCTCTGTACTATGCTTACTTTTCACCTAATTGTTTTTGGTTGGATTTCTTATTTTGTTTTGTTTTGTTTTGTTTTCCCAAGGTGCTTTGTGGGGCACACCAAGAGGAACACCTCCTTTTCCATGCCACACCTTGGGACAGCTCTCTCATACTGGATGCACATGCCTGCGTTGTGCAGAGTGGCACATGGCTAAGATTAGGATGTGGTCTTCAGCTGGCACGCTGATGAAAAGCAACTCCTAATCTAAACCATGTGCTCCTGCATCACTATGCATCCTGACTTAATACAAATTGTAGCATTTATGTCTGGCCATGCAGTAGCTCTTTTTCAAAATAGCCATGTCAGGAATTGGATTAGAATCTAATCTTGATTATTTTAGTTAGTTAGTATCAAAATAAGCATATGTATATTAAACACATCTAATACTGGTTTAAATCTCTAAAGAGATTTTCTCCTCCTATTTTTTTTTTTTTTGCTTCTCCCTTATCCCTTTGCAAAGGTCTAGTCTCTGGCATGTTAATCAAATATTAAAGAATTTGTTGAAAATCAATTTATTTAGAACTAATAAATGTGGTATCCTGATAGAAACTGTATTAGAAAAATTTTGTGTCCAAGTACATTGTAAAAATTTGTGTGAACTTTATACATTTCAGATATTCAGTGGTATTGATGACAGAAATGATAGAACTACAGTAACCAACTGATTAGAGATATAAAGATATATCATAGTAACTCTTTTTTCATTGCTAGATGACATGCATAAGCATCAAAGCTGGTTCAAACAGCCTAAATCATTTTGAACTGATTATTTTGTCCATGTTTCTTCTCTTAATCTTACCATAGTATAAGACAAGGCAAGCAACATTTAATGCAGAGTGAATTCAGTCAAAGTTAGTAGCAAATTGAAATAAAAGCTTATTTGAAGCTTTGTGGTAATAGCAGAAACAAAACAGAATATATTGAGTTTAGGGAAAAACACTGAAAATATTTTTATACTAAAAAGAGTGTTTATAAGAATAGTAATCTGTGGAATCTTTTCAAGTACCTGCAGCATACACCTTTTCAATAAAACTGCTGCATAAATAGTATAGCTAAGGCCAAGTTGTGAGCAGGGCAGAATGTGAGATGGTAAAGAAGAAATCATATCAGTAATTTGGATGATCTTTTCCTTCCCCCATATTTCTCCTGAAGTCACCAAAAGCAAGAGTGCAGATTTCTTTGGATGCAAGGAATGAGAAATAAAGCACCAATACCTGCATCAAGCCAGGAAAGGAAACAGGAGAAAGGCAACAAAAGAGAAAACAATGGTTGAAAAAGTACCAGATATATTTGTCCAGAAGCTTATACTATCCATATGTCAACGGTACAGTATTGTGAATATTTGCATCATACTGAGATCATGCTGTCTTGGCTACTTTTAAGGCACATAGAAATGAGAAATTTTATGTAAAATATTTTGAGCATTTGAGACAAAGAAGGTTTGGAAGAAAAGGAGGTGGCTAACATACCTTAGATTCTGGTCTTGATTATGGTACTGATCTGATTTAGATTGTGGTCTAAATTGATGATTGATGGCCAGAAACAATGTATTTTAAATGTCTATTTATATGTGAAACAGTTCACCCTATGCCAGAATTCTGATCTGTGGCAGAGCCAGGAATAGACCCAGGTTACCTGGGAAACTAGTTTATTTCCTTATCCTGAGGTTAACATATTATATATATTGTCTCCATAAATTAGTTGGATCAAATCCTCTCCTACCTCCCTTCATTTTAGATATTTGGGGGCATTAACTGTATTTCCACATTATCTGACTTCCCATAGTTGTTCCGGTATATTAACACTCTCACCAGATAATTTGGTCTCTTCCCCACAGGAGAGTTTTGTGTAAAATATTGAAAAACAACCTAAAAAGAAATGGCAAGTAAAAATTTGGTAACAGCTGTCATATCTTACATCAAATTCATCCTCTAACTGATGCCATAAATAAAAATATAATGTTGATGAGAATTATATTATGTCTTTCAAGATTGCTTCTATTATAGGTGAAAATTATATGGAAGACAGTCAAAAACTAAAGGAGTAAAGACATTGCAACATTTTCTGAGCTTCCACTACAATCACATATTCAATTGAGTTGGGACACTTTAATGTAGCATTTGTCTCTTTTATTTAATAAAATATGAAAAATATATTTGCTTTCTTACATGAAATATATTAAATAGTGGTATGCACCTTACATAAAGTACCATTGTGTATATTGTGTTCTTTTTGGGATGCTATTGCTCAGTCCATGACTACCTGGAATATACTGGAAAATGAGTAGACACAAAAGATTTCTTTACTCATGTGTGGAAATGGGAGGTAATTGAGTACCAAGGGCACGGCAAAAAATGTTGTTTCTGCATTATTTTGCAAGGCTGCTTTTTTTCTGGTAGGGGAAAAAGAGATTATCCTGAGAGGAGCCCAGCCTCAAAAACTGGAGTTTAGCTCTGCTGCCTTACAGAACCAGATGAGTTAAAAGCACAACTTGAGCTCGTGCTTCAGAAACAAGAAAGGATATTTCAGATGCTGATTGTCACCAATATTAAGTCCTATCTGTGGTCACTTATTCCAGCTGGGTATCTCAGATGGAGGTGAGATGTGGCCAGGAGAGGAGATCCCATAATTTAAGATTTTGTCCATTGGTTAAAAGGATTTCTCCAGTACTGCTTTTCTTCCTGTTTGGAAAATCAAGATGCAATATTTTGCTATGGACAAATTTCACATTGCCAAGTCAAAGCTTTTGCTTTTAATTCTGTTGGTTCAAGATTTGATTTTGCAAGTCAGGGGTTACTTTACATACTGGGATAAAGAAAGATGTTTTACACTGATTTCTGGAATGATTCTTCATGAATTTATTTGTTTGCAGATAAAACCCTGTCATATATGCATTTGTCATGACACTGCTGTCAGTGACAGAACATTGATTGGCAAAAGGTTTCTCCTAATTTTCAGGAAAATTTTGACCCCCCCCAAAGGATTAACTTTAGCTTCCTCACAGCTTCATGAATCTCATAAAACGGAGTATATTTTTTAATGTGCTTTTCTGTTCTTATTACTCCCTCTGTCCCCAGAATGAGTCTATAATGAGAGTCACTGCTGTTGTGCTGTTGCTATAACTGATTACCCACAGACAGAAATGAGAACTGACCATGGCACAAGATTAATCCCTTCCCATTCCAGCAACTTTAACTTAACATGAATGGAAGACAGCAGCATGTTTGCTTGTTCAGGCAATGATAGGAATGAGAAATTGGACAAGGAGGCTCAGTTTCCCTCCAGGGACATATTTTGAAGTGTTTAAAGTCATGAAAATCTCAACATATTTATGGTTTTAGATTTTAGATTAACATTTATGTATTTTTTTCTAATTTACTATCTTTTAAACATAAATATTAACCAGAGGAAAAACTACACTTTTCACTGCATCATGATCCTACAAGAAACTGGTAAACTGCTTGTGAAAACAGTAAAGGTGACTGCATACAGAAAAGACACCCAGCACATGGGAGTCATTCACACACAATCCGTAAATCTTTCTCTTCTGCAATATAATGTCGGCAAAGAAGCGTGTTAGTGTTGTTTATGCTAACAATTGTCAAAGCTGGATTGAAAAAGAGTTCTT